>NC_138867.1:115795542-116995542 GCF_965194805.1 Balaenoptera borealis
GCCCATAATATGCTTTAGAAATAAACAGAAAAAAACTCAAGAGGAGGCCGACAGTTTTTGAGATGGTTTCCCTAGGAGAGAGAGAGACCTTCTCCTGAAGGAAATTAAGCTGTTGTGTGGCATACAGAGCTGTTTTCCAGTGAGACTCATCGGGGTTCTTTGTTCAGGTGATTTAGCCACACAAACAAACTACCTTGTTTCAAAATGAAACGGGAGTCATCCTAAGGTGTTTTAAGTGGAAACCATCACAGATATTTCTTAGTATAGTTCTCACCATCGCAGACAACAGTGAAATGCAAATGGAGAAGTAGGGCTAAATACAAAATTTCCTTTTAGCATGCAATAGAGTTGAGTGTGTTAGAAAAGATAAGAAACCGTCTCTGGACATTTTCCCATTTTGTTCTTTGGACAACTGTTGATGTTCTGTAAATGTTAGCTGAAAGCAGGTTTGTGCTCACTGAGGATGGACAGAGCCATCTCTTCTCTGCTGCAATCTGAGCTCTATTCTTGCCTGGACCGTGGCCATAGTTTTCCTGATTGGTTTTCCTTCCCCCACTGCCACATCTCCAACCCCACTCCTGTCCCACACTGCGGCCTGAATGGACTCTCTAAGAAAGACTTGGATCCCATCACCTCTGTCCTGAAAACCTCGTAGTCATTCCCCACCACCTTTCAGATAAAAGTCTTTGCATGTCTTACCCTACTTTCAAAATCAAGCCCCCCCCCACTTTCCCAACCCCATTTTATGCCACTCTTCCTGCACCCCTCCTACTACTGTGTTCCAGCCACGCTGAACTTCTTGCCTTCCCCCCAACATGCTTTGCCCTTTAACATCTCCATGCTTCACACCTCTATTCCCTCTGCCTGGGAAGTTCTGCACCATTTTTTTTCAACCTCTCAAGTTCCTGCTCATTCTTCAAAACCCAGCTGACAAGCCACTTCTTCCTGATATTCTCTCCAAATCTCCAGGCACAGTCACTTCTCTGTTGGTACTCTCATGGGTGATTCTAGGTCTACATCGTGCTGCTGTTTTTCATTCTGTTTGTCCATCAGTACCTCTGTACAGAGAGCTCTTACAGGAAAGGGACCGTATTTCATATATCACTTCATCTAAGCTTAGCTAAGCTTATGCCTGGCATGTAATAGATCCTCAATCAACTATTGTTATTTGCATTTGCATTTGGATAGAGAGGCTTTCCATCAACTTCACTAATCTGGCAACATGCCATATATATATCATTCTAAAATTTTTTAGAGGTTCTAAGCTATCATTCATAATTTTATAATTTCATACTTGAGATGGAAATGTTTGTTTATGCTTACTTTTATGTCTTTCTTCTGGATGATTTTATTTGGAAAGAGGATATCTGAGGCTAGAATTTAGACCAAGACCAGCATAAGTTTCTTGACAGAGGTGTAATTTCAATGAAAGGACAGTTTCTAGTGGGTAAGAAGGGAAACTGGCTCCGAGTATTTAACAGAAGAAAACAGACAGATTAAAGTGGAGAGGGAAGCAAGGATCCTTGAGAGCTGGTTTGTCACACTCTAGGGCAGGCGAGATGGGAGATAACAAGAGTGAGTTAGGAAGGAGAGAGAAGGGTGAGTATGGGCATTTATTCCTCCTCCTACAGCTTCTATTTTTGCTCCCAGTGGCAGGAATTAACATTGGTGAAAGTCAATTGCCAAGTTTCTACCAACTCCCCATATTCTTTCATATGGTAATGAGTTCTGAATGATCATTACATCTTGAAATGTAGAAGGTCACTAAAGGGAACATTATTCACTCAGAGATCTATGGAGCTTGTCACTTCACAGTGTACACTATTTTAATGAGTCTTGAAACTCTTTGTACTGGTCCTATACGCACACAGAGAGTTATAACTAATAGCCTATATAAGCACATGCCTGCACGTGCACGCGCATGCAGACATGGGGCTTCACACATCCACTATCCCACATGGGGCATGACTCCATTTTCCTATTGATGGATAGAGTTCTTAGCTTGAGATGAACCATCTGTCTACCAAATGGCATTTCTACTGCTTCAATCACATCTCCAATAATCACTTCCCCTAAATACATTAGTGGGAAATGATGTAAAAAATAATTAAATGTAACTATCCATTCCATTAGAAATTGATGATATCTGTGTTTTGTAAGTTAGAGACATGTAGGAGAAAATGATTATTCTTACAACTCATTGCTACCGAAAGATCTCTTCATTATCGCATAAAATGTATCCTAGTAAGAGGAATATTTGAAAACTTGGTGGTTCAAAGGAAAGAAGTAAAGACTTTAAATCAAAGAGGTTCTTGGAAAAGTAGAGGAGACAGAGATACTAGGAAGCTGATGATAAGGGCAAGTAGAAAAAAGGGGTTATGCCAGTAAAACTTGCTTCTCAGCTTAGGGAAATTAAATACAGTCTAGAATTGATTAGCATAGCCTCTATGACCTATGAAAATCAGGTAGACATTTTGGTTGTTAAAATGTTGGCTTCTGGCTTAGCCAGACACGGTGTTTCTCAAATTTCCATTAACCCACCTATGGAAAAGCTCTTCTCATCCTAAAGGAAGTAGATAGAATCTTTGTTCACCACTGTCCACGTGGTTCAAAACACAACAAAGAAAAGGGGGCAGTCCCTTTCAGTTGTTTGGATGTTGTTTTTTGGGTAGACAAAATATTGCTCCTTTATTTCTTCAGTGCACTATTCACACAAACACACACACACTTTTTTCAGCAAATTTTTTACTATTCAGGGACATAAACGCTGAGAAAACAACTAAAGAAAATGTGTGTTAGGAAGGGAGTGTGTATGGTGTGTACAACTCTCTCTTTGTATGTACAAGCATGTTTTCCTCGAGTGGTTTTTTTTTTGCGGGGGGGGCTTTGTTTTTAATTCTCAGTCATAAGTAAAATTATTCAGATACGCATGAAAGAGGTATTCTGGTAATAAGGCATATTTGGAGTCATAGCTTGTCACATTCTCCATTCATTCAGAATGTAAGAAGTCCAGGAAGGCTAGTAGATGCCTTCTCAGGCTAAATAAGGACTCTGGCTGAGTGCCTCATGGAAACAAGCAACTGGGCTGGCAGCTCTGCATATCATTTTGCTCTTTGGTTATAAAATAAAGAAAGAAAAGTTGACTGGTGTTCAAAGGGACCAGAGATGGATAACACATATAGCAATATTTAGCTCTGGATAAAGCTCACTTACTCAAGCACATGAGAGAAAAAAACACTATGGGGTTTATGAGAATAGTCTCTAGGATTGGTGAAAGGTATATTATTCTGAAGGTACAGGGGAATAGCAAATCTTTGAAGATAAATTACTACAGGAATCGGAAAAAAAGTTTAGAAAATTATTAGACTACCTTATAAGATGCCAGGAGATATGACCTCTGCGAAACAGAAGCAGAAATCCTCAAGGATGGGATAAGCTAAAACGAAAATACAACATAAACAAAATAAGGATTTCAGGGACGATAGAGAAAATAAAGATAGAAAGAGGTTTCAGGTAAACTAAAAATGCAGAATTAAATCTACATTGGAGACATCAATAATCAGAAATTGCAAAAAAAATCAATATACTTTAAAACATGTTTGATAATTAGAAGAATGGAACAAATATTAAAATGGGAGTGATAATATATATAGAAAAAAAACACTAGACATCCCACTTAACAATGATAAGAATTTCTGAGGAAAAATCCAGAATAATTGGTATTGAATTGTTAATCAAGAACATAAGCAAAGAAAATACTGCAGTTTTGTGTTTTTTTTTAAAGGAGGTATTTTAATAGGAAGATCTCCCAGGGTAGGGGAGACAGAAGTTACTACATTCCCACATAGAATCAATGAAAATGACTATACCTAAATATAAACCTGAAATTAACTATTTTATTTATTGTATTTATAAATAAAAAGAACATAGTTCTGCAAGCATCCTTTCAGATGACACACAAATGACCCACAAAGAAACATATGTCTGGCTGACCCCAAACTTTTCTTCTGTTTTTCTGATACTAAATAACAGAGGATAAGAGAACAAAAATTTTGAGGGGAAAACAGTGAGCTCCAGTAATCCATAAGTGAAAGCAATAGGAAAATACTCTAAGACACACTGATGTTAAGTAAGTGTACCACTCACAAAGCCATCCCATAAAAAAAACCCCACAACTTGAAGATATGGCTTCAATTGGTAAAAAGAATCTCATAAATCAAGAATTAGGACAACATGTATAAAAGCACTGGCATTTCTGCTGCATTTGAAGTTTCTGTTCTAAGGAAATAATTTTATATTCTACATTTTATTGTTCAAAGATATTAATTGAAGCATTATTTCTTTAAGCAAAAGTTGTAAACAAGCTAAATGTTTAACATCATAGAAATATCCAAATGATGGATCATTAAAAGTGATATTTAGGAAGAATTTTAAGGATGTGAGAAAATATTTATGACACAAAGTTTAATGAAGGAAACATGGTAGGAGTTTGTGTAAAATAACCTTTATGATGTGAAAAACACCAAAGAAAATAGATTAGATGAAAATATAATGAATGTCAACTGTGGATGTCCCTAAGGAGGGGGATTAGGATTGAGCTTTATACTTTTGTGCAGTTTCTAAATTTTCTAGGAAAACCATGAAGGTCAGGATGGAGAAGACAGAAAGAATTATAAAATTTTAGAACTCGAAAGGACTTTAGTGATTATCTACTCTTGTAATTCCCAACCATGAGCCCATTTTAGAACTCCTCAAGCCATTTTTAGTGCTTCAAGTAATAACAAACTACATTTATTACACATTGGTTGTGTGCTAGTCACTATAATTTCTTTAAATATAATCATTCCAAGTTTAAAAAGTGTCATACATTTCTTTATTCATCAAAAGGTCAAGAAACTATATCTCAGGTTTTCTAACAACTGGTCTAATAGCCTTTCTAATTCCCCACACTTTGCATGACCTGGAGCGTTCTCACAGGACTAATGGTTGAGACACCTGGCTTTCACTGGAGTAGATCATACTCTACTCGGGAGAGGAGAATATGTGGCATATTTTTGCAGAAGGAGACTTTTCATGCAAAGTGCTTGGAGTCTGACAGAATTGGCTTTCACATATGACTCAGCAACTTAAAAGCTGGATGATTTTAGGTAAGTCAACAAACCTTTCTGAATCGCTATCCTCACAGAAGTGTTCTAAGAATTTAATCAGATGAGGCATATGGAGCGCGAGGCACATTTCCTGGCATATAGATCCTGCTTATGTCTACTGACTCTCTCTACCCTGTCACAGAATCTTCAGCATCCACACTGATGGTCCGTTCGACACGCTGACCTCTTAATCTGAAACGGGCAGCACTCTATGCCCTGTTTTCAAACATAATGGGACCCGCTCCCTTTGCCCTGTAACTTGCTCCACGCGCCCCCTTTTATTGCGCTTTCTAACTGAATACTGAGCACTTAAGTCCCTCTCGGCAGGAGCTCTCAGTGGCGTCCTGCTCCCTGCAGATCTGCCTCTGATCCAACCTGTTTTCTTTGCCTCTCACAGTGGCAGCACTAGCCCCTGTGGAGACCTCAGCCAGGCTGGCTAAACCACGGGAGCGGACAGCTACCTCACATGCAGGACAGACATCTCTGTTCAGACCCCAAGGCAAGGGCGAAGGAGGAAGGTTGAGTTTGAGCCGTAGCTGGCCCCAGACTACTGCTTCAGCCCTGTCCTCCTCTCATCTTCTCACTGACTGGCATAGACCACCCTGCCCTCCCTTCTGGAGCATTCTTACATCCCCTTGTAGCTCTCCAGGTGGTAGCCATCCTTTAGTCCTCGTTCTGATCTCACTGCCTGAGGAATCTCGCTCTCCCTGGCCCAGCCCACCTCATTCCCTACCTCCCGTCAACAGCTGTGGCACTAGTTACTCCCCTTACTCAGTTGTGTTTGAGAATTAGGACGCTGGTGCCAGATAGAATAGATCTGAATCTTGGCTCTTCCTCTTACTAGCTGTGTGATCTTGAGAAAGTGACTGATCTTTTCTAAGGAAGAGTTTCCTCACTTGTAAAGTAGGGGTACTAACAGTACACGCCCCATAGAAGTGCTATGAAGATTAAATTAAAAAACAGAAAAGTGCCTTGCACATAGCTAAGTGTTTAGTAAACATCTTTTAAGTTGCTTAACGTTTTTCAAAGTAAGCTCCTATATGACAAGATTGATCATCTATCCATCCACTCATCCATCTATCCGTTACTTGGGACCCAGAGGCAAACCAGACCCAATCTTCGCCCTCAGGAGCTGGCAGTCTCACTAGGGAGACAGAAATGTGAGCACACTGATTATGATGTGATATACCTGAAAGGCTTAGGACTTGCCAACTTCCCCATTGATGCGGCAGCTAAGACAGAGCATTCTCATTTGGCTGCAGTGTGCTCTCTGCCCATCGATCCTGGCTGCTCACTGAAGCCTCTTGGTCCCAGAGGAAAAGCTGTAAGCTATGGCTACACTGAGGTCTGGAGGGACCTGTGCTCTATCCTGATTCCAAGGCCGCAGTAACCTCCTGTTTTACTGTATGGGAAATGGAAGAACTTCTCAACGTAGCCTGCTGGAGCTTCTAGGAACTTGACCAGGATTTTAATCCATTCAAACCAGTTCTTCCAAGCTGAGGGTCAGTGGGCCAACTCTGGACTTGATCCTAGAGTCAGACAGCAAAGCTTGGCAGTCCCCTGATACCCTCTCAACACCTTCCACCCAGCAGATCTGTCTGAACCATTCCCAACAAGGAATAAATTCTATCTTTGGAAGATTTTCAGGGGAGTCAGTTCACGGATGCCCCTTCCAGTATGAGATTATTCATAAAGCCTCTGAATCATCATACAAAGATGTGAGAGCACACAAATATAGAAATAGTGTCCAATTAGCTCAGAGGATTACAAAAGCCTGTGAGCCTGGCCTTGGTCAGGGCTGTGATTCCCACATAAGCCAGCTGGCCTCTCTCTGATGCCTGCACACCTAATGCTGATTGGACAACATGTGGTCTTCAGGGAGCAGGGGAGAGCATGGGCAGCTCTGCAGAGTCCCTGTGACCCCAAATCAAAGGCTATATCCTGAATTACCTCTGTGCCTTTGCCCATAATATTCTTTACAATTGACACCCTACCTGGCAAGATCCCTACTGTTCTAGAAATACATAGCTTATGTGTCCTCCCTTCTGTGAGGTTTTCCCTAATAGACCGTCCATCACCTGATGCTTCCAGTTCTGTTCAACAGGCATTTATGAGGTTCTCTTTTTATTACGATGTGCATGTGTCACTGCATTTGATGACGTGTGTACATGTCTCTGTTAGACTTGAACTACCCAAAAGCAATGTCGTGTCCTCCCTATCCCAATGCTCAGCATGGAGTTGGAATTAGTTGTGAATAGAGGAATGGAGCCTCTGATAGTCTCCAGGTGAGAGGAGCTGAAATGGGCAGTTTCTGAGCTGAGATGGAAGATATCAACTCAACCCCTTATTGGCTGTTTTCCCACAATGCTTAGCAACTCTTTTACCTCCTTGCTACCTGGCTTTGCTTTTTTCCTAATTATTTCCTAATTCACTTTACTATTATTTAATCTCTCAAGCTTATGTACATCTACTGTATCTGTAGGTGAAAATACTATATAATGGTACACCATGGAGATACAATAGATGTAAATAACCTTAAAAGCAAAGATAATAGTAAAATGCAGCAAAATAACTAGGAAGTGATGTTTTGACTATATATTACTTTTGTTTTAATATACTTTATTTAATCATAAATTTATATAACTTCATATTTAACATGGCTGTGTTTAACAACCAGCTTGGAAAATGCCTAAATGTTAACAATCAGCACCTGTGAGGGGGCGTGGGCCAGCTCCAGCCTCATTGTCAGGGTAACTAACCCTGATCACTGCCAGGACCACCCCTCCAGGACTCCGCCCACCGAAGGGAACGCTTGGTAGGAGAATCCACGCTCCCAGGACTAGAGACTTGAGCCTCAAACTGGCTCAGATTCACAGAAAAGCGAAGAAAGTCTGGCCGGCTGGAGAACTGCCACTCTGCCGTCAGAGAGATTGGAGACCACAGAGGCTACGAACAGGTCCGTCCTTTCCTCCACTTGCTAGAGGCTGGGTTGCTGGAGGTCAGGGTGTTTCTGAAACAGAGATTTGTGTTTGCTGGGGCGCGCGGTTGGGAACACCACCTGGGAGGGAGTGGAGGCCGCAGGACCGGGCAGGGAGAAGTTGAGCTGTGATGCAGGTGCAGTGAGGGCCCCAGTGATCCCCTGGGGAGCCCCAGCACTGGGCGGGCTCTTCAGGGCTGTTTTGCTGTGAGGCACAGGGCCAGGCCTTTGCAGGCCGCGTCACCCCGGTCATGGGATGCGGGCTGTCCCCGGAGCGGAGGTGGTGTTGGACCGGCAGCCCCCTCTGCCAAGGGCAGTGCCTGAGGAGGGCCGTGGCTGTGAGCCGCCCAGCAGGCAACACTCATGGCAGCGGGGATGGGAAATGAATGCTTGGCCTTACAGGGGTCTGGTCTGCACGCCAACCCTCCCTTACACCAGAGTGGGCCCCAGAGCAGCATCAGCTGGGAACTTGTCAGAAATGCAAGCTTTTAAGGCCTCGGGGGATCGGGCCTAGCAATCTGTTTGAACAGGTTTCGCAGGTGATTCTGTTGCAGCCTGGTGTCTGAGAGTAACTGTCTCATACCAGTAGTTCTCAAACTCTGGTCTCAGAACCCCCTGATTGTCTTAAAACTTACCTAGGACCTCAAAGAGCTTTTGTTTATGTGGGTAATATCTACCTGTATTTACCACACTAGAAATTAAAGCTACGAGATTTTAAAAAAATAGTCTATCGGTTTGTTAAAATAACAATAAAAGCCTATAATTTTATGGAAAAAGCTAGATTTTCAAAATTAGAAGAAAATTAGTAAGAAAAGTGGCATTGTTTTCCATTTTTGTGAAATTTTTCAATGTCTGGCTTAGTAGAAGGCAGCTGGATTCTCATATCTACTTTTATATTCAGTCTGTCTTAACATCAGATGTCATGTAGCTTCTGGAACACTACTGTACACTTGAAAGAGAATGAGAAAGAAACAAGGCTTATAACATCTTTGCATCATTCTAAAAATAGTTTCGACACTGTAGGCCTTAAAAGCGTCTCAGGGACCCCCGCTTTGAGAACTGCTGCACCTCACTGTCTCTCCAGCAGGAGGTCAGGCCTCTAGGTCAGATACTGGTAGGTCTTCATGTGTGGAGTAGTTTGGGATTGTGCCTTGGACCTTGGAATGTTGCGTTGAGGAGACTCTGGGTTATGTTATATCCTAAGAAGAGTGGTTTCTGTCTTCGTTTTTGTTCACCAGTAGACAGTGCACTTGGTTGGGCTCAAAAGGCAAGCTCTGTCTCTGGGGCAGCAGCTCAGTGCATTCCTGCAGTCTGTCCTGTGTATGTGTGTGGTTCAGGGCTCAGCCGGAGACTTGGGCAGAATTTAAACGTAGAATTTGGGGCTTTCTCCTTTCTGGGTACCCCCCTCACTTTTCAGCAGCTCTGGTCGTCCCATACTCAGCTGTCTGGTTTCCACTGGCGTTTTCATGCCCGTCCCACCCCCGGAAAACACAGAGAGCAGATTCCCACTGGCCATCAGACCAAAAATCCCCTTAAAAATCTCGACCGCATGATGCCATTCCTTTGTTCTGAGTGTCATGTCCCCTCCAGAATCTGCCTGATTTTGTTCACTCTCCAGTGCCTTTGGATCATTGTTTTTTGGTATTTTGTTAGGTCTAGTTGTTATTTGCAGGAAGGTAGCGTCATCAGGAGCTATCCAGTCACAGGGGAGAGGAAGGGGCATGGAACATTGGAGGGGACATTCTCAAGCTTCCTCCTTCCCTCATCCTCACTTCCCTCTGGGGTCCTACCAAGAAGGAATAATACTAATACAGCTTCCAGGACCCTGTGAGTAGAATTGCTGAGTTAACACTTGGTACATGGGCATGATTCTCCTTTTAGCTGCTTCCCTTCCTGTGGCAAAGGGCCCGGCAGACACAGGTCCACTCCCTCCAGCTCATTCAGCCAATATCTGTTTTTCCCGGGATGCTCTTCTTTCTCCCGCTAGGCAGTGTACCCGGGACATCTGCCTCAGCTGAGGACCAGGATGGCTCAATGCTAAGGACCCTTTCTTCTGCTACCACTTCTCTCTGGTAGCATTATTGATGGGTTTGTACTGGATCAAACTCTGGTCTGCAGTTCTTTAGGCCTAACTGGCTCAGGAAAAAGGTATTCACCAGATTGCTAGAGTTCTCTGTTTTGGGGTTTGAGGCAGAACCCACAGCTAATAATATATTGTTTTGTTATATTTGCTGTATTTTATTTTTGCCAGGCATTTTCCCATATTTATCTCTCTCTCTCTCTCTGAGACCTCAGAGGGAGGAAGATGGATTGGCAGGGCAGGGTTAAGGAGTCCCCAAGAGTGCTTAGCAAAAACGGTATCTAACAGTACCCCAGAGTCACCATCAGTGCCACCTGCAGGCACCATTGCAACTTGGCAGGCGTGTTCCTTCTCTCATGCTGCGTCCCAGAACCACAGGATCTGAAGGCAGAGTCCAGAGTCTGTAGACATGGGAGACCCTGATCTGGGACAGAAAGCACCCAGGACTTGAGGCTAACCCAAGCCACACATCTTTCAGGGCACCTACCAGGCTGGGGGCACAGCTGTTACAGTGTGTGACATACTGGGCTGCAGGTGTCTTTCAGTCTTGTCTCCTCTGCTAGAATAGGAGCTCATCTCTTTTTCCTTTTACCCCTGGCAACCTCGTGGCACTCATTATTCTATTTCTGTTCTCAGACTCAACATGCTCAGAAGTCAGGCAGATTCGTTCTATTTCAGCTCCTTCCACAGAACGTGAAAGGGGCTGGCAGCGCCATTCAGCATGACCCCTACTCCAGTCCAGAGGACCCCCTCCCCACCCAGCACCTGCAGCACCTCTCTGACCTTCTCTACCTACCACAGACCCCACTGCCACCCTCAGCCCCCTCTTTCAGGGATGCTCGCGGGCCTACTTCACTGACAGCCCCTCCTCTTCTCTGTCTAAAGCTTTCTGTGTTCTCTGTACCAGTAAGAGTCCCAACAGGGAAAAATAGCATATACAAGCTGGATAATTTAGGAAGAATTTGATAAAGGGATGTTTTACAAAGGTACAGTCAGGGTATAAAGAAAAATCAAGGGATGGTACAGTCATCTAGGACTGGAGACAGAGATGAATGTTCCTGGCACCTGGAGAGGGGCCTCTGCGGTGAGGATGGGAACTGGCCCGTGGTAAAGGGACACAGGCAACCTGTGGGCCACTCACCAGAGACAGAGGCAAGGAAAGCTGCCCCAACATCCCTCTCCTCCTGTCTTCTGATCTCCTGCCTTGGCTTCCACCACCACAGATCAGTGCAATGATTTTCCAACGCAGGTGACCTCAACCAGAGGCCAGAAGGCAAGAGAGCCTGTTGAAGCAATACTTAGAGGTCCAACCCCTGGGCACAGGGCAGAGTGGTGATGGGAGATGGGGGATGGGTCTGGAGGAGCAAGGAGAAGACAATCCAAGAATAGAGGGACTATTTTATCCCACTAAAGGGAGCACAGTATAATGGATGGACATTTTTGTTTTAATCTTACCTGCTGTATGACCTTGAGCAAACCGCTTAATCTGTGTGCACCTCAGTTTTCACTTCTGCAAAATGATGATAATACAGGGTTTTTATGAGGCTGTTGTGGGTATTAAGTCCATAGGCTGAGGCCTATCACATAGGAAGCCTTAGTAAATGGCATATATCCTTACCAGGACAGTCTTTTCTTGTGTGCCCTTAATCATATCGATATTCCCTCTCGCTTTTGCAACTTCATTCTCTCCAAGGAATTCTTCCCTTTTGTCTGCAAATATGTCTGGATAGCTCTTTTCCTCATTCAACTTTAGTTTGGTTTACAAAGATAAGTGCAGTGATGGGCATTCTCAGAGTGCTGGACACTTCTGGAGGGCCAGAAAGCTGGTCTGGTGCACGGCCTTGGGCCACCAGTATGCCCTTCATTTGTGGTCAACCCAGGGGCCATGGCCAGCAAATTATCTTAACTATCTGATTGACTCAGACTGCAGGAATCCAGGTGAAGGATGATGTTTGTTAGCAAAGGCAGCACCAAAATTGGGCAGCCAATCCAATTAGGAATGGTCGTGTTAAGTTTTCCACAGAGAAGGAGCCAAAGACAAATCTGAAAAAGACTGCCTGTTTTGGGGTGTGATTAGTTATGAAGTGTGCATGTTTATGGTTCATTGACCTCTTCCAGTTGTGTCCTGAGTGTAAACAATCCTCAGGCCCTAAGGGTCAGGAGAGGTTCCTTATTGGTGATGTGATAAAGTCACAGCTCTTAAGTAAAGTCTAACTACCATCAGGGTTAGCAGCAAGTTAATGATATAAACTATCAATACCCAGATGCCCTCTGCATTAGTTTTCTAGGGTTGCCATAGCGGAGCACTACATATTGGGTGTCAAACAATAGAAATATATTGTCTCGCAGTTGTTCTGGTGCTAGAAGTCTAAAACCTGTGTGTCAGACGGTTGGTTCTTTCTTGGGGCTGTGAGGGAAGGATCTGGTCCAGGCCTCTCTCCTTTGTTTGTAGATGGCCACCTTCCCCCTGTGTCTCTTTACATTGTCTTCCTTCTATATATGTCTCTGAGTCCAAATTTCCCCTTTTTTATGAGCACACCAGTTGTATTAGATTAGAGTTCAGCCTAATGACCTCATTTAACTTGATTATTTCTGTGAAGACCCTTTCTTCAAATAAGGTCACCTTCTCAGGTCCTAGGGTCTGGGCTTTCAACATGTGAATTTGTGTGGGGGGGTCACAATTCAACCCATAACACCCTCTAATGGCTCTTGAATCAATGGAGACTCATAAAAATAAATATATGTAGAAGATTCTCAAGTTGGTCACATCTCCATAGTTTATTTTCTAAACAACCATTTTCTTGTGAAGGGAAAACTTCTTTCCCATCCTCCTTTGCAATTTTTTGGGGTAGTGCTTATGTATGCCAAATGCGTTAAAGAATTCACACACAGTGCAGGCAAGTTGACCACACTGGCCTCTTCCTTTTGCACAAATCAGGGCAGGTCCCTGGGTATCCTCCAATGAACTAACTGGCAGAGAAGTCAGACTTTCAGCCTGAACCTGTCTGTTTACCTGAGTCTGCCTCTGTCCCGTCCTTGGGTAATACTGTTTGAAAGCCATTATTTGTCTTGTCAACACAGACCAGGAAAAGAACATTAAAACCGAGCTCTGTCAACCTTGTCTTTTCCACATCTTGTCTTATACATCGTCTCCAGAATCCCAGAGTGTGCCTGGCACCTACCCTCAGGGCAACATGAGGAAAAGGCTTTCTCTCTCCAGGGCTTTAACTGTTCAGACTGATTCCTCTGGCTACAGGCTGCTGAGTCCACAGATGTTCTGCTGCAGAAAGCTAATGTTCATCCAGGGTTCAGAGGTGGTGGAGAGACAGTGGGCTTTTGGTTCCCGCATCCAGTCTCTGAAGAGAACTATGTGCTGGGGGCTGAGCAAAGCACGGGGGAGGGGGAGCTCTGCCCCCGAGGGCCTTAGAGTGACTCTGAGAGACTTAGGTGGGCAGTGAGGAGATTCAGGCTGAGGGGAGTGGGCTGGAAACATATTGACCTGGGTTTGTGGCCCTGCCTGGACTGGACTGTCTGGGGATGCATCTCACGGGTTTGTCTTGAGACTGAATAACCCAGACTCTGGGGTATATTGATGTTGGTCTCTTGTGTGGTTTTCGTCTGAGGCCCTTAGGATCAGACTGGTGATGGAGGGAATCCCGAAGGGGTGGAAACTATGCACTACGCATCATCTAGGGCAGGAGGTGATTGGGAAGGCAGGCTGTAGGTTGGCGTCATGCAAAACTCCCCCCACCCCAGGGTCCATACTTCTGTGAAAACAACTCTGAGGCATGGAGGGGTCCTGATTGAGGGGTAGATAGAGGGGAGATGAGCTTAACCTGCCAAAAGGAAGCCACTCCCTTGTGAGTAAAAGAAGCAGTGGGATGAGAAGCCCCAAGGATGGGGGCTTGCTGCCCTGCCGTTGAATGCTCTTCCTCTGTATTATGCATCTCTGTCATCATTCTTGAAACTTTGCTAAAATTTCAAAGTTACACCTGGTCCATGCCCTACTACAGGTAGTGAAGGGAAGGGCAGGTCCCCTGTCATGGGGAAGCAGACAAGACCGGGGCGGAGAGTCCTCTGAGGCCGTGTGGTAATAGAAGCTGGGGCAGGAGGCATGAAGGCTCTGTGTGCTCAGACACGAGCCCCTGTGAAGGGGCCCCTGAGGAATCGGGGGACAGGTGGAAGAGGGCATTTCCTGACAGAAGAGCTGGCGGAATACATGTCCCTGTGATTCAAGTTACACACGTAAGCAATCAGTTGAAATTCAGCCCGATAAATCCTGCGGGACAGGTCAGCACAGATGTGGGGAGAAACCCAAAGTGGTGTAGACGGTGGCTCAGAGCCTGGGAGTTTGACTACATAGTTAGAGAGGCTCAGAGCTTGGGTTCAGACAGCTTGGTTTGAGGGCCATTGGCACCATTTGCTGGCCGTGTGATTGTAGGTAAGTTAATTTGGCTAAGCCTTGGTTCCCTCATGTAATATGGGGATGATAATCGTACCTTGTGGGATTCCTATAGGGTGCAGCGAGGTAGGTAATCCATGTAGGGTACTTAGTATCATTCATTCGTTCATTCATAATTCAAGTGTATATGGATCACTTGCAATGTGCCAGGCCCTGTTCTAAGCACCAGTATACATCAGGGAATAAAAGCGGAGAAAAATCATGCTCCCCTCTGCACCACCACTGAGTTTATATCCATGTGGTGTTGAGAGTGAGCCCACAAAAAAGATAGCAATATGATCTTTCTTATATGAGAAATATATACATGAATGAATGAATGAAATCAAGCTCATAGATACAGAGAACAGATGGGTAGTTGCCAGAGGCAGGGGCTGGGGGTAGGAGAAATGGGTGAACTTTTTTTTTTAAGTTTAAATAAATTGGATAAAAATCAATAAAATTTATAAACCAAGACAATAAGCTGCCAAGTAAAATGTTTTTCTACCTTACAAATATACTTTTATAAGGAAAAAAAAGTGTCAGTAAGTGTCTATATACCTTAGGTTAGTGAATAATACACTGAAATATTGCTAACTATGTTGTAATATTAGAAATTCAGTATGGTATTCAGTGATTCTTTTATTCTTAGTCATCAAAAAACAATACAAAATGTAAGATGAAAGTAAATTGGAAAATTAGAAAGGGAGGGACGCTTATAATTCTGCTTAACTATTATTGGCTAGTTCATAACCAGGTACAGAGTGAAAAAGTGAAATGGTTGTGGTATGAGTTATACACAGTGGGTACTTCTGTGAAGAACAAACAAAAGCGAAAGTCAGTTATGAGAGAAGCTAGGTGACTATGAATAACAGGGTAAAGGAGAAATAATTTTTACATCTTGGGCAAGTTATCAGGATTAAAAACTCCAATTTTTGTAGTCATAGAGAAATAATTCAGTTATTCAGCAATCTAAAGGTATCACTTGTGATTAAACTACTGAATAGATAAGTACCATTTCCTTACAGTTTTGAATATGTACCAAGGTGGAAAGATGGGGATACTTTAAGGTGTTTCAATGGTCTGTTCCAGCTGTGAACCATCATTAGACTATAAAGATGTCGATTAGAATCAACTTTTCAGAAGCTGGTTGTCCAGTTAATCTATTTCCATGTCCTGTTTCTCAATATTTGTCTTTTCTTTTCCATTGTTAGCAAAAAGGAGAGACAATGGCCTTGGAAGCAAAATTAGTTGATTTTGTGTAAAATGATAACCTGAATTTTAGGTATAGTTGGGGATTAAGAAAAGCCCTTAATTTAAATAAAGATTGGGTATCCCTTAAAGATTTCACTTATTCATGTATTTTATTCCTGAACAAAGTACTTTCAATATGTCTGTGTATTTATACCTTGCAATAAGATGCTGTCAAATAATGCCATAAATACACTGAAAAAATATATTTTCTTTTCAATAAATATGTGAGTATATAATGATGGACAAATGATTTTTTGATACTTTACACATTAAATTATTGTTTATTTCTACTGTTAAGCAGTAAAGTATTTCCAATTTAAATCAACAAATCGTTACCTAATAATAGACTTTGGGTTTTGTTTTTTTTCTCAGAGATATTTATTTTGCATAATCCATGCCAGAGCTGCCTCATTTTCTTGCTCTATATCTAACTATGGATTGGTTAATACTATCTGAACAGGAATTAAAATGTTCTCCTGATTTGCTCCCTAATTTTCTAATTTACTGTGTAGGTAAAATCTCATTATATTTTAAAATATTTTTATATTGATGATAAGGCTTTGCTAGTATTCCCATCAATAAAAGATAACTTTGAAAATAATGGAAAAAAATAAAGATTATTATTCCTCAGGTAGCATTTGAGAAAGAAATTAAAGGGTGAGTGAGGAAATGGGAAAGCAGAAAGGAGGTGAGGTAAAGGCATTCCAGTGGAACCATCAGCACAAGCAAACCTGGAGGTGACATAAGGTACATATGAATTGGGATTTCAGTGTCCATTAGGCGTTTAAATCCTCAACATGCTTTCCTGCGAGCAGCCACGTCAAGGCAGCCCCCGGAGTTGGAGAGCATCTCACCAACTTTGTAGCTGAGATTTCCCATTTTCGATCCTAGGGATTGCTATAACTCACTGAGTGCACTTTCAGATGGCCTGCACCACACAGACTGGCTGAACTGGAGTGAATTCCACAACGGGAGAACCTTGCCTCACTTCTGGTAGCACTGTGGCAACCTTCCAGTTATTTTACAGGGTCGAATGAAAAGGGCAATTAGAGAACGAGAAAATTATATAGGACTTCAGCCTGAGAGAGCATAGACATTAGCAGTTCATTATTGGAATGGAAAATGTGACAAAGGGATTTTGAGAGTGGTAATAACCTAGCTGAGACAGGCAGCCGGTAGAAGATTCTGGTAACTCTGTAATAAACCATCTCCTAGTTCAACTGAACTAAAGGCTCTCACTGCTTAGAAAATTGGGCAGCATTCTTCCCCTCTCATCGCAGGGCCCCTGCCATTCCGAGCAAGCAAGTGTGCATGTGATGTTTGCAGGGCTTATTTGCAGAGAATCTCCATTTGTTTCTGGTTTAATCAGTTCTCTGAGTGCTGTAAACCAATCACCACCTATGATCCATGTGGGCTGTTTGCAGTGTGCGCTGTGCAGGAACACTTAATGGGATCCGAACACCTGCCTGGATCGCGGTGCAGCCTTGACCGAAGAGCCAGGCATCGGATGTTAGCCATCGGCATCATTACGTTCTGGGAGCCAAACTTGAGTCTTATGACCTACCCAGAAGTGATAATTATAGAAGAAGAATAGCTAACATTAATTATGGAATAATAACCACTAACCGGAGTACTTAACTATGAATAAGGTAGTACGATTCTAAGCATACTACATGTACTATGTTAATCTTCACAAAACCTCTTTAAGATAGGTACGATTATTTTTTAATTTTTAGTTGATTTTATTGCAGTATAGTTGATTTACAATGTTGTGTTAGTTTCTGGTGTATAGCAAAGTGATTCAGTTTACATGTATATATATAGTAGTTTGCATTTGCTAATCTCAAACTCCCAACCCATCCCTCCCCCACAGCCCTGCCACCTTGGCACCACAAGTCTGTTCTCTATATTTGAGAGTCTGTTTCTGTTTTGTAGATTGTTCATTTGTGTCATATTTTAGATTCCACATATAAGTGATATCATATGGCATTTATCTTTGTCTGACTTACTTCAGTTAGTATGATAATCTCTAGGTCCATCCATATTGCTGCAAATGGCATTATTTCATTATTTTTTATGGCTGAGTAGTATTCCATTTATATATGTACCACATCTTCTTATCCATTCATCTCTCAATGGACATTTAGGTGGTTTCCATGTCTTGGCTATCGTAAATAGCGCTGCAGTGAACCCTGGAGTGCATGTGTCTTTTTGAATTATGGTTTTGTCTGGATATATGCCCAGGAGTGGGATTGCTGGGTCATATCTGGGTCTATCTTTAGTTTTTTGAGGAACCTCCATACTGTTTTCCATAGTGGCTGCACCCATTTATATTCCCACCAACAGTGTAGGAGGGTTCCCTTTTCTCCACACCCTCTCCAGCATTTGTTATCTGTAGACATTTTAATAATGGCCATTCTGACTGGTGTGAGGTGGTACCTCATTGTAGTTTTGATTTGCATTTCTCTAATAATTAGCGATGTTGAGCATCTTTTCATGTGCCTATTGGCCATCCATCTGTCTTCTTTGGAGAAATGTCTACTTAGTTCTTCTGCCCATTTTTTAAATTTTTCTTGCAAATTTAGTTAAGCATCAACAAGGTAACACTCTTCTCTGTGAATCTGTGAAGCAGTGGTCACCATCTCAAGTTACTGGGCATCGAGAGGCCAAAGTGCAGTGTCTCCAGCAGCCCCTGTTTCCTTGGACGGCTCCAGAGTCCTGCACAGAGGGTATCATGGCACTTTGGCTTTGGTCTAATGGGGTAGCTCTTTCCTGTCTCTTCTCCAGGGGGAAGGGATGATTTCTATCAGACTGGGAGATGTTTCCCTATCTCTAAGCCAGAGAACAGAAGGATGCTGGGCCCGCGGGGACAAGGCAGTCACACAAGGTGCAGACCCCACCCCCAGCATATTCCCCTTAGAGAACCAGAGCTGCCGCCTTCTCAAGGACAGAGAGCCAAGACTAAGATGCACAATGTCCCTGTATACGAAGATCCAGTGTTGTTAAAATGTCAACACTCCCTGAATTCCAAATCAAAATCCCAACAGGATATTTCATAGAAGCTGTCAAAATGACTATAAAGTTTATATGGAAGAGAAGCTGTTTAAAAAAAAAGAAATAAAGAACAATTGAAAGAGACCAGCGATGGATTACTTGACTTAACATTTATCAAAATATACAACAAAGACAGTAACTAAAACAGGAGAAATTAAGTGAGTAGATCATTGGAATAAAACAAAATACAGAAATGGTTCCATGTATATAGAGGAATTTAGATTGTGGGAAAGGTGGAATTTCACATGGGTAGAAAGAGGATGAACTATTTCCCCTGAAACTGAGAGCTAGTTATCCCAATATCATTGGTTCAGTGAAGCTAGACGTGCCCCAAATCACCACTCCCAGTGCCAGTGAGATGGGCTAAAGAGCTCTTTATGCAAAGCAATAATAATATTAGGTGAAAATGAATGAGAATATTTTGATAACCCTAGAGTAAGTTAGAGCTTCTACGTAGGATGCAAAATGCCAGAAGTTAAAAAAAAACAAAAACACTTTTAACAGATTGTGAAATAAATTTAAACTCTGTATACAAAAAACATAAGGGAAGTTAAAAGAAGTAAGCAACATTGTTTCAATTTGCTGAATGTTTGAAATTTTTCATAATAAAATTTTGGGAAAACAGTAAGCAACAGACTAGGAGAAAATGTTTATGACACAAATTACAGGCAGGATTAATATTCAGAATATATAAAAACACCAATAAATGCCAAAAAATGAAAAATTGACAAAGAATACATATAGGCAATTAAGAAGAAATGCCAACAGATTATAAACATAGGAAAAGTAGTTCAAATTGACTAGTAATCAGGGAAATGAAAATTAAATCAACAATTACCTAACATTTCTTATCCGTTAGATTGGAAATATTTAAACATATTGATCATACTCTGTGTTGTTAAGGAAATAGACACTCATCCTCCTTGTTTGAACTGTTCATATCAAAGTCTTTGGGAGGGCAACCTGGCAGTATTATTAACATTTTAAATGTGCACACCCCTTAATCCAGAAATTCTATATCTCGAAATTTATTCCAAAGAAAGACACATTTGCTTCAAGATTCATGTAAAAACATTGGGGGAAATGCCCGTTGTTAGAGGAATAAACTGTTGATACACATAAACTATAGTCACTAGGAAGAATATGGTAAATACATATGTACTGACACAAAATTTTTTCCAAGGCATTTTTCTTTGTCAGTGAGAAAGGCCAGTCAGTAAACGATTCATAGGGCATGATTTGCATTATATAAAGGAAAAACAAAAATTCTTGTTTTTCATGGATCCGTGAGTGGAAGAATGGCTATTACATTTCCCTCTCTCTCTCAAAGCTAACAATTCCCCCATCTCTCCCTGACCCCTTCACAAAAATAAAAGCATGCGTGCGCACACACACACATGCACGTGCACACACCACTTAGAGCATTACATCCGAATTAGGTTCTAAGCTTCTTTCCTTACTCTGTGTTCTCATAGCACCCTGTACTTCCACTTCCCCCGTCTATATCATAATTGTTGATTCAAACTCTCTTTTTAACACTAGCTTCCAGAAGAGAGGGACAATGCATGAAATGCTGGTGTGTTACATATTAGGGACTAATTATATGCTAGCCCCAAGGCCCAGCGCTGTGCTTGGCACACAGCAGGAACTCAATATTTGTCAAATGATAAATAACTCCTTTGTAAAAAGGCAACATTGAAATACATCAATACATTGGTAATTAATAAATAAAATGACCAATAAATTCACATCTCCTCTATCAAATGACTGATTAGAGGAGAATAAGAAATTTGCAGGTGAAGAGTGGGGGGCTGTTTCATAAGCACCCCCTCTTCCAAGGATACATGCAGCATTGTTTTCTCTAGTTGGTAATGAGAAGAGGTCAGCTGTTTGTCCTCACTTAGTATGGATATGAGCCTAGACTTCACCTGGCATCCTCTCCATGCATTTGGTATGTGAAATCTCAAAGGAGAAGTGACAGGACAGTGGATAGAAGAAGTTTTTTTTGTTGTTTTTTGTTTTTTTACAGTTTATCAGGGGAATACTGGCACCTCAATTTTTTATTAAAGATAAAGAAAGCAAGCAAGCAAAGATAATGTGGAATTTGGGTTCCAAAACATAGATAAATGATGGAGGAAACGCAGTTTTCCTGTAAATACAGATAATATATTATGACCAGAGAAACCCCGTATCTCACGGGTGGAATGGATCTGAGAGGATATCCATTCCAGTGAAATTACATTTGGTATAACATAAAAATCTTCAGTAGATAAGTTATCACTATGTGTAAGTTTTCAGAGAGGGATAAAGCTGTATGTGGGTGTTGGGAGGAAGAATGCCATGTGGTAAGGACAGATGGAACTTGTAAGAAAACTGGGTAAAGCGAACCCTCTTGTCTTTGTCTTAATCCTCAAGCCTGCTTCTGGTCACGTTTGAATGTATTTCTAGCAGGCAATGCATCTGTGGGCTTTGTGAAAGCCCTGTGAGAGAAATGACATGAAATCACCAGGCAAATGTATAATATCACGCTCACCCCTTGAGCTGGAATTCCCTGTGCACTTGTCTGTCTCATCAATCCGCGGGAATCTGTTAACTGCCCAGTTCTCCGGTCCAGGTGTCGCCGGGATGTAGTAGGCAATCCAAAGAAGTTTATTGAACTGATAATATTAGATGCTTTTTTTTTTTTAACATGGAAAGCATGAGCTGGTTCTTTATTTGAAAATGATATGGCTTTGGAAGATGGGAAAAAAGACAAAACGTTTTTTATCTCTGAAATATTCTTTAGGATTTGGTATATGATTTTTGCCCTATTTGATAAATAACATTGGAGACCTAGAGGCTCAATAGGAAGTAAGTCTTAGGCTCATTATTACTCTACTCTTAGAGGATTACTGTCTATCAGTCGTTCCCCTTTGAGAGGGGATGGGTAGACCAGAAAGTAGGGAAACAAAAAAGTGATTCCAAGTTTTTCTGTTGTGCACATTGTATTTTTCTCAATAAGCTTCCTTGAATTTTGTGGTTCTGCCCACAGCCCTATTCTCTAGGAAGTCCCTCCATCCACAGATAGCCTGTTGCAAGGGCAGCCCTAGACAGTGAGCAGAAGCAGCCAGGCTGAGTGAGAGTCTGTGGTGGGTGAGAGACAGGAGAAAAAAGATCAAGATATTCAAACACACAGACTCCAAAGCTATGTATAGTGACCTGCCAGTGGGCAACTGGGAGATTGCCTCCTGATGATGAATGCCCTAAAAAGGGTCCTAATTTAGGTGGATGTCTATTCCTTGCTATCAGTAATCTCTGACTAAGACGTTTTTGTTTGATGAAAGTAAGCCATCTTTTGAGTAATACTTGCTGGTGCGGGGTGTTTGTGTGTATGTGCTTGTGTGTGTACACGCTCTCGCCTCCGTCTCCGGCCTCTAAGAGTTCCGCTCGTAGTCTCTCCAGGCTTCTGTGTGTTCTCCACCAGTAAAGACACATACCCATTACCAGATGGTAACAATTTTAAATGGAAGAGTTGGTCTCTAGAAACTGAGCTCCTTAAGTATATGTTTAATAAGGTTTATTAATACACAAAATTTTAGGGATGTTCTATCTAAAACAAGGTCACGTTGAATACAGGTCCCATTCTCACCTGTCTTTCTCTGGTCAGCAGCATTGTTGCCTTTGCCTTGCAGCATCTTTACACTGTAAGGGACCTAAACTGTTACAATCCTTTTCTTTACAGATGAAGAAACTGAGGCCCAAAGAGGTCAACTGATCTACTTACCCAGGGTCACAAAGTGATGCAGGACAAAGCTAGACTGGACCTCAGGTGTCCTGAAATGTCAAGCCCCATGACACTCCCCTTTCCTCGGGTAGTCTCCTTATCTTGCCAATGCTCACTCCATCCCAGGCTGTGACAGGCCTCTCTTGGCTGGCTGGATCTAAACTTAGACATACTTTCTTTCTTTTCCAGTGAAGTTTTTCCATATGGTTCTTTATATAATTGGTCCTCAGCTAGAAAAGAAAATGTATGCTGGTGTCAGGAGGTAAACCCTCTAACTGTTCCAAAGTTAGCTTTCTGCCCGCTACACTTTTCAGTTACAGAGCCAAGTAAATCTAGGACAAATGCTCTCATGAATCACTGATGGGGTCTGTAAAGAAGGATGTTTCCAGGCCCTCAGAGACCTAGCTTGAGAAATGCAAGTAGTTTTAGAAAAAGAGAAAGGCTGCCACTTTTCAAACCACTGCTTTGTCCACCCTCTGAGTCTCTGACCTGCCAGCACAATATTAGCTCAAACAGACATGATCCACTCAGCTTCACCCGGCTTGTCATCTCAAATCCCCAACCACATTTGAGGAGCAACCCTGTTTGGAGGCAAAAGACTACAAAAGAACTAGAATAACAAGCCCAGGAGAAGCAAGAGAGTCAAGAGGGAGAGACACTTGGCAATGGCCAGAAGCACTGGAGCTGGTGGGCAAGAAGTTCAAGAGCATCAAGAAATCTCATTTCCCTGCCATGTTCCTGCCCAGGGCACCGGCATTTGCTACTGCTAGTGTAAGTAGGTGGAAAGCGCCAAAAGGAAGGAACTGAAGGCATGCACACAGCTTGTAAATCCTTGGGATGAAGGAAGCAAGGCTTCAGAAACAGAAACTAATCAACCATGAGAGAAATACAGGACCAGCCTTTAAGCATGTGCTTTGAGCCTGAGCTGGGTCCTTCTAAGGACCAAGTACTTCCTGAGGGGGAAAGGGGGAGGGTTGTCCCAAACCCTCCCAGCTCTGTTGCACACTGCTTGGTACAAATAGTAAGAAACACTTGGCATTTCCCCTAGTGCTATCCTGGGCACTCTTTCCAAGTATTAGGCATTCATTTAATCTTCTCCCAAAGTCTGTTATTATCCCTATTTTCCAAATGAAGAAGCAAACTCTGCAAAGTGAAAAATCTTCCCCAATTTACATATTTGTCATGGAGAAAAGCCAAGATTAAAACCAAAGTTTCTCTGACTCTAGCACCCACAGTCTAAATCATTAGGCTAATTATCTCTTGCAGTGTGTTTGCTGTACAAGAACTTGCTGACCCTCTTGCTAACCATGCTTAGATGCGGCCGGGGTCATTCAGAGGGCCCAGGATTTCTGATCAACTTAAAAGGAATCTACGATGTTCTGGAATGTCCTGTTTCCTCCCTCCTTCTCTCTCGCCTTTTCTCTTTCTCTTCTCATTCTGTTTTCGTTTCCTTCTACATCTCTACTGAAGCTCTCCTTGCCCCAAACAATATTGTTGAAGCCAGTATTTGGTTCTGTGTGTCAAAAAGTTTTCTATTTGGGGCCAAAAGTCACACTCTTTCCTTTCCTTTTGTAATTTCCAACTCTTCGCTTATCAGAACTTACTTTCAAGGGTCTAACATTTACAATAAAGTATAAGTGGTTGACGAGTCTCATAAAGGAGGTGCCAAGACCTACCCATAAAGAAATATCACCCAGAGACCAAGAACCACAGAAGAAATTAGATCAAAATGGAGATTAAGTCACCAAGGAAAGGAATCAGTCACCAAGAAAAATTGAAGGTGTCATCAAGGCCAGACGGGGGTGTGGGGAGAAGAAATGGCTAGTAGACTGAGTATATGAACCTCCTTAGTTGACTTTCATACCACCAGCTGGCAGTGGTCCTTCTCCCAAGGCTGCCTCCCTACAGCCCAGCCCAGGAAATGGCCAAGCTGTCTTCTCTCCACCCCGCTCTTGCCATCCTTCTTTAGCTGACCCAGAATCCTGATGCATGTCCTGACCAGCATGCGTCTCAAGGCAGCGCAGTTCCTCCTATCCTGTGGTGTGACTGGTTTATCCAGGTCCTGGACGAGGAGTCTTCATGAACACCATTCCTCCCTCCCTCCACCTTCCTCACCACAAGAAATTGTATGCGGGGATCACACCTAGAAAAGAACATTCCCAGAGATATTCTCAGAAATTGCAGCTTCTCACTGCTGGGGTGAACAGAGAAGCTAAGGGAACTGCTATTCCAAGCCATGGAATTACAAAAACAGCCAACATCACTGAGGACCATCTCTCCCTGTTCCTGTGTTTCATTAGCTCAGCATCAACTGACTTAACTAGAACAGACAAAGGCTCATTACAATATCATGTTGGACGAGATGTAATTCTCAGAATAATGTTAACATCAAACAAGCAATTGGGAGACAGCATTGCTCTGGCCCTGCAAGGGAGAGAGTATTTTTCAAGGTAAGCACTCTTCTAGCCAGTGGGGTTTGGATGCTGGGTGGAGGGAAGATGATTATGGATGAAGAGGCTGTTGCTGTGAGGGTAGAAACTCTATGTTGACTACACCAGGCCCTATTCTCTGAATATTTGGCTTCTCAAAACGTAACTCTTTTCTAAACCTAAGCGCAGTAATGACATCTCTAAACTGACTACTCAGCAATTCTTCCTTACAGGTAAACCACCTGTCCACTTTTAAGAGAAGCTGTCAGATTAACTCTTGAGTTTGCCAGTCATCTTCCCCATAGAGAGGCTCAGTCAGGTGTGAGGCATTGTGGGAAATATCACTAAGGCAAAGGAATTTCAGAGGTAGCTGGTTTGGTATAATATAAAGGACATTGCCTTGAGTTAGATCTCACTTTTAGTACTAGCTCAGTCACTGTACTGGGTTGAAGGGTGTGCCCCCCAAATTTATGTCTACCCAGAACCTCCAAATGTGACCTTATTTTGAAATAGGGTTTTTTTTTTATTGTTTTGTATGGTTTTGTATACATATAATTAATTAAGTTAAGATGAGATCATACTGGATTAGGGTGGGCCACACTAATGACTGATATCCTTATAAGAAGAGGAAAGGCACATAGAGACACACAGAGGGAAGAAGCCCATGTGAAGACAGGGGCAGAGATTGGGGTGATAAAGCTACAAACCAAGGAGTGCCAAGGACTGCCAGAGCCACCAAAAGTAAGGAAGAAGCAAGAAGGGTTCAGAGTGAGTGTGGCCCTACTAACATCTTGTTTTAGGACTTCTAGTGTCCAGAGTTGTGAGAGAATAAATTTCTATAGTTTTAAGCCATCCAGTTTGTGGTAATTTGTTGTGGCAGGTTTAGAAAATGAATACAGTCATTAATTAGCTGAGTAAACTTGAACTAGTTAGTTATTCTCTCTGAGCCTCAGTTTCTTTGTCTAGACCAGAGTTTAGATCTATGACTTTGGTAAGTTATTTAATCAATTTTCTCATCTTAAAATGAGGTACTATAACTTAATATTTTGATAAAGAGAATTAGAGTTAACATGTGTAGGGCACTTAGTACATCATAAACATTAATAGGCGTCTCACTAAATATTTGTTACCTCTTTCTATATCCTGCCTTGGTCTGAAAAGAAACTGAGATGGCTTAACAAATTCTTGTCATAAAGCATGATGCACTTGCACAGAATTTAATGCTAAGCTTTCCAACATCCAATGCAAAAAGGGAATAATGACATTTTATATAACTCACATAACCACAGGGCAAATTATCACAATTTTTAAAATTTTATTTTATATTGGGCACAGTTGATTCACAATGTTGTGTTAGTTTCAGGTGTACAGCAAAGTGGTTCAGTTATACATGTATATATATATCCATTCTTTTTCAGATTCTTTTCCAATATAGCTCATCACAGAATATTGAATAGAGTTCCCTGTGCTATATGGTAGGTCCTTGTTGATCATCTCTTCTATATATAGTAATGTGTATATATTAATCCCAAACTCCTAATTTATCCCTCCCCCAGCCTTTCCCCTTTGGTAACCATAAGTTTGTTTTCGAAGTCTGTGAGTTTCTTTCTGTTTTGTAAATAAGTTCATTTGTATCATCCTTTTCGATGCCATCCATAAGCGACATCATATGATATTTGTCTTTTTCTGTCTGATTTACTTCACTTAGTATGATAATCTCTAGATCTTCACTTAGTATGATAATCTCTAGATAATCTCTTAGTATGATAATCCATGTTGCTGCAAATGGCATTATTTCATTCTTTTTCATGGCTGAGTAATATTCCATTGAGTGTGTGAGAGTGTGTGTGTCTGTGTGTTTGTGTGTATGTGTGTGTGTATACACACACATACACACACGCACCACATCTTCTTTATCCATTCCTCTGTCATGGACTTTTAGGTTGTTTCCATGTCTTGGCTATTGTAAATAGTGCTGCAATGAACATTGGGGTGCATGTATCCTTTCGGATTATGGTTTTCTCTGGATATATGCCCAGGAGTGGAATCACTGGGTCATATAGAAGTTCCGTTTTTAGTTTTTTAAGGAATCTCCATAGTGTTTTCCATAGTGGTTGTACCAATTTACATTCACACCTACAGTGTAGGAGGGTTCCCTTTTCTCCACACCCTTTCCAGCATTTATTGTTTGTGGAATTTTTGATGATGGCCATTCTGACTGGTGTGAAGTGATACCTCATTGTAGTTTTGACTTGCATTTCTTTAATAATTAGTGATGTTGAGCATCTTTTCATGTGCTTTTTGGCCATCCGAATGTCAAATTATCACAATTTTATCCTGGCAATCTTAGGGGAGATACTGGTGGGCCAAACTGTACACTCCCATGGACCCAGAGTTTTCCTGTATATGTTTCCAGATTTGATTTAGCCTCACATGTTATTAAATTTCTACTGTGTGTAAGACTAACAGTAGCAGAAATAAGGAAGGATGCAATTTCTGTCCACAAAGAGCTTTTAGGCCAGTAGTAGGGTAGTGAGTGGAGGGCAGTCAGATAAGTCTACAAGAAACTGATGTGAGGCATGATAGGATCCTGTCCTCATTCTTTGAAGGTTGAAAAGAGAGATAAATCAGTAACATTCTGAAACAGCACAAACCTATGTCTTATCTTACAGCCAGGGAACACGTTTCTTACCAAGTAGTGGTAAGGTCATTTCACCTCCTGTCCCCAGCCTAGTGCCCTTACGGGGCAGTTTGGAGGATAAAGGGCTTCATTTTCCTGATAAGCCTACTCTGAAGATTGCCATTTCCAAGGAAGTTAGAGTCTAGAAATTGAAGCAAAAAGCAGTGTGCTCAGTGCTGGGAATATACTGGTGAGAAAAACAGTCGAGATCCTTGCCCTGATAAGGTTTTATTCTCACAGGGGAGACAGACATCAACTGATCATCACCAAATTGAAGGTGAAAATGTTTTGTACTAAGAGAGTAGCCAATAGAGAGAATTTTTCTAGCTGGGGAGGTGAGGGAGGTTGTCCTGAAGAAGGGATGTCTGAGCTGAGATTTGAATTTATCTCAGTGAATAGGGGAGAAAAGAGCATTCCAGACAGCACGGGCAGCATGTGCAAAGGCCCTGAGATGAGCAGGGCTTGACTAGTAGAAAGGATAGAGTCGAACTCAATACCAGTGCTCTGGAGGAACAAAGGCAAGGCACAGAGGGAGGAGGAGCCTGCTGAGTGAGACGGCAGCAAGACCATGAAGGGCCTCGTCAGCCACGTTAAGTTTCGTCCTTATCCCAAGAGAAATGAGAAGCCACTTGCAAGCTGAGAAGTTTGCAGCACAGTGTGGTTCATGGATCAGCAACATGGGCGCCAAAGGGCGGGCAGGTTAGAAAAGCAGAGCTCAGGCCCAGCCCACACCTACTGCTGAAACGGAAGCTCTTCCCCACTTGATTGGCGTGCATATTAAAGTTTGAGAAACACCGGCATAGAACATTTTCAGGTCGTGTAGGAATTGCACAGTGTGGAACATCTACAGGAAACATTTGTGTTATTTAGTATGTGTGCATGCATGCGTGTGTGTGTGTGTGTGTGTTAGACAGGGACGATAATAAATCCCAACAAAGACACCTGGTTAATGGTAGCGTGTGTCCTGTTGTCCTGTGAACGCTTTCCTTGAGAGCGTTTTCTACTGTGTCAGAGCCCCTCTGTGCACTTGGGACAGTGCTGAATATGTTTATTATGCTCCATGATCATTGTGGCCCAAGGAAGCCTCTCTCCATGGTGGCACATGGCTCAGGCATCTTGGTGGGGCCGGCTCCCACCCCAGTCAGACACCTCTCACTGATCAGCCTTCTTTTTACCCTCCGTTTAGACATGGCCTGAGACTCTCTCCACACAGTTCACCAGTGCATACCAATTGATCTAAATTGCAAGATTAGATCAATTCCCCACCCTCAATTTCTTTGGGCAAGGCATGAAAACGAATTTCTGCAACAATCAGCATTTCTGAAGCTTCAGATGTATTTACCCAGGATCCTTTAGGCTTGCAAGCCTAATTTCTAGGAATACCTTTCCAGGAGGGGAGCAGAATCGCAGCCCCTTGGAGCTTGGCCACGAGGGGCCGTGAGGGTCACACAGTAGGCTCCCCAGCCAGAAAAGGAGGAAGAGGTACCAGCTCAGAGAGCCTGCTTCTCGCAAAGGCAGCAACAGCTCAGGGAGGAACAGCAGAGACTTCTCCAAGAAAGCATTTGTCTTTTTGAACCATCAGAGCTGCCTCTGGGTCTGCAAAGAAGGATGGCTGGAAGCTATTCAGAAGGGCAACTTAGGAGCTGGGCAGCTTCAGCTACCACAAGCTTAGACAGAGACGGATAGGTTGTCAAACACCAAAAATTAATCCTGAGTCTCTGAACCAAGCAAGATTCCCAGCAGCATGAGTGTCCAGCTTCATTTTTCCCTCAAATTATTTATAAAAGAAGAAACTAATCTTTCTCTCCCCCCAACACATGCATAGAGGTGAATGATAAAACTGGATTTGCCACTGACTGTCCCAAATCCAATATTTGGTCAGTCCTTTCAAGAACAAGCATTTTTCTGCACACTCAGATACAGGGCTGTGATCACATGAGATTGATTGTGTCTGAATGGATCAACTTTATTATTCTGGAGTTACGTGGACTTGGCCTAGATCAGCATTTAGTTTGTATCCACTTGGTAGATTCAAAAAGACCGCTGGACACTCCCATATTTGAGTTTCCTTTGAAGCCTAGTGGTAAGAGGGACAAGCAAGAAACTCAGGGCACAGCTGCAGTCCTCAACATCATTGCCATCATTAAGTGACATTTTATCCATGTGACATCAGCAGAGGCAAACACATGGCAGACTAATAAACAGAGTTAACATCGACCGACCAAACAGAAGGATTTGGGTAGTGAGGAAAAACCAACAAGGCATAGTTAACGATGCAGTACATAACACTACAGTACAATGGGATATAGAGTAACAGTATAGCACAGTATTGCTAACCAAGGCTGCAGGCTCAAAGGAAGAGGGGGAGACATAAACTGAATGCTAGGAGTTGAAAAAAAAAAAAGTTGAGCTGTTGAGCAAGTCATCCAGTGGCTTCCTTGAGCACGTTCAGAAATTCTGAGTTGACACAATACACCTTACATCTAGAACAGTCTTCCCAAGGAGACAGTCAAGGATGCCTCAGATTGGCAGATCTTGAAAGGATGATCATTGAAACAGGTAAAGACATTTTTCCAAACACGAGTTACTTCTCTGCAATGTTCAGAAAGGCTTACTCTGAAACACAAAATGTAAGCAGCTAATTCCAGCTTTCATATCTGAGTACTATAATTTCTATATTCCCCTGGGAGTTATTCCATCATAGTTTTATTTCATTACTGTGTTCAGTTCTATGCACGGCATGAAAAGCTAACTTTGAGCCACCAGATTCCATAATGCTGATTCAATTTTTTTTTATACTTTAGCTAACTCCTCTGGGGAAAGTACTTTTGAGCTGTATTCCCATTTGAGAGAGCTATGATTGTGCTAATTACACAAAGCACGCTGCTGAGCAAAAGACATGGATCTGAGTGTGTCCATGATGCATCCTTGGCATGAGTGTAAGGCTCTCTATACAATGAGGAAAGTGCCTATTTATTATTTATTAAAATGGTAACTTTCTATTTTTTCCAACTTTATTGAGAAATAATTGATGTATAACATTCTGTAAGTTTAAGGTACACAACTGTGTTAATTTGCTACACCTACATGTTGCAAAATGATTACCACAATAGAGTTAGTTAAAGCCTACATCACCTCACATAACCGCCACTTCTTTTTTGGATGAAGGGAGAGAGAAACGGGTATCTTTGGCAGGGTCCTGCATAACTGGGGAGGCTGGGTTCTCTCTCGCATGATTTCACTTTCCCTTGAGAGGAAATCATACTCTGAGAAAGTCTCTCTTGGCCCTGAGCTATGCTGCCTTCGGGGAGGGGTGATGCAGAAAAAGTTTCCAATGTGTCCAAACTCCTTTTTTTTTCTTTTGTTGCTCCATTGGTGTGCTAGGACTTCTCCACTGGAAACCTTGACTCCCGCAAATGCTTTCTTGTCTGTGGGTGATTGCTTAAGCCAGTGTTTTCCAGGGTCTTCTGGACCACACCTGACAGGGGCTGGAGCTGGTTCATGAGCCACTGTAGGGTCCGCTGCTAGGACCAGAGGTCTTGTATGCCTTTTACCTGATGCACAGGCGGGCGAGACTTGTCTCGGGTCCCATGGCATATGGTGCTGGATCCCAGAATTCTCACAGTGACACTTTTGTCTATGGATGGATGCCAAATTGTTATTGCTGGGAGAGGGACATGACAGGGTATGCCTTATTCAGTCGTGTTGCTGATGTAAGCTGTCAGTTCATTTAGAAAGTTGGTCAAAGCAGTTGTTGATTTCAAACAGAACATCTGCATGAGGTATGGAATTTAAATGAATTGTTTGAAATTCATTAATGCAGTGGTTTTAATGAGGAGTGGGAGGATATATAAAGGAGCCGTCATGTTATTTAGCTCACTTGCTTGAAATGGAGATCTAAAACCAGAGTGACATAGACTTTAAGCAGTAAATAAAAGTAAACACATCCCAAGAAATAACCTTCTGCTCAATTCTGATCAGATACAATGGGAAAAAATGCATTTAGATCTGGGCTCCTCTTCTTAACAAACATAAATTTTCATGGAAAAGTGTCCAGGGTGGTGAAGTATTTAGAAACTGCATCACGTGAGGAACGACAGAGGCTGCCTAGCCTAATTTTAATCCTGGGAGGAAGCCTTCAGAAAAAGTGTCTTTGAATGACTGAAAAACTCCTTTGTGGAAGTAAATTCCTCCTGTGTTGTCCTAGGAGGGCAGAAGCCATAAAGAAGTAAAGCACAATGACAGAATTTCCAAGCTATCAGAACTGCCCAGTGACTGAATCGGGGTGGCAGCAGCAGAACAAGATGTGACATAGCAGCTGAAAGACCCATTTGGGACAAAAAAGAAAAAAGAGAGCTAGGTCAAAGGGTGAGGAATTGAATTCTTTTTCCTGATTCAAATTCTCTATAAAAAAGGAATCAGAACAAGGAGAGGCTTTTTAAAACAAACAAACAAAAATAAACTTTAAGAACAGTTTTAGATGTACCAAAGAATTGATAAGATAGTACAGAGAGCTCCCATATACCCCACACCCAATTTCCCCTATTATAGTAATAGCTTACATTAGTATGGTACGTTTATTACAATTAGTGAACTAATATTGACACAATATTGTTAGCTTACTTAAGTCCATACTTTATTCAAATTTCCTTAGTTTTACCGAATGCCTTTCCAGGATCCCATCCAGGATGCCACATTCCACTTAGGTGTCATGTCTCCTTAGGCTTCTCTTGGCTGCAGAAGTTTCTCATGCTTTCCTTGTTTTGGATGAGCTTAACAGTTTTGAGGAGTACTGGTCAAATATTTTGTAGGATGCCCCTCAAAGGGACTTGTCTGATGTTTCCTCATAATTAGACTAGGATTATGGGTTTGGGGGAGGAAAACCACTGAGATAAAGTACCATTTTTATCATCTCATGTCAAGGGTTCATATGATATGTAGTTTATCACTGTTGTTGTTGACCTCGATCACCTGACTGGGATAGTGTTTATCAGGTTTTCCCCTGTAAAGTCACTTTTCTCCACTTTTCCTTGCTGTCCTCTTTGGAAGGAAGTCACTGTGTGAAGCCCACTCTTAATGAGTGGGATTTATGCTCTCTTCCCATCCCCTGAGAGTGGAGTATCTACATAATTCATTTGGAAGTCCTCTGCAAGGGAAATTTGTCTCTTCATCAATTATTTATTTATTCAATTATTTTTTTATATCAGCAAGGACTCATGGATATTCATTTTATACTCTGGGTTGTAATCCAATACTACTTTATTTTGTTGCTCAAATTCTTCTAGCTTTGACCCCTGGGAGTTCTTTCAGTTGGCTCCTGTGCTCTTTCAACATAACTCATCAGTGTAGGTTTTGTTTTCGTTTTTGAGCACTTCCTTACTTTTAGGCACTTGAAGAAGCTCCAGGCTCATCTTGTATATTTACTGCCCCAGTACTAGCATCAGCCATTTCTCCAGGGAGTCCTGGCTCCTTTTAACAGAAGATGGTATTATAGACCAAGATCTGGGTGCTAGATGTGTTCATTGCTGCTGGGTTCTTCTTGCTTTTGCACCATCTCCGCTGACAAAACAAGGACACATATGTGTGTATATTAAACCACTTGTATACATTTATCCATAAATATTTCCATATGTAGCTATCTGTAGGTATATTAACACTGAGTTCATACTGATGTCTTCAACTCTTATCTATTACCACATGGACTATTCCAGCCTTCTCCCCTTGCTTAACTGTGATCCCCACTTGAACAGTAAGAAACCTGGCTCCCTCAGTCCACCATCCATTTACTTAATTGTTCAATTCCAGTGTCTGAATTGTTCATCTGAACCCCCATAGGAAACAGTTTTTTCAGCTAGTGTACAGTGTTTATGTGTGGCTCCTTTTGCCTTTAGTCTTGCAGACTCCAAAGTTACATAGGTCAGCACCTTTCCTCTCACCCCTTTAATGAGGTAGTTTCATTTATTTTTGATACAGTTAGATTCTCTTGTCACAGTCTGAATTCTTTCCTGGAATTCCTTGACCTCATTTGTTTGTTTTGTTTTTAAATTTGTCTTCATTAAGATTCACTCTTTGTTCTGTAAAATTCTGTGGGTTTTGAAAATAATATCTTCAATAATTTTCAAATAATTTTGACAATAATGTATCTACAATTAAAGAATCATGCAAAATAGTTGCCCTATGTTCCCTGTGCTTCCCCTATATAACCCTCTATTTCTCCCCTGAAAACCCAGGCAACCACTGATCTGTTTACCATCTCTATAGTTTTGTCTTTTTCAGAATGTCATATAACCAGAATCATTCAGTTCGTAGCCTTTACAGTCTGGCTTCTTTCACTTAGTAATATGCATTTAAGGTTCATCCATTCTTCTCGTGGCTTGATAGTTCATCTCTTTTTATCAGTGAATAATATTCCATTGGGAACAAACCACAATTTGTTTATCCATTCATCTATTGAACAACATCTTGGTGGCTTCCAGTTTTTGTCAATTATGAATAAAGTTGCCATAAAACATTCAGTTGCAGATTTTTCTGTGGACATAAGTTTTCAGTTAAGTTGCATAGATACTTAGAAGTGTGATTCCTAGATTGTAAGGTAAGAATATGTTTAGTTTTATTAAAAAAACGCCAAACTGTCTTCCAAAGTGACAGTACTATTTTTCATTTCCACCAGCAATAAAAAAGAGTTCTTATTGTTTTGCTTCCTTGCCAACATTTGGTATTGTCAGGTTGGTTTTTGTTTTGTTTTCTTGGCCATTTTAATAGGTATGTTGTAGTGTCTCGTTGTTGTTTTAATTTGAAATTCCTTAATGATAGATATTGTTGAAAATCATTTCATATGGTTATTTTCCACCTGCTTATCTTCTCTGATGAGATGTATGTTCAGATCTTTTGCCCAATTTTTAATTGGGTGGATTGTTTTCCTTTTGTTGAGCTTTGAAAGTATTTGCATTTTGGATATAAGTCCTTAATCAGATACATGTTTTGCAAATGTTTTCTCTCAGTCTGGGGCAGTCTTTTCATTCTTTTAATAGTGTTTTTCACAGACCAGAATGTTTTAATTTTAATAAAGCCCAATTTATCAATTTTTTTCATGAATCATATTTTTTGTGTTGCATCAAGAAAACCTCATCATCAAACCCAAGGTCACCTAGATTTTCCCTTATATTTTCTTCTAGAAGTTTTATAGTTTTGCATTTTACATTTAGATATACAATCCATTTTGAGTTAATTTTTCTGAATGGTGCAAGGTCATGTCCAGAGCCTTTTTTTTTTTTTTTTTTTTTTTTTGCATTTGGACATCCAGTTGTTCCAGTACTATTTGCTAAAAAGACTATCTTTTCTCTACTCAATAGCCTTTGATCCATTGATGTGTTAACTCTCTTTGTATGGATTTATTTCTGGGCTTTCTATTCTGTACCACTGATCAATGTGTCTTTTTCACCCCCACCAATACCATACTGTAGCTTTGTAGAAAGTCTTGACATCCTATCATGTCAGTCCTCCAACTTTGTTCTTCAGTGTTTTGTTATTTGCAATCTTTTGCCTTTCCATATAAACCTTAGAATAAGATTATCGATATCTATAAAATAGTTTGCCTGGATTTTGACTGATATGGAATTGAATCTTTAGAAGAAACCTTGGGAAGAATTGACATCTTAAAAATATTGAGTCTTCCTATTGATGAACACAGAATCTCTCCCCATTTATTTTGATCTTCTTTTATTTTTCTTATCAGTTTTATAGTTTTCTGCATGCAGACCTTGTACATATTTTGTTAAATACATAACTAGGTATTTCATTTTTGTTCTACTCTAAATGGTGTTGTGTTTTTAAATTTTAAAATTCCAATTGTTCATTGGAATTGAGAGATTACATTGGTATATGAAAGAGAGAGGGGATTTGGGAGAGGAAGAGAGAGAGGAAGGAGGAGAGGGGGAGGGAGAGAGAGAGAAAGGGAGAATTGGCTCACAGGATTCTAGTGGGGCTGGCTAGTCCAAAATTTGTAGGTCAAGCTGGTAGGCTGGAAATTCAGGTAAGAGCTGATGTTGCAGTCTTAAGTCCAACATTTTCAGGGTAAGGAAAGCAGGCTGGAAACTCTGGGAGGGTTTCTGTGTTGCAGTCTTGAGGCTAAATTCCTCCTTCTGTGGGAAACCTTAGTCTTTATTCTTAAGGCCTTCACTTGATTCCATGAAGTCTCCCCATGTTATGGAGGGTAATCTGGTTTATTCAAAGTCTACTGATTTAAATGTTAATCACATCTAAAAAAATCTTCATAGCAACATCTAGACTAGTGTTTGACCAAGCAACTGGTCATGATAGTCTAGCCAAGTTGACACATAAAATTAACAATCACATTAGTGTACCCTCTGATTCTATATATTTTCTGGAAGAAATTTGGTATTATTTTACTCTTAAATGGTTAATAGAATCTACCAATGAAATAATGTAGACCTGGTGCTTTATTTTTGTAACATTATTAATTATTGACTACATTTCAATATAGACCTTTTCAGATTGTCTGTTTCTCCATGAGTGAGTTTTAATAGTTTGTGTCTGTCAAAGAATTGGTCCATTTCATTTCAGTTCTCATATTTATGGGCATAGAGTTGTTCATAGTATTCTTTTATTATTCTTTTAATGTCCAAGAGAGCTATAGTGATGACCCCCTCTTTCATATCTGATATAGTAATTTCTGTTTCTCCTTTTTTCCTTGGTTAGCCAAATAATCATTTTCCCTCACTCCGTACAATTTCATTGATTTCTGCTCTAGTTTTTATTTTCTCCTTCTTGCCTTAGGCTTGATTTATTATACTATCTCTGTTTTTTAAGTGGAATTTTAGATTATTGATTTTACATCTTTCATCTTTCCATACATATATATGCATATATATATATATATATATATATATATATATATATATATATATGCATTTTAGTACTATGAATTTCCCTCAAGTACTGCTTTGCTGAATCCCACAAATTTTGATGTTACATTTTCATTTTCGTTTAGTTCAAAATATTTTAAAATTTCTTTGAGATGCCTTCTTTGGTATATTTGTTGTTTAAAAACGTTGTTTAATCTCCAAATATTTGGAGATATTTTATTTTTGATTTGTGGTTTAATCTCATTGTGGTCTGAAAACGCACTTTGTATGATTTTAGTTCTTTTAAATTTGTCAGGTTATGTTTTATGACCCAGAATGTGGTCTGTCTTGGTGAATGTTCCATATGAGCTTGATGAGAATATGTATTCTGCTGATATTGGATAAAGTATTCTATTAATGCTAATTAGGTCCAGTTGATTGATGATACTGTTTAATTCAACTATCTTAGTGATTTTTGCTTGGTAGATCTGTCAACTACTGATAAAGGGTTATTGAATTTCTGACTATAATAGTAGATTTGCCTATTTCTCCTTGTAGTTCTATCAGTTTTTGCCTCATGTATTTTGATGCTCTGTTCTCAGATGCATATACATTAAGGGTTATATCTTTTTGAAGAATTGAGCCCTTTATTATTATGTAATGACCCACTTTAACCCTGATAATGTCCCTTGCTCTGAAATATGCCTTGTCTGAAATTAATATAGCAACTCCAGATTCCTTTCGAAATTAGTATTAGTGTGGTATATCTTTCTCCAATCCTTTATGTTTAATTTATCTGTCTTTATGTTTGAAGTGGGTTCTTCATAGACTACATGTAGTTGGATGTTGGATTTTTATCTGATATTACAGTTTCTGTCTTTTAATTGATGTACTTAAACCATTTTACATTTAAAGTGATTATTGATCTAGTTGGATAATACTTACTATGGTTATAACTATTTCTTCTTCATTGTATTTCTTTATTTCTTCCTTTTTCCCCCCTTTTCTGGTTTTAATTGAGCACTTTATATGCTTCCATTTTCTCTCATCTCTTATCATATCAATTCATTTCTTTTGAAAAAATTTTAGTGGTTTCCTTATAGTTTGCAATATACATTTACAGCTAGTGTAAGTACACTTTCAGATAAAACTATACTGCTTCCCAGATGGTGCAAAAACTTTATAACAGAGTATTCCTAATCCTTCCCTTCTATCCTTTATAAAAATGATGTCATTCATTTTACTTATATATATGGTATAATCACATAATACGTCTTGAACAGTTATCTATGATACCAATTTAGAATAAGAAAAAAAAAAAGGTTTTTAACCTACATTTATTCCTCCTCTGATGCTTTTCCTTCCTTATGCAGGTCCCATTGTCTGAGCTTTATCATTTTTCTTATCCCTGAAGAACTTCTTTTAACGTTTCTTGCAAGGCTGGTTTGCTGGCAATGAATTAGCTCTGTGTTTGTTTGTTTGTTTGTGAAAGTTTTATTTTCCTCACTTTTGAAGGTTTATTTCACTGGATACAGAATTCTAGGGTGGTGAGGTTTTCTTCCTTTCAACACTTTAAATATTTTACTCCACACACTTAACTTCTTAAATGGTTTGTTATGAGAAGTCTGTTATAATTTTTCTTCTTTTTCCTCTAATGATAAGGTGTTTTTCCCTCTGGCTTCTTTCAACATTTTGTCTTTGGTTTTCTGAAATTGGAATATGATATGCCTTGGTGTAGAATTTTTATTTTTATTTTGCTTGGTGTTCTCTCAGCTTGCTGAATCTGTGGTTTGGTGTTATTGATTGAGAGAATTTCTCAGTAATTTTTACTTCTGTATTTATTCTACTTCATTTGTTTTTTACAATTAAGCATAGGTTATATACCTTTTTAAGTTATCTTGTAGGTCTTGGGTATTATTTTCCGACTTATTTTCATTCCTTTTTTCTCTTTGTATTTCAGTGTGGGAAGTTACTAACGTATCTTTAGACTCACTGATTTTTTTTCTTCTGCTGTGTCTAAAACCGTTTGTTAAAGGCATTCTATATCTGTTACAGTGTTTTTTATTTCAGCATTTCCTTTTAATTCTTAAAGTTTCCATCTCTACACTTACATTACCCATCTGTTCTTGCATGTTGTGTACTTTTTCCATTAGAGGATTTAACAGATTAATCATAAATGTTTTAAGTTCTCAGTCTAATAATTCCAAAATCTGTGTCATATTTGAGTCTCATTCTGATGCTCGCTTTGTCTCTTTAGACTCTTTTTTTCTTGCTGTTTAGCATGACTTGTAATTTTTGCTGAAAGCTGGACATGATATATTGGGCAATAGAAACTGAGGTAAATTGGCCTTCAGTGTGAGGCTTTATATTAATCTGTCTATGACTCGAGTTGTGTTTAATGTTTGATGCATCTATGGGTGCAAGGGCTTCAAATTCCTCTCTAGTGTCTTTGGTTTTCCTCCCTGTTGTCTTTGGGTTTCCCTAAGTACTCCTTCTTAAATAGAGTCTGTGCCTTTCAACTCTTCTAGTTGCATTGCACTATTATTGTACTGGAGCACTGGTGATGTGGTGGTAAGGCACAGGGAAGAGAAAATGTTCTATGATCTTACAATTAGGTCTCAGTCTTTTAGTGGGCCTTTCTCCGTGGGCTAACACCCTCACAAGTGTTTCTTAGCTTTACCTTCTGTTCCTTTAGGTGAGACAGAAAGGCTACAGGGGGCTGAGGTTGGGTAATTGCCCTTCTGCCTTCTGCCTTGGTAAGTTAAGGTGATGATAAATTCTTTTTCATTGGAGAGTAGGCCTTTGTTATAGAGAATGCTCAGAGTACATTTCAAAGTGTTCACTTTTCCCCTCCTCCTGCCAGAACCATGAGGTGATTTTTTTTTTTTTTTTTTTGGCTCTTCATCATGAGAACCTGGTGGGTACCTGAAGTTAAAAACCACAAAAGTTTAGCCCACTCAAGAAACAGCCCCCAGGGGTTTCTCACTGTCAAGTTACCCACATTCCACCTCCAGCAATTCATCAAAATTGCCATTTAAATATTCCTACCAGTTTATGACACCAAGGGCTTTCACACTAGGGAAGCAGAATCCCCTGGGTTCCTGAAGAATCCCCTGGCCATGATTTTCTGTATTTTGGGATGGTGATTTGCCCTGCAACCTCAATTATCTGCTAAGCCCAAGAAAAGTTGTTGATTTTCAGTTTGTTAAGCTTTTTTTGTTGTTATTGTTGTGAGTATGGGAGTGATGATTCCCAAGCTTTTTACATGATGTAAGTGAAACCAGAAAACTTTGGGAGAATGAGGCAAGGAAATAAATTACCAGAGAGGTGCAGATTTATAATTTTATATTTTTAGTCTCAAAAAAGATTTTCAGCTGTGTCCTACTTTTTCTCCCATCAAATGAAGGAGTCTGTGAGCATACAGCATAAGATGTTCAGCCATAGAGATGGTGAGACATCCATTCAACCAATTTGAGGTAACTAAAACTCAGAGAAGGCAGGTTTCTTAGGCTTTCATCTGATGTGGCATGGAGGGAGGGCATGAACTGCTCATGATATCTATGTCATATTATGTCTGGGTGCTCTAGCAGATGGCCCAAAGCTGGAAAACATACTGTTCTCATTTGCTAGCGTTTTTCTTTTTTTTTCTTTTATTAAGGCAGAAATTTATTAACTCATTGTTAATGTTTGTATTATTTGCTTAATCATCCACTATATATAGACAGATCCTTTTTTGTCTGAACTATTTGTTAATTGCAGACTTCTTAATGCTTCTCTCTCTATATCTCCTAAGAATAGGAATTCTCCTCAATAACTACAATATAATAATCACACTCAGAAAATTTATTATAGACTCAATATGATTATCTAATATCCAATTCATTTAAAATTTCCAAATTCTTCCCAAGAGATTATTTATTGCAATGTTTTGATCCATTATTCAATCAAAGATAATGACTTGATTTAATTGGCATGTATCTTAAGTTTTCTTTGATCTAGAATAGTTGCCCAAACTTTTTTTCAGGGGTTCTTTTATGACATTAGCAATTATTAAGAATCCAGAATATTTTTCAGAGTGTCCCTGTGTTTGTATTTGTCTTATTGTTTTCTGATGACTTGATTCAGGTTGAACATCTCAGGCAGGGATTCTACATTGGTTATTTTGTGTTCTTTTAAGGAATCACTTCAGGGGACACAGGACATCAGGTTTTACCTCCATTGGTGACATTACATTTGATCACCTGTTTAAAGTGATCCACCAGAGTTTTCTATTATGCAGGAATCTTTTCACATTTGTAATTAATAAGTAATTTGTGGGGAAACATTTTGAGATGTTGTGAATCTTTGGTTCCCCAGAATTCTTTTCCTCAGTAGTTTAAACATCATTGATGTTTCCTTCCTGAACCAATTTTTAGTCCTTAGCTATAGAATGGTGGTAATTTTTCTGTCATTTTCTCTATATTTATTACTTGGCATTCTTCTGTAAAATAGAGCTTCATACCTCCTCTCTCTTTATTTTTTAATACTAGTAAGAATGCATGTATATATGTATGTATATGTGTATACATACTGGGCATTAAAGGAATTTGAAGCCCCTAGCACCTACAGCTATAGATAATATCAGCATGAGCTCCTAGGATCCTTTTTATTTAGTGTATCATAATCCATTCCTGTTATTTTTATACTCAGTTATACTCTAATTTGTCCAGTGATTACCTCTTAAAACTGGCTGTGGAATCCTTTTGACACGTTCCCTTTAGTCTTTGAACAAGTTCTTATTTTCTGTTACAACTAGATATTCCAGGTTTGCTTTATTCCTTCTATTTGGAAGACCTAGAATCAATCATTTCTCAAAGAGCCCAGATTCCTTTTAGTGAGAAACAGTATTTAGAAATCAAAATCTGGGCACTAAGTGTGCTCATTGTTACTGGGGTGCCATTGCTCCTATCCCCTTTTGGTGGACAAATCTAGAACATATTTTTAAACTCATTCATTCTAATATCTTTAATTCAATCCAGTATCACAGAATTCTTCATCTTTTTCCTGTATTCCATATTTGTGTCTTCTCTCATTGTGAGAACCAATATTGTACAAATAGGCATAGTAATAACTCTGGTTCCCAGCATCAATATATTTGCTCATTTGCTCAAATCTACAATACACAAAAATAAATAGTTTCAGAGTTGCTACATCAATACCACTACCAACAACAAATCTCCTAAATAAATTTCAAGATTTCTTTGCTGTTCTTTTTGTCTTTAGAATAAATCTCAGTGAAGGTATCTGGAGTAGTGTGTTCAAAACTTACTTGAACAAATCCTATTTATCTTTTGTGTAATTTTGATGTCTGTTTTTTATAAAGAAAAGATAAATTGCCTGTTTATATTAAATTTTATCCTTCCTATCTTTGTCAATATATTTTGATTGTTTGAGCGTGTAAACCTAGAATCAAAGGAAAAACTAAATAAAAAGATATGCTCAGAGATGTACCGATTCTTTCTCTTGCTCTGGCACCCTATTCCCACCCATCCCCTCTGGGTTATTAATTAGGTAGCTAATTTCATTAGTTTCTGGCTTATTTATCCTTCCAGTATTTCTTTTTGCAAAAATAATAGACATTTTCTTATTCTCTGATATTTTTACATAAAGAGTAAAATAATATATATAATCTTTTGCATGTTACTTCTTTCCACCTAAAGACACATATCCTGAAGATCACTCCATATCAGTTCATAAATAGCCTCCTCGTTTATTTTTACGGATGTATAGTACTTCATTATGTGAATGTATAATAGTTTATTCAACCAAACTTCTAAGGATAGGCATTTAGTTCATTTCCAGTATTTTGCTACAATAAATTATGCCTCAGTGAATAATCTTGCTCACATGCTGTTTGTTTCTTTTTGATATTATTGCAGATAAATCTTTAGGGTAAGTTCCTAGAAGTTGAAACAAAGGGTTTTTCAGGTTTTTTTTTTTTTCATTTGCCATGAACAATTAGACTCAATTTTGAAAGCAGGTTTTATTATTTTTTTGTATTGTGGAGGTGTGGGGAAGCATATAAGAATATTTTGGTTATGTAAAAGTACCAAAACTGAGGCAATGAGGAGTCAAACTCTTGAGTGTAATAATAATTTAAAAGTTAAACTTAACTGTTGCAGATCTCCATCAGGAGGCAGGCCTAAAATTGGAAGTAATGAGGAAATTAGATTTATTCTCACTCTGGACCTCAAAATAAACAAAGAGCTGGGAACCAGCATGGTTGCCATACTGCCAACTCCATGGGTGCTGTGTTTATGGAATAGAAATTGAATAGTGTCCCCCAGGAGTTATGGCATGTGACAGCCCTGGGAACTTGGACTACAGAGAGGGATAGAGCTATTCAGATCATTGACATTGGGCACCAAAAAGAAGGGTGTCACTACGGACTGGAGAAATCAGGAGTATCTGGACAACATCAACAACAAAAATCTGTTTTGGAGCAATTGGATGGATTCGACTCCATTCAACCCACATTTATTTGGCACACACTGTATACAAAGTTCTGCAGGATACTTGGAAAGCAAACTCTCCATGTGTACCTACTATATGCCATAGACTATACTGTTCATTATTTCAGTTAGCATTAACAGGTTTGTAGTGAGGTAATATCAATATCCCCATTATATAGATGGGGAAGCTGAGGTTCTGGGTGGTTCAGGTATATGTCAGATCAACCTATTTCAAATTGCAGTTCAGCTCCTTACTAGCTGTGTGATCTTGGGTAATTCAGATAACCTGAGACTCCGTCTTCTCATCTGTAAAAAGGGGAGGATAATAGGAAAATTGGCAACATAATCTAGAGCAGCCTGGTGCCATTAGCATCTATATCACCTGGCAACGTTTTAGAAATGCCTACTCTCGGACTCCACCTCAGAACCAGAATCTCAGAGAGTGGGTTTAGCAGTCTGTGTTTTCACAAGCCCTCCAGGTGATTCTGATTTTTGGAGTTGGAAAACCAGTTGTGTAGAGGTTAAGAGCATGGATTCTGGATCCCGACTCCATGGGTTGAATCCTGGCAAGACTCTGCTTTTTAGCTGTGTGATACAAGTTACTTAATCTGAGTTCACACCTTTGAAAGTGGATATAATAATAGTACCTACTTCGCCGAGATCCCTCTGAGGATTTAATGTACATAAAACACAACAGTGCCTGGCACATAGGGAGTGTTACGGTGAGTATTTTAAAGCCTTTTGTTAAACAGAATAGATAAAGGTTGCTGGGGGGGTTTAGATAGTGTGTATAAATTGTGCTTGGCATATAGTAAGCCTCAACACATGTTAACAGTTATTATTGTTAGTAGTGATAATGCCGTAAAAACTTGTTCTAAAGTCCCAGAGCCAGTAAGGGAAAGCACTAGGACTGGAATGAACTCTGTCCATTTCTAATGTCTGTACCCTCCCTATACATTACACTGTATCCCACATGAACAGTCTCTGCTTTCAGGGGGAGATAAACATAAAAAGTCCACACTAAGCAGGTGGGCATCATGGCAGAGATCAACCTAGGAGCTGTGGACAGATGCATGCAGACAGAGCTGCAAGAAACAGAAACTCTGTTGGCCTCAGAGGGAGGAGGATATCGGTATTGGGGAAGTGATGGAGGGAAGAAGTTGATGACCTGCTGGGTAAGAATTTAAAGGGACACATCATTTCAGCTGGAAACACTCAAAACATCATTATTTCGAAATTGCTGAGCAAAGTCAATGGCTGGTATTGCTGTGCTAATGTGTTAATAATAAATCTGCAGTTAGGGACAAGCCTGAGCTTTTAGCATTCAAGGCCACTTCAATTTTAAAGAGTCATTTTATGGAAAGTTTTCATTAGCTCTGGACTGTAACTAACATTCTCTTTAAAACTGTGGTGGACGTTTGATTAGGTCTGGTTTCCAGTGGATGGAAACTAAAGCTGGATTTTACTCATTGCTCTGCCTTTGGGGCCAAGGCAGTTCATCTTCTCTGTGGCTCAGCTTGAACTCCATGTAGCAAGGCATTGTGCCCGCCAGAGGATTCAGGCCTGCGGGTCCCCTTGTCCTCTGTGCAAAACGAGAAGGGTAGCAGGACCACTCAAGGCTGAAGGTTGGTCTGACCTCTGACTACAGCCCCTGCGTCTCCTCCCTCAGCTTATATTCCTCCTCCTAACGCCTAGGTGTCCTGCCTGGTTTTCAGGACAGTCTCCTGGGTACAGATGCACATTCCAGCTTCATGCTGTGCCTTCACCTGCCTTCTAAAACCCCACTGAGATGTGCAGGCCCAGCTCTGTTCACCCTTTTTTTTGCAGCATGGTATGGTGGGACCAACATGAACAGGGTGCTAGTAGACCTATGTCTGTAAGCTGACTTTGCCATATGTAAACTGTATACTTGAGGCTTTTTCATCTCTCACACTCAGATTTCTCATCAGTAAAATGGAGATAAAATACCTTTACTGTGAGGATTGGAGATAATCCAGTGGTTGGCCCATAGTAAATATTCAAGGAGCGATTATTGCTATCATCATCCCATCACTTCCAACCATTCTCACGTTTAGTTCTCTTCTGCCTGTGTCCTTCTCGAATTACTTTATGGAGTCTTCCCTTCAAACCCTGAGGGCTGACTTCTTTGAAGTCCCTTTCACTGCTCTCGCACCCTAGTTCCCCTGTGGTGATCACATTTTTGCATTGACTGGAAGCCCCACAGCAAATAAGCACCCTTGTTACTGGTGGAAATGGGGTTCTTGCAAGTAGCGGGGCTCATGATGGAGGAGTATAAACTGGCTCCAATGGTGTAGCACTTAACCAGCAAGAAAAATAACCAAGTTTAAGATCTGGAACTTTAAGAACCATGCTGAGTTTGGCAGTACAGGAAGCCCAGGTCTGAGGGCTGATTGGTGCAGTTCTGGGACCTGTTTGTTATTTGAGGGTCTGGGAGGCTCACAGGAAGTCCAGAGATTGAGGGGGGTGAAGTGAATCTCACCTACACCTATGACCGGGCAGCACGGAGCAGAGAGTCCAGCAGGGGAAATCAGCCAACAGGGAATGGTGTGTCTTCAGGCCGCTGTCCCAAAGGGGATCCCAGGGCTTCGCATAGCAGAGTAGAAGGGGGGAAACCAGAAAGGCACCAGAGAGTGTGCAATGACCATCCTTGAGTTTCTTCCAGGTGGTGGACCACTTCATACCTCATGACTATCTTCCTACCTCTTTCTGGCCATGTGCCTGTTTCAAATGTGACTGTGAGTTAGATCCTTGGGACCTAGAGCTCTGATTTTTTAGATTCTGAAGCTTGGGTTCCTGCCCTGTGCCTCACCACAACAGAGAAGCTAAGTGGAAATATGCAGACAGTATGGTCTTTGGAATTAATCAGATCCGAGTTTGAAGTCAGGCTGTAGAATCTACCAACCTCTTTATATTGGACAAGTCTCTTCATATCTTGGCAAAATAAGGCTTATCTTTCAGCTGTGAGGTTTCTTTACTAAGGCACACGTAGCCTATTGCCTGCTCAATGAATGGTAGCTATTTGGTGCTTAATCCCATTGGTGGCTCTGATGAGGTCTTAGCCTAGAAGATTCGGTGAGTTGTTCAGGGGATGACAAACTAACCCCAAGTGTCTAAGGCTCTTCTTTTCTTCAGCTAATGTAGTCCAACCATCTTTAGCTAATTCAATCATTTCTCATTCACCAATGCATAAATTGTCCTCATCATAGGCTTAACCATGCAGCTAATATGGTTTGGAGAGAGATTGATTAACAAAGCCCTAATTGAAGCTCAATAAATTAGATAAATCCGAAAGTCTGTAAGATCAAGCAGCAGTCCAGAGATGACCATTGGCAATATTCAGTTATCCCATTCATCTAGCAATATTTCAACAAATACTTATTGTGTGTCTACTTTATGCATGTCAAGCCTAGGACTATCTCCTTTGTCAAAGATGGATATTAAGGGAATGCCAACTCAGCCATGGTCAGTCTGAGTAGACTATAATTAGGAAAGATGACCACTGTGGGGGTCAGAGCTAGGGCAGGAAGTTTAAGGCAAGTCAGGAGATGGAGACAAGCTGAGAAAGGGACCAGAAGGTGAGGCCAAGAGACCATAAGGAGGCAACTAAAAGGTCCAGAGGTAGTTATCATCTACCAGAGGTGAGGAACAGAGCAGAAATTGGTGACACGGGGATCCGGGAGTGATCAGGCTGAGACCAGTGTCTGTGCATGTGGTAGATGGGTGAGGGCTGGGATTGGAAGGTGAAAGAGTTGAACACAGATTTCTTTTATACTCTGGTGGGGAAAGGTGTATTGGTGCATGCTTGGGTGAGTTCATGTGACTTACAGGGACCAGACAGACCACAGGTTTGTTAGAATCAATGTGAAATGCTACATGCTCAAGTCAAATATGAGCTGTTGGCTTTACAGTTGTGAGCCTATTTGTTCTTCCCCCTGAAAGTAGGTAACTGCACAGATAAGCGAGTGTGTGTCTGTTTCCCTTGACTTTAATTGTGGTCTCAGCACTGAGCCCATGTCGTCTAAATTTACTTCACATTGTATTTTCTGAGTTGTGCCATCTCACACACTTGGCTCAGCTTGCCGAGGTCGGATTCCCAGGCACTGGGTTTGTGCCTTTTCCAGTCTTCACAAAAACACTGTGTAGGCTAGTAGAAGTCTTGACTCGGTGTCCACTTTATTGTTCAATTCAAATTGGGCTGATCACCCTTTTCCTAATAGAAGTGTTTGCCAGTCTTCACCCTCATCCTGGTACCTCTGTCCCCTCTGGCAGCTATGGCTAAAAACAGAGATGGAGTGAGAAACTCTGCATCTTCCTGGACACTTTTAAACAGATCCTTGATCACCCCCTCCACCTCCATGCAAACCGAGCTCAGGCAAGGAGTGTTTGAACTTAACGTGCATTTTCTTCCCTCTTCTGTAATCAGCTGATGTTCTCCTGTTGCAGCCTTTGAGTGGACTTGCTCCGCATGTTAGCTCACAGAGCCTATTTCATCTACCTAGGGTCTTTATTTCTCGGGTTCTTTGTCCTGCCTCAGAAGGATGTGTGCTGTTTAAAGAAAATAGTGTATTGTGTGATATGAAATTTCTCTCTGTGGTTCTGGAAACCAAGGTTCCAAAAAAGGTATCAGTTTAGGGAAGTGTCAACAAACATTCCATGGGCAAAAAAAACTATTCTCTAGTGACGTGTCTCAGTATCAGTTAGCCCCTGAATATGCCCTAAATTTCTTCTGATGTTTGACTTGGTTATAGTTAGTTGGAAACGTCGCTGATCAGGGATTATATCCTACCACTGAAATGATGATTGTGCTCAGAGAGCTGTGGGACCCTAGGAAAAGGTTTAGAGGGCCTAGAGCTCTCTAATCCTTCATACTCTTTCTGAGCTTCTCTTTCTTTATGTAAAAGGAGAGATAACTTCACTTCTTGAGTCCCATTTTAGAAATGCAACCTGTAACAGAAAGCTTTTCTAGTAGCAGATCAGTTTCCCCCCTAATTGGGGGTGAAAGAGAGATCATTAATTTGCAGGGAAATCAGTGTCATCCTTATCTAGCTTCAGCTCTGAAGGTTACACAGGCTCAAAAGAAGCTTGTTTACAGGAACACTTGTATGCTCCCATCGCAGATGTTAGACATCAGCCATGGTGCTTAATGCCACCTATGTAATATTCTGAAATGAGTGTGGACTTACTCTTCTATGTCATCTGTCATGGGGAACTTGAGGAATAGAAAAACTTGCAGCACAATGCTTTCCTCGGGTTCAAACTAGTGGCTGGGCAGTTGGAATCCTCTGACCTGCACCTTAACCCCTTTGCTTTGAGTTAGAGGACCTTTCCTTGCACAGAGCACGTGTTGACTTCTACTGTTAATTATTTAAGTAGGCCCCATGACTCTCCCCTCTCAATGGCTGGAAACCACTCCTACGTTCCTGTTTCTCAGCTCATCTACTTCTAATCTAAATTCTTCGAATGTATTTTTAGAACAAGTATGCTTAGAAGTAGGTTTTTGACATTTTCAAATATTAGAATTGGAGCATATTTTTTTCTGTATCAAATGCACAATGGCAGAATGTACTCTTAATTTCAAGAAGACTCATTAAAAACTTCCATCTTGATACATAATTATCAGGAGTCAAAGTGGTCATGATTAGTCAAGCCTCACAATTAAAATCCTCTGTTTGATGGACTTTTGAAATAAAATGGCATTATTATCTAAAACCTCAATCATCTATGATAATAAGGTTCTCAATTACTTCTTTTGTTCTTCACAAAAAGATTAATAATGCTAGTTCGTATTTTTTTTTTAAGTATCAACATCTGCAAGAGGCATACCACATAAACCATATGTAGCTAATCTCTTCCAAAGGGAACAAGAAACAGATTGAGGCATATGTTTTACGGACAGCTAATATTGCCCTACAGTAATTGTTCATGCTAATTATCTTTCTTGAATTGATTATGTTTGCAATAAATTATTATCTTTATGATTATTGCTAGTTTCAGGAAAATGTTCAAGAAATAATTGGTGGTTAGTATAAGTGACCTTGCACTGAGTTAGTGTTCAGATAAATGCCACATTAAGTAGATAATTGTTGTGATCTGATTCTTACCCTTAACAGCTCCTTCTGGTCCAGCTGCTGCTTTAGAAATCTTGAGCACCCAGGTGGAATTCTACAAGTATTAAGAATACATTTGAACCTCTTAGATAAATCCTTAAGTTTATGCGGAATATTGTCCTGGACATTATCACGACTTTAACTTAGGTGGCCGTTTGTGACTATAGTGATGACCTTTGCTTGTTCCAAGGTAGTGATCCATCATGAAAGCCAAGGACAGATTGAGTCTTCATTTATCAATAGGACCCATGGCTACAAATGCAATAGACTAAGGCAATATTTGATCATCTCCCTATACAAACTCTCCCAATGTTCATAGTCTTCATGATCAACAAGTTCTTCCTTTATAATTGAAATTTATTCTTCATCATGTGTTATCCTTGGTTGCAAAGATAACTAGGAACTAGGTGCTCAAACTTCATTAGTTTTTTTTTTGAATTTTACTTTATTTTTTTATACAGCAGGTTCTTATTAGGTATCCATTTTATACACATCAGTGTATGCATGTCAATCCCAATCTCCCAGGTCATCCCACCACCACCCCACCCCACCCGCCACTGTCCCCGCTTGTTGTCCATACGTTTGTTCTCTACATCTGTGTCTCTATTTCTGCCCTGCAAACCAGTTCATCCGTACCATTTTTCTAGGTTCCACATATATGCATTAATATATGATATTTGTTTTTCTGACTTACTTCGCTCTGTATGACAGTCTCTAGATCCACCCACATCTCTACAAATGACTCAATTTCGTTCCTTTTTATGGCTGAGTAATATTCCATTGTATATATGTACCACATATTCTTTATCCATTCATCTGTCGATGGGCATTTAGGTTGCTTCCATGACTTGGCTATTGTAATTAGTGCTGCATTGAACATTGGGGTTCAGGTGTCTTTTTGAATTATGGTTTTCTCTGGGTATATGCCCAGTAGTGGGATTGCTGGGTCATATGGTAATTCTATTTTTAGTTTTTTAAGAAACCTCCATACTGTTCTCCATAGTGGCTGTATCAATTTACATTCCCACCAACAGTGCAAGAGGGTTCCCTTTTCTCCACACCCTCTCCAGCATTTGTTGTTTGTAGATTTTCTGATGATGCCCATTCTAAGTGGTGTGAGGTGATACCTCACTGTAGTTTTGATTTGCATTTCTCTAATAATTAGTGATGTTGAGCAGTTTTTCATGTGCTTCTTGGCCATCTGTATGTCTTCTTTGGAGAAATGTCTATTTAGGTCTTCTGCCCATTTTTTGATTGGGTTGTTAAACTTCATTAATTATTGGTAGGCCATTGAGAGAGAGTAACTATTTATAGAGAAGTATGATCCACATAGCTAACAGCATATATTGATTACCTACTGCATGCAGGTCCTTGCATGTTTTTGTTAGGGAAACAACTCATGAAGTAATCAAGTACAAATGGGGTTCAAGCTAAATGTCTGGATTTACCTTCAGCAAAATGAGCCGCGGATCCTAATATTTCTAGGTCTTACTTTTTATCCCTAATATACCACCAGCACAGCAATATTCAACAAATACGTGAGCCATTCTTATACTGGATCCTGCAGAGCACGGTTGTGAATAAGACATTCATTTCCCCTGAGCAGTCTTCTGAGGGATATGAAATAGGTAATGGCAAAAAATAAGGTCATGACAATACAGGGTTACGGTGCGGTTAGGGTATGGGATGTCCATGGAACTGGAGGATCACAGAGAGGTGCACCTAGTCTAGCAGGGGAGACAGAAGATGTCTGGTAGCAGTGACATCAAAGTCAAGTTCTAAACGATGAACAGGAGTTAAGAGAATTCGAGGTGAGCTGGGCGAGGATTGGGGAGGCACACAGAGAGTGAGTTCTGGCTTCTTGACAACGGGAACACATATATAAGTTCCGAAGGCCAGGAAGAGTGTGGCACACTTTGAGAACGATAATGGAAGTTAGTTCAGGATGGCTGGGACACAAAGTGCAGATAGTAGCTGAGCCTGTAGGTAGAAGTTTGGCTTTTGCACTGAAGATAAAGGAGAGCCATTACAGTGTTGGGAGGGGAGGGACATGCTCAGATATGCAGGTTAGAAAACACACGGTGATAGCAGCCTGGACTACCATTGAAGGGAGGGCAGGGGAGACCCATAAAGATGCCGGAAATAGAATCTAGAACGAAGAATGGCCCCCTCCAAACACTCTTGCTTTTCCATGTTAACTGCAAGTAAAAGCCCATTTAGGAACCAAGTTAACAGTTGAACGGTGTTTTTCAGTTATTCTGGGGCAATACTATAATCTACTTCCTATGAGAAGACTGCTGTTTGCCATGGCTGAAAAATGCTCAATTGGTAGTTCTCTGGGAGAAACTACTCAATTTGCTAAAATTTAAATACCCACAGAGTAAAAACAAAAGAACCTAATAAGAAATGTGTCACTGAAATTGAACAGAAGCTAGAAAAGTCCCATTTCTTGTTCTGTTTTATCTTTTCAAAAGCTTGGCTCCACAGCTATTTACCCACGTTATCATTCCTCCTTTGTATCATTAGCATTTGGGAAAATGCCGGAAACTGTCACCATGAGACAGGCAACATGCAGAGACTAGAAATGTGGCTTGAGGAAATTAGAAAATAAAACTCTTAAGGCAGAGGGATGAACGTTTCATTAAATATAAAGATGATGCTAAAGAAAATCCTTCCTGACTTCGAGTTGCTGGCTACTGAAATGTCATCATGAATTTGGTCTTCTCTGCATGCTCTGTGGTACAAAACCAATTATTCTGACAGTCCCTGTTCTCGGAACACAGAGACCACTGATGTGGGCAGACAAAACAAGGGCCAGTTTTGAGCCAAACATATATTAAAGCAGATACTAGTTTTAAAAAGAAAGGCATTGGTATTTATTCATTCTTTTATTCATTCACGCCAGTCCATATCATACATAAGGCAGGGGCCCCAATGGAGGCGGGCAGTTCCAGGAGAACTAGATGTGGGCCATGCCCGTGGTAGGCTTAATTATAGTCGAGTAGAAGTGTTAAGTCATGGCCTTAAATGGTGAAAATAAAGTGGAAAGTAGTAAGTTAAGTGTCAGTAGAGAGTGTGCTTTCAGTAAAAGTGGGTGAGGAAAACAGTGGGGAGTGGTGAGTAGAAGGAAGAGGGAAAATATAGCAATTAACGTTTTCCTGAACCAGGCACTGTATTTAGTGTATACATATCTTATCTTACAAATGGATATCATGTGGTACGGACTGTAATTACTCATCTTTTAACACGAGGGAACTAAGACTTAGAAAGAGTCAATAGTTTACTAGCCCTGGAATCTTAGCTCCTGTTAGCACTGGGGGTCACCCTGGTACCTGTTGGACTTCATGGTACATCATTTTATTTCTAGTGTACTCTGGAGTTGAGGTCTCAGGGTAAAGAAGAGATTATGATTTTGGTTTCAAGATTTTGCAGACTTCACTAGGTCGAGGAACCATGAGAATTCCATGTATATTCTTCAAAGAGTAAGACAGAGGACAAAAAGCATGGAGCTGATGTGTTATAGGGTCTCTTCTGGTATGGTACCAGCATAGGGAGTTCAGATAATGAGAATCTCGGTATGCCAAGGAAGGCTTCTCAGAAGAGGTGAAGGCATAGCTGGACCTTTGAAAGTAGGACCTGGACAAAAAGGGGAACAAGGGAATCTTTGGGAAGGAAGAGAGCTGAGGAAATAAAACCAATCCTGCACCCAATGGAAGGGTAACATTGATGCCAGTTCAGATAACTGAGAAAAGACCTCTCTCTACCAGTGTCTGACTTGAGGTGAGGAGACCAAGAAATAACACCATGAAGGTTGTACACCAGATATGATCTGGGCTTTTGGGGTTGGGAAGAGACATGATTTAGAGAGGCGGCCGGTGGTAGACAGGAAAAGCTGAGCAGCTCCCTTGGTCTCCACTTGCCCCTGTCCATTTTTGGATATGCACAGTGGACATTCTCCGAGTTTTGACAAATGCAGTTTTAAACCTTCCTCTCGTCCCACCTGGCTTCCAAGTAGAATGTATTTCTTTGCCCCTCTTAACAGCCAACACTTCAGAGAAGGATGAGTTAGAAGGAAGAGGGTTGGGGATATTAGAGTGTACCACTGATTCTCTGGCTGTCATTGTCTCCGTCTACTTTTTAGATTTATTTACCTGGTTTGTAGTTTTCCTCCCATCACTGGCTGAACATACCAATAAATACATTCAATGTTGGAGAGTTTCCTTTCTGTCTGAACATGGCATACTCTGGTAAGGGTTAGGGCAGTGGGAGAGAGGGCCAGTTGCTGAAGGTAGGACATAGGATTTGGAGATCTTGAATACAGTCTGGACATTGGGCTCAATCATAGCTGAGACATACGAACAAGTTTGTTTTTATGAGACCTGGGGTATGTCCTACACAAATCAGAGAAGTGTGGGCTGGAAGGAAGAGAGAAGAGTGGCATTTTCTTAATGGCTCTCTACTTCTCCATTTGAAGTTTGACTCTGTGATACATGGCTTGGATGTCATAGGCAGATGACCAAAAAATGCACTGAATTCTAAAGAGCTCAGCTCTGCCTGTAAGTTACCTGCCTGTTGAGTTACCCTTGGAGTTCACAGGTGGCATGAACTATGGAGGCTGAGGATCACTGACATAATTTAGAGAAATAGAATACGTTCAACAGGAGCATACATATAGCCTCAGGGAAGCAGTCTTCCTGGGTCACAATTTGGTAGCATTTTTCAAATTTGGGTCTTTTGACACAGAAATTTTACACCTAAGTATTTACCCTATAGAATAATTTTAAAAATTGGCTTATAGCTAATGCCTACTCTACATTTACTACGTTCAAGGCCCTCTGCCAAGCAATTTTCCTGCTTTATCCATTTAATCTTCCCGACAATCCTGTGAGACAGGGACCGTTAGGTACTATTATTTCTTCGTCTGGGGAAAGAAAAGGTCACCCAACTAGTAGGCAGTTAGAAAATAAAATAGTTGCTTCCTGTTAAGTATTGTTTTAATTCTGAAAAACAACTGAGACAGCTTAAAATTCTAATACAGGAATTTGTTAAATTATGTCTCAGTTATTCAATGGAATTCAGCCATCTTGACATTGAAGGTAATGGTGTAGAATATTTTTAACATACACAGATGTCTCTGCTGTATTAAGTGTGAGAAATAAGTTACAAAAGAGTGTATACAATATGATTTCATTTTTGTTTAAAAAATAGTATCTGTATATTTTCCTGTGTATATACAGACATCTTTATAAGTCTCAAAATCTATACATCAAACTATTAATAGAATTTATGCCTGGAGGGTGGGCTTGTGCCTGGCATTTACTTTGTTCTTTTTGTTGATTGCTTCTTATTTTTTTCTACATTGAACACATTTTTACTTGTTTAATATAAAAGGTTGCTCCCCACCCTGAAGTCTTTGAAAAACAGAGCAAAGTCAGTTAATAGTTGTTCATTTTTATCTCAAGTGGAAAATAGAAGATCCAAGGGCAGTGTGCTCAGTGGACAATAAAACAAAGCGGGCTGAAGAGAAATAGGTTTCAGTTGAACTCTCTAAAGATTTTCTTGACTAGTAGTGAGTAAAAATTGAAGCACTCAGCAGAGGTAGATTTAGAGCTACATGGCTTTATACAGAGCAAGAAGGAGGTTCTCTGAAGCTCAAGTGCTCAGTCATTTCCCCAAGTACTCCAACCTAAAACAGGGATTCTAAACTTGGGTCTCCGTGGGTCCCTGGATAGAATCAGGGATGTCCATGAACTTGGGTAGAAGGAAACTGCATCTTAATCTTCTTAACTGTCCAGCTACACATTAGAACTTCCTTCCAAAACCACTATTAGTGGCGCCTATGACTTTGTCACCAATAGAAAGCCCATGTATTTTCACGTCATGTTACAGAGTTTTCTTTTTTTTTTTAGTTTTTGGCCACACCCCACAGCATGTGGGATCTTAGCTCCCTGACCAGGGATCGAACCCATGTCTCCTGTACTGCAAGGCAGAGTCTTAACCACTGGACCATCGGGGAAGTCCCCAGATGTTTTTATTGTTATGTTTATTATTACTTTGAAATTATCATAGATAATGCTTCACAGATCTGTTCCTTAGTCTTATTATTTAATGCAATAATAAAGAAGAATACATACTGCCGTATCTTTTTTTTTTTTTTTTTAAGCTAACCATGTTTCAATATCATGGTTTCCTTTTGGAATCCTGTGTCTCTTAATCTTAGGTGTTTAAAAACATGCCCCTGAACAGGGGTCAGTAGACTTAACTGGAGTGCCAAAAGAGTCCATGGCACACGATCGGCTAAGTGCCTCTGATGCAAAATCTGTAAATCAGACAGCTCTGGCCATTCGGAAGGCATCTCTGCTCTTCTAAGTTCCTCCATGAGGTGTCTTGCCTTGAGGTTGAAAGATGGGTCACAGAGCTTCTAGTTACAAGAGTGTGAGCACAGCAGCTGGCACACAGTAAGCATTTTAATATAGGTGTGTAATCTTCTCTCTTTCCATTCTTTACCTGCCTCTTTGAGTGGCCAGCAGCTATCCCTGTCCACAAGCCAGTTAAAAAATAAAAAGTTAGCAATTAACTATTTTTTTAAATGGCCATCTCTTTCGCTGTATTGAATGGGGCTTTATCCACCTGACATCTGTATAAACAGATCATCCATTCAGACATCTGCTGAGCACACTTCAGGTACAAAGGCCCACAGTGTACTTCTTGGAGGCACAAACTGTTGGCCCTTTGTCCTCCAGGAGAGCATCGTCTGACAGGGGAGAAATGAGGTACATGCAAACCGTTTTCACAGAAGGTGGTCAGTGGAAGGAGCAGCTGAGCTTGAGTTTGGGGGGTGGTGGCACACTTATTTCTGGAACTCTGTGCTTGCCTACCTTTTTCTTTATGGAAGTATGGTTTAGTTTTTTGTTGTTTTTGTGAAAAAGGGACGCACACAAAAAAATACTAACCACCCTTTCTCATCTCCTATTTGAGTTTATTTTTCTATCCCTTTCACTGTTATGTCCCTACACTTGCCCCTGAGCAACACGTGGTAGGCATCCGATTGTTATTTGCTGATGGATGAAGGTAGCATGCATCCTGGTTTACAAGACACCATTGACTTAAACCAGTGTTTCTTAAAGTGTGATCTGAGAAACAGAGAGATTGTTAAAAGTAGATTCCTGAGGCTGACCCCAACCTTCTATGTCAGAATCTCTGAGCTTAGGCTACAGAAACCTGAACTGTAAAGAAGTTCTCTCTCTTCCCTTTCTGGTCCACTTCTGTGGTGATTCTTACACACACGAAAATTAGAGAACTACTATCTTACATGATCCTCCAAAAAATCCCATAAATTAGGTAGGGCCAGCACCATCAGCCCATACCAGAAATTAGGCAGATGAACAGTGGAGAGGTTAAGTAGTTTTACAGAAGATGATACATTTATAATGTGGCAGCTGGTTAAGGTATTATTCAGAGAGAAGGAGCTCGGCAGGTAGAGGGAAGAGAATTTTACAGCCAGAACCTGTAAATCCAGTCCCAGAGAATGGAGAGTGTAAGGTGGACGTGGAAAGTCTGAAGCTCAGGCAGAAAGATTGCGCAGGAAAGTTCATCCAGGCAAGGGGAAGTGAAGGCTTCAGCGAGGGCAAGAGTGCTGGGTATGAGAAGGAGAAAGTACAGCCAGTTCTCGTCATTCGCGCATTCCGTATTTGCAGTTTCACCTGCTAGCTGAGATGGATCTGTAACCTGCAAATCAATACTCAAGGTGCTTTCGCTGATATTCACAGACTTGCACAGAGTGGTGAAAAAATCCAGGTGCCCAGCGTGCATGTTCCCAGCTGAGGTGGAGCAAGGCAATTGCTGTTTTAGCTCTAAGACTATAAATACATGTCCTTTTTGTGGTCTACTTAGTAGTGCCCTGTTTTTTGCATTTCTGTGCTTTTTGTTGGTGGTTTCTCTGTTTAAAATAACCCCCAAGTGTAGCAGTGAGGCACTGTCTAGGTTCCTAAGCACAAGAAGGCTGTGATGTGCCTTAGGGAAAAAATACGTGTCAGGTAGACTTCACTCAGGCAGTAATGAGAGTGTGGGTGGGCATGAGTTCAATGTTAAAGAATCAACCATGTATATTAACTAAGGTGTTTTAAAACAGAAACAAGCATTAACAAAGTTATGTATTGATCAGTTGATGAGAATGTTGTGATCAGAGGCTGGTAGGAAGCTAACCCTGGATTTCCCCGGGAGCCGTGGCTCAGTGTTCACTAATTCAGTGTTCCCGGTGACGTCAGAGAGCGCATTTATCAGGAAGAATAAGACTCAACTGTAATTAACTGTCAGGAAAAATAAGACTCAACTGTAATTCTTGTAGCAATGGCACCTGGAAGTGTCTACCCTGCCCCAGTCCCTCTGTGTTTTAGTGTCAGGGCTAGGAAGCCTTACAGCACTGCAGTGTGTTTGCCATGATCTATGTGCAAGGGTTGGGAAACTGAAGCTCAGAACTGTGAAGTTGATCTGATGTCACTCAGCAAAGAAATGCCAAATGCTGGTTTGCCATAGACATTGCAGTCATAACCAACAGGGCTTTACTTACTGTTGGGGTGAGTGGGCAAGAAAGAAGGGAGAGTTGTAAAAATAATCTCAAGATGTCAAGCCCAGGAACAGGAAGGTGATGGTGCCACTAGGAAGAAGAGCAAGGTAAGATTTTAGTAGGAAAGCAAGACTTGATTTTAGCTCTAGATCTGGAAGTCACCCACAGAGATTCATTTATAGTCAGAAGAAAGAGAATTTGGCGGAAAAAAAGGTTTGTATTTAAAGAAATAGAGGGAGAAAAGGGAAGTCAAGAAAGAGAACAGAAACCTTAACCAGATGTAGGGAAAGAATAGAAGACTACAGGGTAATGGAAGCAAAAATGGAGTTTCCAAAGAAGCGGAGAAGAGATGGCCTACAGTGTGAGACACTCAGAAAGGTCGAGCAGGACGAAGACTGAGAAAAGGTCACTGCATTTGCCGATGGGCTGTCACTGGCGACCTTTGGGAGAGTGGCTTCTGTGACGGTGGGGATGGAAGACAGAGAAGGAAGGAGTGAGTAGGTCTGAGCCGTGGAGGCTGCAGATGTGGATGGCTCTTCTCCCAGCTGCAGATCTCCAGAGGGGTGAGAAGGGAGGGTAGCTTTAAGAGGAGACAGGAGCAGCCCTGGAGACAAGGAAATGGAGTCCAGGAAAAATGAAAAGGCCAGAGAAGATGTCATTTTGAAAACCCAGAAGGGGCTAAGAGGGAAGGAACACGCAGATTTGTCCTGTGGGAAGAGAAGGAGGTGTTTTTCCTCCTTGAGGCGGTGTAAGGCTCGCATCTGCTGGGGCCTGGAGAGACAGAGGACTCTGAAGTTTTCAAGCTAAGACCCAAACCAGGACTATGGTCATCCTAAAAGACAGAGATGAATGAACAGCAGGAAAGATGGAGACACCTACTAGGTTCACATTTTCAGTCTCAGAGAGATGATGTTGACATCATCAACTCTGATTGCAGAATATCTCGTCATTTTGGGAAACAGCCTTGTTGGAGACATAGACTGTTATTTCAAAGCAGTTAGAGTTACTTGGCTACTTCTAAAAAATTATGACCTAGAAATCTTGCTGAATCTGCATTTGCCATTAATAACAACTATTTAGGAGCTGGCATTTTCAGGCAGACACCTTGCTTAAGTTCTTCACAAATAAAACAAAAGAAGTCACTTTAATCTCTCAAGTAGGTTAAACGTTTTCCATCCTCACTTGTCCGTTTTCCTTATTCATCAAGATATCTGGCAAGCCTTTTATCTACAGATGTTGCAGAGGCAAACTTCAGCCAGGCTTATGTGAAATTGTCACAAAACCCCACATTAATAAGACCTGACTGCGTAACACCGCACTCCAGCTGGACCTGAGTGCCCCTAATAGCCCTGCCCATGGGAGTAGGAAAGTGAGCTCGGCGGCGTTACTGCGTCTTGGTTAAGACTCTTCAATGATAAAATGCTTCCAGGTATAGAATGTTCCCAACAGCCCGTTGCCTGGGAAATGCTGTGTAGAAGCTGACGGGTAATAGCGGCTCGCTCAGCGGAGTCCAGCCTTGAGAATTGAGATATTAAAGTTTGATATGCGAGGGAAGCAGTTCTAACCCTGAGTCCAGCTCGCAGCTCTTACTCTCTCTGCCCCACCACCGGGCTCGGAAGGAAACTGCTCACCATCTCACCCGATGCCCCTGTTCCGTAGCCTCCAGCTTGACCTCTTGGTACGACGAGGCAGCCCTCCAGCTGCATCCTTCCCCAAGGCTTCTGCAGTAGACCAGACCTGGATTCAAGTCACCTATGTCCCTTACCAGTGGTGCAATTTTAGGCAACTTACTGAGCATTTCTGAGTCTGTAAAATGGAAGCATAGTGTTGTCATAAGATGCAAACGGGTGTTTCTGACACACCCAGCAGTGGGCAAGATGCATAATAGGCTGCAAGGCAGTGCTTACTGTTATCATTCAGTACTGTTTGTTATCTTAGATGCTAAGCAATTTAATATTTCTAACCATTTTATTATTCTTTTTAATCTCAGATTCCAGTAATGTGTGCTCGTCATAAGTCAAACAGTAAGAAGTGTGCAAATAAAATCTTTTTTTCTCCTTCCCTCCCTTCTACCACCTCACACGCCCTTCCAGAAAGTATCCACTGCTAAGTTCTGTGGGTACCCCTCACACCCTTCTTTCTATTCGTACTAACACATTCATAAATATCAGGGATTTCCCCCCCTAAGTGTGTATGTGGGTTTCTGTAGTTTTTTGTAAAAATGGGATCATACGGGGCTCAAACTTACTCTTTCTGATGTCACAAATGTTTCTCTAGGTCAGTATTCCAAATAAACATATTCTTTGGAAGAGCCACATGTTACCCTAAACAGCTTATTAATAATATAATCTGTGCATAATATATTGCTGCTGTAATTGCCTCAACCAGCCTCCTATTGATGGAGAGTCAGGCTATTTATAGTTTTGTTTCTCTAGCATAAATATTATCATTATTATTTCATCATGGGCATAAAACTGGGCCTCCTGTAATATCACAGTTTAGATGGGAAAACCAGAATGCATAATTAAGTCTCATATTCTGCATTATTCTTTCTTCCACTCTACCTTATCTGCCTTCAATTCTGCTGTCTCCCTGCTCTCCCCCTCCATCTCTTTCCACCTCTCCTCCCTCTCTCAAACCTCACCGTCTTTCTTCTCTCCATACAGTTGCTTCTCACATCCCTGATAAACCTGGGAGCAAGGGGAGATTGAAGGTTTGTTTTATTTCTGCATTTTATTGGATCTGGCCTTCAGGGAGCCTGTAGTCATTTTTATGACAAAGCATTACTTGTAAGAGGACTTTGCAGTCTCTAAGCAAATGAATGTAAATGAATTCCTTATGTAAATGAATTCCTAGGCTGTGCCCTACCTGCCCAGTGGGCACCCTGTTGGGTTCATTTTGTTCCATTTAGTATCCTCAGGAGAATTAGAAATATGAGATTCTTTTAAGCAGAGGAGAGCTCTTATTTCACTCTGGAGAAGCCATGTTGGAAATTTTGGACACTTTTTGCTACAAGCTGCATTTTTAGATCCGCAGAGTTAAATGCATAAACCGCTCCTGAAAGTTTAGTTTGTTCGCTTCTCCCCATATCCTCAGCCTCTGGCACGTGTAGAGACTGGGCTTATTTTGAAGCCAGAGACCCAAAGCCTTGGCCCATCTTGATACAGTGGTGGTACCCACAGGTGGCCAACACTGGACACACAGAGGCTAGGCCAGTGCTGGCAGAGAGGGATGGGGCTGGTCCCTGGTAGGGGACACATTCTGGCTTCTAGGGCAGGAAAAGACCAGTTCAGGCAAGCCCTCATGCTTCTGTTTGACAAAGAGAAAATTCCATTTAGCCTAATCCACTATATTTAGTTCAACCTATAGTGTTTTAGTCACTTGTAGTTTAAAAGTCTTGCCGAGGTATTGAGTCAAATTTACATTCTGTCATTATTTAGGAACTTTTCTCAATTGAGAGTTCTCCCTCCAGGTTTTACACACACACATACAATTGATTCCAAGCTTCTTTTTTTTTCCTTTTGGAAGTTCTTTTATATATATATATATATATCTTTATTGGAGTATAATTGCTTTATAATGTTGTGTTAGTTTCTGCTGTATAACAAAGTGAATCAGCTATATGAATACATATATCCCCATATCCCCTCCCTCTTGAGCCTCCCTCCCACCCTCCCTATCCCACCCCTCTAGGTGGTCACAGAGCACCGAGCTGATCTCCCTGTGCTATGTGACTGCTTCCCACTAGCTATCTATTTTACATTTGGTAGTGTATATATGTCAGTGCTACTCTCTTACTTCGTCCCAGCTTACCCATCCCCACCTGTGTCCTCAAGTCCGTTCTCTACATCTGCGTCTTAATTCCTGCCCTGCCACTAGGTACATCAGTACCGTTTTTTTAGATTCCATATATGTGTATTAGTATCCGGTATTTGTTTTTCTCTTTCTGACTTACTTCACTCTGTATGACAGACTCTAGGTCCATCCATCTCACTACAGGTAACTCAATTTCATTCCTTTTTATGGCTGAGTAATATTCCATTGTACATATGTACCACATCTTCTTTATCCATTCGTCTGTCGATGGGCATTTAGGTTGCTTCCATGTCCTGGCTATTGTAAATAGTGCTACATTGAACACTCTGGTACATGACTCTTTTTGAATTATGGTTTTCTCAGGGTATGCCCAGTAGTGGGATTGCTGGGTCATATGGTAGTTCTACTTTTAGTTTTTTAAGGAACCTCCATACTGTTCTCCATAGTGGCTGTATCAATTTACATTCCCACCAACAGTGCAGGAGGGTTCCCTTTTCTCCACATCCTCTCCAGCATTTATTGTTTGTAGATATTTTGATGAAGCCCATTCTGACTGGTGTGAGGTGATACCTCATTGTGGTTTTGATTTGCATTTCTCTAATGATTAGTGATGTTGAGCATCTTTTCATGTGTTTGTTGGCAATCTGTATAAGACCTCACACCATTAGAAAGACCAGAAAGAAGGAGGAGGAGGGGTCTACCTATGGGTGCCTCTCTGGGTCCTCTTTCCCCACCCTCCTGGAACTGGAGGTGTGGAAGTTTCCACCATCCTTTGTTATGCTCTCTGGCTTGGTCTTGCCCTGCTGAGTGACCTTGGTGCTGCCTGCTACGCTGGCCCATGTCCCTGTTGCCTTCTTGCCCACTCTAGGCCCACAGGAATCTGCTGTGCCAGATCGGGCTTGCAGGTTAGGGACCAAGCTTTGCCACCTTCTTCCCTCACTCTGCCAATCTACTGTCATTGCTGTTTTGCTCATTTCCCCACAGGGATTCTGCTCAGGAAATACCAGTTGAGAAGCAAGTACCAGACCCTATGTTCATAGTCACCCCTGAGGTAAAAAGAACATTCTCTTGAGGTCACCCAGAGAGGAGGGGTCAGCCCAGAGATGTAGTTTGTCCTCCTTGTCAATTTTCCCCAAAGCCCCTCTCCTCTCTTTCCCAGTCTTTTTTTTTTTCGGTAATATTTATTTATTCATTCATTCATTCATTCATTCATCCTGCACCAGGTCTTAGTTGCGGCATGCGGGATCCTTTGTTGTGGGGTGTGGGATCTTTAGTTGTGGCATGCATGCGGGATCAAGTTCCCCGACCAGGGATTGAACCCGGGCCGCCTGCATTGGTAGCGCCAAGTCTTACCCATTGGACCACCAGGGAAGTCCCCCCAGTCTTTTTTTAACCTCTGTCTTGGTGGCAAAAACCTCCAAATCATTTGTGCTTTATTTTCTACTTGGCACAGATTGGGAGAGTCTGGCCCTAGGAAGTATATCTCTTGTCATTTAGGAGACGAAGGATTTAACCTCTCTGGTTATCAGCTATGAGCTTGCTCTTCTATAATGGGGGTATTTGGTTGGAGGAAGGGACTAGTGGCTAACAGGATAGAGAAGGGAAGGCATCTTTCAGGTGACACTTTATGTCATCTTGTCCCAGCATTCCATAATCAACTATGTAACCATTTGCTTTGTGGCTGTGTTTCTGTGGTGGCGGTGATTGTACTGTTGTATCCCCAACACTCTCCACTCTGTCACAGGTGCTCAGCTGACATTTGCTGAATGAATGAAGGAGCCATCACACCAGTGCCCAAGATCAGAACCTGCCTGCCCACAAAGGTGAGCTCTGTCAGCCCAGGAGGGCTAACTGGTGAGTCCTCATCCATGCGCCAGAATTGGTGAGAGAAGCTGGGGAAACCTGGATGAGCAGTTGGGAGAAGAGGGGTCAGGATGTGGGGAAGGAGGTACGACCTCACAAAAGGAGGAGATGGAATACCTACTATCTATATAGCAGTCTCTTTTTTTTTTTTAATTTTATTTATTTGTTTATTTATTTTTGGCTGTGTTGGGTCTTTGTTTCTGTGCGAGGGCTTTCTCTAGTTGCGGCAAGTGGGGGCCACTCTTCATCGCGGTGCGCGGGCCTCTCACTATTGCGGCCTCTCTTGTTGCGGAGCACAGGCTCCAGACGCGCAGGCTCAGTAATTGTGGCTCACGGGCCTAGTTGCTCCGCGGCACGTGGGATCTTCCCAGACCAGGGCTCGAACCCGTGTCCCCTGCATTGGCAGGCAGATTCTCAACCACTGCGCCACCAGGGAAGCCCTATATAGCAGTCTCTTGATCTGAGATGCCAAGGGCTTCTGAGATGGCCATTTTCTATGCCTTAACTTGGGTTGAATTCGTAAAGGAAGGGAAGAAAGGAATCTAAATCCCATCCACTTCACTCTTTCATTTGAAAGGGCTTTGTCTGTGTGCCTGGCTGCACGTGACTGAAATTTACAAGTGTGGTGCTCTCCCTTCATTCTTGTACCAGCATTTGTTATTCCTGATTTTTGTGGGAGGCAGAATAATACAGTGTTTCAAAGGGTTTGGAATCCAAATTCTGCTACTTGTTAGCTCTGTGACCTGTTAGTAAACTCGCTAAGCCTCAGTTTTTTTATCAGCAAAGCAAGGGAGCGGGCTTGCTATAAACATACAATAAATGTTAGCTTGCCTATCAGGGGGAGAAAAAACGCCCCTCCCACACTTACCTCTGTTGTCCAGTTAGTCTCACAAACATTATGCAAACTTAATTTCATTCATTCTTCTATAAACTCATTCATCTGACACATCTTTTTTTGAGCCACTGCAGTGTAGTTGCTGAGACCACAGACTTTGAAGGTCAACTATCTGGGTTTAAATTCTTGTTCAGATATTTGCTGGCTGGGTCACCTTGAGCAGGTTACTTAACCTCTCAATTCCTCAAACTCCCATCTGCAAAGAGAGTGTCCCAGTGGTATTTATCTCATAGGTGATTATGAGGATTAAATTAATGGGTTAAAAAGGTGGAAAGTATCCAACAAATATTAACTGTTGTTATGATTATGAGCCAGGTACTGTGCTAGGGTGTGGAATATGGTGGTGTGTAAAAATACATCCCTGACCTAACAGAGCTTACCACCTAGCAGAGAGGATGGTCTACAAATAATTATACAAATATAATTATCATTGTAGTAAGTGCTAAGAAGGCAGTGGAAAGGGAACAACAGTAGGCCAGTGGAGCAGGGACTTGAAATGGGTAGAGAAAGGCTTGAGGGAAGATCCCCCAGTGAAGTGACAGTCCAACCAGGTTGTGAGGATTAGGCTGAGTTGACCAGGCCAAAGGCAGAATCTGAGCTAGAGGTACAAAGGCCCTAGGTGAGCAATGAATGGTGTTGTGGTGGGGAAGACAGAGGGTGACCAAGCAGGAGATGTATGCAGACTTTGGAGGCGAGGTAAGGATGTTAGGCTTGATTCAGAGAGCATCGGAAGACACCAAGGGTTTTAAAACAGGGGGGCGATATGGCCACTTTCTCCCTGCCTTGTTCTATCTTTGGAGCTACAAGGTGAGATTAGGACATGGCCCTCTGGCCACTGGGTCATCCTAATGTTTTCCTTCTGCATATCTTCATTAGCTAATCCATCTCAGCAGTCTCAAAGCCAGGAACACATGTGAGAAAACTCTAGGGGCTGGACATTCAGGGCCTCAACCATTCTGTCTGGCATTCCCCTGTACGAGGACATACTCTGGAGGAACATGATGACACATCCTTGTCCTTCTCGAATCCCACCCTCAGTGCCTCACACAGTGTGAGGTGTGATATGAAGTGGTCCATCCATGAAGGGTGGTGGTTCCGAACCATCACCACGGTGACGTCATCAGGAGGTCATCACACCATGCCCGGCTCACCTTTCACTCTGGTCTTTGTGGCTCTGGCAGGTGGGACTGGGGCAGAGGGCCTGCCCATTGGGTTTCTGCCCTGAAGCCCTGGCACAGCCTGAGTCAAATTTATTTCTGATTTTAGGAAACTGTGAGGTTCACAGGGACAAGATGCTGTGACACAGCTTTTAGTTTTATTTCTGCATGTTGCTCTCAGCAGCCATTTGTTCCCTCCTCTTATACCTCTTTGCAAAGCTCCGGATTCCCTAAGAAGGACTGAAGCCATTTGAATTACAATACATTGTGTTCCCAGCCAAGGTGTCTGTGCTGGTGAAACCTTCCCTTGATCAAACGCTACACCTACTGTTGAGCGTTTGGAACAGCATGGCGCTTTCTTTACTATGCCTGAGGAGTGTATTTCAAGAAGAAAACACTGCATTCTCAGAGTAACAAGTCATACCTGTCAGGTAGGCTGCCCATCTGTGGGAGCATTAAGCACAAGACCAAACTCTCTGCTCTCTTCCCTGAACCGCAGCTGATTTCTGGAACACTGATTAAACGGCAAATGCAAAGTCTGTACAGACAAATATAGGTCATCTTCCCCTTTGATGGCTGAATTGCTAGCGTGCAGCTGGAGCTGCTACATGTCAGATCCCTGACAGGGTTTTGTTTTACATTCCAGACACAGGCAAGCTCCTGGAATCTTCTGCCACCCACATACGCTCCGTCTCCTAAGCTCCCCCTGCACAAACACGGCCCTCTGCTCCTTCCGCAATGCGAGGACTTGAACCAAATGAAATAACAGTACAATTCAATTCAGATTCAGTTTAGGGAATATTTTGATTTTCTGGTTGAATAATTCTAGAAAAGATACAGGTTTAGTCCTGAATCCAACTGGCTTATTGGATGTATGTATTTAAAAACAACTTTGATTTGCTTCATAGCTCACTTTAAAATAAGCTGGGCTTCCTCTGATTCTGGAAATGAGCGTGACCTCTCCTCACTTTCTGCCCAGTGTTCAGTTCGAGACCCCAATGCCCCGCACATGAAGCGACATGAAGCTCAGTTCTGAAAAATAAATCTTTCAGGGTCCTCGTCTGACTGTGCTTGGGATCCAAGGAGAGTTGAAAAGGCCCAAGAAGCCCATTTTATGCAGAGAGTTGGCCTACAGCCAGTTTTAATAAAAACACCTTCACTTTGGGGCAGTGAATGTAAGACCAGCATCCATAACGCCAGAGAAGCTGACAGGGTAGCGACTGGACATTTCGCAGCTAATCTAAGCTCTTCCAGGAAATAGAGAATTGACTGTAGTGCCGTTCAAATCATAATGGGCTAAAGGCTTCTCTGTGATGTCTTATTGTGTGTCTCACTTTTTCTTGATCCCCTATCTTCTGTAAGTTCATTATTCCTCTTGCTGTCCCCGGAACTAAGCACTGGGCCTGATGTCTCATAGGTGTTTGCCATGTGTGAGTTGAATTGAACCCAAATCTTATCTTGTAGAAGTTAGGAGTAGGTTTGGCTGCAAGGAACAGAGATCCCCTAAATGGTGACTTAAACAAGATTGGGGTTGGTTTGTCTGTTGGGTGAAAGGAGTTCAGAGGTGGGCAGTCCAGGACTGACGTGGTGTCTCCACAATGACCGGGAGCCCTATTTTCCCTCTGCTGTCTGTACTGAGTAGCCCTCCTCCTCCATCAGGGAAGGAAGGAAGAAGCCCGCCATTCACTCTTTTCTTTTAAATTTTTTACTTATTCATTATGAAATATAACACACATGTAGATAACTGTAAAGAAAATATATACAACTCAATACATTATCATAAGACAGGCAAACATATAATCAATATCCAGGTCAAGAAATAGAACATTGCCAGCATCCCCAAAGTTCCCTTTCGGGTTCCTGCCTAATCTCTCTCCTCACCACCACACACCCCCCGCCCCAAAAGAAAACTACCATCCTGACTTTGATAGTTGTCAGTTCATTACTTTTCTTTATAGTTTTATCAATTCAGTTTATCCCAGTTCACTACAGTTTAGTATTGTCTATTTTAAAGTTTTTTTTCACAACTTTACGTGTTCTTTTTATTTATTTATTTATTTATTTATTTATGGCTGTGTTGGGTCTTCGTTTCTGTGCGAGGGCTTTCTCCAGTTGCGGTGAGTGGGGCCACTCTTCATCGCGGTGCATGGGCCTCTCACTGTCGCGGCCTCTCCCGTTGCGGAGCACAGGCTCCAGACGTGCAGGCTCAGTAGTTGTGGCTCACGGGCTTAGTTGCTCCACGGCATGTGGAATCTTCCCAGACCAAGGCTCGAACCCGTGTCCCCTGCATCGGCAGGCAGATTCTCAACCACTGCGCCACCAGGGAAGCCCTAAAGTTTTTTTAATAAATGGAATCATCTAGCATGTGCTGTTGTACAGCTGATTCCTTTTGCTCAACATTATGTTTGTGAGATTCAGCCATCTTGTTGCGTGGAGAACGTGTTTGTTTTCATTGTTGTGTAACATTCTGGTGAGTAAACAGTGGTATCTCCTTGTGCTGCTAATTAGCATTTTCCTGATTACTATTGTTGTTAAGCGCTTTTTCATGTGGATTTTAGCTATTGGGAGAACTTCTTTTGTGAATCACCTGCTCAAATCTTTCTTTTTTAAAAAATTTGCATTATCTATTTTATTTATTTGTAAGAACTCTTTATGTATTCTGGATATAGTTTGTTATTTACTGTGTTCCAAATACTTTCTCTTACTACATAGCTTGCCATTGCATCCCCATAGGAGTGTCTCTTGATGGTAGAAGTCCTTACTTTTAAGGCAGTCAGAAGTATCATTCTTTTTTTTTACAATGGTGAGTGTTTTTGGTGTCTGGCTAAGAAATCTTTCTGTACCTTGAGGTCACAAAGAAATTCTCCTGTTATTTTCTAGAAGCTTTGTTATTTTGCCTTTCATATTTAGATCTACAGTCTAAATAGGGATTGCTTTTTATGTATGTGTGAGGTAAGGTCTAGGGTCCCCCCACTGGATATCCAGTGATGCCAGTCACCATATATTAAAAAGCCCATCATTTCCCCTGCTGCTCTGCAATGTTACCCTTTACCTTAATCAAGTGTCTATATATACATGGATCTCTTTTTGAGCTCTCTATTCTATTCCATCAAGTTATTTGTCTCTCCTAGATTCAATACCACATAGTAAAAATTACTGTAGTAATTTTACAATTGTAACTTTACAGCAGATCTTGATATCAAGTAGACCCTGTCTTTTCATTTTTTTCTTCAAGTTTCTTGGCTTTTCTTTTTAAAAATTTCTGTATACATTTCAGAATCAGTTTGTCAAGTTATACACACACACACACACACACACATACACACATACCTGTTGGGGTCTTGGTTGGAATTTCATTAAATTTATAGATGAAGTTGGGAGAGAACTGATTTCTGTACAATACCGAGTTTTCAAATCCAGGAACATGGCACATCTCTTTTTCTAGTTAGGTCTTCTTTAATTTCTCTCAGTAATGTTTACAGTTTTTTATATGAAGCTTTTACACATAAGTTATTTATAGATATTTGATACTTTTAACATTATTGTAAATTGTTTCTTTTAAAATTTCACTTTTTAACGAATACATAGAAATGCAATTAATGTTTATGTTCTGATCTTATAACCAACAGTTTTTCTAAGCTCAATTATTATTCTAATTATTTCTCTGTGGATTATTTTGGGTCTTTTACATATATAATTATGTCTATAAATTATCTTATGTAGTTTAGGTCTGTTCAAGTTTTCTATTTTTTCTTGGGTCTGTTATTATTAACTTCTTTTGTTTTTATCTCATTCTGTCTGCTTGCTTTGTGTTTTGTTTGCTCTTCTTTTTCTAGTTTTTTAAGATGGAAGTTTAGATCATCAATTTGAGTCCTTTCTTTACTAATATAGCCTTTTAAACTAATAACATTCCTCTAAACATTGCTTTAGCTGCATCCCAAGATTTTTGATGTTTGTATTTTTATTATCATTCAGTTCAATATTATCTAATTTCTCGTGTGATTTCTTTTTTGAACCAAAGGTTATTTATACTTATGTTGTTTAACTTCTAAATACTAGGGATTTTCTTGGTTACTTTATTGTTATTGTTGACTTCAAATATATTTTTTTGCACCTTGACACTCTCTTCTCCTGTCGCATTTCAAATGTATGTATGCTTCTGCCTTGATATCATCTAATAGGTCCATAGGGTTCTGTTAATTTCTTTTTCAACCTTTCTTCTTCATCTTGTATAATTTCAATTAATCTATCTTCAAGTTCACTTACTCTTTGCTCTGTCATGTCCATTTGGCTATTAAGTCCATCCCATGAATTTTTTTTTTAACTTTGGAAATTGCATATTTCAGTTCTAGAATTTCCATTTCTTTCTTTTTTATTATTTTTATTCTCTGCTGAGGTGTTCCTTTATTGAAACATGTTTTGTTTTGCATCATTGAGAATAGTTATTTAGTGCTTTAAAATCCTTTTATATTGGTTTCAACATTTAGCTCATCTTAGATTTGGACTCAGTTGACTTTTCTCTTGAGAATATGCTCCATTTTCTTGGTTCTTTGAAAGTCATGTAATTTCAGATTATATCCTGAACATTATGAATGTTAAGTTATGAGAATTTTGGAATCTATTATTTTTACCCAATTTGTGTTTCTTCTTTTGTTTTAGTGAGTAATTTTCTTGGCTGGGTTTGGATTGCAAATTCTATTTTTGGAGGCAGCAACTTTGGTCTTAATGCAGATTTTTTGTTTTTAGCTTAGGTGCTCTGAATCTGTTCTGTGCCTGAGTCATTCAGGGGTTATACAGAGATAGGGGTAAACAGAGCTTAGAGATCCCCCATCTGGCTCTTTCCCTTTTGAGGGTCCTTCACTCTCTTTAGCACCTATGAGTGCCCAGGCTCACTTTTCTGGTTCCCCAGGCCAGAAAAACTATAGGGTTTTTTGTTTGTTTGTTTCATGCAACCCTACCTGCTCTGTGTATGAAGCTTAGCCCCACGCTAAAAGCCTTGGAGGTGGGAGTTTATTTGTATAGCTCTCTGGCTGCCTCCTCCAAGCTAGCATGCACTCCTCACCAGTCAGTCTGCTTCTGTTCATTTTCCAGCACCTTCAGGCAGTTGGCTTTTCAGTTACATCCAGGATTAGTAGTTGTTTTCTGCAGGAGAAGGGGAATGTCTTAGTCAGTCATACCCAGAAGTGGAAGTGCTCTTTCAGAATTCCATCAGGACAGTGAGGAGAAAAGGAATCCAATGGCAGTGAGTCAGGCTCCAGACTGGCCTATTGCTCCATTTGATATAAATTCACCAGTAACTTTCCTTGTTTCTAACACTAGGATAAGGGCAATAGGCTCAGATCACTTCTCTTTCTATCCAAAATGCCCAGACACACTGGCCTTCTGAACAGGTGGCCTCAAAGTGACATGCCTACAATAACTATGTGGAAAGTTTTTGGCTTTCAGATATGTTTAGTAGGATGTGAGTTAAGTCTGGAAATCAGAATCTCTTGTTCCATGAGTAAGACACTTCCCTGACTCTTGTCACCAGTATTTTCCAGTAAAGATAGTATGTATGGTCTTGTAGAACTCAAACACAGGAGAATTAATCAGGAAGGGCTGGAAGCTGGAGGAAGACAGGAAGGACCCACCATGAAATTCAAATAGGGAAATAGAAATATAAAAAGTACTGGAGTTTATTATTACTGACTTACTGAACCATCTGGGAAATAAAGTCAGGAGCAAGTTATGGGCACACAAAGGGATGCTCAATAGGTCCATTTGGGACATGTGTTCCAGGGAGCGGGGACAGCTAGGTATTGAGTGCCCACAATGTTCTGGGGCTGCCACAGCTGCCTTATGGCCCCTCTTTGGCAGAGAAAGAAATTGAACCTCAGACAGCTTTTATCACCTGCCCAGTATTTCATGGCTAGGGAGTGGCAGATTCAGTCTGAATCATGGTCTGCTTGGCTCCAGAAGAGAGAGAACTTTGACCCATTTTCTGAATCAGAGGTTCTCAATCTTTACTGTAGTATAAGTAAGACAGATAGTGGATCTTTATCACCCATTAAAGAAAGCAAATTGAAAAGCAAATGGGCAAGACTGCCATTGCTAAAAAAATTAACCATGAATCTCAATTAATTTAAGAAAAGAAAAAGTCATTTGCACATTGCAGTATCTTGATCATTATTCATAACAAATTACTAGAGCCACCACTTTATAACTTATCCCCACACATTTCATCAGGGTGAAAGCACTCAAGGGCTAGAGAACATTAACCTGGAGAAAGGGAAATGGCCCACATTTGGATGCAGGGACTCAGTGAGAAAGAGGCTGAAGCAGACAGTTTCCTCCAGCCCCTTATAGCTGAGCAGCAAGAGGCAACCAACCAGAAGCCTGGTTTCTCCCATCCACTCCCAGACCCTCTCCACCTCCTCGGCTCACTCCTGCCTGCAATCAATCTGGCCTCTTAGAGCTATTGACCGGCTGCCTCACAGTCATTGCCCAAATTCCATCTCCTCTAAAATCCATTTTCCCTGCCTCAGAGAGAGCCATTGGATTTCTCAATTATCAAATTGTACAGTCATGAGCTTACATACTTCTAAGAGGTAATATGGTGTAAAGTTTCTTTTCCGTGGAAATGTCATATTGGTTCCTCTGGGGAGTGAATGGAATATTTAAAATATTCTTTCAGCCTCAATAGCCCATTAAGAGGGATGCAAAGGTGAAATGTGACTTTGCTTAGGCTGGAATAGAAATGTGTGTTCTTTGAGAAGCTCTGAGGCAGTTTGCTTCCTGATAGCATCACTGCCTAATCTTTTATTATCCGTCTCGCTTTCTACTTTTTGGATTAAAAAGTACATAAATGGGCAAATGAAATTTCTCTGCTAACACACACCTTTGATAAACATAATTTTTGGCACGTAGTTATATGCACGTTTACAGTTAATTCAATCAGCGTTGCTTGTTTATTTTTTAAAATAATAAATGCAGCTACCGTTTGTTGGATGTGTACTTTGTGCCAGGCAATACTTAGGTACTGTACAAGTGCTATATTTTATAAACTAATTTTTTGGCTATAAAAATAATATATAATTACATTCGCCTTATAAAAATTCAAATAATTTAAATAACACTGAAGTCCAGTCTGATCTCAAGCCCTGTCCTCACCCAAGATTCTGCTGTCCTACCAAAAGGTAACAGCTTTTTCACCTTTTTGTGTCCTTCCAGAATTTTCTATGTACTTACATACATATGCTCTTGTAAAATAGATATAGGAGTGTGGTTTTGTGTGTATGTTTGTTTTGTAAATAGAATCATCACTGTGTTTCATGCTGTGATTTGCTTTTCACACTCAACAATATGTCTTGGATATTTCCCTGTGTTGCTAAGACAGTTCTGGCTCCCTTCTTTTAAACTCCTATTTCATTGTCCATAACAGCATAGCACCAAATTTTATTTAGTTATTCCCTACTAAAGCAGAATTAGGTTGTTTTCTTTTTCTTTTCTTTTTCCCTCTTGCTATTACACACAAGGGTAAATTTCTATAATTGGGGTATTTAGCGTTTATTAGCTTCCTTGTTAGCAATAAGAGGATGCCAATAGTCAGCCAAGTGTAGTGTGTAGCTCACACAGACAGATTTCAAAACCTCAGTTCCAGTACTAGAGTACAGACAGGATTATCTGCATTTTATTTTGAGAGTGGTAGGGGGTGAGGGGAAGGGAGGAAAAAAAGAAGCTAAAAATACAAATGATAACTATTGAGATATCACATCTGGGATCAGTTACATATTTTTCAGACAATAAAAAAGGACATCCAAACCATAGGAAACACATAGTTGTTATTTTCATTTTGGCTTTTTTGTGTTTTTAATTGGAAACCAGCAGAAATCTCCTGGACAGATGAGGAAAACAAATTCTTAATTAGGAAGCATGTATTAGGTATGTGGAGAGCCTGTTTCTCTCCAGGCACTCCATGTAAATGCTACTTCCTGTGCTCCCCACAAGCTCTTGAAGGGAAGCAGAGTATGCCACCCCAAAATATGCCACTTTGGTATGTGGATTGTTTTGAGCTGAAGGCAATCAAGACCCCAAAGACTCAGGAGAAACTTCTACCTCTCCCTTAACTACCTAAAAGAATTTAGACAGGGGTCCTATACCAGAAAGAGAGCTATTGGCAGAGAGAACTTTTCTAATCTGAAAGACCTCTCTACGTGGAAGAGCAAACTTGTAATTACCAATCATCTCCTCTTAACATCCTGTGAGTTACGCTCCTCCCCTTTGAAGCCCCAGGCCCCTTTCACATTCCTTAGTTCAGGATGGCATGTAAATCTCAATTGCCTGACTTGCTCTTGGGGCTCATCATATCTTTGGAGAGCCCGTACATATAAAATTAAATTTGTTTTTCTCCTGTTAATCTGTCTTGTATCAATTTAATTATTAGACCAGTGAAAGAACCTAGAAGGGAAGAAGGGAAAATTTTTCCACCCCTGTGCTCTAATTACACTGCTGTGCTCGTGGCTCCTGATGGCAAGTAGCTACCCTTCAATCCTGCAACCTTCAGAAGAACAAAACACAAACGTTTGCATTTGTTTATCTTTCCAAAATTAGTAGTGTTGTTTAGGAGGTTTTATTATAAATCTGACTTATTCTTATATGAGATAGTCAAGCATATGGAGATGTTTAAAGAAGAAATTTTTTAAAATCTCCCCCAATGTCTCGATCCCAATATTAATTAACATTTTGGTAAACATCTTCCAGATAGTGCATTTTCTATCTTTTCTGAGAAATATAATTTTCTATAAATGTGATTCTAACACTCATGCATTTTTATAGCTAACTTTTTTTTTCACTCAACAGCATATTCTATAAATCTTTCTTTAACAATGCTAATGGATGTGATCTCTCCTTGATATTGACTAAATCATAGTCAATCACGTGGTGGTGTGATACATTTGACCCTTCGTTCATTCCCTTGGTCCCTCATCCATTTATCCCCCAAATCTTTGTTTTGTGGCCTGTTGTAAGTCAGGCATCATGCTAAGCACTGAGCATACAATGGTGGGCAATACAGGTGCAGTCTGAGGGCCTTAGGAGTTTAGGTCTAGTAGGGAAAACAAACAAGCAATTGTTTGTCTTGTGATAAACCCTATGGGACTTGGTTTAGAAACTGTGATTAAGAGAGGCTCCTTGGAGGAAGTAATAGCCATGCTGCAGCATCACAGAGGATGAGTGGGAGTTTGTAAGACAATGGGGGGGGGCAGGGGTGTTTAAGCAGGGGGAACAGCATTTGCAAAGACTTGGAAATGAGAGAGATCTGGCCCTTCTGTAGAAACCAGGCTGCTGCATTGTCTTTATAATGGGCTGTTGACACTGCCTAGCTGAGATCAGTGATCTCTAGGGCTGGTGGTGGTTGGCAATGGTGGTGGCACCCACCCTGATGTTTCTTCATGGCTTTGGTACTTGGCTAGAAAGAGAAGGTATAAGGAGGAAGCAAGAGCACTTCCTCTGCCAGCTTCAGCAGGGAGAGGATAAGAAACCACAGAGAAGGGGCTTTCCCCAGACCCCCAAAGCTCTGCCTGGACAGAGTTCCAACAGGCTCCCAGCAGCCTGGGTCCTCGCAGGGTCAGAGTGAACCTGCTGAGGAGTGAGGGACCCACTGAACATGGATCAGTGTCAGAATTGCTAGCTTTGAAAGACCAAGGGACAATTAGCAAGATTCTGACCTCAAAGATGGGGATAAAGGGGCTAACACAGGCAGTCTGAAATTAAACAATAACTTATAATTTTGCCATTTGAAGGTAGTGTCATTTCTTCAAATGTGGCTGTGAATTGGCATTTTTATACCCCCACCAAGGGAAATTCTGATAAATGTAAGTAAAGCCATGGTCCTCCTTGCTTTCCAAATTGTAATTCCCCGAGCTTTCTGGTTAAAATATCCATTTTTTCTCTGTGTTGAGTAAGAGTATTGAGTGCCTTGCAGGACACTAAGGTAAGTTAGGGACTGTCCAAGTATCAAAGGAAAAAATACATTTGATCACCTTTGGACCCCAATAGTCAGGTTGGAAGCACATCATCCCCAGACAGTGGGAAAGGATTTGCAAATGAATTAAATTCCTGTGAGTGACACTGCAGGTAGCTGCACATTCCAGGGAAATGTTTATTGACTACCTATTACACTGAGAAATAGAAAAGATAAATATTTGCACTTCCGTTGAGACACATTTAAAATTCCCAAACAGCCATCATATAATCTGCTAAGCAATTTACCCAATTGTTTTACATTTTTTTTACTGAACAGGTGATTATAATGATATTTATTCTAGTCTGTGTAGATTTGTTATTGGTGATTATTTGTAGCTGTTATGCATCTGCTGCCGAGGTTTTTTTCTTTTGAGGGGGTGGTAACAACTTAATAGAAATCACATGTAAGGTACAATGATAAATCTCTTCTGATTTTTAAAATCAGAATCAACTTGGTGTCTCCACTGACAAAATGTACAAATCCACAATCTTCAAAATTGCTTGCGGTACAAAATTATTAATTAGGTAGTATAAACTCTGCTTTAGGACTTATGGAACTGGGCTTCCTGGTTCTTCAAATACACTGGCTAATAAAATGTTACCACACATACAATACAATTAGAATACAATAAAATGCCTATCACTAAACTGGATCAAACTGGTATTTTTCTTTGACGTTAAGTAGGAACCTCAAGATCTTAGAATGCCTTGAGGGGTCACCATTCATCATTCCTTACTGTATAGAAGATCTGTGGAAATAAAATGCATTAGAGAGCTCTTATTATCCAAATGCTGAATAGCAAGGGTTCACCATTCATTTTGCTCATTTCCCATTTTCATATTCAGAGATTGCTTGTTCAGAAGACTAAATGGGATGAAATATTTTAGGAATACTCACCTGGCAAGTACATATATGATAGAAAGGATTAAGAGGAAATGGGAGTGGTAAAAGACCAGTAATGAGGTTACAGGATCAACCCACGCAAGAAATGAAGAGGGTCTTGAGGAACATGAGGGCAGCAGAAGCAAAAGAAAGAATGAAAGTTGGCCAGGAAAGAAGCCAAAGAGTAGGGAAAAGGAATCAAATATGTTCAAGTTTTAAGGCAGCAGGGATATGTGGGTTTAGGGGAAAAGAGGCGTTTGGTTTATTACTTACAGAGACTGCAGTCATCTAAGACACTCCATGCTCCTTTGGGTCATATTGGCATTCTATATTTGTGAGAGCTTTTTTGGTAGGATTTAGTTAATGCAAGAACTTTCCCTTTGTATTATAATTGCCTTTTGCCTTTCTCTTTCCCCAAACCATGAACTCTTTGATGGCAAGGTCTTTGTCTTTCATCTTTGTATTCCTAAAGCACCTAGCACCATACAGGGCACATAATAGATACTTAGTAAATGTTTGAAAAAGGAGGCATGTGGTGAAGAAATCAAAGGAAGTTAGGGACTAAGTGGAAACAGGGCAAATGTCATTTGATATTTGTCTTAAAATTTAATATCCAAAAGGAACAAATTCTAGAGCAACATCCTTAATTTACCAACTGGTAAACTGAGGCCCAGGCAAAGGAAGCAAGTTGTCCAATCAAGGTCAATCAAGCAGTTAGAGGCAGAGGTAAGGTCAGAAACTTGGTTTGCACTGCACACTGCTCTATCCTCACCTGGTGAGTACTCCTGCCCCCTTCAGAGAAAGCAGTGCCTGTTTTCTTTTATTTTATTTTTTCTTTATTGAAGTATACAGTGTTGTGCTAATTTCTGCTGTACAGCAGAGTGACTCAGTTATACACTTATATACATTCTTTTTTATATTCTTTTCCATTATGGTTTATCCCAAGAGATTGGCTATAGTTCCCTGTGCTATATAGTAGGATCTTGTTGTTTACCCATTCTAAATGTAATAGTTTGCATCTACTAACCCCAAACTCCCAGACCATCCCTCTCCCTCCCCACCTTCCCCTTGACAACCACAGGTCTATTCTCTGTGTCCATGAGTCTGTTTCTGTTTTGTAGATAGGTTCATTTGTGCCGTATTTTAGATTCTACATATAAGTGATATCTATGGTATTTGTCTTTCTCCTTCTGACTTCACTCAGTGTGATAATCTCTAGGTCCGTCCATGTTGTTGCAAATGGCATTATTTCTCTCTTTTTTATGGCTGAGTAATATTCCATTGTATATATGTACCACATCTTCTTTATCCATTCCTCTGTTGATGGACATTTAGGTCACTTCCATGTCTTAGCTATTGTAAATAGTGGTGCAGTGAACAGTGAGGTGCATGTATCTTTTCGAATTAGAGTTTTCTCCAGATATGTGACTAGGAGTGGGATTGCTGGATCAAATGGCATTTCTACTTTTAGTTTTTTGAGGACCCTCCATACTGTTTTCCATAGTACCTGCACCAATTTACATTCCCACCAACAGTGTAAGAGGGTTCTCTTTTCTCCACACCCTCTCCAGCATTTATTGTTTGTAGAATTTTTGATAATGGCCATTCTGACTGGTGTGAGGTGGTACCTCATTGTAGTTTTCATTTGCATTTCTCTAATTATTAGCGATGTTGAGCATCTTTTCATGTGCCTACTGGCCATCTGTATGTCTTCTTTGGAGAAACGTCTGTTTAGGTCTTCTGCCCATTTTTCAGTTGGGTTGTTTGTATTTTTCGTTGTTGAGTTGTAGGAGCTGTTTGTGCATTTTGGAGATTATGCCCTGGTCAGTTACATCATTTGCAAATGTTTTCTTTCATTCTGTAGGTTTTTTTGTTTTTTTTTTTAATGGTTTCCTTTGCTGTGTGAAAGCTTGTATGTTTGATTAGGTCCCATTTGTTTATTTTTGCTTTTATTTCTATTGCCTTGAGAGACTGACCTAAGAAAACATTGGTATGATTTATGTCAGAAAATGTTTTGCTATATTCTCTTCTAGGAGTTTTATGGTGTCATGTCCTAACGTTTAAGTCTTTAAGCCATTTTGAGTTTATTTTTGTGTATGGTCTGAGGGTGTGTTCTAACTTCATTGATTTACATGCAGCTGTCCAACTTTCCCAGCACCACTTGCTGAAGAGACAAGCAGTGCCTGTTTTAGTTCTCTCCAAGTGACCAAGGATTGGGACACAAAAAAGCAACTCCATGAAAAATATCTTTTAATAAGCAGAGATGACCCTGATGACCCTGACAGAGCTAGGTTCAAGCCCATAAGACTGACCACAAAATACAGAGGTATTTTCCAGAAAATTGAATTTTAAAAATTATTACCTGATTAATTTTTGATGGGTAATACAATGGCATGATTTGAAACCTTAAAAGAATAAAGAGGTATAGATGTTGAGAAGTCTCTTTCCCTTGCCTGTCCCCCACCAGGCCAGTTACCACCCACCATATAGGTATGTACTTTTTTAGTTTCTTACGTATCTTCCACAGTTTCTGTACAGTTATATAAGCCAAATGTGAATAAGTATTCTTATTTACTTCCTTTTTGGGTAAACAAAATGTAGCATATTACAGACACTCAACTGCACCTTGCTTTTTCTTTAACTTAAAATTGATCTTGGAGAATTCTCATACCAATACAAAAAGAACTACCTTTACTAAGCTATTACAAAGTAGTCTATGGAATGGATGTAACATAATTTAATTAAATGCCCCCATGTTTCTATATATTTGGGTTATTTCTAATCTCTGGATGTTAGAAAAAATCCCTTAATGGCTAATATTGTACGTACACCAAGGGTTTGTGCATTTGTAATTTTGACATATTGTCAATTACCCTCCTAGTGGTTGTACCAGTTTACATTGAGTTGGCAGTTTGAGAGTACCCGAGACTTAACAGCTTCTACATCAGAGTTTGTTATCAAACTTTAGGATGTTAGCCAACCTGATGGGTGAAAAATGCCATTTCAGGGTAGTTTAATTTGCATTTGTTTTAGGAGTGAGGTTGCACATCTTTAAAATGCTAGAAAATGGAAATAGAAAAACCAAAACAGGATTTCCTCCACTTACCAAGATCAATAACCAGCACACAGTTGGCCCTAGAGAAGGAGACCTCTGCCACCTCTGAGAGGCATTTGAAGCCAACTACCCCTCAGTGCCGGCACTTCACATGGATTATCTCATTCAGATTCACAAGCCCTTGAATAGTAGGCGCTGTATTCCCATTGTACAGATGGGGAAACGGGTTGACAGAGGGTAACCTTCCCAAGATCTGGTAAGTAACAGACCAGGGGCTTGAACTTCAGTCTGGAGTACTCCAGGACCCTGGACCAGCCACTCCCCTGCACTGTAGAGGATGCTGTCTTTCTGCAGAGAGTTTGAATGAGGTCATTTGTATGTCGTTCTACTCCCATTGGATTTATGCTCTTCTCCCTGGTCTAGCCATCTCCCTACCCTGCACCTGGTTTGGAAGGATATATGTTTTCTTTAATGTAGCTGTGGTTCATTGCTTTTCCCTGTAGGATTTTGAGATGCAGCAAGTTTACTCTTAGGCACTCTCTCCCTCTCTGCACTTTACCCTTTTCTGCTGCTGTCTTTAAACAAGCCACTGTGTGTTTGTAGCAAATTACAAATATTGATCTGTTTTCTCTCTCACCTTTTATATTAACATGGGAGTTTGGGCATTGGGCTGTGTAATGAAGAAAAACATTAAAAAAAAAAACAGTTGGGAAAATTTATTATTTTCTTGGTTATGTATGAGGAATGAACTCAACGTAATCATGTGAGAGCAAAATAAAGTAAGGTAAGACTGTCAACTTCTGAGCTAACCACAACTGGACTTTTCCAAAATTACCTGAGAAAGCCTAGCTCTCCCCAAGTAGAACTATTACTTGGAAAGGGGTAGGGAGTTTACAGTGCCACCCACCCTGTTAGAACTGGATTGTTAGCCCCATCAGCTGCAGCTGTCTATCTAGGAAGCTAGGAAATGACTAAGGTGTGCATGACTCTCTCCTCTCCAGATCCGTTTGCAAACCCTTCCAGGTTCCTTTGATCTAATTATTGTCTGTAGGCATATGCCCCCTCTCCCAGTAGTCAAATTAAGAATTCCTTCTGTAGGTATGCAGAGCAGCACTTCTAGAAAGCACTTCTGCCTTCTCAGTCTGGCCCTCTCAGTTTTTCCTCCTATCCTGAAGCCTCAGAATGCCTGCTGAAGGAAGGTAGGCTTTATGAAAGCTGGGTCCCATTCCCATGAACCCTGCACCACCACCAACTGAGTATGACAGTCTCGGGTCATAGATGTCCTGGAAACCAAGGACCAGATTAAGGCTGTTTCCAGGGGCAGGACTGGAATAAAGGCTCAGACGTAGAGAATGGAATTGAGGACACGGGGAGGGCGAAGGGTAAGCTGGGACAAAATGAGATAGTGGCATGGACTTATATACACTACCAAATGTAAAACAGATAGCTAGTGGGAAGCAGCCGCATAGCACAGGGAGATCAGCTCAGCGCTTTGTGACCACCTAGAGGGGTGGGATAGGGAGGGAGATGCAAGAGGGAGGAGATATGGGGATATATGTATATGTATAGCTGATTCACTTTGTTATAAAGCAGAAACTAACACACCATTGTAAAGCAATTATACTCCAATAAAGATGTTTAAAAAATAAAATAAAAATAAAAATAAAAAAAGAAATGATTGAGAAACAGTAAAAAAAAAAAAAAAAGGCTGTTTCCAATCAAAATCAAGTCACTTAAAAATGGCTGTGAAATGCACCTTTCAAGTGCCTGACAGGCACTTCAGTTGACTGACAAAGGGGATCAAAGGGATCTAGAGAACTGCCAAGCCATGCACTGCCATATACCTCATCCCAGGGCATTTTTCAGGCTGTTGCTTTCTGTCCTGGGGAGTCAGGAAGAAGGGCTTAGCAGGAAGAGAGGGAAGAGGAACCAAGATGCAAATACTACTCTTTTTCTTTTCTCTGCTTCTGCTGTGAACAGCCTCTTTTTAGTTTATTTTTTTTTATTTATTTATTTTTTAACATCTTTATTAGGAGTATAACTGTTTACAATGGTGTGTTAGTTTCTGCTTTATAACAAAGTGAATCAGTTATACATATGTCCCCATATCTCTTCCCTCTTGCGTCTCCCACCCTCCCTATCCCACCCCTCTAGGTGGTCACAAACCACCAAGCTGATCTCCCTGTGCTATGCGGCTGCTTCCCACTAGCTATCTGTTTGACGTTTGGTAGTGTATACATGTCCATGCCACTCTCTCACTTTGTCACAGCTTACCCTTCCCCCTCCCCATATCCTCAAGTCCATTCTCTAGTAGGTCTGTGTCTTTATTCCCATCTTACCGCTAGGTTCTTCATGACCTTTTTTATTTTCTTAGATTCCATATATATGTGTTAGCATACGGTATTTGTTTTTCTCTTCCTGACTTACTTCACTCTGTATGACAGACTCTAACTCCATCCACCTCACTACAAATAATTCAATTTCGTTTCTTTTTATGGCTGAGTAACATTCCACTGTATGTATGTGCCACATCTTCTTTATCCATTCATATGTTGATGGACACTTAAGTTGCTTCCATGTCCTGACTGTTGTAAATAGAGCTGCAATGAACATTTTGGTACGTGACTCTTTTGAATTACGGTTTTCTGAGGGTATATGCCCAGTAGTGGGATTGCTGGGTCGTATGGTAGTTCTATTTTTAGTTTCTTAAGGAACCTCCATACTGTTCTCCATGGTGGGTGTATCAATTTACATTCCCACCAACAGTGCAAGAGTGTTCCCTTTTCTCCACACCCTCTCCAGCATTTATTGTTTCTAGATTTTTTAATGATGGCCATTCTGACCAGTGTGAGATGATATCTCATTGTACTTTGGATATGCATTTCTCTAATGATTAATGATGTTGAGCATTCTTTTTTAAAAAAATATTTATTTATTTATTTATTTTTAATAATTTTATTTATTTATTTATTTATTTATTTATTTATTTTTGGCTGCGTTGGGTCTTTGTTGCTGTGCACAGGCTTTCTCTAGTTGCGGCGAGTGGGGGCCACTCTTCGTTGCGGTGTGCAGGCTTCTCTTATTGGGAGCATGGGCTCTAGGCACTTGGGCTTCAGTAGTTGCGGCTCGTGGGCTCAGTAGTTGTGGCTCATGGGCTCTAGAGCGTAGGCTCAGTAGCTGTGGCGCATGGGCTTAGTTGATCCGCGGCATGTGGGATCTTCCCGGAGCAGGGCTCGAACCCGTGTCCCCTGTATTGGCAGGTGGATTCTTAACCACTATGCCACCAGGGAAGGCCGATGTTGAGCATTCTTTCATGTGTTTGTTGGCAATCTGTATATCTACTTTGGAGAAATGTCTACTTAGGTCTTCTGCCCATTTTTGTATTGGGTTGTTTGTTTTTTTGTTATTGAGCTGCATGAGCTGCTTGTAAATTTTGGAGATTAATCCTTTGTCAGTGGCCTCATTTGCAAATATTTTCTCCCATTCTGAGGGTTGTCTTTTCATCTTGTTTATGGTTTCCTTTGCTGTGCAAAAGCTTTTAAGTTTCATTAGGTCCCATTTGTTTATTTTTGTTTTTATTTCCATTTCTCTAGGAGGTGGATCAAAAAGGATCTTGCTGTGATTGATGTCATAGAGTGTTTTTCCTATGTTTTCCTCTAAGAGTTTGATGGTGTCTGGCCTTACATTTAGGTCTTTAATCCATTTTGAGTTTATTTTTGTGCATGGTGTAAGGGAGTGTTCTAATTTCATACTTTTACATGTAGCTGTCCAGTATTCCCAGCACCACTTATTGAAGAGGCTGTCTTTTCTCTTCTGTATATTCTTGCCTCCTTTATCAAAAGATAAGGTGACCATATGTGTGTGGGTTTATCTCTGGGCTTTCTATCCTGTTCCATTGATCTATGTTTCTGCTTTTGTGCCAGTACCATACTGTCTTGATCACTGTAGCTTTGTAGTATAGTCTGAAGCCAGGGAGCCTGATTCCTCCAACTCCATTTTTCGTTCTCAAGATTGCTTTGGCTATTCGGGGTCTTTTGTGTTTCCATACAAATTGTGAAATTTTTTGTTCTAGTTCTGTGAAAAATGTCAGTGGTAGTTTGATAGGGATTGCATTGAATCTGTAGATTGCTTTGGGTAGTAGAGTCATTTTCACAATGTTGATTCTTCCAATCCAAGAACATGGTATATCTCTCTATCTATTTGTATTACCTTTAATTTCTTTCATCAGTGTCTTATAATTTTCTGCATACAGGTCTTTTGTCTCCTTAGGTAGGTTTATTCCTAGATATTTTATTCTTTTTGTTGCAGTGGTAAATGGGAATGTTTTCTTAATTTCACTTTCAGATTTTTCATCATTAGTGTATAGGAATGCAAGAGATTTCTGTGCATTAATTTTGTATCCTGGCTTTACCAAATTCATTGATTGGCTCTAGTAGTTTTCTGGTAGCATCTTTAGGATTCTCTATGTATAGTATCATGTCATCTGCAAACAGTGACAGCTTTACTTCTTCTTTTCTGATTTGGATTCCATTTATTTCTTTTTCTTCTCTGATTGCTGTGGCTAAAACTTCCAAAACTATGTTGAATAATAGTGGTGAGAGTGGGCAACCTTGTCTTGTTCCTGATCTTAGTGGAAATGGTTTCAGTTTTTCACCATTGAGGACAGTGTTGGCTGTGGGTTTGTCATATATGGCCTTCATTATGTTGAGGAAAGTTCCCTCTATGCCTACTTTCTGTAGGGTTTTTATCATAAATGGGTGTTGTATTTTGTTGAAAGCTTTCTCTGCCTCTGTTGAGATGATCATATTGTTTTTCTCCTTCAATTTGTTAATATGGTGTATCACATTGATTGATTTGCGTATATTGAAGAATCCTTGCATTCCTGGAATAAACCCCACTTGATCATGGTGTATGATCCTTTTAATGTGCTGTTGGATTCTGTTTGCTAGTATTTTGTTGAGGATTTTTGCATCTATGTTCATCAGAGATATTGGCCTGTAGTTTTCTTTCTTTGTGACATTTTTGTCTGGTTTTGGTATCAGGGTGATGGTGGCCCATAGAATAAGATTAGGAGTGTTCCTCCCTCTGCTATGTTTTGGAAGAGTTTGAGAAGGATAGGTGTTAGCTGTTCTCTAAATATTTGATAGAATTCGCCTGTAAAGCCATCTGGTCCTGGCCTTTTGTTTGTTGGAAGATTTTTTTTTTTAATGACTTATTTATTCAATTATTTATTTATTTATTTACGGCTGTGTTGGGTCTTTGTTTCTGTGCGAGGGTTCTCTCTAGTTGCGGCAAGTGGGGGCCACTCTTCAGCGCGGTGCGCAGGCCTCTCACTATCGCGGCCTCTCTTGTTGCGGAACACAGGCTCCAGACGTGCAGGCTCAGTAATTATGGCTTACGGGCCTAGTTGCTCTGTAGCATGTGGGATCTTCCCAGACTAGGGCTCGAACCCGTGTCCCCTGCATTGGCAGGCAGATTCTCAACCCCTGTGCCACCAGGGAAGCCCTGTTGGAAGATTTTTAATCACAGTTTCAACTTCAGTGCTTGTGATTGGTCTGTTCATATTTTCTATTTCTTCCTGGTTCAGTCTTGGCAGGTTATGCATTTCTAAGAATTTGTCCATTTCTTCCAGGTTGTCCATTTTATTGGCATATAGTTGCTTGTAGGAATCTCTCATGATCCTTTGTATTTCTGCAGTGTCAGTTGTTACTTCTCCTTTTCATTTCTAATTCTATTGATTTGAGTCTTCTCCCTTTTTTTCTTGGTGAGTCTGGCTAATGGTTTATCAATTTTGTTTATCTTCTCAAAGGACCAGCTTTTAGTTTTATTGATCTTTGCTATTGTTTCCTTCATTTCTTTTTCATTTATTTCTGATCTGATCTTTATGATTTCTTTCCTTCTGCTAACTTTGGGGTTTTTTTGTTCTTCTTTCTCTAATTGCTTTAGGTGCAAGGTGAAGTTGTTTATTTGAGAGTTTTCCTGTTTCTTAAGGTAGGATTGTATTGCTGTAAGCTTCCCTCTTAGAACTGCTTTTGCTGCATCCCATAGGTTTTGGGTCAATGTGTCTCCATTCTCAGTTGTTTCTAGGTATTTTTTGATTTCCTCTTTGATTTCTTCAGTGATCTCTTGGTTATTAAGTAGTGTATTGTTTAGCCTCCATGTGTTTGTATTTTTTACAGATCTTTTCCTGTAATTGATACCTAGTCTCATAGCATTGTGGTCAGAAAAGATTCTTGATACGATTTCAATTTTCTTAAATTTACCAAGGCTTGATTTGTGACCCAAGATATGATCTATCCTGGAGAATGTTCCATGAGCACTTGAGAAAAATGTGTATTCTGTTGTTTTTGGATGGAATGTCCTATAAATAGCAATTAAGTCCATCTTATTTAATGTATCATTTAAAGCTTGTGTTTCCTTATTTATTTTCATTTTGGATGATCTGTCCATTGGTGAAAGTGGGGTGTTAAAGTCCCCTACTATGATTGTGTTACTGTCGATTTCCCCTTTTCTGGCTGTTAGTATTTGCCTTATGTATTGAGGTGCTCCTATGTTGGGTGCATAAATATTTACAATTGTTATATCTTCTTCTTGGATCGATCCCTTGATCATTATGTAGTGTCCTTCTTTGTCTCTTGTAATAGTCTTTATTTTAAAGTCTATTTTGTCTGATATGAGAATTGCTACTCCAACTTTCTTTTGATTTCCATTTGCATGGAATATCTTTTTCCATCCCCTCACTTTCAGTCTGTATGTGTCCCTAGGTCTGACATGGGTCTCTTGTAGACAGCATATATACAGGTCTTGTTTTTGTATCCATTCAGCCAGTCTGTGTCTTTTGGTGGGAGCATTTAATCCATTTACATTTAAGGTAATTATCGATATGTATGTTCCTATTCCCGTTTTCTTAAATGTTTTGGGTTTGTTATTGTAGGTCTTTTCCTTCTCTTGTGTTTCTTGCCTAGAGAAGTTCCTTTAGCATTTGTTGTAAAGCTGGTTTGGTGGTGCTGAGCTCTCTCAGCTTTTGCTTGTCTGTAAAGGTTTTAATTTCTCCATCACATCTGAATGAGATCCTTGCTGGGTAGATAATCTTGGTTGTAGGTGTTTCTCCTTCATCACTTTAAATATGTCCTGCTACTCCCTTCTGGCTTGCAGAGTTTCTGCTGAAAGATCAGCTGTTAACCTTATGGGGATTCCCTTGTGTGTTATTTGTTGTTTTTACCTTGCTGCTTTTAATATGTTTTCTTTGTATTTAATTTTTGATAGTTTGGTTAATATGTGTCTTGGCATGTTTCTCCTTGGATTTATCCTGTATGGGACTCTCTGTGCTTCCTGGACTTGATTAACTATTTCCTTTCCCATATTAGGGAATTTTTCACTATAATCTCTTCACATATTTTCTCAGTCCCATTCTTTTTCTCTTCTTCTTCTGGGACCCCTATAATTCTAATGTTGATGCGTTTCATGTTGTCCCAGAGGTCTCTGAGACTGTCTTCAGTTCTTTTCATTCTTTTTTCTTTATTCTGCTCTGCAGTAGTTACTTCCACTATTTTATCTTCCAGGTCACTTTTCCGTTCTTCTGCCTCAGTTATTCTGCTATTGATCCCTTCTAGAGTATTTTTAATTTCATTTATTGTGTTGTTCATCGTTGCTTGTTTCCTCTTTAGTTCTTCTAGGTCCTTGTTAAATGTTTCTTGCATTTTGTCAATTCTATTTCCAAGATTTTGGATCATCTTTACTATCATTATTCTGAATTCTTTTTCAGGTAGACTGCCTATTTCCTGTTCATTTGTTAGGTCTGGTGGGTTTTTACCTTGCTCCTTCATCTGCTGTGTGTTTTTCTGTCGTCTCATTTTGCTTATCTTACTGTGTTTGGGGTCTCCTTTTCGCAGGCTGCAGGTTCGTAGTTCCCCTTGTTTTTGCTGTCTGTCCCCAGTGGCTAAGTTTGGTTCAGTGGGTTGTATAGGCTTCCTGGTGGAGGGGACTAGTGCCTGTGTTCTCGTGGATGAGACTGGATCTTGTCTTTCTGGTGGGCAGGTCCACGTCTGGTGTTGTGCTTTGGGGTGTCTGTGGCCTTATTATGATTTTAGGCAGCCTCTCTGCTAATGGATGGGGCTGTGTTTCTGTCTTGCTAGTTGTTTGGCATAGGGTGTTCAGCACTGTAGCTTGCTGGTCTTTGAGTGAAGCTGGGTCTTGGTGTTAAGATGGAGATCTCTGGGAGATTTTCGCTGTTTGATATTACGTGGAGCTGGGAGGTCTCTTGTGGACCAGTGTCCTGAAGTTGGCTCTCCCACCTCAGAGGCACAGCAGTGACTCCTGGCTGGAGCACCAAGAGCCTTTCATCCACATGGCTTAGAATAAAAGTGAGAAAAAATAGAAAGAAAGAAAGAGAGAGGATAAAATAAAATGAAATAAAGATAAAATAAAATAAAATAATTAAAATAAAAAATAATTATTAAGAAAAAAAATTTAAATAGTAATAAAAACAAAAAACAAAACAAAACAAAAAAAACAAAAAAACAGGCAGACAAAACCCTAGGATAAATGGTGAAAGCAAAGCTATACAGACAAAATCTCACACAGAAGCATACACGTACACACTCACAAAAAAAGGAAAAGGGGAAAAAATAATATATCTTGCTCCCAAAGTCCACCTCCTCAATTTGGGATGATTCGTTGTCTATTCAGGTATTCCACAGATGCAGGTATATCAAGTTGATTGTGGAGATTTAATCCGCTGCTCCTGAGGCTGCTGGGAGAAATTTCCCTTTCTCTTCTCTGTTTGCACAGCTCCTGGGGTTCAGCTTTGGATTTGGACCCGCCTCTGTGTGTAGGTCACCTGAGGGCATCTGTTCTTCGCTCAGACAGGACGGGGTTAAAGGAGCAGCTGATTTGGGGGCTCTGGCTCACTCAGGCCGGGGGGATGGAGGGGTACAGAATGCGGGGCGAGCCTGCAGTGGCAGAGGCCGACATGACGTTGCACCAGCATGAGGCGCGCCATGCGTTCTCCCGGAGAAGTTGTCCCTGAATCACGGGACCCTGGCGGTGGCGGGCTGCACAGGCTCCCAGGAGGGGAGGTGTGGATAGTGACCTGTGCTCACACACAGGCTTCTTGGTGGCGGCAGCAGCAGCCTTAGCGTCTCATGCCCATCTCTGGGGTCCGTGCTGATAGCCACGGCTCGTGCCCGTCTCTGGAGTTCGTTTAGGCCGCGCTCTGAATCCCCTCTCCTCGCGCACCAGGAAACAAAGAGGCAAGAAAAAGTCTCTTGTCTCTTTGGCAGCTCCAGACCTTTTCCCGGACTCCCTCCCGGCTAGCCGTGGTGCACTAGCCCTTTCAGGCTGTGTTCACGCCGCCAACCCCAGTCCTCTCCCTGCGATCCGACCGAAGCCCGAGCCTCAGCTCCAGCCCCCGCCCACCCTGGCGGGTGAGCAGACAAGCCTCTCGGGCTGGTGAGTGCTGCTCGGCACCAGTCCTCTGTGCAGGAATCTCTCTGCTTTGCCCTCCGCACCCCTGTGGCTGTGCTCTCCTCCGTGGCTCCGAAGCTTCTGCCCTCTGCCACCTGCAGTCTCCGCCCGCAAAGGGGCCCCTAGTGTGTGGAAACCTTTCCTCCTTCACAGCTCCCTCCCACTGGTGCAGGTCCCAACCCTATTCTTTTGTCTCTGTTTTTTCTTTTTTCTTTTGCCCTACCCAGGTACGTGGGGAGTTTCTTGCCTTTTGGGAGGTCTGAGGCCTTCTGCTAGCATTCAGTGGGTGTTCTATAGGGGCAGTTCCACGTGTAGATGTATTTCTGTTGTATCTGTGGGGAGGAAGGTGATCTCTGCGTCTTACTCTTCCGCCATCTTCTCCTGGCACATGTTGGCCATCCTTGGTTTCACATCAACGTGGTCTCAGGCACAAACCTCCTTGTTTTTCCATTTTGTCTTTAAGGTACTTGTTGAAACAACCGGCCTGCCGTCCCCATGACTGTCACGGCTTCGGCCGCTGGGGCCCCTCCAGAGCCGGCAGCCTCAGTGAGGCCGCCCTCCCCTCGGGCTCCGGGGCAGTTCTGTGACGGCGGAGGGAAGAGACCCCGAGCTGGGAGTTGCCTCCTTTTACTTTAAATGGTGGTTCTCAACCTTGGATGCACATTGGAATTACCTGGAGAGTTTTTAAAAATATTGATGTCTGGATCCTATCCAGAGATCCCTAGACTGTTTGGATAGTCTAGGTGCAACCTGGACACTGAGTTGTTTTAAAACTCCCTGGAGGTTACACCCATGTTCATAATAGCACTATTCACAATAGCCAAAAGGTAGAAGCACCCCAAGTGTACGTCAGTGGATGAATGGATAAACAAAATGTGGTATATCCATATAATGGAATATTAGTCACTCTACATGCTACCACATGGATGAACCTTGAGGACATTTTGTTAAGTGAAATAAGTCAGACATGAAAAGGCAAATACTGTTATGATTCTATTTATATGAGGTACCTAGAGCAGGTGTAGACTTTTTTCTCCCATCATGGACATCGGTAGTACCCCATGACAGTCTCCAGATTAGCTCTGTGAGAACCTCCAGGGGCCTCTAGTTTCCTTCCAAAGATTATAGTCAGAATTTTAATTGTCAGAGCTTGGGTCTATGAATTTTTATCATCTCCCCAAGTGATTTCTGATGTGCTGCAAGGATTGGAAATCACTGCATGTCATAAAATCCAAACTCCTTGATTTTACCTGAAGGTCTTGGGCAATCTGGCTCTAGCATGCTTTTCCAACCTTACTGCCTATCTTTGCTGTGTCCCTCAGACAGAACTTTTATCCTCATCGTAACACCCTGCACTTTCATGATGCCCTGGTTCAGAATTTTCTTTCTGCCTGGAGTGATCTTCTGCTACTTCTTTGCCTATTACAATCCTCCTCAACCTTTGAGACTTGGACTGACTCTTACCCCTTCCACAGAACTTTTCTGGATTCCTTTCCCATCTTCATGCCTTCTCTCTCCTCTCCCTCGCCACTGGTTACCATAGTTTTGAGCTTTAGGGTCCTTTCCATTGTACGTGATTATTTTACTCTCAGCATTTCCAACATATGGTCTTATGCTTGAGACTGATTCTCTGGGAAGACAAGGTCCTAGCATGATGCTTGGCTCAGAATAAGTGTTCAGTGTTTATCACATGAAATTTAATTTCACTTTCCAACCCTGAGCTTACTTCTAAGCTCCAGATAAATATATCCAGTGGTCCACATGATGTCTCAAGCTTTTCAACCAAAACACAGTTAAAACAAGGTTTTCATTTAGCACTGCACATTTTCCCTCCCCTCCGTGTCCTGCTTCTCAACAGTGGCATCTCCAGCAACCTGATTGGTTGTTCACCTCAAAATGTTGAACATCACCTTTTATACCTCTCCATTTCTCACCTCCTACATCCAATCAGCCATCAGGACGTGACAATTCCATCTCCAAGACAGAACGTAACCCTTCTCTTTTCTCTTCATCTCTGCTGTCAACCGCCAGACACCAGCTCTCTGTCTACACTGAAGAGCCAACTGGTCTCAAACATTACCCCTCACTCCGCACCCCTTCCAGTTGGTTCTCTTGGCTGCAGTCAGACTGGAGTGCGTAGCATGTCTGGCTATGTCACTCCATTGTTCAAGCCCTTTCATAGATGTCTGCTGATCCTGACAGTCACAGGATTTAATAGAATCTAGAAGGCTCTGTGTCTCCTGCCACTCACCCTGTTTTTGCTTCCTGTTCTCCCAACACCAGTCCCCTCTCTTCTTTATTTTGATCTTATGTCTTTCCTCCATCAGAAAATTTGTTCACAAGGTTATTTCTGCCTAGGATGCTATTACTGTGTCCCAAACCCTATGACTGGCCACCTACTACCCTTCTTTCCGACTTTATTCTAAATGTCACTGCCCCAGGGAGACCTCTCCTCAGCCCAAGTGTAGTAGCTTACCTTCTCAGAGCACCCATGATTTTTCCATCTTAGTGTGTAACACAAGTGTGCTTATAAAAATTTTTGGATACTCACTTCATTGGGTTTCATCCCTGAGTGTATGCCTGTATTCAAGCATCCACAAATTGTTCAATAAATATTTACTGCACGAATCAGCTCCATACAATCTGCCTGACTACGTAGACCGTACTCATTTTCTGGGAGCCACTCCCAAAGGAGTGAAAATCATTAATATTTCTGCCACAGAATTGCTTCTTTCTTGAGCTGACCCAAGCTAATCATTGAAACACAAAGTGGTGGTGGTTGGGGGTGGGTGCTGGCTTAGGAGGGAGAAATGCAGGAGTGGGTCCCTAATCACCATCATGTGGAAACACTCAAGTCCTCCAGCACATCTCTGAGCTCCCGTCACAGCTGGCAACACAGTTCTGTAGCCTCCAGTCCCCTACCCACCAGACTCCCTACCTAGAGTTGGGGGGTGGGAGGGAGGAAGACCCCACCCCTTTCTCTCTCCCACTCTGGGCACATTATCATGAACAAAGAAGGGAGAGGAAGATTATTTTCTTGTGATGAATGCTGCATTTTAAGCAATGTTCCCTAGGCATTTAAACAGTCACATTTATTCTACATGCAACAATAGTTTCATTATATATAGTGAAAATCCTTCTAAATGTTAATGTAACATTGGCCCAAGAACCTCACATTTGGAATGAATAAACCAAGAAATGGCCTCACATTAGTGAAAACTTATTGAGCCCAGTTTTCTCTCTGCTGCAACACATTTTAGGGAGAAAACAGTTTCTCATAGTTGTAAAGAATACAGCCTTTGAAGTCGGAAAGATATGGGTTCAAATCCTAGGTTACTAACTCGGTGACTTTAAGAAAATTATTTACTATTACTGAGCCTACTTTAAAGAGTTTTTGAAAAGATCACATGAGAGAACATATATCAACTAATGAGTACAGAAGGCTGTTAGTATGTGGTTTATTGTATATAGTTATAATGCATAGTATAGATAGTATATAGTCAGTACTCAGTAAATGGTAATTAGTAGTAGTTACTAATATACAAATTCTCTGTCTTCTAGCTCAGCAGTAAAGCTTACCTTGGGTCAAATTGAAAGTTGCCTAATATCCATAATTTATCCAATAAATATTTCTTAAGCCCCTACTATGCTCAGGCAGTATGCTTGGTACTGGATAATATTTGAGTGAATAAAATGGGCATTTTTTTTAAAACTTGAAGTATAATTGATTTACAATGTGTTAGTTCCAGGTGTACAGCAAAGTGAGACAGTTACATATACATATATATCTATTTTTTTCAGATTATTTTCCCTTATAGGTTATTACAAAATATTGAGTATAGTTCCCTGTGTTATACAGTAGATCCTTGTTGGTTATCTGTTTTATATATAGTAGTGTGTATATGTTAATCCCAAACTCCTAATTTATCCTCCCCCCACCCTTTCCCCTTTGATAATCATAAGTTTGTTTTCTATATCTGTGGGTCTATTTCTGTTTTGTATATAAGCTCATTTGTATTTTTTTTTAAGATTCCACTTATAGATGATTATCATATGATAGTTGTCTTTCTCTGTCTGGCTTACTTCATGTAGTATGATAATCTCTAGGTCCCTCCATGTTGCTGCAAATGGCATTATTTCATTCTTTTATATGGCTGAGTAGTATTTTATTGTATAAATATACCACATTTTTTAAAAGGAATTCTAAATTTACATTTAAATTTTTATTTATTTATTTATTTATTTATGGCTGTGTTGGGTCTTCGTTTCTGTGGAGGGCTCTCTCTAGTTGCGGCAAGCAGGGACCACTCTTCATCGTGGTGCGCGGGCCTCTCACTATCATGGCCTCTCTTGTTGCGGAGCACAGGCTCCAGATGCGCAGGCTCAGTAATTGTGGCTCACGGGCCCAGTTGCTCTGCGGCATGTGAGATCTTCCCAGACCAGGGCTCGAACCCGTGTCCCCTGCATTGGCAGGCAGACTCTCAACCACTGCGCCACCAGGGAAACCCTATACCACATCTTTGAGAACAGTATGGAGGTTCCTTAAAAAAACTAAAAATAGAGCTACCGTATGATCCCTCAATCCCACTCCTGGGCGTATATCCAGAGAAAACCATAATTTGAAAAGATCCACGCACCCAGTATTCATTGTGGCACTATTCACAATAGCCAAGACGTGGAAGCAACCTAAGTGTCCATTGGCAGAGAAATGGTCATGGTTTTGCCCTCATTGAGCTTAAAATTCAGTGAGAGACAGTAAAACAAGTAAGCAAACCAATTAATATATAGCTATAAAATGTGCTGAGCCGCACAGGGGAATGAGCTGCATGGTCTGAGAGGAAACGAGGGAGAGGGGCTATGTAGATAAAGAAGTCAGAGGAGTGCCAAGTGAGCAGCTGACTGGCTAGGTCCACGGGCTTATTCCTGTTCCCACCCCAACACAGAATCAAGAGAGACTTGGTCAAACACCTTGTTTATCCATCGTGATACTTTTCAGATTTCCTGATACATTTTACAAAGCTGCCCTAACTGATGCTCTAATCTGACCAAAACTGATGAGTGTGGAACAAACATCCAACCTACAGGCGAGCAGATGAAAAAGCAAAATCCTTAACTAAAATGCTAGCAAATTAAATCCAGCAGCATTTGAAAAGGGACAAACTCCAAAGGTAGATTGATACAAAGAAATCTGCTAATATCATTTATCCTATCAGTTGGTCAAAGGAGAAAGACTGTATCCTCATATCCTACAAGGAAGAAAAATCCTTTCATTGTATTCAACATTCGGAATAAGGGTTTCCTTTACTAATCATTGCTGTGGTTGGTTTGTCTGAAATTCTAATGCTACCAAATATCATGATGCAAATCAGAAAACCTTCAAAGCTAGCAAAAGAAAAAAAAAAAGCGTGTGTGTATGTGTAGAGGGGGTGTAAACTGGCCACCTCTACCAGGTTAGTCCGGGTAACATCGGTATTCGTAAGACTTCAAACCAATATAAGCACCATTCCTGCGCAATCCGAACAGTCTGCTCAGCCCAACAACGTTTACAGAAGCAACAGAAACAAACCCCCAGAGGCTGTGGCTGTTCACATGTGACATGGTTGATGACAGCATGTAACTGACTGACAGCCTCCATTTTTGAAATTAATTACTTTTCTTCTGGAGTTAAATTTGCTGATGGTGCTTCTCACCAAAATATGAGGTCTTTACGTAGCAAATGCTCTAATTAAATAAGAATAAAGGCAGAAAACTTCCAGACCTAAATGAGATACATTTATTCTGTGCGTGTGCTTGAATCTTTAATGATTCGAAATGTAACAGTCTCTTCCCTCCTGGGATAGCAATGATATCTTGCTCTTTCCTAAATTTGCCTCTGGCTCCTTTCTAATGTTTATTTATGACTGTGGCAGAGAGGATAGGTGCATTCGTTTTGTTCTTTCCCTGCCATCCCCTACCCAGTCTCCCAACCCCCCAGTGCAGTAGACTGAATTGTGTCTCCACAAAATTCATATGTCGAAGCGCTAACCCCCAATGTGACTGTATTTGGTGATATGGCTTTTAGAAGATGATTAAGGTTAAATGAGGTCATGAGTGGGGGGTCCTAATCCAATAGAACTAGTAACCTATAAGAAGAGGAAGAGCTTTCTCTCTCTCTCTTATCCCATATCTTCCTTATCCCATCTAAACATTCTTTCCGGCTTTTGACATTTGGCCCACTCAGGGAAGAATGCTTGTTTCTTGTGTACTTTGAACTGGCTTCTAGGGCCCCAAGGGCTTGTGTACATTTCCCTGCATTAGGGACCACAGACATTATTGTTGTCTAAGAATCAATATCCCTTTTCTGCATTCCTCCTCCTCTCCTCTACTCTCTTCACATGAAGGTGCATGGAAGAAACAGTGAGGACACTATGTGTCAGATACTGGGCCAAGCACCACAGCCCAAGATTAGCCCCTTTAATCCTCATATCCGCTGCATCAGGAGAAACACAACAAAGGAGTCCCCGTGCCATACCTCCTGTAAGTAGTAGATTTGGGGTGTGTCTGGCCTTGAAGCTATTGCTCTTGGCACAGTTCTGTACCCACTTTGTGGTGCTCTTAAGAACCAGTAATCAGAGGAGCCACTGCTGTCCAAGAACAGGTATAATGCAGAGATGAAGTTGATTTCCAAATGGCCAGGCTACTGTCAACTTCTACTTTCCCACGCCTCCCCAGTCTCCCTTACACCAGACCTGGATCCATTAGACAAAGGGGACAGAGAAATCCCAGCACTCCACGCCCTCAGAGCTCCCCAAGGTTACTCTTTGATGTATTGGAGGAAGGGGAAGCCAAAGAAAGAGAAGATATCAAATCAGAATCTTTGAGTTGCAAGCTCACTTGGGAAGGGGGTGGGGAGGAATTTAATGAAAGAAGAGTGCTATCCCGCACAACCCAAGAGCAGAAAAGTGTCTGGGCCTTGGGAAGGGAACTAGCAGAACTAGGATGTAGAAACTGGACAGAATGCCTTCCGTCTCTTGTTCTTTGCCCTTCATTGCTTAACTGCTTTGTTCTCTGCTCTTCCCATATGACAGTTGCTTTGTCCAGTCTGCAAGGTGGAATATGGTTGCCTCACAGAGTCAAGGTTATATATTCTTATCTCAGATGTCCAGAAACTTTTGGAATATCTTTTAGTTACATTTCACCCTAGGAGAGAGGACCTGATTGACCCAGCTTGGATGAGCATTCCACCCTTGTCCATGTTGCTGTGGCCCAGATAGGCATGATCACAGAATAAGCTAGTAAGCAAGGCAATGGGCTAGGGATAAAGAGGCCTCCCCCTAACCCCCGCAAAAGTGTATACCACAGGAAAAGGAGAGGAAGGAGGACAGAGGTGGAACGCCAGCTGGCCAGCTTTTGTTGAGTTCCTATGGGTTATCTTACATGTATTCTAGACGCCCTGATGAATGCCTAGGGAATAAACCGTGATCCTCTAAGGGCCTAGTTGGGGAGACCAGGAATACCTAGAAGAGACAATTCCTGAGCAATATGAACAGTGTTACTCAAGAGCTAAATGATATGGCCCAGGTGCAGTCCTCAGAAGTTCAGAGGGTGATTAGCGTCTGTACTGGTGAGAAGGAAACTCGTGTTTACCGTGACAAGCATCTGTTAGATGTGTTTACATGTTTTGCCTGATTCCAGCCTCTCAACAACCCTGTAAGATAAATGCTATCTGAGAAGACTTCCTGGAGGATACAAGGAAAGGGCATTCTACTGGAGCTCATGGCATGAGCAAAGGCTTGGCAATAGGAGAGACCGTGGTTTGTGCAGGGAAGAGGCAGGTGACCAGTCTAACTGAAGCAGAAAAATGCTTTGGAAACGGTGGGATTTGTAAAAAAAGAAGCTCAGTAAAGGCACAAACTAATGAAATTACCACCATTCATTTATTCGGTTTACTTCTTGATCCCTATGGTGGTATGGCAGGCTCAGGAACTTGGCACTGGAGATGAAGAGACCAGTGAGGTGCAGCTCAAACTGAGAATTCTACAGTCTAGCAGACAGAGGGGTAAGTGATGGAAACAACAGGCACACTCTTCACACATTTCAGACATGGAAACATCACCTGTGGATTTTGGCTTCTCAGTATATGAGCCATGTTTTGCCATGGCAAAGAGGGAAAGCAGAGAATTAAATCCAGAACATCACTACTGCATTTCCCCTATGTCTCTATCATTTTAAAGGGCCCTGAAGGAGATTTTTAAAAGAGAGCTAATCATCAAATGGCCAAAACTTTGGGGATTTTTAGGGTGACCTGGTATCCAAAACAACAGGCTGAAGACATTAATCTGTAGTGCCAACTATGCATAATTTTCCAAAAAAGTTGATGCCATACCATTGGGCAGCAACTTTGCTATGCTGTTCATATAGAATAAATCTCATTTTTAATAAAAATGTATCTTTAAGATATATACAACGATTACCCTAGAAATAGATTGGACTGTCTATTATATTGATATATACACAATCTCGGAAATTTGTCTCTAGTGCCTGGTTTACTATACACCAACAGAATTTAGAGCTCAATAAAAATACTTGATAGCATTCAGGCAGCAATGTTCCTATTTCTTATGCGGATACACTGGAAATGTGGTCAGGGCTGTCATTCATCCCTGGCACTTAAATGTTTTCCACAAAGAGTTGCTGCCTTCGGAAAGCATCACCAAATAAAATGTTTTTATTTGGTTCTTCAATGATACGTCAATAGACATTAAATTAAAAACTTCCTTGTACTGAGGTGCTATACCTCCCTTCAGAATGTTTTCAAGGGGAGCTGGAGGGTCTCTAAGGACCCATCAAGGGGGATGAGGAGGCAGAGCTGGGGGGTTATTACCTCTTAAAAGGATGGCTTTGCTCTTGGCCACTTCAGCTTTATTGGGAAGGAGGGAGCATAATAGAATTTTATTAAGATGTACCCTCACCTGTCCAGAGGGGGATCACCATTTCCCTGTGCCTCGTGTCTCTGCAGCACAGGAGAGGAGACCTGCAGATCACACGTGTCCTTCTTTCCAGACACCAAAGTATGAAAGCTTCCCTTTCTTCAAGCAAACTCAGTCCATGGTGGTATTTTTACCCACTGGATGTGGCTGAAGAGGAGGATGATATGTAGACTTTGCCAAATGATTCATCTATAATCTGTTTAAATAAGGCGGTTTGATAGGACATTGAAAATAGACTTTTGCATTCATAAGTTACACCTGCCTGCCCAGTTGTATTACAGTCAGTTCCCCATCCACAGACCAACTGCAGATCAAAAAGTATTTGAAAAAACAATCCAGAAAGTTCCAAAAAACAAAACTTGAATTTGCTGTACGCAGGCAACTATTTACATAGCATTTCCATTGTGTTAGGTATTATAAGTAATTTAGAGACGATTTAAAGTTTATGGGAGAAAATGTACAGGTTAATATACAAATACTGTGCCATTTTATATAAGGAACTTGAGCATCCATGGATTTTGGTATCCAAGGTGGTTCTGAAACCAATCCCTTGAGGATACCAAAGAATGACTGTACTTGGAGTGGGTCACATAAATATAATAATAATAATAGTATTACTACAAATAACAGTAGCAGTCCCGTGAAGCCCCCTTCCTTGCCTTAGTTTTCTCCATAACACTTATTATATTTATCATTTATTTTATTATTTATTATTTACCTTCCTTCACTAGAATATATATCCTATACAGGAAATGATTTTGTCTTTTTTTTTTCTTTTCTTCCACTACCCCACACTTCAGTGCATGGAACAATTCTGGCTCAAAGCATGTTCTCATTAAATATTTTTTGACCAATTGATCTTTATTAACTTTTATTTAATATTTATTAATCTTTATTAAGTCTTGATTATATTTCTATCTCATTTAATTAGTAAAATACTATAAATAATACAATTTATTATTCCCATATCTTTAACTTAAAAGAATGAATGAATGTATTTTTCTTTTTTATTGAATTTTATTTTATTTATTTATTGTATGCAGCAGGTTCTTATTAGTTATCTGTTTTATACATATTAGAGTATATATGTCAATCGCAATCTCCCAGTTCATCCCACCACCACCACCCGCTCCAGCTTTCCCCCCTTGGTGTCCATATGTTTTTTCTCTACATCTGTGTCTCTGTTTCTGCCTTGCAAACCAGTTCAACTGTACCATTTACCTGGATTCCACATATATGCGTTAATATAATATTTGTTTTTCTCTTTATGACTTACTTCAGTCTGACTTACTGTCACTCTGTATGATAGTCTCTAGGTCCATCCACGTCTCTACAAATGACCAAATTTCGTTCCTTTTTATGGCTGAGTAATATTCCGTTGTATATACGTACCACATCTTCTTTATCCATTCATCTGTCAATGGGCATTTAGGTTGCTTCCGTGAACTGGCTATTGTAAATAGTGCTGCAGTGAACATTGGGGTGCATGTGTCTTTTTGAATTATGGCTTTCTCAGGGTATATGCCCAGTAGTGGGATTGCTGGGTCATATGGTAATTCTATTTTTAGTTTTTTTAAGAAACCTCCATACTGTTCTCCATAGTGGCTGTGTCAGTTTACATTCCCACCAACAGTGCAAGAGGGTTCCCTTTTCTCCACACCCTCTCCAGCATTTGTTGTTTGTAGATTTTCTGATGATGCCCATTCTAACTGGTGTGAGGTGATACCTCACTGTAGTTTTGATTTGCATTTCTCTAATAATTAGTGATGTTGAGCAGTTTTTCATGTGCTTCTTGGCCATCTGTATGTCTTCTTTGGACCTTCTTTAGGTCTTCTGCCCATTTATGGATTGGGTTGTTTGTTTTTTTAATATTGAGCTGCAGAGCTGTTTATATATTTTGGAGATTGATCCTTAGTCCATTGATTTGTTTGCAAATATTTTCTCTCATTCTGAGGGTTGTCTTTTTGTCTTGTTTATAGTTTCTTTTGCTGTGCAAAAGCTTTTAAGTTTCATTAGGTCCCATTTGTTTACTTTTGTTTTTATTTTGTTTATTTTGTTTATTTCCATTACTCTGGAAGGTGGGTCAAAAAAGATCTTGCTGTGATTTATGTCAAAGAGTATTCTTCCTGGGCTTCCCTGGTGGCACAGTGGTTGACACTCTGCCTGCTAATGCAGGGGACACGGGTTCGAGCCCTGGTCTGGGAAGATCCCACATGCCGCAGAGCAACTAGGCCCGTGAGCCACAATTACTGAGCCTGCGCGTCTGGAGCCTGTGCTCCGCAACAAGAGAGGCCACGATAATAAGAGGCCCGCGCACCGCGATGAAGAGTGGCCCCCGCTCACTGCAGCTAGAGAAAGCCCTCGCACAGAAACGAAGACCCAACACAGCCACAAATAAATAAATTTAAAAAAAAAAATGAAAAAAAAAAAAGAGTATTCTTCCTATGTTTTCCTCTAAGAGTTTTATAGTGTCCAGTCTTACATTTAGGTCTCTAATCCATTTTGAGTTTATTTTTGTGTATAGTGTTACGGAGTGTTCTAATTTCGTTCTTTTACATGTAGCTGTCCAGTTTTCCTAGCACCACTTATTGAAGAGACTGTCTTTTCTCCATTGTATATCCTTGCCTCCTTTGTCATAGATTAGTGGACCGTAGGTGTGTGGGTTTATCTCTGGGTTTTCTATCCTGCTCCATTGATTTATATTTCTGTTGTTGTGCCAGTACCATATTGTCTTGATGACTGTAGCTTTCTACTATAGTTTGAAGTCAGGGAGTCTGATTCCTCCAGCTCCATTTTTTTCCATCAAGATTGCTTTGGCTATTTGGGGTCTTTTGTGTCTCCATATAAATTTTAAGATTTTTTGTTTTAGTTCTGTAAAAAAAATACCATTGGTAATTTGATAAGGATTGCATTGAATCTGTAGATTGCTTTGGGTAGTATAGTCATTGTCACAATATTGATTCTTCTAATCCAAGAACATGGTATATCTCTCCATCTGTTTGTATCATCTTTAATTTCTTTCTTCAGCATCTTATAGTTTTCTGCATGTAGGTCTTTTGTCTCCCTAGGTAGGTTTATTCCTAGGTATTTTATTCTTTTTGTTGCAGTGGCAAGTGGGAGTGTTTCCTTAATTTCTCTTTCAGATTTTTCATCATTAGTGTATAGGGATGCAAGAGATTTCTGTGCATTAATTTTGTATCCTGCAACTTTACCAAATTCATTGATTAGCTCTAGTCATCTTCTGGTGGCATCTTTAGGATTCTCTATGTATAATATCATGTCATCTGCAAACAGTGACAGTTTTACTTCTTCTTTTCCAATTTGGATTCCTTTTATTTCTTTTTCTTCTCTGATTGCCGTGGCTAGGACTTCCAAAACTATGTTGAATAATAGTGGTGAGGGTGGACATCCTTGTTTTGTTCCTGATCTTAGAGGAAATGCTTTCAGTTTTTCACCATTGAGAATGATGTTTGCTGTGGGTTTGTCATACATGGCCTTTATTATGTTGAAGTAGGTTCCCTCTATGCCCACTTTCTGGAGAGTTTTTATCATAAATCGGTTTTGAATTTTGTCAAAAGCTTTTTCTGCATCTATTGAGATGATGATATGATTTTTATTCTTTAATTTGTTAATATGGTGTATCACATTGATTGATTTGCATATATTGAAGAATCCTTACATCCCTGGGATAAATCCCACTTGATCATGGTGTATGATCCTTTTAATGTGTTGTTGGATTCTGTTTGCTAGTATTTTGTTGAGGATTTTTGCATCAGTGATGTTGGTCTGTAATTTTCTTTTTTGTGGTATCTTTGTCTGGTTTTGGTATCAGGGTGATGGTGGCCTCATAGAATGAGTTTGGGAGTGTTCCTTCCCCTGCAAGTTTTTGGAAGAGTTTGAGAAGAATGGGTGTAAGCTCTTCTCTAAATATTTCATAGAATTCACCTGTGAAGCCATCTGGTCCTCGACTTTTGTTTGTTGGAAGATTTTTAATCACAGTTTCAATTTCATTACTTGTGATTTGTCTGTTCATGTTTTCTATTTCTTCCTGGTTCAGTCTTGGAAGGTTATACCTTTCTAAGAATTTGTCCATTACTTCCAGGTTGTCCATTTCTTCCAGGTTGTCCATTTTATTGGCATAGAGTTGCTTGTAGTAGTCTCTTATGATGCTTCGTGTTTCTGCAGTGTCCATTGTAACTTCTCCTTTTTCATTTCTAATTTTATTGATTTGAGTCCTCTCCCTCTTTTTCTTGATGAGTCTGGCTAAAGGTTTATCAATTTTGTTTATCTTCTCAAAGAACCAGCTTCTGGTTTCATTGATCTTTGCTATTACTTTCTTTGTTTCTATTTCATTTATTTCTGCTCTGATCTTTATGATTTCTTTCCTTCTACTAACTTTGAGTTTTGTTTGTTCTTCTTTCTCTAGTTCCTTTAGGTGTAAGGTTAGATTGCTTATTTGAGATTTTTCTTGTTTCTTGAGGTAGGATTGCATTGCTGTAAACTTCCCTCTTAGAACTGCTTTTGGTGTATCCCATAGGTTTTGGATCGTCCTGTTTTCATTGTCATTTATCTGTAGGTATTTTTTGATTTCCTCTTTGATTTCTTCAGTGACCTCTTTTATTTAGTAATATATTGTTTAGCCTCCATGTGTTTGTGTTTTTTACGGTTTTTTTCCCACTGATTTATTTCTAATCTCATAACATTGTGGTCGGAAAAGATGCTTGATATGATTTCAGTTTTCTTAAATTTACCGAGGCTTGATGTGTGAGCACTTGAGAAGAAACTGTAATCTGCTGTGTTTGGATGGAATATCCTATATATATCAATTAAATCTCTCTGGTCTGTTGTGTCATTTAAAGCTTGTGTTTCCTTATTAATTTTCTGTCTGGATGATCTGTCCATTGGTGTAAGTGAGGTGTTAAAGTCCCCCACTATTACCTTGTTATTGTAGATTTCCTCTTTTATAGCTGTTAGCATTTGCCTTATGTATTCAGGTGCTCCTATGTTGGGTGCAGATATATTTTTAATTGTTAAATCTTCTTCTTGGATTGATCCCTTGATCATTATGTAGTTTCCTTCCTTGTAACATTCTTTATTTTAAAGTGTATTTTATCTGATAAGAGTATTGCTACTCCAGCTCTCTTTTGATTTCCATTTGCACGAAATATTTTTTTCCATCCCCTCACTCTCAGTCTGTGTCCCTAGGTCTGAAGTGGGTCTCTTGTAGACAGCATATATTTGGGTCTTGTTTTTGTATCCATTCAGTGAGCCTGTGTCTTTTGGTTGGTGCATTTAATCCATTCACATTTAAGATAATTATTGATATGTATGTTCCTAGTACCATTTTCTTTTTTTTTTAATTTATTTTTAATTTATTTTATTTTTGACTGCATTGGGTCTTCGTTGCTGTGCATGGGCTTTCTCTAGTTGTGGCAAGTGGGGGCTACTCTTCGTTGCTGTGCACAGGCTTCTCATTGCGGTGGCTTCTCTTTCTGTGGAGCTCAGGCTCTAGGCATGCAGGCTTCAGTAGTTGTGGCATGTGGGCTCAGTCATTGTGGCTCCCAGGCTCTAGAGCACAGGCTCAGTAGTTGTGGCACATGGGCTTAGTTGCTCCGAGCATTTGGGATCTTCCCGGACCAGGGCTTGAACCTGTGTCCCTTGCATTGACAAGTGGATTCTTAGCCCCTGCGCCACCAGAGAAGCCCACTAGTACCATTTTGTTAATTGTTTTGGGTTTGTTTTTGTAGGTCCTTTTCTTCTCTTGTGTTTCCCACTTAGAGAAGTTCCTTTAGCATTTGTTGTAAAGGTGGTTTGGTGGTGCTGAATTCTCTTAGCTTTTGCTTGTCTGTAAAGCTTTTGATTTCTCTGTCGAATGTGCATGAGAATCTTCCTGAGTAGAGTAAACTTGGTTGTAGCTTCTTCCCTTTTATCACTTTAAAGGTATCATGCCACTCCCTTCTGGCTTGTACAGTTTCTGCTGAGGAATCAGCTGTTAACCTTATGGGAGTTCTCTTGTATGTTATTTGTCATTTTTCCCTTGTGGCTTTTAATAATTTTTCGTTGTCTTTGATTTTTGTCAATTTGATTACTATGTGTCTTGGCGTGTTTCTCCTTGGGATTATTCTGCCTGGAACTCTGTGCACTTTCTGGACTTGGGTGGCTATTTCCTTTCCCATGTTAGGGAAGTTTTCGAAAATAATCTCTTCAAATATTTTCTCGGATCCTTTCTCTCTCTCTTCTCCTTCTGGGACCCCGATAATGAGAATGTTGGTGCATTTAATGGTTTCCCAGAGCTCTCTTAGGCTGTCTTCATTTCTTTTCATTCTTTTTTCCTTATTCTGTTCCACAGCAGTGATTTCCACCATTCTGCCTTCCAAGTAACTTATCCATTCTTCTACCTCAGTTATTCTGCTATTGATTCCTTCTAGTGTATTTTTCATTTCAGTTACTGTATTGTTTATATGTTTGTTCTTTAATTCTTCTAGGTGTTTGTTCTTTAATTCTTCTAGGTCTTTGTGAAACATTTCTTGCATCTTCTCTATCTTTGTCTCCATTCTTTTTCAGAGGTCCTGGATCATCTTCACTATCCTTATTCTGAATTCTTTTTCTGGAAGGTTGCTTATCTCCACTTCATTAGTTGTTTTTCTGGGGTTTTATCTGTTCCTTCGTCTGGTACATAGTCCTTTGCTGTTTCATTTTGTCTATCTTTCTGTGAATGTGGTTTTCATTCCACAGGCTGCAGGATTGTAGTTCTTTTTGCTTCTGCTGTCTGCCCTCTGGTGGATGAGGCTATCTAAGATGCTTGTGCAAGCTTCCTGATGGGCAGGACTGGTGGTGGGTAGAGTTGGCTGTTGCTCTGGTGGGCAGAGCTCAGTAAAACTTTAATTCTCTTGTCTGCTGATGGTGGGGCTGAGTTCCCTCCCTCTTGGTTGTTTGGCCTGAGGTGACCCAGCTCTGTGCCTACAGGCTCTTTGGTGGAGCTAGTGGCGTACTCTGGGAGGGCTCACACCAAGGAGTACTTCCCAGAACTTCTGCTGCCAGTGTCCTTGTGCCAGCGGTAAGGCTCAGCTGACCCCCCCGCCTCTGCAGGAGACCCTCCAACACTAGCAGGTGGGTCTGGTTCAGTCTCCTATGGAGTCACTGCTCCTTCCCCTGGGTCCCGATGCGCACACTACTTCGTGTGCGCCCTCCAAGAGTGGAGTCTCTCTTTCCCCCAGTCCTGTTGAAGTCCTGCAATCAAATCCTGCTAGCCTTCAAAGTCTGATTCTCTGGGAATTCCTCCTCCCGTTGCCAGACCCCCAGGTTGGGAAGCCTGACGTGGGGCTCAGAACCTTCACTCCCGTGGGTGGACTTCTGTGGTATGAGTGTTCTCCGGTTTGTGAGTCACCCACCCAGCAGTTATGGGATTTGATTTTATTGTGATTGCACCCCTCCTACCATCTCATTGTGGCTTCTCCTTTGTCTTTGGATGTGGGGTATATTTTTTGGTGAGTTCCAGTGTCTTCCTGTCGATGACTGTTCAGCAGTTAGTTGTGATGCCGGTGCTCTCGCCAGTGGGAATGAGCGCATGTCCCTCTTCTCCACCATACTGTCCGCTTCCCTTGGTGGCACAGCCACCTCCTCATCCACGTTGGTGGCTGTTCACCTGGATGCTACTCCTGACTCTTGCTCCTTCCCTCTCTCTTCCCCCGAATGTATTTTTCATATAAAGCGTTAAAGTACCACTGGAGCCTAGATTATGGTCTTAAAATACCATTTCCCAGGAAAAGAAACAAGGTTTCCTAGAGAAGTGGCTGATTCCAGATCTGGGGTGGGAAGTGCACAGGATGAGGCTGGAACATCTTGCCAAACAGAGAACAAGGAAGCTGTCAAACACTACTTGACTGGTTTCAAAAGGTCTAAGAGGCCAACTTGAAGGGGCTCCCACTGGGCAAAGATGTGGAAATTTAAGAATAAAAAGAATAATTGCAATAGCATGAAAACCTGAAAGTCTTAAAATCCATTAGTTCATAATGGTAGTTTTTAAAAAGTCCTGACTAGTTACCTGAAAGTAGTAAATAAAAGTATCATGACTTCCTGTTTTGCCTCAGAGATCTAGAGAGCTGGTAGCAGCGCTGTTCCCACACTTACAGCAGGAAAAACCTGGATAAATGCAAACGAGTGTCTTTTCTTGAACTTATAGTGGGCTGAGGTCACAGGGCAAATAACTAACCTGAAATCTGGTGTCAAAGACATAAAGCAGCAGACCATTAAGGAGATGATTTTATTCAGACTGCTGCAATAGGGCCTCACCCAGATTGAGAGATCAAGGCCTCTCAGTGGTGGTTTTGCCTTAGACTTTTATAGGGAGCAGTAGACAGGTTACAAGTGGGGGATTTAGAGGTGGGATTGTTTTGCAGTCAGGGACAGTCTCAGCCGAAGTGGAAATGTTTATTTCTGTGTCTGGCTGGTTTCAGGGGGAACTAACAGTTCTAACTTTAGCTATTCCCTCATGAGACAAAAAACGGGGAGTCAGCCTGAGGTGAAAGAGGAAGGGCTGGTTTTGTCAGCAGGTTCAGGCAAAAGGGGGAAAAGTCTGTGTTTGGGCCCCTGTCAGGTAAACATGGGAGTCACCTTGAGGGTTATGCCAGTCATGACAAAGAGTAAACAGCAAGTCTTATCTGAGTCATACGGGGAAGGGTGGTTCTTTGTGTTAAGCCATTTCCTGGAACAAAGAATGGTAGGGGGATTTCTTACTGTCACTGTTTGATGGGAGCACAGGGTGAGGTAAAGTTCAACGTTGTCACTGGAGCGACAGGTGGCTAAGGGCATCTAACAGTCTGCAGCTGCTTCCCAGGGACAGACTACCAGCTACCAGAGAAGTGCACAGGAGATCCAGGCAGAAACTTAAAAAAATTCCTAAAGGCTGGTGGTGGGCTCTGTTAAAGAGTGTGAATCCCAGACATAGGGAGGTTTGCAAAGTCTTACAGGTGTGTTTCTCTCAAGAACTGCACCAGGCGTTCAGCTAGGTGCTGGCTGGGGGAGGGGGATGGCAGCCCTGCTGAAACTCCGCTGAGACCAATCTCCCCATGAAACAAATGCCTTAATCTTGCTGAGGAACAGGAGGCTGGAGCCAATCCTTTGCAGCTGGATATGGGGAAAGGAAGAGAAAAAGCTCTACTCCAGGGAGAGGGGCAGGCATAGTGTAAAGCCCAGCACTAGGTCTGGAGGAGGGGCAAGATCACTCGTGAGACCATGCCCCCAGCCCAAGGGGTACGGTGATTGCCCACGGCTGAGCCTCAGTCAGTCGAGGGTCAGAGGACATCTCCGTCCCTGCATCTCTCAGCACCACACTAATGAGTATCAAGGAAAAATAGCAGTGGAATATGCACGCAAGAAGCGCAGGAGAGAGATTTTCTCTGGGAAGCAGGGCAAAGGGAAGACTGGGAAGATGAAATACCAAGCAGGGAGCAGACTCTGAGAAACACACCCCAAAACAAGGTAGGACTACTTATGACTGAAATGGGTTTGTAGTTGGTTTTTCTTTAATCGGCATAAAATACTTCATCCTTTTTTGCCTTCTTTTCTACCTCATCATATATTAGCAATTGACTTTCTGGTTATTAATACTTGCTTTCATGTTTTTTCATTCCTTTATTTTCCATCTTCCTATGTCACTTTATTTCAGATGTTCTCCTTGTCAAAGCACATCTCTGCTTTTGTTGATCCTTATTGGTATTTGTTGTGTTGATATTTTATAATGGCCTTTTTGATTCTCTCCAGAGAGGTGTATCCTTTGAGGGTTTAGATGGGATCCTAACCTTGGTTAAATAACTTGTTTGGCATAATGATTGTAGACCATTTGCTTTATCTTTTATCTCTTTTTACATGGGCTCAACCCTTATGATAGCCATCTCTCTAGAAAGTAGGAGTGCACCTAAAAGTTCCTTAACTTGCTGTTCATGTTTGATGGGGGTTCCAGCAGAGGTGAGAAACCCCCTTTGTTTCCAAAGCATCCCAAAGCCATGTACTACTCCAAAGGCATACCTACTATGTGTATATATGCTTACTCTCTGGTCTTTGGCTAGTTGACAAGCTCTTGTGAGCACGGTAAGTTCTGCCATCTGGGCTGGTTTTACCTCAGGTAGAGGACTGTACAGTATTCTAAGGGAGAGCTTGGATTAGTGGTAGCACATCCTGCTGGATATCCTCTAGTTTCACTTTTGAGGTCTGGTCCATCAGCAAATAACATTAGGCTGAGGCCTCAATAGAAGTCTTTACTAAATCTAAGCAAGGTACAGAGAGTTTCCTAACTGAGGTACACCAGTGTTGAAGCTCCCCTTCTCATAGGGGCAGGATTCAGGGTGTTGCAGTGGTGAATGGTAAAGTGAGAGGGAGAGAGTAATAGAATTTCCTAAGAGGTTAATCAGTTGGCTGAAAAGTGCCATGGGTTCTCTGTCAGCAGTAATGTCTATATACTGCACGTGGACCCATGAGGTCAAGCGGGGAGCCTAGAACTGGTTCCGGCAGAAACATCATTGTGATGTGGCAGCTGTTACCCTAAGACAAGGGGGATAAGTCTTTGCAGCTGGGTCAAGGATAAGGCTATATTAAGAGATGGGTTTCCGATGTTTCCCATGGAGCTCAGTTAAAACCCCAAGAGCTTGTTTAGGTGGCTCACACGCAAATGGATGAAACAGCTTTTTGTGGTTAGGGATGCCTGGGGAAGGAGGTTGTTGAAGAGCCTCCTCCAGATTATATACAGCTGGTTCTTGTTTGAGCTCTCAGAGCAGAGAGCTTCTTACCAAGGACTTGGTCAATTCGTAAAAGGCGTTGCAATTTCAGAAAAATCTGGCACCCCTTGTTTGCAATATCCAGTGAAACCTCAATTGTTGTTTGTTAGGGTCTAAGATATATTTGAACAGCCTTCGGTCCATTAGGAGAGAGTGATTTTCCCTCTTAAATAGGTCATGCCCTAACTAATAAACTGTTTGGCAGAATTTAAATTTTTTTTTGAACCTTTATGTCCCTTTTCTGCTAAGACTGAGAACGAGTATATGGCATCCTTTTCTTAGGCTTCTTTGTTCTCTGAATAAAGTAGATCATTTACATATTGTATCAGAACTGAAAAACAAGGGGGAATTTAGGTCTTTTAAGTCATGATTGAGGACCTGGGAAATGTAGGAGGGGGGCTTCAGTGAACCCCGGGGACATGACTGTCCAGATAAACTATTGTGCTCCCCAGGCGAAGACAAAGAGAGGAATTGATAGTCCTGGTCTAGATGTATCCTGAAAACAGGCAGAGCAAAGATCCACTATGGTGAAGCAAGTGGCTTCAGGAAGAGTTGATGACAGGATTGTATTTGGGCTAGGTGCTATAGGGAAGCAAGGGATAATAATTTTGCTGATGGCTCTGAGGTCTTGAACAAATGGATATTGCCATCCACTTAGTTTCCTTGCTGGCAGGATGGAAGTGTTACAAGGACTAGTGTAGGGTATGAGAAGACCTTTGGATATAAGGCTTCCAAATAGATTTGATGCCTCTTCTTTGCTGCTGGTGTCAAGGAATATTGTGGAAGTTTAGATGATGGTGTGGTTGGATGTATCTGAACTTTTAGAGATTCTATTCCAATTATTTTGCCTATGTATGTGAAATTTTTAGCCCGTAGAGTGTCAGGTACAATGTCAAGATCCCTGTTTGTGGTATGCACTAAATATAATGAAGGAAGCAAAGGTTCCTCCAGAGCAGACACAACTTAATTATGAATAGACAAGTCCTCTAGAACCTCAAGAAATAGTCCTTCTGGAGTGCATTTGATTTTACAATTCCATTGGCAAAGTAAGTGTCTCCTTATTAAATTTGAAAGGGTGATATCACAGAGCAGGAAGAAGTTTTTATCAGTTAAGGGCTTGCTCATATGGGAAATCTGTTGGCTTATTTGAAATACGTACCATCCGTGTGATATGTTACTCTGAGGAAGAGGTTGAGCAAAAGTGGCAGGATATAGTGCAGAAAGAGTGGCACCCATATCTCCTTGAATATGAGTGGCAGGAATTGGTGAGAAAGACTTTGTATTTATAGTTAATTTGCCTTGAGTGTTTAAGGATATGTGTCCAGCGTTTAACAAAACCACTGCATAATATTGCTGCCTCGGCATTCGTTTTGTGTGGCCAAGTGGCCTGCAGGGGCCTTGAACTGACATTAGCCCCTCCCTGGAGTGCATGCCAGAGATGATAGCCTGCAAGGGCACAAGTCAAGGTAACTTACTGATATGATTCCCCCACCTCCCAGGGCCTTGACCTTATAACTCCATGGATAAGAAGACCCTCAGTGATCCTAAACGAGGGATCTTCCTTTGTCTTGGTTTTCTTTCATAAGCTGGGGCAATTCTTTCCTCCATGTTCTTCTGTAAACAATATCTACAAGTGTCCTTGTCAGTAGGTGGTTGGTTGGGTTGTGAGCCACCTAGGTGTTTGATCTGCAGGGCTAAGTTTACTTTGTTAAAGTCTTGTTTCATTTTTGTTCTAAAGCCCTATCAAAATATTCTGCTAGGTGTTAGTTACAGTTTAGCTCAAGTGCCTATTTTCCATTCTGTTTTCTGTTTTTGAATTAGATCTCCAATTTCACATTTAACTCTGTCATCAAAATGAGATGGGAGAGCTGCTGCTACATCAGCACCTTCTTTAACTCACAAGTGTTGTCAGGAGTTATTTTCTAGTCAACCCTGAAAATCTCCTATAGTTTCGTCTTGTTTGCATACCTGAATTATGGTTCAGTCAACTTTGGAGTGGGAAATGCATCAGGTATGGCTTTTAGGAGATGAATTTCTTTTCTGGCACTATATTTTCTTTTTAAGTTTATTGTGGTTTATTGTGGAAAGGGGGGCCTGTAGGTCCCTTTCCAGATAAGTCCAATCAGCTTTTGCCACCCAGGATTTAGCATCTGAAGTTCCAGCCAACATGTGTACAAGTTGACATGTCAGGTAATCCTAGGTCATATGTACCCAAAGAATTTTAAATTCTTCTGTGAATATTTGTGATCTTGTTTGGATTTAAGGAAATCTTTAATTATAGCTCTTAATTCAGCTCAGGTCCAAAGCTTAAATTCTATAGTTTCTTGTACACCTGGCTCATGGGAGGGATGGATCCTTACAGGCAACTGGTATTTTGAGGTTTTAGGTAAGTGGTTGGGAAAAGGTAGGGTGTCTGGACAAGGGGAGGAGGGAGGAGGAAGTGTGGAAGGAGAGAGGGCAGAAGAACAGAAGGAAGAGGGAGGGCTGAATGGAGAGAGGCGGCCAGGGGACAAAGAGGGGAGGATTTATTAGGGAACGAATTCTCCTTCGTTCTTGCAAGTTTGTCAAATTTTCCTTAGCTTTGGGCAAAGAATCTTTTAGTGAAGTAATTGCTTATTCAGAATTTCATTTGGAGGCCTCTGCATACCAATCAAAAAATGATGCTCAATGGGATTGTGAAATCTTATTCCCTTTCTTTTCTAAGGCACCTTTCAAATGAACAGTTTTGTTCAGATCAAATGTTCCCAAGAGACGCCAGTGAAGGCCCAAATCATCCTTCGTGAGGCTATGCCACTTAGAAAGTTAGACACAAGAATTAGGATATTAATCAGAGTACATATAGGAATCAGTAGTTTTTCTAGGTAGTAGAGAGGATTTAGACTTAGGTGACCCCAGGAGAGCTGGAGATGGTTGGCAGGAATGTAATACTTATATTCCTTGTGTCTTGGGCACCAACCTGAGAGCTGACCACCTCCTAATGCAGACCCAATAATCTGTGCTCCTGGCAGGTGGAAAACCAAAGAGGATACTCTCTTTAGATCAAAGCCAACCTTTTAGGACATAATGTAGAAGGGAAAACTTATCTAGTTCTATTGGTGACACACAGCAAAGTTTATTCAGTGGATGCCAATCTGGTGAGAACTGAAAACTCAAAAGGTCTGTGATGCCAGCTCAAATAACAGGCATTCTGCTCTATGAGTCTCCTTCATAGAGCAGTTTTGTCCTCCTTCATAGGACAAAAAATACTTTTAGACAACACAACACCAAACAGTAACACAAAAGAAAGCAAAAAGAGATGAAAAAGAATGGTCTCATTCAACCAAGGAGGCCAACAAATGTAAACCAATAACAAAGCCTATGTACCACACAGAGAATAAATAGCTGAGCAACTCAACACAAAGAGAGAAGAGTTCAGACCTGGTGATGGGTCATAGACTAGACCAGCAGCAAGGCACAAGGAGGCCCTATGGGTACCACACATGGTTGAAGATAACTATGGAAATACAACCAAATGAGAATAAGCTAATGTTATTTATTCAGAGGTTGCTACAGAGGCAGACAGAGGAGTAAGAAAGCTTTATAGTGGAAAAAAGGGGAAGGCTTCTACGCCCTGATTGGAGGTTGCTGGTGCAGGGAAGTTGTAGGCAGGCTAACTAGAAGTGGGACATCCTATGTGGTTGGTTAGGGGTACATATTTTGCTTTCTCTGGTTGGTTCTTAGTTGGAAACAGGGGTAAAATTAGGGAAGCTATCAGTTGTTAATAAAGTCCTGGTCGTTTGGGGATGACTATGACAGAAGTTATTGTTTGGCTTCCCACAAGTCTAACTTACAGAAAGCAGTCTGCCTTCCTAGCGTACGTACTACAGATCATGGATTGGCTTCCTGGGCAGGTTGCTGCAGATTGCGGGTGAGAGTTGTAGTTATGTATAGTCTGCCCAGTACTGTCTGTATATTCAGTCTCCCACGTCAATCTGTTTTTTCATGTATAGGTATTTATTCTGAGTTTCCTAGCAGATTTTAGAGTTTTACACGCATGCTTGATATTATCTTGCTTGACACTCAGTGGTTTCTTTCAGACGGAGGACTCATCAGTGTCCATCTTCAGTTTTGGGCTGTTCTTCCTTTTCTTATTGCTATCTCTCCATTATCAGTTCTCATTCTCTCCAGAATTTCCCTTAGAAACTTTTTGGTTTCTGGATTTGTCTTTCACATTTTTTAACTTACCTGTCCTCTTTTTCATCTTATCCCTTTGGCTTCGTTCTGAAAGAATTCTTTAACTCAGTCTTCCAGCTCACTAATTCTTTCTCTCTGTGTGTTTATTTGGCTTTTTAATCCATCTATTGTTAATACTCCGGAACCCTATCAATTATATTTGTCACTTGAAAGAGTGAATAAACAATGTGTTTTGTTTTAAAGTTTCTGAGTACAGTAATTATCTTTTTTGAAAAAGTCCTCTTCTGACTGCAATATTAATTCTTTGTCCTCAGATATAAATTCTGCCATTGGTTGAGTTTGTTGCCTCTTTCAATTTTGGGTGATTTTCCTGAATTTCCTGCAGTATTGGACGATTTTTGGTTGTGTTTATCTCAGTGATTAACATTTCCTGTTAAATTATCTGTTTTCTCTGTGCTATGGGGCCTTACCAAGTGTACTGTTTTGAATGAACTGTGTATGGTGAGAATGGGTAAGTGTGGCTTGACGGCTGGGTGGAGTATTTGTCATTCTGTGCTTGAGCAGCTGGTTTCTCTGGGCACCAGAAGTTCTGTCTAGCCTCTCTGATCCTGGCTCCCACCTATAGACAGCTACCCCTCGTTGCTGCTGCCTGGTCTCTGAAGAAGACAGGAATGATGCACAAGGTTTTATCTGCCTGGAGTGCCTCAACTTAGCTAGCACCCAGTTAATTGTTTCTGGGTCACCTTCAGGTTTTGAATTCCATCATGTCAATGCATGGACTTTTTAATGCTTGAATGCTCCTTCAATGAATACCCCCAACCCCGTTCTTTTATTTTTTTAAATTTTTATTGGGGTGTAGTTGATTTACAATGTTGTGTTAGTTTCAGGTGTACAGTAAAGTGAATCTGTTATACATATACATATATCCACTCTTTTTTAGGTTCTTTTCCCATGTAGGCCATTACAGAGTCTTGGGTAGAGTTCCCTGTGCTATACAGTAGGTCCTTATTAGTTACCTGTTTTATATATAATAGTGTGTATATGTCAATCCCAAACTTCCAATTTATCCCTACCCCCAGTTCTGTCATGTTCTGTTTTTTAAGCCCAGCCATACATTTTTTATTTTAACATATTTTCTGTAGTTCAGTTTTGTGTAGGAAACAGAAGATTGCAACATGTGTTCACTTTGCAATCTCGAAACTGGAAACTTTTTAGTCTAGGGCTTGTTAAAGTATGGTCCAAGGATCCTGGGTAGAGAGGTCCCTGAGACCTTTTCCGGATTCCACAAAGTCCTTCCTTTTCCAGCTTTGTATTTGTGTGAAGTTGGATTTTCTTCACATACTTCAACCAAAACGACATATTGCAATAGATTGAATGCTGAAGCAGCTATAAGAATTCAGCTGTCTTCTAAGTCAGATATTAAAGAGATTTGCATAAATGTGGAATAGTGCTACTCTTCTCATTAATTATTTTTTGTTTTAGATTATATATTTTTCTTTTTTAAATATTTATTTATTTGGTTGCACTGGGTCTTAGTTATGGGAGGCGGGCTCCTTATTTGTGACAGGCAAGCTCCCCAATTGCAGCTCCAGGGCTCCTTAGTTGTGGCTTGCCAGCTCCATAGTTGCAGCACGCAGGTTCCTCAGCCATAGCATGCGAACTCTTAGTTGCAGCGTGCATGTGGGATCTAGTTCCCTGACCAGGGATCAAACCCAGGCCCCCTGCATTGGGAGCACAGAGTCTTATCTACTGCGCCACCAGGGAAGTCCCAGAATATATGTTTTTCATAAAATATATTATTGATATCAACATGCAATAGGTTTCTTATTGTTATTTGATTAATGAAGAAACAGAAAATATTGATAGATATAATGACCCATATAAACAATACATCTTTGAGGTCCTTAATAATAAAAGGGTCTTGAGACCAAAACATTTGAGAACTGCTGTATTAGTCCCATTTCACATGTGAGACTTCTTGCCCCAGGGTCTCACCTAGAGGACGATGGCACTAAGAGCCACACCCATGGAATCTGACTGCAGAGCTGTGTACAGAACCACCATGCATACTGTTTTCCTGTATTGCAGCCATCTCTCTAGTATCTGCAAGTGTTTATTTTTATTTAACTGATTGTATCACAGAGAAACTATAAGTGTTCTCTTGCCAAAGTAGGGCAGGTGTATATGGTGTGGGTGCACACACATTAGTCTATCCCCATTGTAAAGTGAATGGAAATTGTTTATTGCTGTGTTATTAATGCCTTCCTGTAAGGGGCTTTGGAATTGGAACTTAATTGCACTAATATCATATTTTCATAGATTCCACAGTCTTTCACATGCCCTCTTTTTTCCCCAGAAGCTTTCTTTCCCTATAAGCTGTTTATGTTGTTTTAATTAGATATCAAATACATACAAAGACTGTATCGTGAACATAAAGTAAAAAGTAGTTAAACTGGATGGTAGGTACCCAAACATCAAAGAGTATCAGTCCCCTAAGTCTGTTTTCTGATCTATGTCCCACCTTCTACCACCCTGAAGTAACTACTTTCATGAATATAGTATTTATCATTTTCTTGCTTCTCTTCATAATTTTACCACACATGGATGCATTCTTAACCAAAATATTTCCTGAAGTTTGACCCATATGAACCATACATAGAATACATTATATTAATTTTTCTGCAATTTTTTTCCCCACAATTAAAATTTTTTGGAGATTGACCTGTGTTGATATGTGAAGCTGTAAATTTTTCATTTTCCTGCTGTACAGTTTTCTGGTGCCTAAATATATCATGATCTATTAATTCATTCTCCTACCAAAGTGACAACTAGATTGTACACAAGATTTTTTCACTATTAAAAAATTTTTTCTGAGACTTCCCTGGCGGTCCAGTGGTTAAGACTCTGTGCTTCCACTGCAGGGGGCACGGGTTCAATCCCTGGTCAGGGAACTAAGATGCCACTTGCCACGCAGTGTGGCCAAAAAAAGAAAAAATAACTTTTTTCTATGAACATTTTAAAAACTTTTTGAGATTATTTTACATTCACCTGCAGTTGTAAGAAATCATACGAAGAGATCTCTATGGACTTCTTCCAGCTTCTCCCAATAGCAACATCTTGCATAACTATAGCCCAATATCACAGCCAGGAAACTGACATTAATACAGTCCATTTACCTTATTCAGATTTGACTAGTTCTCATGAACTCACGTGTGTGTATGTGTGTGTGTGTGTTTAGTTCCATGACATTTCATTACACAGTCAAGATACAGAAAAGTTCCATTATAACACTCTTTTATGCTACTCTTTGATGGCCATAGCCACCTCTCTCCCTTTCTTCTTCCCTCACCCCCGGCGACCAATTTGTTCTCCATCCCCATAATTCTGTCATTTCAAACCTGCTATATGAATGGGAACTCACAGTATGCAACCTTTTGAAATGGCTTTTTTTTTTTTCAGGCATCATATTTCCTTGAGATCCATCCAAGTTGTTGCATGCACCAACAGTTTGTTCCTTTTTAACTGAGTAAGTATTCCATGGCATAGATGTACCACAGTTTAACATTCACCTGTGAAGGACATTGGGGTTGTTTCCAGGATGGGGCTAGTTCACAAAGCTGCTATGAACATTTGTGTACTGGATTTTGTGTGAACGTAGTTTTTATTTCTCTGCGATAAATGCCTGAGAGTGTGATAGCTGGGTTGTATGGTAAGCACATGTTGAGTATTGTAGGAAACTGCCAAACTATTTTCCAGAGTGACTGTGTCATTCTACATTCCTGTCTATTAACATTTTTATGTGTCCATTTTGTGTACACACCCGAATACATCCTAGGTATGCACCCAAGGATGGGTTTGTTTTCTAAAGTGCATGCACTAATGTATTCTTCAGTATATACAAGCTCTGTTTACTCCTTGTCCTCAGTGACACTGGATAATGTCTAACATTTTCATTTCCTCTATTTGGGGGAAGTATAGGCTATCTTGTGGGATTAATTCACACTTCCCTAAACATTTTTCTTATGTTTATTACCATTTAGTTTTCCTCTTCAATGATAATCCTGTCCTACTCCCTTATCCTTGTTTCTCTTGGGTTGCTTGTCCTCTGCCTAGTGATTCTTACAGCCAGGATACTAAAATTTTGTCAGATATAAATATTACAAACATCTCATGTTTGTGGTTTGGTTTTTCATGGCCTTTCTGAAACCTTTTTGGGAATAAAATTATTAATTTTAATACAGTCAAATGTATAAATATTTTCTTTTATAGTTGATGTTCTTGTGTATGTTTTCCTATATTCTAAAAGTTTGATAGGCTAATCTCCTCTATTTAATCCACTTGGAATTTATTTTAAAGCATAGTGTGAAGTGGGAATCCGAATTCACTTTTGTCCATAAAAGTACCCGGTTGTTCCCATATACTTTCCTGCATTCCATACTCCATTCCCAATCACTTGCAATGTCAGTTTTGTCATATGTCAGTTTTGTCATATGTCCATGTAAGTGTGGCTCTGCTTTAGGGCTCTCTGTTCTGTTATCAATCACTGTACTAATTACACAGTGCCTTCCATATAGTATTACTATAATTGTATTCTAAATTTTGATATCTGGTTGAGTAAGTCTACTCTCCTGCCCCCAGCCTGGTTCTTTATTCCCAGGAGTGTTTGTCCATTCTTCCCCCTTTGCTCTTCCCTGTAAACATTTTGAAATGCCTTCTCAAATTTCATCAAAGTTTGGAAGGATTGGAGTTAAATTGAAACCATAGAACAATCTAAGGAGAAATGCATCTTTATGGTTATAGTTTTTCAACCTCTACATGTGGAATCACTCCATGTATTAGATCCTCTATGAATGTCTTTCAACAGAGTTTTCTAATGTACTCCAAAAGAGTCTTGCACACCTTTTATTTACTTTTATATAAGAAACGTATATTTGGTTGCTATTACAAATGATGTCTTTCTTTATTACATCTTTTAAGAAGTTGCTGGTATATAGAAATGCAATTAGGTTGCTAAACCATTCTCTTTTCACATTATCCCGAGTACTTATCCTTTTTCCTACTTGAGCTTTTTCTGTAGTTATCATTTTCTAATATACTGTATAATTTTCTTCCTCATTTTGTTTATTGTACATTTTCCTTCACCAGAATGTAAGCTACACTGGGGCAGGTACTTTTTCTATTTTGTGTACTACTTTTCCTCCAGCATCAAGAGTAGTATTCTGCTTATAGTAGGTATTCAATAAATATTTGTTAAATAAGTGGATGAGCTCTTATTAATTTTAATAATTTATTGTACATATTTTGGGGGGACACTGTGCAGTTCAATTATATCATATGCAACTAATGACAATTTAATTTCTTCCTTTCGGCCCATGTCTTTTTTTGTTGTCTAGTTGATCAGGTTACTTCCCTTCATATAACATTGGATAGAATTGATGACATTGGTGAGGGTGGTATTCTTTTCTTGCTACAGATTTTAAAAGTAAAACTTCTAGTATTTCTCTGTTACATATGATGTGTGTACATGTACATTTTTTATGAGGGGGAGATTTTCTTTATCAACTTAAGAAAATTTCTTTTTACTCCTAGTTTGCTAATTAAAAATATATATTAAAAAAACTGGATATTAATTTATTGATGTTTTATTTGTATCTATTGATAAAGTCCTATGGGTTTTCATCTCTAATTAATTAGTATGGTGAAATGGATTAACAATTTCTAGTATTAAACCAATCTTGGTCCTGCTTTGGTTACTTGAGGTAAATCTGAGTTTTAATACTTGGTGTCATATTATTTTCTTACATTGCTTTATTTGGTTTGCTAGCATTTTTTAAAAATGAATTTTATGTCTACTTCTTGAGTAAAATTGGTCTTCAATTTTTTATTTCCTGTAATATCCTTCCCTAGGTTTGGTGTCAAGATTTTGCTAACTTGATAAGAAGGATTGGGAAGCAGTCTTCTTTCCTAGTCTTGAAAAAGTTTGCCTAAGATTATAATCTGTTTCTTCAGTGTTTCATAGAATGCTTGTATAAAATCATCTGAGCCTGGGTATTCTTAAAGGAAGTTGTTATTTTTAAAGTTAATTATTCAATTTTTAAAAATAGTTTTAAGGTTTTGAGTCAACTATTGTAGTTTATATTTTTTCCAAGTAGTGTTCCTTTTCATTTAGGTTGTAAAATTAGTTAGCATAAGGTTCATAATTATTTTTATTACTTATATAGGAGCTTTTAAATCTCTGCTACATCAGTGGTTATGTCCCATTTTCATTCCTAATAGTATGTATTTGTATTTTTTCCTTCTTTCTTTGTTCTTACTAATTTGTCAAATTTATATATTTTAAAAGAATCACTATTAATTCATCTTAATTCAATTTCACATTTTCTATTGTATCTTTTTTCTCTATTATTCCTAAATTCCAAACAAATGAATTTTTTTCTATTTACTTTTTAGTTATTGACTTCTAACTTTGAGCTCAGAGAATGAAGTCTGTCTGATAATTATTGCTTGAAATTTATTTTTGTTTTTTATATTTAAATATTTTTAAATTGAAGTATAGTTGATTTACAATGTTGTGCCAGTCTCTGCTGTACAGCAAAGTGACTCAGTTATACACATATATACATTCTTTTTTAATATTCTTTTCCATTATGGTTGATCCCAGGAGATTGGATATAGTTCCCTGAGCTATACAGTAGGACCTTGTTGTTTATCCATTCTAAATGAAATAGTTTGCATCTACCAACCCCAAACTCCCAGTTCACCCCTCTCCCTCTCTCCTTCCCCCTTGGCAACCACAAGTCTAATATCTATGTCTGTGAGTCTGTTTTGCAGATAGGTTCATTTGTGCCATATTTTAGATTCCACATATAAGTGATATCATATGGTATTTGTCTTTCTCTTTCTGACTTACTTCACTTAATATGATAATCTCTAGTTATGTTGCTGCAAATGCATTATTTCTTTTTTATGGCTGCAAATGGCATTATTTGCTGCAAATAGCATTATATCTTTTTTATGGCTGAGTAGTATTCCATTGTATATATGTACCACATCTTCTTTTATCCATTCATCTGTTGACCTAAACAAACACTTAAGTTGTTTCCCTGTGTTGGCTATTGTGAATAGTGCTGCTGTGAACATAAGGGTGCGTATATCTTTTTGAATTAGAGTTTTGTCCTGGTGTATGCCCAGGAGTGGGATTGCTGGGTCATATGGTAATTCTGTTTTTAGTTTTCTGAGGAACCTCCATACTCTTTTCCATAGTGGCTGTACCAACTTACATTCCCACCAACAGTGTAGGAGGGTTTGCTTTTCTCCACACCCTCTCCAGCATATGTTATTTGTAGACTTTTTAATGATGGCCATTCTGACCAGTGTGAAGTGATACCTCATTGTAGTTTTGATTTGCATTTCTCTAATAATTAGTGACATTGAGCATCTTTTCATGTGCCTACTGGCCATCTATATGTCTTCTTCGGAGGAATGTCTATTAAGGTCTTATGCCCATTTTTCAATTGGGTTATTTCTTTTTTTGTTGTTGAGTTGTATGAGCTGTTTGTATATTTTGGAGATTAAGCCCTTGTTGGTCGCATCATTTGCAAATATTTTCTCCCATTTCATAGGTTGTCTTTGCTTTTTTGTGTGTGTGTGTGTGGTTTCCTTTGCTGTGCAGAAGCTTATATGTTGGATTAGGTCCCATTTGTTTATTTTTGCTTTTATTTCTATTGCCTTGAGAGACTGACCTAAGAAAACATTGGTACGATTTATGTCAGAGAATGTTTTGCCTATGCTCTTTTCTAGGAGTTTGATGGTGTTGTGTCTTATGTTTAAGTCTTTAAGCCATTTTGAGTTTATTTTTGTGCGTGGTGTGAGGGTGTGTTCTAACTTCATTGATCTACATGCAGCTGTCCAACTTACCCAGTACCATTTGCTGAAGACTTTTTCCCATTTTATATTCTTGCCTCCTTTGTCAAAGATTAATTGACCATAGGTGTGTGGGTTTATTCCTGGGCTCTCTATTCTGTTCCATTGATCCATATGTCTGTTTTTGTACCAATACCATGGTGTTTTGATTACTGTAGCTTTGTTTGTATTGTCTGAAGTCTGGGAGAGTTATGACTCCTGCATTTTTTTTTTTTTTTCCCTTCAGGATTGCTTTGGAAATTCTGGTTCTTTTATGGTTCCATATAAAATTTTGGATTATTTGTTCTAATTCTGTGAAAAGTATCATTGGTAATTTGATAGGGATCACATTAAATGTGTAGGTTGCTTTGGGTAGTATTGCCATTTTAACAATATTAATTCTTCCAATCCAAGAGCATGGGATATCTTTCCATTTCTTTGAATCCTCTTTAATTTCCTTTATTAATGTTTTATAGTTCTCAGTGTATAAGTTTTTCACCTCCTTGGTCAGGTTTATTCCTAGGTATTTTTTTTTTTGGTGCGATTTTAAAAGATATTTTTTTTTTACATTCTCTTTCTGATATTTCACTGTTAGTGTAAAGAAATGCAACCAATTTCTGAATGTTAATCTTGTATCCTGCTACTTTGCTGAATTCATTTATTAGATCTAGTAGTTTCTGTGTGGTGTCCTTAGAGTTTTCTACATATAGTATCATGTCATCTGCATATAGTGACAATTTTACGTCTTCCCTTCCAATTTGGATACCTTTTATTTCTTTCTCTTGTCTGATTGCTGTGGCTAGGATTTCAATTCTATGTTGAATAGAAGTGGTGAGAGTGGGCATCATTGTCTTGTTCCAGATTTTGGTGGGAAGGCTTTCAGCTTTTCACTGTTGAGTATTATATTGGCTGTGGGTTTTTGCATCTATTATATATTCATCAAAGATATTGGCCTGTAATTTTCTTTTTTGGTGGTGTCTTTGTGTAGTTTTGGTATCTGGGTGATGGTGGCTTCACTGAATGTCTTTGGGAGTGTTCCCTACTCTTCAGTCTTTTGGAAGAGTTTGAGGAGAATCACTGTAAGTTATTCTTTGTATGTTTGGTAGAATTCACCTGTGAAGACATCTGGTCCTGGAGTTTGGTTTGTAGGAAGTTTTTTTGTTTTTTTTTTTTAAATTACAGATTCTATTTCACTTCTATTGATCAGTCTGTTCAAATTATCTATTTCTTCTTGGTTGAATTTTGGTGGGCTGTGTGTTTCTAGAAAGTTGTCCATTTCTTCTAAGTTGTCAAATTTGTTGGCCTATAATTGTTCATAGTATTCTCTTATGGTTTTTTGTATTTCTGCAGTATCAGTTGAGATCTCTCCTTCTCATTTCTTATTTTGTTTATTTGGGTTCTCTCTCTTTTCTTCTTGGTGAGCCTGGCCAGAGGTTTGTCAATTTTGTTTACCTGTTCAAAGAACCAGCTCTCGGTTTTATTGATTTCTTCTATTTTTTTAAATCTCTACTGTATTTATTTCCTCCCTGATCTTTAGTATTTCCTTCCTTCTGCTGACTCTAGGTTTTGTTTGGTCTTCTTTTCCTAATGTTTTTAGGTGGTAGGTTAGGTTGTTTATTTGAGATTTTTCTTGTTGTTTTTTGAGGAAGGCCTGTATCACTATGAACTTCCCTCTAAGATCTGCTCTTGCTGAATCCTATAGATTTTGTATGGTTGTGTTTTCATTGTCATTTGTCTCAAGGTATTTTTTAATTTCCTTTTTGATTTCCTCAATGAACCATTGGTTTTTTAGTAGTATGTTGTTTAGTCTGCATATAATCATTTATTTTTTTCTCATTTCTTTTCCTTGGATTGATTTATAGTTTCATGCTGTTGTGGTCAGAGAAGATGCTTGAAATAATTTCTACACTCTTAAATTTGTTGAGGTTAGTTTTGTGCCCTCGTATGTGGTCAGTCCTAGAGAATGTTCCATGTGCACTTGAAAAGAATGTGTATTCTGGGTTTTCTTGGATATAATGTCCTGAAAATATCAATTAAGTCTAACTATTCTATTGTATCATTTAGGATCTCTGTTGCCTTACTGATTTTCTGTCTTGAAGATCTGTCCATTGATGTGAGTGGGGTGTTAAAGTCTCCTACTATTATTGTACTCCCATCAATTTCTCCCTTTATGTCTTTTAGTATTTGTTTTATGTATTTGGGTGCTCCTATATTAGGTGCATATATGTTGACAAATGTAAAATCCTCTTCTTGTATTGATCCTTTTGTCATTATATAGTGTCCTTTTTTATCTTTCTTTATAGCCTTTGCTTTAAAGTCTATTTTGTCTGATATGAGTATTGCAACTCCTGCTTTCTTGTCATTTCTGTTCGCATGAAATATCTTTTTCCATTCTCTCACTTTCAATCTATGTGTGCCCTTTGCCCTAAGGTGGGTCTCTTGTAGGCAACATATTGTAGGCTCTTTTTTTTTTTATCCAGTCTGCCACTCTGTGTTTTTTTTGGAGCATTCAGTCCATTGACATTTAAGGTAATTACTAATACATATGTATTTATTGCCATTTTAAACTTTGTTTTCCAGTTGATTCTTTGTTTCTTCTTTGTTCCTTTTTCTTTTTTGTTTTTTGTTTTATGGTTTGATGATTTCCTTTTATTTTATGCTTATGTTCTCTTCTTTTTGGTTTTTGTGACTCTATTGTATGTTTTTGATTTGTGGTTGCCCTGTATGTTAACCCCTTCCTGGATCTGCTTGCTTTAGACTGAGAGTCATTTAGGCTCAAACACATTCTAAAAAAAAAAAGAAGCTACATATTCTTACTCTCTTTCCCCATATCTATGATTTGATGTCCTTTTTTACGTCTTCATATTTATCCTTTAGCTGTTCTTTATGTTGATCATTGCTTTCACAAATAGGTTTTTTTTGTTTGTTTGTTTGTTTTGGTTTTTTATCTGTATACTGGCTAATTTAAGTGATTTACTTTCCAAATGTGATTTCCTTTATCCTATATCTTCTTGCTTCTTTTCTATTTCGAGAAGGCCTTTCAATATTTCTTTTAGGATAGGTTTAGTATTGCTGTATTCTTTTAGTTTTTGCTTGTCTAAGAAATTCTTTAATTCTCCTCCTATTCTAAATGATAATCTTGCTGGGTAGTGTATTCTAAGTTGCAGATTTTTCCCTTTTAAGACTTTGAATTTATTTTGTCACCCCCTTCTGGCCTGTAGTGCTTGGTTTTTTTTCCTTTTAATGTTTATTTATTTTATTTATTTATTTTTTTGTCTGCATTGGGTCTTAGTTGCTTAATGCAGGATCTTTCGTTGCAGTATGGGCTCTTCATTGCAGCACTCGGGCTCTTGGTTGCAGTGCACAGGCTTCTCTCCAGTTGTGGCATGCGGCTCCAGAGCACGTGGGCTCTGTAGTTTGCAGCACGCGGGCTCTCTCATTGAGGCATGCAAGCTTGGTAGTTGTGGCAAAAGGGCTTAGTTGCCCCGTGGCATGTGGGATCTTAGTTCCCTGACCAGGGATCGACCCCATGTCCCCTGCATTGGAAGGTGGATTCTTTACCACAGGACCACCAGGGAAGTCCCCTGGCCTATATGGAAGTCCCCTAGAGGAATCAGCTGACAGCTTTATGGGGGTTCCTTTTTCATTAACTCTTTGTTTTTCTCTTGCTGCCTTTAGAATCCTCTCTTTAACTTTTGCCGTTTTTATTATAATATGTCTTGGTGTAGGTCTGTTTGTGTTCATCTTGTTTGGGACCCTCTGTGTTTCCTGTACCTGGATACCTGTTTCCTTCTTTGGGTTTGGGAAATTTTCAGCCATAATTTCTTCGAATACATTTTCAATCCCCTTTTCTCTTTCTTTTCCTTCTGGAATCCCTATTATGTATAGACTGGCATGCTTTATATTATCCCATAGATCTCTTATATTGCTTTCATTTGGCTTTCTGTCTGCTGTTTTGATTGGGTAATTTCCATTATTCTATCTTTCAGATTACTTATTCTTTCTTCTGCATTATTCATTCTGCTATTCATTACCGTAACTCAGCTTTCATCTCAGCAAATGAATTTTCTAAGTTTTTTGGCTCTTCCTTATGGTTTCTAGTTCCTTTTTACAGTAATCTGCATTTCTGTTAATTGCCTTTCTTAATTCCTTCAGTATTTTCATTACCTCCATTTTGAAATTGGTGTCTGTTAGACTGAAGAGGTCTGTTTCATTGTTTGTTTCTTCAGGAGAATTCTCTTGGTCTTTTAACTGGGAGTGGTTCCTCTGCTTCTTCATTTTGCTTATATTTCTCTTACTCTGTGAGTGTAGGAGAAACAATTATCTACTGTAGTCTTGGAGGGCTGTTTATATGTGGGAGCATCCCTGCATAGCTTGTGTGGTTTAATATTTTTTCGGCGTGAGGGCTGTTTTAGGTTTGCATGCTTGCCGTCTCTTTCCTCAGTGTGTGCTGGAAGATAGGCCCTTGATAGGGGGTATGCAGGTGCACAGCCCACACATGCTCCCAGGAAGGCAGTGGCAGCAGTTGGCTCCTGGTTGAGGGACCCTCGGCGGCAGTGGCAGCCAGCTGCGCTCACTTCCAACGAGGTGGGAGCAGCTGCTTGAAATTTATTAAGCTCTGCCTTATGGCCTGGCTTATGTATTTTCTTTTCTCATGCAGGATTTACTTATGTACCTGTCTATTAAACCAGCTGTTAATTATAGCATACAATTCTTTTATAGCCTAACTCTTTTTCCCCACGTTTGATTTATCAGAGAGGTGTGTTTTTATTTAACTCTCATATTATTATGGTGAATTTGTGAATTTTATCTTGTAGCTCATTGATTTTTTTTTCGCTTTTTTAGGGTTAGAAGTATGTCATTAGGTATATACAAACCTAGAATTTTAAATCCACTTCTTGTGAGTTTCTTAATTTTGTTTACTGCTGTATACCTAGTAGCTAAAATAGTGGTTAGCACATAGTAAACTCTAAAAAATGTTTATTGAGTGGATAAATTGATATTTTAATCTGTCTATCTATCTATCTATCTATGATCCTATAAAACCCAGTAATTTCTTTTTTGTAAAGTGTATTTAGTCTGAGAGTAATGAAGTTCTTTTTATAATTTATTTATTTTATTTTTGGCTGCGTCGGGTCTTCGTTTCTGCATGTGGGCTTCAGTAGTTGTGGCACACGGACTATAGAGCACAGGCTCAGTAGTTGTGGCACACGGACTATAGAGCACAGGCTCAGTAGTTGTGGCGCATAGGCTTAGTGGCTCCGTGGCATGTGGGATCTTCCTGGACCAGGACTCAAACCCATGTCCCCTGCATTGGCAGGTGGATTCTTAACCACTGCGCCACCAGGGAAGCCCAGTAGTAAAGTTTTTAGTAACAAAATTTTGGTTTGTATTTGCTTCATACAGTTTTTACTATCATTCTCCTTTCAACTATTCTACATCCTTGTGTTTTAGCTGTATCTTATATACAGCAGGTGCCTGAGTCTTAATTTTTATCCAATCAGACAGTCTATATTTTAACTGGAGAGTTTAGTCCATGTATACTAACTATGATTATTGATATGTTTGCATTCTTTTCTACTAATGTTTTTCTTTTTATAAATACCCTTAGATTATATTTTTTCTTTTCATTACATTCTATACTTTCCCTTCTACTGATTTTGTTAGTATATATTCTGTTACTGTTCTTATAGTGAATATACTGGACATTTTATATTTAAATTTATAAGTCTAAATTTAATAAAAATGTATTATTTATCCTCAAATAAAATAAGGATCTTAGAGATAGCCTCATCCACCAGAGGGCAGACAGCAGAAGCAAAAAGAACTACAATCCTGCAGCCTGTGGAATGAAAATCACATTCACAGAAAGACAGACAAAATAAAAAGGCAGAGGACTATATACCAGATGAAGGAACAAGATAAAACCCCAGAAAAACAACTAAATGAAGTGGACAGAGGCAACCTTCTAGAAAAAAAAATTCAGAATAAGGATAGTGAAGATGAGCCAGGACCTCAGAAAAAGAATGGAGGCAAAGATTGAGAAGATGCAAGAAATGTTTCACAAACACCTAGAAGAATTAAAGAACAAACAAACAAAGATGAACAATACAATAATGAAATGAAAAATACACTAGAAGGAATCAATAACAGAATAACTGAGGCAGAAAAACGGATAAGTGACCTGGAAGACAGAATGGTGGAAATCACTGCCACAGAACAGAGTAAAGAAAAAAGAATGAAAAGAAATGAAGACAGCCTACGAGACCCCTGGGACAACATTAAATGCAACATCATTTGCATTATTGGGGTCCCAGAAGGAGAAGAGAGAGAGAAAGGACCTGAGAAAATATTTGAAGAGATTATAGTCGAAAACTTCCCTAACATGGGATAGGAAATAGCCACCCAAGTCCAGGAAGCACAGAGAGTCCCAGGCAGGATAAACCCAAGGAGAAACACGCCAAAACACATAGTAACCAAATTGGCAAAAATTAAAGACAAAGAAAAATTATTAAAAGTAATAAGGGAAAAATGACAAATAACATACAAGGGAACTCCCATAAGGTTAACAGCTGATTTCTCCGCAGAAACTCTACAAGCCACGAGGGAGTGGCATGATATATTTAAGGTGATGAAAGGGAAGAATCTACAACCAAGATTACTCTAGCCAGCAAGGATCTCATTCAGATTCGATGGAGAAATCAAAAGCTTTACAGACAAGCAAAAGCTAAGAGATTTCAGCACCACCAAACCAGCTTTACAACAAAGGCTAAGGGAACTTCTCTAAGTGGGAAACACAAGAGAAGAAAAGGACCTACAAAAACAAACCCAAAACAATTAAGAAAATGGTAATAGGAACATGCATATCTATAATCACCTTAAATGTGAATGGATTAAATGCTCCAAACAAAAGACACAGGCTCACTGAATGGATACAAAAACAAGACCCATATATATGCTGTCTACAAGAAACGCACTTCAGACCTAGACTGAAAGTGAGGGGATGGAAAAAGATTTTCCATGCAAATGGAAATCAAAAGAAAGCTGGATTAGCAATACTCTTATCAGATAACATAGACTTTAAAATAAATAATGTTACAAGAGACAAGGAAGGACACTACATAATGATTAAGGGATCGATGAAAGTAGAAGATATAACAATTATAAATATATATGCACCCAACATAAGAGCACCTCAATACATAAGGCAAATGGTAACAGCTATAAAAGAGGAAATCTACAATAACACAATAATAGTGGGGGACTTTAACACCTCACTTACACCAATGGACAGATCACCCAGACAGAAAATTAATAAGGAAACACAAGCTTTAAATGACACAATAGACCGGATAGATTTAATTGATATTTATAGGACATTCCATCCAAACACAGCAGATTACATTTTCTTCTCAAGTGCACATGGAACATTCTCCAGGATAGATCACATCTTGAGTTCCAAATCAAGCCTCAGTAAATTTAAAAAAACTGAAATCATATCAAGCATCTTTTCCAACCATAACACTATGAGGTTAGAAATAAATCACAGGGGAAAAAATGTAAAAACACAAACACATGGAGGCCAAACAATATGTTACTAAATAACCAAGAGATCACTGAAGAAATCAAAGAGGAAATAAAAAAATAACTAGAGACAAATGACAATGAAAACAGGATGATCGAAAACCTATGGGATGTACCAAAAGCAGTTCTAAGAGGGAAGTTTACAGCAATACAATCCTACCTCAAGAAACAAGAAAAATCTCAAATAAGCAATCGAACCTTACACCTAAAGGAACTAGAGAAAGAAGAACAAACAAAACTCAAAGTTAGTAGAAGGAAAGAAATCATAAAGATCAGAGCAGAAATAAATGAAAAAGAAACAAAGAAAACAATAGCAAAGATCAATAAAACTAAAAGCTGGTTCTTTGAGAAGATAAACAAAATTGATAAACCTTTAGCCAGACTCATCAAGAAAAAGAGGGAGAGAACTCAAATAAAAACATTAGAAATGAAAAAGGAGAAGTTACAGTGGACACTGCAGAAATACAAAGCATCATAAGAGACTACTACAAGCAACTCTATGCCAATAAAATAGACAACCTGGAAGAAATGAACAAATTCTTTGAAAGGTATAGCCTTCCAAGACTGAACCAGGAAGAAATAGAAAATATGAACAAACCAATCACAAGTAATGAAATTGAAACTGTGATTCAAAATCTTCCAACAAAAGTCCAGGACCAGATGGCTTCACAGGTGAATTCTATCAAACATTTAGAGAAGAGCTAATACCCATCCTTCTCAAAAAATTGCAGAGCAATGAACACTTCCAAACTCATTCTATGATGCCACCATCACCCTGATACCAAAACCAGACAAAGATGTCACAAAGAAAGAAAACTACAGGGCAATATCACTGATGAACATAGATGCAAAAATCCTCAGCAAAATACTAGCAAACAGAATCCAACAGCACATTAAAAGGATCATACACCATGATCAAGTGGGGTTTATCCCAGGGATGCAAGGATTCTTCAATATACACAAATCAATCAATGTGATACACCATATTAACAAATTGAAGGAGAAAAACCATATGATCATCTCAATAGAGGCAGAGAAAGCTTTTGACAAAATTCAAAACCCATTTATGATAAAAACTCTCCAGAAAGTGGGCATAGAGGGAACCTACCTCAACACAATAAAGGCCATATATGACAGACTCACAGCAAACATCATTCTCAATGGTGAAAAACTGACTGCATTTCCTCTAAGATCAGGAACAAGATAAGGATGTCCACTCTCACCACTATTATTCAACATAGTTTTGGAAGTCCTAGCCATGGCAGTCAGAGAAGAAAAAGAAATAAAAGGAATACAAATTGGAAAAGAAGAAGTAAAACTGTCACTGTTTGCAGATGACATGATACTATACATAGAGAACCCTAAAGGTGCCACCAGAAAACTACTAGAGTTAATCAATGACTTTGGTAAGGTTGCAGGACGTAAAACTAATGCACAGAAATCTAGATCTTTCATAAATCTAGAATACACTAACAGTGAAAGATCAAAAGAGAAATTAAGGAAACAGTCCCATTCACCAGTGCAACTAAAAGAACAATGACCTAGGAATAGACCTAACTAAGGAGGTAAAAGACCTGTACTCAGAAAACTTTAAGACACTGATGAAAGAAATCAAAGATGACACAAACAGATGGAGAGATATACCGTCTTCTTGGATTGGAAGAATTAAAATTGTGAAAATGACTATGATACCCAAAGCAATCTACATATTCAATGCAATCCTTATCAAATTACCAATGGCAATTTTTACAGAACTAGAACAAAAAAATCTTAAAATTTGTATGGAGACACCAAAGACCCCAAATAGCCAAAGCAGTCTTGAGGGAAAAAAATGGAGCTGGAGGAATCAGACTCCCTGATTTCAGACTATGCTAGAAAGCTACAGTCATCAAGACAATATGGTACTGGCACAAAAACAGAAATATAAATCAATGGAACAGGATAGAAAGCCCAGAGATAAACCCACGCACCTTTGGTCAACTAATCTATGACAAAGGAGGCAAGGATATACAATGGAGAAAAGACAGCCTCTTCAATAAGTGGTGTGCTGGGAAAACTGGACAGCTACATGTAAAAGAATGAAATCAGAACACTCCCTAACACCATACACAAAAATAAACTCAAAATGGATTAGAGACCTAAATGTAAGACAGGACAGTATAAAACTCTTAGAGGAAAACATAGGAAGAACACTCTTTGACATAAATCACAGCAAGATCTTTTTTGATCCACCTCCTAGAGTAATGGAAATAAAAACAAAAATAAACAGATGGGACCTAATGAAACTTAAAAGCTTTTGCACAGCAAAGGAAACCATAAACAAGATGAAAAGACAACCCTCAGAATGGGAGAAAATATTTGCAAAGGAATCAATGGACGAAGGATTAATCTCCAAATATATAAATAGCTCATGCAGCTCAATATTGAAAAAAACAAACAACCCAATCAACAAATGGGCAGAAGACCTAAATAGACATTTCTCCAAAGAACACATACAGATGGCCAAGAGGCACGTGAAAAGCTGCTCAACATCACTATTATTAGAGAAATGCAAATCAAAACTACAATGAGGTATCACCTCACACCAGTTAGAACGGGCATCATCAGAAAATCTACAAACAACAAATGCTGGAGAGGGTGTGGAGAAAAGGGAACCCTTTTGCACTGTTTGTGGGAATGTAAATTGGTACAGCCACTATGGAGAACAGTATGGAGGTTCCTTAAAAAACTAAAAATAGAATTACCATATGACCCAGCAATCCCACTACTGGGCATATACCCAAGAGAAAACCATAATTCAAAAAGACACATGCACTCCAATGTTCACTGCAGCACTGTTTACAATAACCAGGTCATGGAAACAACCTAAATGCCCATCGACAGACAAATGGATTAAGAAGATGTGGTACATATATACAATGGAATATTATTCAGCCATAAAAAGGAATGAAATTGGGTCATTTGTAGAGATGTGGATGGACCTAGAGACTGTCATACAGAGAGAAGTAAGTCAGAAAGAGAAAAACAAATATTGTATATTAACGCATATATGTGGAACCAGAAAAATTTTACAGACGAACCGGTTTGCAAGGCAGAAATAGAGACACCGATGTAGAGAAAAAACGAATGGATACCAAGGGGGAAGGTGGGGGTGGGATGAATTGGGAGATGGGGATTGACATATATACACTAATATGTATAAAATAGATAACTGATAAGAACCTGCTGTATAAAAAAATAAATTAAAAATAAGGATCTTAGAATGTTTTAAATCTGATCATTCCAATTTTGTATGCTTTTTTATTCTTGGATACTACTTCTAAATTAACTTTTGTAGCCCTACAGATTAGAGAGTAATATTTTTGTTTTGCACAATTAATGTTGGTACACATTTACCACTTTCTGTACTTCCACACTCTTTCTTCCATCTCAGACCTTCCTTCCAGGATAATTTTTCTTCTAAAATCACATATTTTAGAAGTCATTTCAGTGAAAGTCTATTGTTAATAAACTGTCAGTTTTTGTTTGTCTAACAACATCTTTATTTTGCACTTGCTCTTGAAGGATAACTTTCCTGGGTATCAATTCTAGGTTAACCATGATGTTTCTCTTGGTGCTTTACAGATATCGTTCTGTTTTCTTTTGTCTGACACTTTTGCTCTTTATAATGCAAGTATCAGTCTAATTCAGTGGTTTCCAAAGGGTGACTCCTACACCAGTAGCATTTGTATCACCTTACAGCTTATTAGATATGCATTTTTTTCAAACTATTCCAGACCTACTGGATCCACACCCTGTGGTTGGAACATAGGAATATGTGTTTTAAAAAATCCTCCAGGTGATTTTGATGTATCCTGATGTTTGAGAGCCGTTGATATAACATTATTCCTTTGAAGGGGAAAAGTAATCTTTTATTTCTGGCTGCTTTTAAGATTTCTTATTTGTCTTTGGTGTTCTATAGATTATGATGAGTATAGGAATTTCTAAAAATTTATTTTGGTTAAGATTTCTTGGGCTTCCTGAATCTAAGGATTTGTGGCTTCAATTAATCCCAGAAGACTGTAACCCATTACCTCTTTAAATATTTCTTTTACCCATTTTCCTCTACTGTATTCTTCTGGAACTTCATTAGACTTACATTGGACCCTCTTACTTCATAGTCCTTATTTTTAACTATTTACCCACATTTTATATGTCTTTGTTATCTTTATTATATTTGGGGTCATTTTGCCAGTTACCCCCCAAAGATGATTTATATTTGCTTCTGCTTGGGGCACATTAAATTTGATTTACATCTTGGGGTTTTGGACCACATAAGAGATATGAATTCTACCCTCAAACCCATGTGAATTCAGATTGTGTTAGGTATTCTCATGGGAATGTTTTCTTTCTTTCTCATTCTGCTCTAAAGTGAGCCAAGGCTAAGACTTGGATGCTTAGCTTCCTCCCCTCATTTCCTAATTTTTAAAAAAAAAATTAATCCCCTGAGGTCATTGCCTTTTGAAGGTCTTGGCTTCCATGGTGTTTCTGAGCTTAACCCCATCCTGCTGAGGCCTAGTCTTTGTCTTCTATCTCCTGTACTTATGAACTATTAAAACACAGCGAGAGACAGCCAAAAAGTAAGCAAAAGCTAGCTCTAATATTAGGTTAACCCTGTGGATTTTTGCTTTTTTGTTTTTTTGGGTTTTTTCCTGCCAATGAAAGAATTAGTGTATTGATCAATAACTGATCAAGGATGGCTTGATGGCTGAGCTATCAGGAAGGTAAATGAATTTTATTCAGTATTTTGGGAAATACTGTATCAGGAGTAATTTCTCTGAACACCTGGTCAGCCCTATTGCCAAACGTTGAGATCACTTGAATTTTATTCTAACCCCTCCTATCAGTATCCATACTCCTCATCGAGCATCCTGGAACTAGTGACCATGCTGGCCCCAGCACTCAGTGGATAGTTTGGAGAATTCACTTGCTCATAGGCTCGGGAGATGGGGTGGTAGGCACTTTCAAATGCCTTGGGTGGCCTGTAGGTATTTTGTCCAAAAGAGCCCGAACTTCACCCTGGCTTCCCCAAAGTGTCCTGACCCGAGATAACCTGACAGCCAACTTGAAGGAGGTGGCCTTTCGGGGTCATACCGCCGAAAATTTTCCTTCTATCTCAGCTCAGCAGGGTCAGGCCCTAATATGTCAGGGAAGCACAAACAAGAAGGTTGCAGGTCAGAAGCCATAGAGTAGCGGCAACAGTACACTGAGTATCTTAGATCTAGACTGCAGTCCCACAGATGTGGCCCCAGAGAGTGGACATTCCCTCTGCTCTGAGTGTCATAGATCCTAGGGTGGAAAAAAAAGTACCCATCAACTAATACAGGACGAAATAGGAGCACAATAAATATTTGTCGAATGGATGAATTTGCAGAGATTTCTCTGAGCCTTGGAATATTACCAGATGTTCTAGTCCATGATGGGCCCTGGTTTATTACCAGTTCTTTGTTCTTTCAAGATGTTTGTATTGAGCAACATGTACTATACCTTGTTCTGTGCAAACCACATAAAAATAAACTTGATATTTGCTATATTCAGTTCAGAAAATGGTCCCTAAGCATGCAGCAGCCAAAAGGCCCAGGGCTATGTTTCTGTGGAGCAATAGAGAATTGGCACCTTCTGATGGTTGAGGGGAACCATAGCAGGTGGTTAGACCATCACCTGAAAGATGTCAGGGATGAGGCATGGGCTTCAGTCAAGCACAAAGATGGTAAGAAGTGAGAATATTCCAGAAACAAAGAAAACTACTGTAGGATACAGGTAAAGCATGTTGAGGGGAAGGATTAAGATGGTAAAGGAAGTCAGGGCCCATAGTGTTAGTACACTGAAGAGAAGTTGTGGAATTTATATATTATTTACGTAGCAAAAGGGAACTCTGGACTTCTGATCAAAAACGGCCCAGGATATTTTCATGTTAACAGAGGTGTTTGAACCCAGGCCATACACAGGCCAGACATTTTACATTGGGGTAGAACGGTTTCAGGGTGTCTCTAGAGTTCCCCTCCGAGTGACTGGTACAGTTGGTTTCAGGTGAGCAGGGACTGTCTGGTGTCAGGAACGGATGGCCAGCTGGCTGTGACATTAAGTAGTGTCGTTACACTCAATGTGATTCTGGAATGTGGCTTCATTTCTATCAGTTAACGTTAGGCAGCTCCTAAATCCTGGCTTGGTGCTCATCCAAAGTGCTAAGATCCTTTTTTGGCGAACTATTTGTTAAAGTATAAAACAACTCAGAATTCCTCTGCACGCACAAAATGTCAAGCGGCAGAATAAATAACCATTCCCCCCATTAATCTCTATGGGCAGCATATGTTTGAGAGCTTGGCTTTTCCATAATGAAAATATGTCAACCCTGAATATACATTTGCACTCTTGAGACATGTATACACTACCAAATGCAAAATAGATAGTGGGAAGCAGCCACATAGCACAGGGAGACTAGCTCAGTGCTTTGTGACCACCTAGAGGGGTGGGATAGGGAGGGTGGGCGGAGGGAGATGCAAGAGGGAGGAGATATGGGGATATATGTATATGTATAGCTGATTCACTTTGTTATAAAGCAGAAACTAACACACCATTGTAAAGCAATTATACTCCAATAAAGATGTTAAAAAAAATTAAAAAAAAAAAAGAAATATGGCAGTTTGTGGTGAATGAGGCACCCAGTGCAGTGAAGTTGAGATCGAACTTGGAGAAACCACAGAGAGGCTGAGATCAAGCGAGAGAGGGGAGGGCAGCGTGTGGTGAAAGTGAAAAGCAATACCAAGGAAAATTCATCTTTATCTATGCCCATTTTGAAGAGAAAGCTGTGCTACATAATACAGCTGGGTGTTTAAGAAATATGGGAGGCTTTGTTGTCCTCGAAGCTGTGGAAATCAGCAGAAGTTCTGCAGTCAGGGTTTGATATGCAGAAATGGTGTAAACACAGGAAGCAAAGACCACAGGCTGCAGTGAGTGCAGAAATCACAGGGGCTCAGAGACCAGAGCACCCAGCGCATTCATTTCACAGGCAAGAAAGCTGAGGCCTAGAAAGGGAAGGGACTTGCTTAAGGAATCACAGGGAGCCAGTGCTATTCTTAATTCACGATGGCCTATACTCAGGCTAGCCTCTTCACTCGACGGTGAACCCAGGCTGTGTCTGTCTGTCCTCTGCTCTAGCACAGACATCTGGAATTCTTTGAGGACAAGGTCTGATTGCCTCAGCAGACAGTGCAAGGTACATGGTAGGTGATAAATGTTGTGAATTGATGTATTGCCAGACCTTTTCCCAAGGTCCAGGGTATCTCTTTTGTGTGTGTGTGTGTGTGTGTGGTTATCTTTTATTTCAGTTACTTATCTATATTTCATTTTTTTAAGTCAGCACACAGCCCCACAGTGTAATTTAATAGTGAAGAACATGGGCTTTGGAGACAGCCCATCCTGGTTCAAATCCTCACTCTGCCATTTACTAGCTGTGTGACTTCAGACAAGTTGCTTAACCTCTCTGTAAAAGAGGAAGAGCAATCACACCTATGTACGGAACTGTTGTGAGACTTGTAGGAGATAATATAGATAAAAGTAAGCAGCCTACAGTCAGCCTTGGCATCTAGTGATGGTTGTTACATTATTTCCTTCTCATCCTGACTCACTCCCGTACCAGTTTTGCCATGACAGGTTAGAGGTGCAGAGGTTGAACTGCGTCCATTTGAGACACAACCTTCTCTGGCTGCCTGTCACAGCATTGCTGCTCTTCCTGGCTTGCAAAGACGGCTCCAGGCAGTGTTGTCCCCACTGGGGGATGAGTGGAGCCACTGAGTAGACTTGATGTTTTCAATGGTTTTTGAAAATGAGCCCAGATGACCAGGAGATAATAAAGGCTGCCTAGGGTCCCAGATCCACAAGACACGGAAACAGTGTCATCTGGTCCCTATTTTAAGAACTAGCCACAATTTTGAGAAGAACTACGTTATAGATTTTAATGAGTCTCATTGTTTCTTTTGACAGAATGTGATTAGTACTACCACTTTAAAAAATCAAGCTTAGATTTATATGAATAGAGTTCAAATTTGTGAAAAAAAAAAGTGGGAAGAAATTTTTCTGTATAATCACACAATCTCTAAGTCCTTAAAAAAGAAAAAGAAAAGGAAAAGGGTTAATAGTAAAACTAGAAATAGTAGAGCAGAAGAGTAAAAACATCAGGAATGTCAGGAAAAGAGGATGGCTCTCCAACTTTGGAGAACATGTGTTATCAGCTTTGTTAACAACATGTGTTAACAGACCCCCTCTTACAGAGACTTGCAAATCATTATTTGGCACCAGGATGGCCATCCGAATTTGTAACCTTTAAACTTGTGAGTAATAGAACTCATTGGCATGGTATATTTGTCATCAATAGTCCTACAAAGAGCCCACATGTTATAGGATTGCCTCTATATGAAATGTTCAGAAAAGGCAAGTCTATAGAGGCAGAAAGTAGTTTGGTGATTGCCTGGGGTTCAGGATGGGAAAAAGGAAGAACTATAGCTGGGCATGAAGTTTCTTTTTTTTTTTTTATAGTTTTTTTTTTAAACATCTTTATTGGAGTATAATTGCTTTACAATATTTTGTTACTTTCTGCTGTATAACAAAGTGAATAAGCTATACGTATACATATATCCCGATACCCCTCCCTCTTTCGTCTCCCTCGCACCCTCCCTATCCCACCCCTCTAGGCGGTCACAAAGCACTGAGCTGCTCTCCCTGTGTCATGCAGCTGCTTCCCACTAGCTATCATTTTACATTTGGTAGTGTATATATGTCCATATCACTCTCTCACTTGGTCCCAGCTTACCCTTCCCCCTCCCCGTGTCCTCAAGTCCATTCTCTACATCTGCATCTTTATTACTGTCCTGCCCCTAGGTTCATCAGAACCATTTTTATTTTTTAGATTCCATATATATGTGTTAGCATACGGTATTTGTTTTTCTCTTTCTGACTGACTTCACTTTGTATGACAGACTCTAGGTCCATCCACCTCACTACAAATAACTCAATTTCATTTCTTTTTATGGCTGAGTAATATTCCATTGTATATATGCGCCACATCTTCTTTATCCATTCATCTGTCGATGGACACTTAGGTGGCTTCCATGTCCTGGCTATCATAAATAGTGCTGCAGTGAGCATTGTGGTACATGACTCTTTTTGAATTATGGTTTTCTCAGGGTATATGCCCAGGGTATAGAGGGATGGCTGGGTCATAAGCTGGTTCTATTTTTAGTTTTTTAAGGAACCTCCATACTGTTCTCTATAGTGGCTGTATCAATTTACATTCCCACCAACAGTGCAAGAGTGTTCCCTTTTCTCCACACCCTCTCCAGCATTTACTGTTTGTAGATTTTTTGATGATGGCCATTCTGACCAGTGTGAGGAGTTACATCATTGTAGTTTCGATTTGCATTTCCCTAATGATTAGTGATGTTGAGCATCTTTTCATGTGTTTGTTGGCAATCTGTGTATCTTCTTTGGAGAAATGTCTATTTAGGTCTTCTGCCCATTTTTGGATTGGGTTGTTTGTTTTATTGATATTGAGAGGCATGAGCTGCTTGTATATTTCTGGAGATTAATCGTTTGTCAGTTGCTTTGTTTGCAAATATATTCTCCCATTCTGAGGGTTGTCTTTTCATCTTGTTTATGGTTTCATTTGCTGTGCAAAAGCTTTTAAGTTTCATTAGGTCCCATTTGTTTGCTTTTGTTTTTATTTTGTTTATTTTGTTTATTTCCATTACTCTGGAAGGTGGGTCAAAAAAGACCTTGCTGTGATTTATGTCAAGGAGTATTCTTCCTATGTTTTCCTCTAAGAGTTTTATACTGTCCGGTCTTACATTTAGGTCTCTAATCCATTTTGAGTTTATTTTTGTGTATGGTGTTAGGGAATGTTCTAATTTCATTCTTTTACATGTAGCTATCCAGTTTTCCGAGCACCACTTATTGAAGAGGCTGTCTTTTCTCCATTTTATATTCTTGCCTCCTTTATCAAAGATTAGGTGATCATATGTACGTGGGTTTATCTCTGGGCTTTCTATCCTTTTCCATTGATCTGTATTTCTGTTTTTGTGTGAGTACCATACTGTCTTGATTACTGTAGCTTTGTAGTATAGTCTGAAGTCAGGGAGCCTCTTTCCTCCGGCTCCGTTTTTCTTTCTCAAGATTTTTTTGGCTGTTTGGGGTCCTTTGTGTTTCCATACAAATTGTGCAATTTTTTGTTCTAGTTCTGTGAAAAATGCTATTGGTAGTTTGATAGGGATTGCATTGAATCTGTAGATTGCTTTGGATAGTATGGTCATTTACACAGTGTCGATTCTTCCAATCCAAGAACGTAGTATATCTCTCCATCTGTTTATATCATCTTTAATTTCTTTCATCAGTGTCTTGTAGTTTTCTGCATACAGGTCTTTTGTCTCCTTAGGTGGGTTTCTTCCTAGGTATTTTATTCTTTTTGTTGCAGTGGTAAATGGGAGTGCTTCCTTAATTTCTCTTTCAGATTTTTCATCGTCATTAGTGTATAGGAATGGAAGACATTTCTGTGCATTTTGTATCCTGCTACTCTACCAAATTCATTGATTAGCTCTAGTAGTTTACTGGTAGCATCTGTAGGATTCTCTATGTATAGATTCGTATCATCTGCAAACAGTGACAGCTTTACTTCCTTTCTGATTTGGATTCCTTTTATTTCTTTTTCTTCTCTGATTGCTGTGGCTAAAACTTCCAAAACTATGTTGAATAATAGTGGTGAGAGTGGGCAACCTTGTCTTGTTCCTGATCTTAGAGGAAATGGTTTTAGTTTTTCACCATTGAGAACGATGTTGGCTGTGGGTTTGTGATATATGGCCTTTATTATGTTGAGGTAGGTTCCCTCTATGCCTACTTTCTGGAGAGTTTTTATCACAAATGGGTGTTGAATTTTGTTGAAAGCTTTTTCTGCATCTATTGAAATTATCATATGGTTTTTATCCTTCAGTTTGTTAATATGGTGTATCACATTGACTGATTTGCATATATTGAAGAATCCTCCCATTCCTGGGATAAACCCCCCTTGATCATGGTGTATGATACTTTTAATGTGCTGTTAGATTCTGTTTGCTAGTATTTTGTTGAAGATTTTTGCATCTATGTTCATCAGAGATATTGGTTGGCCTGTTGTTTTCTTTTTTTGTGACATCTTTGTCTGGTTTTGGTATCAGGGTGATGGTGGCCTCGTAGAATGAGTTTGGGAGTGTTCCTCCCTCTGCTATATTTTGGAAGAGTTTGAAAAGGATAGGTGTTAGCTCTTCTCTAAATGTTTGATAGAATTTGCCTGTGAAGCCATCTGGTCCTGGGCTTTTGTTGGAAGATTTTTAATCACAGTTTCAATTTCAGTGCTTATGATTGGTCTGTTTATATTTTCTATTTCTTCCTGGTTCACTCTCGGAGGTCATGTTTTTCTAAGATTTTGTCCATTTCTTCCAGGTTGTCCATTTTATTGGCATATAGTTCCTTGTAGTAATCTTTCGTGATCCTTTGTGTTTCTGAAGTGTCAGTTGTTACTTCTCGTTTTTCATTTCTAATTCTATTGATTTGAGTCTTATCCCTTTTTTTCTTGATTAGTCTCACTGAAGGTTTATCAATTTTGTTTATCTTCTTGCCACTCCCTTTTGGCTTGCAGAGTAACCTTTTGGGGATTTTCTTGTATGTTATTTGTTGCTTTTCCCTTGCAACTTTTAATATTTATTCTTTGTATTTAATTTTTGATAGTTTGATTAATGTGTCTCGGCATGTTTCTCTTTGGGTTTATCCTGTATGGGACTCTGCACTTCCTGGACTTGATTGACTATTTCCTTTCCCATGTTAGGGAAGTTTTTGACTATAATCTCTTCAAATATTTTCTCAGACCCTTTCTTTTTCTCTTCTTCTTCTGCGACCCCTATAATTCGAATGTTGGTGCGTTTAATGTTGTCCCAGAGATCTCTGAGACTGTCCTCAATTCTTTTCATTCTTTTTTCTCTATTGTGCTCCCTGGCATTTATGTCCACCATTTTTTTTTTTAAATTTATTTTTGGCTGTGTTGGGTCTTCGTTTCTGTGCGAGGGCTTTCTCTAGTTGCAGCGAGTGGGGGCCACTCTTCATCGCAGCGCGCGGGCCTCTCACTGTTGCGGCCTCTCTTGTTGTGGAGCACAGGCTCCAGACACGCAGGCTCAGCAGTTGTGGCTCACAGGCCCAGCTGCCCCGCGGCATGTGGGATCTTCCCAGACCAGGGCTCGAACCCATGTCCCCTGCATTAGCAGGCAGACTCTCAACCACTGCGCCACCAGGGAAGCCCTATGTCCACCATTTTATCTTCCAGGTCACTTATCCGTTCTTCTGCCTCAGTTTCTCTGTTATTGATTCCTTCTAGAGTATTTTTAATTTAACTTACTGTGTTGTTCATCACTATTTGTTTGCTCTTTAGTTCTTTTAAACTCTCGTTAAATGTTTCTTGTATTTTCTCCCTTCTGTTTCCGAGATTTTGGGTAATCTTTACTATCATTACTCTGAATTCTTTTTCAGGTAGGTTGCCTATTTCATCTTCATTTATTCGGTCTTGTAGGTTTCTACCTTGCTCCTTCGTCTGTAACAAATTTTTTTTGTCGATTTTTTTTTTTTTTTTTTAATGGGTGGTGCTGTATTCCTATCTTACTGGTTGTTTGGCCTGAGACGTCCAGCACTGGAGTTTGCAGACAGTTGGATAGAGCTGGGTCTTGGTGCTGGTATGAGGACCTCTGGGAGGCCTCACTCTGATTGATATTCCCTGGGGTGTGAGGTTCTCTGTTAGTCCAGAGGTTGGGACTCAGAGCTCCCACCACAGGAGCTCGGGCCCGACTTCGGCCCTGGGAACCAAGACCCTGCAAGCTTCGTGGCACAGTAAAAAAATTAAAAAAGAAAAAAAAGGAAGGAAGAAAGAAAAGGAGCAGTACAATATCAAAGAATAAAAAACAAAATAAAATTAGAAAGATAAAAAATATATTAGGAAAAATAAAACTATATTGGAAACAACTGGTCGCTGGGGGTTCCTCCAGTCCCTTTAGGTGTCCTTGGTCCCCTACTGGTGCCTGGTAGGTGCCATAGTTGTGAGGAGACGTGAATTCTGTGTCCTCTTAGTATGCCATCTTGACTCTGTCTCTCTGAATTTTCTTTATAATGTCATAAAATTAGATGTGATGTGGTTGACAACTCTATACATTTAATAAATGTCACAGTTAAAATGGATAGATTTTATACTAAGTAAATTATACCTCAATAAAGCTGTTTAAAAAATCCAACCTTATGTGAATTGATGGAAAAATCCAACCTGTGTGAAGGTATTGATCAAACGTCATCCTTTCTACGAGGTCTATTTAGAAAAAAATCTTTCCATGCAGAATTAACTTGTCAGTCTTTTTTTTGTTCCCGTTACTCTTTGCTTGTATTCAATACTCATCCAATAGACAGTAAATGATAACGATGTATTGGGCACTGAGGAATGAGAAAGAGCAAGATAGAACGGCATCTCTTTCTTTTTTCCCCCCTTTTTTTACTGTGGTAAAATATACATAAGTTACGATTTTAACAATTTTTAGGTGTACAGTTCATTGGGACTAAGTACATTCACATTGTTGTGCAATCATCACCACTGTCTCAGAACTTTTTTCATCATCCCACACTGAAACTCTGTACCTATTAAACACTAACTCCCCTTCCCCCATCCCCAGGCCCTGGTAACCTCTAGTTTTCTCTGTCTCTGTGAATTGGACTATTCTAAGTACCTCATATAAGTGGAATCACACAGTATTTGTCCTTTTGTGTTTGGTTTATTTCATTTAGTATAATATTTTTAAGATCCATCTAAGTTGTAGCATGTATCAGGATTTGCACATTTTCTTTACCCATTCATCCACTGATGGACATTTGGATTGTTATCTTTTGGCTATTGTGAATAATGCTGCAATGAAGATTGTTGTACAAGTAGTTGTTCAAGTTCTTGTTTTCAGTTCTTTGGGGTATATACCTAGGAGTGAAATTGCTGGATCACATGGTAATTCTGTGTTTAACTTTCTAAGGAACTGCCATTATATCTTCCACAGTGGTTGCAACATTTTACAATCCCACCAGCAATGCATGAGAATTTCCATTTCTCTACATCTTTGCTAACTCTTTAATAACTCTTGTTACTATTATTATTTTTTTCTCTAAAGCACTGCATTTTTTTTGAATTTTTAAATTTTATTTTATTTACTTTTTTATACAGCAGGTTCTTATTAGTTATCCATTTTATACATATTAGAGCATATATGTCAATCCCAATATCCCAATTCATCACACCACCACCACCAACCCCCACCGCTTTCCCCCTTTGGTGTCCATATGTTTGTTCTCTACATCTGTGTCTCAATTTCTGCCCTGCAAACTGGTTCATCTGTACCATTTTCCTAGGTTCCACATATATGCGTTAATATATGATATTTGTTTTTCTCGGACTTAATTCACTCTGTATGACACTCCCTAGATGCACACACAACTCTACAAATGACCCAATTTCGTTCCTTTTTATGGCTGAGTAATATTCCATTGTATATACGTACCACATCTTCTTTATCAATTCGTTTGTCAGTGGGCATTTAGGTTGCTTCCATGACCTGGCTATTGTAAATAGTGCTGCAATGAACATTGGGGTGCATGTGTCTATTTAATTATGGTTTTATCTGGGTATATGCCCAGTAGTGGGATTGCTGGGTCATATGGTAATTCTATTTCTAGTTTTTTAAGGAACCTCCATACTGTTCTCCATAGTGGCTGTGTCAGTTTACATTCCCACCAACAGTACAAGAGGGTTCCCTTTTCTCCACACCCTCTCCAGCCTTTGTTGTTTGTGGATTTTCTGATGATGCCCATTCTAACTGGTGTGAGGTGATAGCTCATTGTAGTTTTGATTTGCATTCCTCTAATAATTAGTGATGTTGAGCAGCTTTTCATGTGCTTCTTGGCCATCTGTATGTCTTCTTTGGAGAAATGTCTATTTAGGTCTTCTGCCCATTTTTGGATTGGATTGTTTGTTTTTTTAATATTGAGCTGCATGAGCTGTTTATATATTTTGGAGATTAATCCTTTGTCCATTGATTCGTTTGCAAACAATTTCTCCCATTTTAGGGTTGTCTTTTTGTCTTGTTTGTAGTTTCCTTTGCTTTGCAAAAGCTTTGAAGTTTCATTAGGTCCCATTTCTTTATTTTTGTTTTTATTTCCATTACTCTAGGAGGTGGATCAAAAAAGATCTTGCTGTGATTTATTTCAAAGAGTGTTCTTCCTATGTTTTCCTCTAAGAGTTTTATAGTATTCTGTCTTACATTTAGGTCTCTAATCTGTTTTGAGTTTATTTTTGTGTATGGTGTTAGGGAGTGTTCTAATTTCATTCTTTTACATGTAGCTGTCGAGTTTTCCCAGCACCACTTATTGAAGAGGCTGTCTTTTCTCCATTGTATATTCTTGCCTCCTTTATCAATAATAAGGTGACCATATGTGCGTGGGTTTATCTCTGGGCTTTCTATCCTGTTCCACTGATCTATATTTCTGTTATTGTGCCAGTACCATACTGTCTTGATTACTGTAGCCTTGTAGTATAGTGTGAAGTCAGGGAGCCTGATTTCTCCAGCTCCATTTTTCTTCTCAAGATTGCTTTGGCTATTCGGGGTCTTTTGTGTTTCCATACAAATTGTGAAATTTTTTGGTCTAGTTCTGTGAAAAATGCCAGTGGTAGTTTGATAGGGATTGCATTGAATCTGTAGATTGCTTTGGGTAGTAGAGTCATTTTCACAATGTTGATTCTTCCAATCCAAGAACATGGTATATCTCTCCATCTGTTTATATCATCTTTAATTTCTTTCATCAGTGTCTTATAGTTTTCTGCATACAGGTCTTTTGTCTCCCTAGGTAGGTTTATTCCTAGGTATTTTATTCTTTTTGTTGCAATGGTAAATGGGAGTTTTTCCTTAATTTCTCTTTCAGATTTTTCATCATTAGTGTATAGGGATGCAAGAGATTTCTGTGCATTAATTTTGTATCCTGCTACTTTACCAAATTCATTGATTAGCTCTAGTAGTTTTCTGGTAGCATCTTTAGGATTCTCTATGTATAGTATCATGTCATCTGCAAACAGTGACAGCTTTACTTCCTCTTTTCCGATTTGAATTCCTTCTATTTCTTTTTCTTCTCTGATTGCTGTGGCTAACACTTCCAAAACTATGTTGAATAATAGTGGTGAGATTGGGCAACCTTGTCTTGTTCCTGATCTTAGTGGCAAAGGTTTCAGTTTTTCACCATTGAAGACAATGTTGGCTGTGGGTTTGTCATATATGGCCTTTATTCTCTTGAGGTAGGTTCCCCCTATGGCCACTTTCTGTGGAGTTTTTATCATAAATGGGTGTTGAATTTTGTCAAAAGCTTTTTCTGCATCTATTGAGATGATCATATGGTTTTTATTCAATTTGTTAATATGGTGTATCACATTGATTGATTTGCGTATATTGAAGAATCCTTGCATCCTTGGGATAAATCCCACTTGATCATGGTGTATGATACTTTTAATGTGTTGTTGGATTCTGTTTGTGAGTATTTTGTTGAAGATTTTTGCATCTATATTCATCCGTGATATTGGTCTGTAATTTTCTTTTTTTGTAGTATCTTTGTCTGGTTTTGGTATCAGGGTGATGGTGGCCTTGTAGAATGAGTTTGGGAGTCTTCCTTCCTCTGCAAGTTTTTGGAAGAGTTTGGGAAGGTTGGGTGTTAGCTCTTCTCTAAATGTTTGATAGAATTCACCTGTGAAGCCATCTGGTCCTGGACTTTTGTTTGTTGGAAGATTTTTAATCACAGTTTCAATTTCATTACTTGTGATTTGTCTGTTCATGTTTTCTATTTCTTCCTGGTTCAGTCTTGGAAGGTTATCCCGTTCTATGAATTTGTCCATTTCTTCCAGGTTGTCCATTTTATTGGCATAGAGTTGCTTGTAGTAGTCTCTTAGGATGCTTTGTATTTCTTCGGTGTCTGTTGTAACTTCTTCTTTTTCATTTCTGATTTTACTGATTTGAGTCCTCTCCCTCTTTTTCTTGTTGAGTCTGGCTAATGGTTTATCAATTCTGTTTATCTTCTCAAAGAACCAGCTTTTAGTTTTATTGATCTTTGCTATTGTTTTCTTTGTTTCTATTTCATTTATTTCTGCTCTGATCTTTATGATTTCTTTCCTTCTACTAGCTTTGGGTTTTGTTTGTTCTTCTTTCTCTAGTTCCTTTAGGTGTAAGGTTAGATTGCTTATTTGAGATTTTTCTTGTTTCTTGAGGGAGGCTTGTATTGCTATAAACTTACCTTTTAGAACCGCTTTTGCTGCATCCCATAGGTTTTGGATCATTGTGTTTTCATTGTCATTTGTCTCTAGGTATTTTTTGATTTCTTCAGTGATCTCTTGGTTATTTAGTAACGTATTGTTTAGCCTCCTTGTGTTTGTGTTTTTTACATTTTTTTCCCTGTAATTCATCTCTAATCTCATAGCATTGTGGTCAGAAAAGATGCTTGATATGATTTCAATTTTCTTAAATTTACTGAGGCTTGATCTGTGACCCAAGATGTGATCTATCCTGGAGAATGTTCTGTGCACACTTGAGAAGAAAGTGTAATCTGCTGTTTTTGGATGGAATGTCCTATTAATATCAATTAAATGTATCTGATCTATTGTGTCATTTAAAGCTTGTGTTTCCTTATTAATTTTCTGTTTGGATGATCTGTCCATTGGTGTGAGGTGTTAAAGTCCCTCACTATTATTGTGTTACTGTCAATTTCCTCTTTTACAGCTATTAGCAGTTGCCTTATGTATTGAAGTGTTCCAATGTTGGGTGCATATGTATTTATAATTTTATATCCTCTTCTTGGATTGATCCCTTGATCATTATGTAGTGTCCTTCCTTGTCTCTTGTAACATTCTTTATTTTAAAGTCTATTTTATCTGATATGAGTATTGCTAATCTATCTTTCTTTTGATTTCCATTTGGATGGAATATCTTTTTCCATCTCCTCACTTTCAGTCTGTATGTGTCCCTAGGTCTGAAGTGGGTCTCTTGTAGACACCATATATATGGGTCTTGTTTTTGTATCCGTTCAATGAGCCTGTGTCTTTTGGTTGGAGCATTTATTCCATTCATGTTTAAGGTAATTAGTGATATGTATGTTCCTATGACTATTTTCTTAATTGTTTTGGGTTTGTTTTTGTAGGTCCTTTTCTTCTCTTGTGTTTCCCACTTAGAGAAGTTCCTTTAGCATTTGCTGTAGAGCTGGTTTGGTGGTGCTACAATCTCTTAGCTTTTGCTTGTCTGTAAAGCTTTTGATTTCTCCATCAAATCTGAATGAGATCTTTGCTGGGTAGAGTAATCTTGGTTGTAGGTTCTTCTCTTTCATCACTTTAAATATGTCATGCCACTCCCTTCTGGCTTGTAGAGTTTCTGCTGAGAAATCAGCTGTTAACCTTATGGGAATTCCCTTGTATGTTATTTGTCCTTTTTCCCTTGCTGCTTTCAATAATTTTTCTTTGTCTTTAATTTTTGCAAATTTGATTAATATATGTCTCGGCATATTTCTCCTTGGGTTTATCGTGTATGGGACTCTGTGCTTGCTGGACTTGGGTGGCTCTTTCCTTTCCCATGTTAGGGAAGTTTTTGACTATAATCTCTTCCAATATTTTCCAGGTCTTTTCTCTCTCTCTTCTCCTTCTGGGACCCCTATAATGCAAATGTTTTTGTGTTTAATGTTGTCACAGAGGTCTCTTACCTGTCTTCATTTCTTTTCATTCTTTTTCTTTATTCTGTTCCACAGTATTGAATTCCACCATTCTGTCTTCCCGGTCACCTATCCGTTCTTCTGCCTCAGTTATTCTGCTATTGATTCCTTCTAGTGTATTTTTCATTTCAGTTATTGTATTGTTCATCTCTGTTTGTTTGTTCTTTAATTCTTCTAAGTCTTTGTTAAACATTTCTTGCATCTTCTCGATCTTTGCCCCCATTCTTTTTCCGAGGTTCTGGATCATCTTCACTATCATTATTCTGAATTCTTTTTCTGGAAGGTTGCCTATGTCCACTTCATTTAGTTGTTTTTCTGGGGTTTTATCTTGTTCCTTCATCTGGTATATAGCCCTCTGCCTTTTCATCTTGTCTATCTTTCTGTGAATGTGGTTTCCATTCCACAGGCTGCAGGATTTTAGTTCTTCTTGCTTCTGCTGTGCCCTCTGCTATTATTTTTTGGTAATAGCCATCCAAATGGTGTAAAGTGCTATCTCATTGTGGTTTTGATTTGCACTGCTCTAATCATTAGCAATGTTGAGCCCCTTTTCATGGACTTAATGGTCATTTGTATATATTCTTTGGAAAATGTCTGCTCAAGTCCTTTGCTCCTTTTTTAATTGGGTTATTTGTTCTTTTGTTGTTGACTTGTAGGCATTCTTTCTTTATTCTGGATATTAATCTCTCATCAGATGTATGACTGCATATATTTTCTCTGATTCATTATCTTGATAGTGTTCTTTGATGCATAAATCTTTATGTTTTGGTGAAGTCCAATTTTTTTTTCTCTTGTGGCCTGTGCTTTTTGGTGTCGAAGAAATCATTACCAAATTCTGTGTCATGAAGCTATCTTTCTATGTTGTTTTCTAAAAGTTTTATAGTTTTAGCCCTTACATTTAGACCTTTGTTCTACTTTGAGTTAATTTTTGTATATGGTATAAATAAAGGGCTTAATTTCATTATTTTGCATGTGGATATCAGTTTTCCCAGCATCATTTGTTGAAAATACTGTCCTTTACTCAGTCAATGATCTTGGCGCCCTCATTGAAAGTCATTTGACCATATATGCAAGGATTTATTTCCAGGCTCTCTATTCTATTCCATTAGTCTAAATGTCTGTCTTTATGCCAGTACCTCATAATTTTTATTACCATAGCTTTGTAATAAGGTTTGAAATCAGGAAGTCTAAATTTTGCAACTTTGTCCTTTTTAATGATTGTTTTGTCTATCCAGGTTCTCTTGAGATTTCATATAAATTTGGGGATGGATTTTTCTTTTCCTTCAATAAACATCATTGGGATGCTGATAGGGAGTGTGTTGAATCTGTAGATTACCTTGGCTAATAGTGATAACTTAACAATATTAACTCTTCCAATCTATGGACACCAGATGTCTTTCCATTTATTTATGTCTTCATTAGTTTCTTTCAGCAAAGTTTTGTAGTTTTCAGTCCATAATTATTTCACCTACTCTTTTGAATTTATTCTTAAGTATTTTATTCTTTGTGCTGCTATTGTAAATTGAATTATTGTCTTAATTCTCTTTCAGGTAGTTCACTTTTAGTGTATAGAAGCACAGCTGATTTTTGTGTGTTGATTTTGTACCTTACAATTTTGTTGAATTCATTTATTAGCTCTAAACTTTTTTGTGGGATCTTAGGGTTTTCTACATATAAGATTATGTCATCTGCAAACAGAGACAATTTTACTTTTTCCTTTCTTATTTGGATGCCTGTAGTTAATTTTTCTTGCCTAATTGCTCTGGCTAGTACTTCCTATACCATGTTGAATAGGAGTGGTGAAAGCAGACATTCTCACCTTGTTCATGAACGTAGAGGAAAAGTTTTTCAGTCTTTTACCATTGAGTATGCTGTTACCTGTGGGATTTTCATATATGGACTTGATTACATTCAGGTAGTTTCCTTCTATCCCTAGTTTATTGGGCTTTTTTCATGAAAATGTATTGAATTTTGTCAAATGCTTTTTATGCATCAATTGAGATGATTACTTGGTTTTTTCCCCTTCACTCTGTTAATGTGATATATTACACTGATTGATTTTCATAGGTTGAACCCCATCTTGCATTCAAGGGATAAATGGTTTGGTCCCGGTTTATAAACCTTTTAATATGTTGCCAAATTTGGTTTGCTAATATTCTGTTGAGGATTTTTCCATGAATAATCATAAGGGATATTGGTCTATAGTTTTATTTTCTTGTAGTTTATTTGTCTGGCTTTGGTATCAGGGTAACGCTGGCCAAATAGAATGAGTTAGGAAGTGTTCCCTCCTCTTCAATTTGTTGAAAAGGGTTTGATAAGAACTGATGTTAATTCTTCCTTAAATGTTTGGTAGAATTCACCAGTGCAGCCCTCTGGCTCAGAGACTTTCTTTGTTGGGAGATTTTTCATTACTGATTTAATCAAATTTTCTATTTCTTCATAATTCAATCTTGGGTGGTGGCGTCTTTGTAGGAATTTGTTTATTTCATCTAAGTTATCCAATTTGTCATACAATTGTTCACAACATTCTCTTATAATCCTTTTTATTTCTATAAAATGAGTAGTAATGTCCCCCACTTCCATTTCTAATTTTAGTAATTGAGTCTCCTTTTTTTCTTAGTCTAGCTAAACTTTGGTAGTCAATTTTGTTAATCTTTTTGAAAACCAACCTTGGTTTTGTTTATTTTTTCTATTTTTCTATTTTCTATTCTATGTATCTCTGCTCTGATCTTTATTTCCTTCCTTCTGCTACCTTTGGGTTTATTTTGTTCTTCTTTTTCTAGTTATTTAAGATGTAAAGTTAGATTGTTGATTTGAGATTTTTTAAATGTAAACATTTAGAGTTATAAATGTCCCTCTTAGCACTGCTGTTGTTGCACCCTGTAAGTTTTGGTATGTTGTGTTTTCATTTGCCTTTGTTTCAAGATACTTTATAATTTCCCTTGTGATTTCTTCTTTGACCCATTGGTCATTTAGGAGTGTGCTGTTTAATTTCCACCCATTTGTAAATTTTCTGGTTTTTCTTTTATTATTGACTTCTAGTTTCATTCCACTGTGATCAGAAAAGATACTGTATGATTTTAATCTTTTTTAATTTATACAATGTAAAATCTTAAAACAATAAGATGAGTTTTGTGGCCTAACACATGGTCTATCCTGGAGAATGTTCAGGTCCACGTGTAAGAAAAGTGTAGTTTGCTGTTGTTGGACAGAGTGCTCTGTATATGTCTCTTAGGTCCTATTGGTTTATACTGTTAAGTCCTTTCTCTCCTTATTGATTTTCTTTATAATTCTATCAATTATTGAAAGTAAGCTATTGAAGTCTCTACTTTTTATTGTAGGGCTGTCTATTTCTCTTTTCAAGTCCATCAACATTTTTGTCACATATTTTGTAAGTGTAATTTTTGTTGCATATATGTCTTTAATTGTTACATCTTTTTGGTGAATTGACCCTTTTATCATTATATAATGCCATTCTCTGTCTCTTGTAAGAGTTTTTGACTTAAAGTCAATTTTGTCTGATACCTGTATAGCCACCCTTTCTCTTTTGAATACTGTTTTCGTGAAATACCTTTCCCATCCTTTCAGTTTCAACCTATATTTGCCCTTATATCTAAAGTGAGTCTCTTGTAGACAACATATAGATGGATCATGTTTTGTTTTTGCTTTTTAAATCCATTCTGCTAATCTATGCCTTTTGACTGAGAAATATAATCCATTTGCACTTAGTTAATTATTGATAGAAAAAGTCTTACTTTTGACATTTTGTTGTTTTCTGCATGTATTACAGCTTTTTTTTTATGTCCCTTTTTTCTTCTGCTATTGCCTTCTTTGGGTTTAGTTAATTGTTTTGTCATTTCCTCTTTTGAATATTCTATACATATTTGTGGTTACCATGGGGATTACATATAACATCCTAAAATTATAAAAATTATTTTAAATTGATAACAACTGAAATTCACTTGCATACAAAACTCTACCCTTTTATAGCTTCTTACCTCTCCTTTATCTATTCTTGTCCCAAATTACATCCTTTTATATTGTGTACCCATTAACATAGATTTATAATGATTTTTATGCATTTGTCTTTTAAATACTGTTGAAAATAAAAATGTTAAAAGCCAAAATTACAACAATGCTTTTAAAAAATATTTGACCATGTATTTACCTTCACCAGAGAATTTTATACCTTCATATGGTTTTGAGTTACCATCTAGCTTCCTTTCATTTTAACCTGAAGGACTCCATTTAACATTTCTTATAGGACAGGTCTAGTGGTAATGAATTCCTTCAGCTTTTGTTTATCTGACAGTGTCTTAATTTTTTTGAAAGATATTTTTACTAGTTATAGAATTCTTTGTTGCTATGTTTCTTTCTTTTTTCTTTGCCACTTTAAATAATTTCATTCCACTGTCTTCTGGCCTCCAAGGTTTCTTGCTGGTAAATTGGCTGGTAATCTTACTGAGGATCCCTTGTATGTGATGAATCACTTTTCTCTTATTGCTTTCAAGATTCTCTCTCTTTCAGTAGTTTGATTATGGTGTGTCTTGGTGTGTGTCTCTTTGGATTTACCCCACTTCCAGTCTATTGAGCTGCTTGGATGTGCAAATTCATGTCTTTCCTCAAATTTGGCATATTTTCAGCCATTATTTTTTCAAATAATCTCTCTACCCCTTTCTCTCTTATCCTTTTGGGATTTTTATAATGTATATACTGGTCTACTTCATGGCATTTCATAAGTTCCTTAAGCTCTGTTCACTTTTCTTCATTTTTTTTTCTGCTTCTCAGACTTGATGATGTCATATGTACTAATTTGATTTTTTTCACCAATTTTTTTTCTTATGCCTGCTCAAATCTGCTGTCAAACCAGTGCATTGAAATTTTCTATTCAGTTCTACTTTTCAGCTCAAGAATTTCTATTTGTTTTTCATATATATAATTTCTATCTTTGTTCATATTCTCATTTTGTTCATGTATCATTTTCCTTGTTTCCATTAGTCTTTTGTTCATGTTTTCTTTTAGCATTTTGAGCATATTTATGACAGTTGTTTTAAATTCCATTGCCTTTGCTTCTTCAGGGGTTATTTCTGCCACTCTATTTTCTTCCTTTGAATGGGCCATATTTTCCTGATAGTTTGTGTACCTTGTGAAAAATAGGGCATTTGAAAAAAAATCCACCTTTTTCAGACCTTGCATACCAGTTCTGTACCAGGGAAGTCCTTCGCTAATTAACTGGTCATATCTGAGGCTTGGAATCAGTCCAAGGTGAAGATGTAAGGTTTTCTCATGTGTCTTAGCTGAGCATGCATTTTGCCTGAGCCTGTGGGCAGCATTTTTTGATTCTCCTATGTACACAGTTGCTTTTAAATGTCTTAATTTCCCAAAGAGTTTACTTCACTTTACCCATACTCTTCTGTCTCAGGTGTCTGCAGGTCTCTAGTACCCTGCAGCTTTCATGAGCAGTGCTAGCTGTTTCTCCCTGCCTGAGCTTTGAGTTAGGCATCACAAAGTCCTGTCCTTTAGGAAGCCCCAAGATAGGTTAGAATATTGCAGAAAAGGTCTTTTTTGTTCCCTCTGGTTCATGGGATAGAATTAGGAACTCTGCTGCCACCTCCTCCAGATCAAGACCATTATGCTCTGGGGAAGCAGTGGTTCAGGGTAAGTAAAACACCATGGAATTTACTACCATTTTGAATGTGGCTTTTTATTGCTTGGGTGTTCACTTGGTTGTTGTAGACTTTAACCACTTAATAGCATTCCTATAAGGTTATCTTAGCCAGTTTTGGGTTATTTTTGATGTCTCTCTGGGGGAATGATGGCTTAGAGCTTCCTAGTCTGCCATTTTGCTTTATCTCTGGCTTTTGAAAGGTTCATATTTGATGAGAGAATTGGACATGGCAGTTACCAAGCACTGGTTTGCAGATACAGGGTTCTAGAGAAAAGGGGAGGAGTGCTTGGTAATTCTCAGAGTAATTGAAAAGGATTCCTAGAGGAATAATAATTGAGCTGGTACCTCTCGGGTGTTTTGATAAAGGAACTATCAGGAACACAGGCAGAAGCTTGAGAAGGGTGGAGGTGCTTGGGAAAAAGATTAGGATTTGAGATGTGAGGAATGCAAGGAGACAAAGAGGTGGAAAGGGATCAATTACAAAGGAGTGTATTTGCCAAGCCAAGTAATTTAGATTTGGTCATGACAGTGATGAGAAACCTTGAAAATTTAGTAGGGCAGTGACATGATCAGATTTGCCTTTGAGAATAAATTACTTTGGCAGAAGCAGCATGTAGGATGTATTGGAGCTGGGTAAGAATAAAGCAGGGTCACTGGTTACAAAATTTCTAAGACAATTGAGAGAGAGGATGGTGGTCAGAACCATGACAGCAGTGGTGAGATAGAGAGAAAGAGATATTTAGAAAGAAGAATTGACAGAATTTGGTGACTTACTACAGTTTGGGAGTTGGGGAGAGAGGGGTAGATGGTGGTGCTATTTCTGAAGTCAAGGAGTGTATGAGGAGAAGTCTAGAAGAGGAAGCTAGTGAATTATTTTGAAATCATACAAGACATGGTGTATTGCTTTCATGATAAAAAGCAAAAGTGAAACATAGAGATGAGGCTGATCAGATCAAGTCCCAGTCCTTTCCTCAGAGGTCACCACTGCTACCAGCTTGGTGTGTGTCCTTTCAGACCTTGTTTTGTGTATCTCCATATTTACTCAGAGAAAGTGGATTGTATAACCTTTTATATATCTAACTTACACATTGCATACTCTATATCACTTCATTTTTTTCTTCATACAACAGACATTTTAGAAGTTTTGATAAGTCAGTGCATATGAAATTACTTCATTATTTTTGACTGCTGCATAGTATTCCACAGCATAGAGTTGCCCATTGTGCCCACTGATGGATATTTAGTTTTGTACCAAATTTCCTGTTCTAACAAATGATGCTACAATGGATATACATACATTTTACATATATCTTTGTAAATTAGTGTGATTTTTTTCCTCTAGGAGTAATTACTGAGAAGTGGAATTATTCAGTCCTAGGGTATTCACTCTTACTTATATAGCTGTTACCAAACTGCCCTCCAATGGCTGATTGGACTGTACAGTGTGTAAGAGTGTTCCTTATACTACACTCTCAACAACACTTGACATGATCATGATTTTTTTCTGAGTGAAACTGAGAGATCATTGCTTAATTTGTGTTTCTCTGATCATGAGTGAGGTTAGGCATGGTTTCTTTGCCATCTGTATGTCTTCTATAGCTCACTTGTTTTTATCTTTCCCCATTAGTCTGTTGAATTCTATTTTTCTTATGGATTTGTAGGAGTTAAAAAATTTTATATCCTAATCCTTCATCTGTTTTATGTCCTCATTATCTTCTTTAGTCTCTCGTTTATCTTTTAAATTTGTTCATGACGTGCTATTAATTTTGATGGAGGAAATTTTATTAATCTATTCCTTTATGGCTCACGTTTGCTAGGAATTGTTTTTAAAGAAGCCTTGCTGACTCCTATTTTCATAGGCATATTCACTCTATATTTCATTCTATCATTTTGATGTTTTAAGGTTTGAAATTGAGGTGTTAATGGGAAATTTGAGTAGAATTATCTAAATGTCAGGTGACTTTTTCAGAATGGAATCAAAACCTGCACTTGAAACATAGACCGGGGCTTCTCCAAGTGGAGGAGTTGGTTGAAACCACTGATGTAGATAAGATTGTCTAGAGAAAGCATGTAAAATTAAAGAGGAATGGGCCAGGGACACAGATCTGAGGAACACCTATATGAACAGAACTGGGTGAACAAAAGGAAATACAGGAGACCTAAAAGGAATAGCCAGAGAGGTAGGATGAAAATCAGGGAATGATGGATATGAGAAACCAAGGAAGGTGAGCTTTAAACAAGGCTGCAGTAGCCGTTGGTGTCAACTATGATATCCATCAACCTATACTGTAACAGTTATTTGTCTTTTTCAAGGAGATAACTTTACAGAGCAGGACCCCCTAGGTCTTATTCACTTTTCTTGATATATTCCTAGCACTGAATGTGGTGCCTGCCCATAGTGGCATTCATCCATCCGTCATATATTAATCTATATATATACAAATCTTCTAATTAACCTTAAAGTCTTGTTGAATGAATAAATTTTGAAATCTTCCTCTTTCCTTGAACCAGTTTGTCAAAGCAAATCTGAAACCTGACCCAGAATTTTGAGAGGTGCTGGGACGTTTTTACTCACGCCATATAACTAATATTCCTTTGGTCCTGGCCTTTAATGGACAGAGGTGGCTTCCATGAAGACACAACTTGAGGAGACATGTGGGGTTTGACTGTAAATCTGATGATTTAAGAGGAATTTCGGGAGTGTCCACAAATGCCAGCTGCTCTTTAATGTACCCTGTACCTACCCTGGAGGCTTCATATTGGCCACTGTTCTTCTGACCTTAGTATTTTGTAGCACCTTTCCTTGAACTGTCAATCTGTAAATTGTCTGTAAGATGCAGTCCATTGGGTAAAGAATTAGAATTATTCATAAGATAGTTTCTACCTCGGCTGGTGGTGAAATTACTCACTCAGGGTATAATTAAGTCATGGATACCCTGGCTTTAATGTGGATAAAGGTGGAAAGGAAATAATTCCTGTTCCAATTTGGGTGTTTTCTGATGTTTGACAAGCATCTGGTGTGTTCAGCCATAAACTGAGCACATCTCAGAGTCCCTGTAAAGGAGTTGTTTTTTTTTTTTTTTTTCCCCCCCAAGAGAATTGGAGAATAACTGACTGGGGAGGGAAGGAATAAGAATAATTGAAAAAGCGTAAGGTTGCAAACAGGATGACAACAGTGAAATCTGATGGATAAGGACTAAGTAAGAAAGTTGTGGCTTGAGAGAGGAGAAAGCAGCAGAAAGAGGGGTCGGGTGAGAAGGTTCTAGGCTGAGGGGGCACAGGGTACGGATGGGCCAGGGTGTGCTGGGAGGGGTCAGGACAGGCTGGACCACCAGCAGGTTGGCCTCACAGAGGGCCCTGCATTGGTGATCCCCTTGACCTGCCCATACTCTTCTCCAGAGGTCATGTGTGGACATGGCCTGGCGAGTGCACGTGCAAGCTAACAAAATACAAACACTCCGATGTTGCAGACAAATTAAAATTTATTGAGACAGACAGAAATGCACCTACCCAGGACTACAGTTAAGCATTTACTATTAACCAAAGAGTCGTGTTCACATTCCAGATAAGTCTATGTGGGAAAGCATTCAGAATTTACTAGGTTTTTCTACTTCGCTATTTCATCTACAATAGGGACAACAAACTGACACTCAGGATTTGGAGGGCTCTCATTACAATGCTACACATTGAACAGAGACAAACATCAGTGACTTTGAGAAAAAGGTATAAAAAGACCAAAACCACCCACTGTAGAAAGGGCTCTTGGATGTTACTGTACAGTGTGGTCAAGGTAAAAACTAAACAAAACTGTAGATGGCATCCCGTGAAGAGGAGAGGGGCAGACCTGGACAGACGTGCTGTCATTCACTGCTGGGCGTGCGAAAATGGGCATAAAGGAGGAGGACCTGATATAATACCTCGAATTCAGTATGAAAGTATTCCCATGCCTAGAATGTTCGTGGAAACAAAAAGACAGTAATATGGTAGACAACTAACCATTGTGGAAGAAAATTCTGGGGCTTAACTTAGATGCCAAGGAAATGGTATCAAATAAAAGAACCATTTATGGAATAAGAATAAAACTATTTACTAAGGAGGTTCCAAAAATGAGCCAGTGAAATTTCAACTCCATATCTGTCTCCAACTAGGAAATGATTATCACAGTACTATTTTTTTTTAATCAAGATTTTTATGTATACTCCATCACTAGCTAAAGGGCTCCTGCCAAAAAAGAGGAAAGCAAAAATTCTTCTAAGGATGAGGTAACTAAAATATCAAATCTTTACTACTTATGCAAAGTACCTTTAAAAAAAATCTAATGCTGTCTTGCCAAAGTGAGGCATGAAAAGTGGCGTTAACGTTGCTCCATTGATTTTGGGTTCCAGTCTTAGGAGGGCTTTTTATTTAATATTTTAATGAATCAAAATATCTTCTTGGAATGTCTCTGAAAATGAGCATCTCATTACCTTCCTGGGAATTGACTGGTGAGCACTCTTCTCCATCATTAAGTTAATGCTAAGGATCTTTAAGTGTCATCTTAATTTGACACTTGTCATAAGATAATTAGGCAAATTAAAATCAGTGTGGTTCACTCTGTTCCTAGAAGTTTCTCTAAGTGAAATCAATTTGTCGATTTTAATTTGTTCTCTTGTGCATTTTTCCAAGCTCAGAGGAGATAGTAACCATGGTTTTCTTTGATGGTCTAAACTGAGATTTTTTTTAGTATGTCTCGATTCTTTTATACATTCAATTGTAATTTAGCTGCAATTAAGCACCTGTTTTCTAAATTATCATCTCAGAGTTTTGTTCAAGTGAGAAAAAAAAAACAACAACAACTGAAACAGAGGTGAAGGAGTTGAGGTCCCAATACAGAGCTTGCCTATGGTTATCCGATACCTAGGGTCCTGGCTGTACTCATGTCTATCAGGCCAAATGAGTTTGCCATATCAAGTAAGTTCATGTCCCATCTGAGCCAAGTCCAGGGATAATGCCACTGCGTCTGGCCAATGCAGGGATTGGAAAATACTAGTTTGAGGTGGGCTGGTAAAGTATAAACAAATAGTTAGTTTGGAGCGGGGGCTGGTCAGCTGCCTCTGTAATCATGGTTTGGCTGAGTATATTTTTCGCCTGAGTTTATGTCGTCTCCTTGTAGACTGGCTGGAGTGCAGGAAGGGAAGAAAAACAAATGTGGGCAAGAGAGCCTTGCTGGCTGGCTGATGAGGGCATCCATGTGGGTGGAAACCAGGTGGGGCAGGAGCTTAAGGCCCTGTACTGAGCTAAATGGGGCCACTTTGAAGACTACTCTTTGGTACTTGTATGGGGGCCAGCTTGATAGGGGGAGAAATCCTAAAGACTATAGAGATGATGACCCTACCAAATTTGGAGATAGACTCTAGTCATGAGTTAACTTAGGGAAAAGAAACGCAATGGTAAAGGGCTTTCTTTATTAGTACCTTGACACTAGTGTCGGGGAAGGGATGAGGGCAGGACTAGCTCTTTAAAATCTAGCCCTAGCTTCCCATGTGCTGTCATGCAGTTCTTTCTAGGCCTCCAGCTGAGATTCTTTACAAATGATGAGCGATCAAAAATCTGTAGAACTTTTATAGCCTCATCATGATGTGTGGATAGAGAGCGGCAAAACTGAAACATTGAGTTAAGCATCCTGAATTTTCTTCTGCTAAGGAACAGCGAGGGACTGTCTTCTCAGAGAGCAGAGGGTATGTGTACATGCCTTAGAAAAAGCCCTTGAGTAGGTAGGAAGGGAGGGGCCTGCCGCACACAGGACTGCTGCAAGCCCGAGGGGGGCTTGAGCTGAAATGAGAGAGATGGCTTGTGAAGCTGCCCACGTGGGAGTCGCATGGCTTCTGCGGGGAAAGCAATTTAGGCAGACAGAGGCTTATCCAAATCAAAGAGGCTTCCAATAACTCTGCTGCCACAGACGGAAGCAGCCTCCTCAGTCTGCGGGCTACAAGTGCCAACTGTTAGTGCAAAAAAGGACTCTGATACACATTTCCTATTCCAGAAATGATGATCCAGGTCTGGACAAGCTGACAAATGTGTAATTGTTTTTCAAATGAGTTTTTAATAGATACCCAAACCCTTTTTTTCTGACAGGTGTGTACAGTCTCTTCTGTACGTACTTACGTGTTTATGTACGTACAGAGAGAAGCATATAGACACCTTTTCTAATAAAGGAGATCAGTTCCCCAAAAGGACTCTTGACTGAATTAAGGCTGTTGTTTGTAGGAAGCCAGATCGAGTAATGTGAAAAACTAATTTGTAATAATAGACCCCAGGGGTGGTGGGGGGCAGGGGGAACAAGGTACAGTGCGGTGTGTTTTCCACAACATCTACAGGACACAAGAAAAGCACTTAGACACGGTAAGGCCGGGAACCATGCTGTACTAACCACCAGTGTCGGTGATCGCGAAGGGTCTTTGACGTTTGAGGGTAGGGGCTCCCTGCGCTGTCAGAGTCCCACATAAATCACATGCTTGTTGCAGAAAACTCACGGGAGGGAAGGAGGCTCTAACTCAGCCAGCCTTCCCCTGTCTAAAAAACAAAACACAACACCCTTTTTCCCACACGCCGTATGCAAAATCAGAATGCTCCGGGAACAAGGAGTTGTCTTCCTCCGAACCTTAGGTTGGGTGGAGAGGGCAACAATGGAGAAGAGGCCGTGTGCCGTGGAGTCTCAGATACAAATGCAGGAACAGGAAGTGACTTGCAGTGTTGTGCGGACCTCGTGTCCTCCTCCTTGTGGGGACTACCATATGTACCCGACCTCGTCTTCTTTCTCGTCGTCCTCGTCCTCATCATCCTCCGTCACTGCCCGGGCGTGCACCCGCAGCTTCCCCGCTTTGTCCTTTGGTCCCAGCTCCCATTCATCCTCTAGGTCATCCAGCAGGACCACAGAGCCGCCACTGCCAAAATCCCCTGAAGTTTCCTGCTCCTCTTCTGAAACATCATTAAGAAGGAAGAAAAGGTCTGAGGTTAGTTTCTGCTTATGCCTCACGACTTGCTTAACTGTAGGGCAGAATCATGCAGTTCACCTTCTGAACATGAGAGCATCCCTGTCTACCTGGCATGGACCACAGGCTTTATTCTGATATGAGCCCCAGAATTCTTGAGATGTTTCTACCTTTTTGGGAGGTTTATCTGAGTCGCTCTTTGCCTGCCACCGTTTCTGACTGTCAAAAACTGTTGTCCAGTTCATTGGTCATAGTGAGCTCCTGGCACTCGGAAAACTAGCTATGCATTATCTCATGTGATTTCAGGGTTACTTTATCTCCATTGTAACCTCACTCACTGTAGACCATAACGACCTCTACAAATTCTTCTGCCCAGATCCTCATACAGTGAGTACCTTTGAGTCACCAGAGGTCATGGGGGGCTGCTGCAGAAGGGCTTACTCACCACAGCTCACAGCACCCTGTTTCCTGGAGCCAGCCAGCTCGTTCCCGTATTTATCCACACACCAGCACTGCCCTGTGCTGCCGTGGCACTGCGTGGCTTTGTAATAGCCCTCCTCGTTACACCGAGGTATGAATGCTCCTGGGAGAACAAAAGGTGCAACTTGAATCAGAGAAGTGCACAGATACTTGAGTTAATGCCCTCAAAAACAGACAAGAGGGCTCACACATCAGACAGGGTATTTACTGCAAAGCCAGCGAGAAAGAATGGCATGCTTGGTTATTACCTAATCAAAATTACAGGGCCCTAGGACTTGCTCAAGGTTAGATAGGATTCCTTCTTGGATGAGTTCTCTTTTTCCCTGTGGTTCTACTCTTATTAATAACTTTTTATTTCAGAAGTTTTTCCAGTTTTATTGAAATGTAATTGACCTATAACTGACACACAGCACTGGATAAGTTTAAGGTGTATAGCGCAATGATTTGACTTATATGTTGTGAAATGATTACCACAGTAAACTTAGTTTACATCCATCATCTCATATAGAAAAGTTTTTTTCCTTGTGAGAAGAACTCTCAGGATTTACTCTTAACAACTTTCATATCTACCATACAGCAGTGTTAACTATAGATATCATGTTGTATGTTATATCCCAGCACTTATTTATCTTATAACTGGAAGTTTGTACCTTTGGACCACCTTCATCCAATTTTCCCACTGCCTGTGTTTACCACCAGTCTCAAAGTTTGTTTTTAGATTACACATACAAGTGATCATACAGTATTTTCTTTCTCTGTCTGACTCACTTCACTTAGGATAATGCCCTCAAAGTCCATCCATGTCATCACAATTGGCAGGATTTCCTTCTTTTTTCTGGCTGAATGATGTTCTTCTCATATATATATATATATATATATATATAAACATATATGAACTTCTTTAGCCATTCATCTGTTGATGAACGCTTAGGTTGTTTCCACATCTTGGCTAATGTAAATGATGCTGCCGTGAATATGGGTGTGCAGGTATCTCTTTGACATAGTATATTCATTTCCTTCAGATATATTCCCAGAAGTAGAATTTCTGGATCATATGTTAGTTCTATCTTTAATTTTTTGAGGAACCTCCATACTGTTTTCCATAGGGCTGCACCAATTTATAATCCCAGCAACAGTGCACAAGGGTTCTCCTTTTTCCACATCCTTGCCAACATTTGTTATCCCTTGTCTTTTTCATGATAGCCGTTCTAACAGGCAGGACCTGGTATCTTATTGTGGTTTTGATTTGCATTTCCCTGATGATTAGTGAGGCTGAGCACCTTTTCATGTACCTGTTGACCATTTGAATATCTTCTTTGGAAAAAATGTCTATTCAGTTCCTTTGTCCATTTGTCAAACTGAATTATTTGTGGAATTTTTTGTTTGTTTTGTTTTTGCTATTGAGTTGTATGAGTTCTTCATATATATTGATATTAACCCCTTATCTGATATATGGTTTGCAAATATTTCTTCTCATTCCATAGGTTGTCTTTTCGTTTTGTTGATTGTTTTGCTGCGCAGAAGCTTTTAAGTTTGATGTAGTCCCACATATTTTTGATCTTGTTGCTTGTGTCTTAGGTGTCATATGCAAAAACTCACTGCCAAGGCCCATGTCAAGAGCTTTTTTCCTATGTTTTTTTCCTAGCAGTTTTATTGTTTCCAGTCTTACATTTAGGTCTTTGATCAATTTCAAGTTAATTTTTGTGAGTGGTGTAAGATAGGGGTCTAGTTTCATTCTTTTACATGTGAATATCCAATTTTCCCAGCACCATTTATTGAAGAGACTGTCTTTTGAATATATTAGTTGATTGTATATGTATGGGTTTATTTCTGGGCTCTCAATTATGTTCTGTTACTCTATGTGTCTATTTTTATGCCAGTACAACCTTGTTTGTTGACTGTAGCTTTATAATACAGCTGGAAATCGGAAGTGTTCTTCTTTGTTCTTTCTTAGAATTGCTTTGGCTATTTGGGGTTTTTGTGGTTTCATATAAATTTTAGGATTGTGTTTCTATTTCTGTAAAAAAAAAATGCTACTGGGATCTTTATAGAAATTGCTTTGAACCTATACATGACTTTGGGTACTATAGACATTTTAACAATATTAATTCTTCTAATCCATGAATATGGGATTCCTTTCATCAATGTCTTACAGTTTTCAGCATAGAGATCTTTCACCTCCTTGGTTAAATTGTATCATCTGCAAACAAAGAAAATTTTACATCTTCCTTTCCTTTAATGTGCTGCTAGAGAATTTTTGCATCTGTATTCATCTGGGATATTAGCTTGTAGTTTTCTTTTCTTGTAGTGTTTTTTCTGGCTTTAGTATCAAGGTAATGCTGGCTTCATAAAATGAGTTTGGGAGTGTTCCCTCCTCTGAAATTTTTTGGGAAGAGTTTGAGAAGGATTGGTGTTAATTCTTCTTTAAATATTTGGTCAAATTCACCAGTGAAGCTATCTGCTCTTGGTCTTTTCTTTCTTGGGAGATTTTTGATTATTGATTCAATCCCCTCACTAGTAACCGGTCTGTTCAGATTTTCTATTCCTTCCTGATTCAATAACATTAATACTTGAGAGAATCGTAGCATTTTTTATCCTTTATATGCTTTTAATGAGTGGCACAATTTTTAAAAATACATCTTTGCTTTCCTGGAATAAATACTACTTGGTCATGATATATTGGATTCAATTTGCTGATCCTTTTGCATCTATGTTACTAAGTGATAGAGGCATATAGTTTTGTTTCTTCAATTTCTGTATCAAAGCAACTAATTTGTAAAGTGATTCAGGTATTTTTCTTTTTCTATACTCCAGAAGTTTTGTATAAAATGAGAATGATCTCTTCCATGGATTCACCCATAAAAATATTTTGAGCCTGGTGCCTATTTTAGGAGGTGACAGTAGTATTTTGATTTAAAATTAATGTGTTTTTTTTTTTTTTTAATCCTGTTGGGTCTTCTTTTTCTTCATGACCCATACTCATAGTATCCTTTTCAACTAGGTTTTCGTAATTGCTGTAAGTTGGTTTATAGCAATGGTTTCCAAAGTGTGGGCCCAGGACCAGCAGCTGCATCATCAATGGGAAACAAACTGCTTAGAAAAGCAAATTCTTGAGCCCACCTCAAACCTACTGAATTAAAGACTTTGAGAGTGGGGCCCAGCAAACTATGCTTTAATAAACTCTCCAGGTGTTTCTGTAGTTCTCAAACTGTGAAGTTTGAGAACTACAAATTTATACTATTCATCTATATCTGAGGTTTACAGCCCATTTTTAAATTCATGAGAGTATTTGAGGCTTTCACATTGTCAAAGTTTTGTCTATTTGATTTCTTTTTGCTTTAGTCTTAACTGTGTTGTCCTTATAGCTTTTTGATTTGAAATTTTAGTTTTGTTTTTTTTTTCCAGAAATGCATTTGAAGCTATGAATGTTCCTCTAAGTTTCATTTTAGTTGCTTCTCTGTTTTTGGCACATAGTGCTTTCATTTTCATTCAGGTCTAAATGTTTTGTATTTTTACTTTATTTCATCTTTGACTAATTATTAAAAAAAAAAAAAACCCAGACATATAAGATTGTGTAACCTCCTTTTTTACTTCTATTTGTATTGTGTTGTAGAGAATGAATATCATCTATGATACTTCTTTGAGATGTTTAGTTTGTTTTCTTTTGTGTAATCTATGACAAATGTCATGTGTGTTTGAAAAGACTGTCTATTCTATGCCTATGTACAGGAATACATATATAAAAATGCTAATGAATTATGTTGTTCATTTCTTCTTTTGTATACTTGAACTGTAAGTTTTCAAGAAGAGGTATATTGGAGTCTCTGATTAGGCTATAGATATGACAACTCCTCCTTGCAGTTCTGTTACTTTGTGTGTGTGTATTTTTTTTAAAATTTTTATTTTATATTGGACTATGGTTGATTTACAATGTTGTGTGAGTTTCAGGTGTACAACAGAGTGATTCAGTTATTCATATACATGTATCTATTCTTTTTCAAATTCTTTTCCCATTTATGTTATTACAGAATATTGAGCAGTGTTCCCTGTGCTGTACAGTAGGCCCTTGTTGGTTATCTATTTTAAATGTAGTAGTGTGTACATGTCCATCCCAAACTCCCAATTTATCCCTCCCCACCTCCACCTTTCCCCTTTGGTAACCATAAGTTTTTCTATGTCTGTGAGTCTGCTTCTGTTTTGTAAATAAGTTCATTTGTATCATTTTTTTCAGTTCTGCATATAAGTGATATATGGAAACAATGGAATATTACTCAGCCATTGAAAAGCAACATGGATGGACCTGGAGATTATCATACTAAGTGAAGTCAGACAGAGAAAGACAAATATCATATGATATTGCTTTATATGCAGAATCCAAAAAAAAAAAACTATACAAATGAACTTATTTAGAAAGCAAACAGACTCACAGAATTAGAGAATGAACTTATGGTTACCAGGGGGAGTTAGTTGGGGAGGGATAGACTGGGAGTTTGGGACTGACATGATCATATGGTTTTTATTCTTCACTTTGTTAGTGTGGTGTATCACACTGAATGATTTGTGGATATTGAAAAATCCTTGTGTCCCTGGGATAAATTCCACTTTACCATGGCATATGATCCTTTTAATGTATTGCTGGATTCAGTTTGCTAGTATTTTGTTGAGGATTTTTGCATCTATATTCATTAGTGATATTGGCCTGTAATTTTCTTTTTTGTGGTATCTTTGTCTGGTTTTGGTATCAGGGTGACAGTAGCCTCATAGAATGTGTTTGGGAGTGTTCCTTCCTCTGCAGTTTTTTGGAAGAGTTTGAGAAGGATGGGTGTTAGCTCTTCTCTAAATGTTTGATAGAATTCACCTGTGAAGCCATCTGGTCCTGGACTTTTGTTTGTTGGGAAGTTTTTAATCACAATTTCAATTTCAGTGCTTGTGATTGGTCTGTTCATGTTTTCTATTTCTTCCTGGTTCAGTCTTGGAAGTTTCAATTCTTTCTACGATTTTGTCCATTTCTTCTAGGTTGTCCATTTTAGTGGCATATAATTGCTTGTAGTAGTCTCTTAGGATCCTTTGTATTTCTGTGGTGTCAGTTGTAACTTTTTCATTTCTAATTTTATTGATTTTCAGCCTCTCCACTTTTTTCTTGATGAGTCAAAGGGTTTATCAATTTTGTTTATCTTCTCAAAGAACCAGCTTTTAGTTTTATTGATCTTTGCTATTGTTTTCTTTGTTTCTATTTCATTTATTTCTGCTCTGATCTTTATGATTTCTTTCCTTACTACTAACTTTGGGTTTTGTTTGTTCTTCTTTCTCGAGTTGCTTCAGGCGTAAGGTTAGGTTGTTTATTTGGGACTTTTCTTGCTTCCTGTGGTAAGACTGTATTGCTATAAACGTCCCTCTTAGAACTGCTTTTGCATCATCCTGTTTTCATTGTCATTTATCTCTCTCTCTAGGTATTTTTTGATTTCTTCAGGGATCCATTGGTTGTTTAGTAGCATATTGTTTAGCCTCCACATGTTTGCGCTTTTTTCCAGTGTTTGTTTATCTTATAGTTGATTTCTAATCTCAGCACTGTGGTCAGAAAAGATGCTTGATATTGACTGCAATTTTCTTAACTTTACTAAGGCTTGCTTTGTGACCCAAGATGTGATCAATCCTGGAGAATGTTCCATGTGCACTTGGAAACACTGTGTATTCTGCTGCTTTTGGATGGAATGCTGTATAAATATCATTTAAGGCCTGTGTTTCCTTATTGATTTTCTATCTATCTATCTATCTGGATGATCTGTCCATTGATGAAAGTGGGGTGTTGAAGTCCCCCACTATTATTGTGTCACTGTCAATTTCTCCTTTTATTTCTGTTAGTATTTGCCTTATATATTGAGTGCTCCTATGTTGGTTACATCTATAGTTACAATTGTTATAATGTTACATTTTGTTTTAAAGTTATGGGTATACCAATTGATGACATAACAACATAGTAAATGTAACATTTCAGCAAGATAATAATACCTCTTTCTCTTAAGAATTGAAAACAAAGTATTTGCTCTTGTCAGATTTTCTCAGTCTCTGTCTCATAATAAATGAGTTTGGCCCAGTCACATTTATGGTGATTACAGATATGCGTGTTTTTATATCTACCACTGTATTTTGTGTTTGCTATCTATCTTCCCCCTTTCCTGCTTTCTGTTGAAATGATCAAGTTTTCTTTATTCTGTCTTCCATAGGTTTAAAAACTATATATTATTTTTCCAATATTTTTACTGTTACCTTAAAATATGCACTGAGAAGCATATTTTTCTTAATAAAGTCTAAAGTTAATCTATATTTTCTTTTATTCCTGAATAAACCAGACACATTTTTCTCCCTGACCCCAGCAGTCTGAAATTTTAATTCTACCTTGATATCAAAACATTTTTATAGTTCATATTTGTTTAGATTTAGCAGCATGCCTTATTTCTTTTCCACATTGTATCTCAATAATTCCTTCTGGTATTGTCTGTCTTCTGCATATTAAAACCTTTAGTAAGTCTACAGTTAGTAAGCTTACTGAATCTGTGGTTTGAGAATATGTCTGTCATCACACTTGGATGATCACTGAGATAAATTTAACATTCTAGGTTCAAAGTGATTTCCTCTCAGCACTCTGAAGATAATATTTTCTCTTCTTAAATCAGTGATACCAATCTGATTCTCACTCAACTGTAGGTAATATTTATGACAGTTTTTAGTTTTCATTTTTCTTAGGGGGCATGTGTGTTTGTTTGATGATTGTGTGCTCATCTACTATGGGACAATTCTCCTCAGTGTAACCTGAGTAGTAACATTAATCAGCCATGTGTAGATGGAGGTTTCTGCTTACCACTGGCTTCTACTGCCTAATTTTATTTGTGATTATTTTAGAGTGACTGTGTTTTTAAATTGACCTTTTATTTTATTTCATAGAACAGATCTGGAAAGAAGAGTGGCATGGCAGACAGTAACCTCAGATCCAGCTGATTGTAGCAACTGCTCACCAAGCTATTCCAAGATGACCACGTTCTCAAAGATCACAGCTAGGAAGTTGCCCCCAGAAAAATCCCTCCTAAGTGACAGGTAAGTAAGTCTGCTGGTGCTGCAATCAGAAGTAGTGACCATACTCTTAGTTAGTTGCTCAGCCAGCACCCCTGGTCTTGAGGGAACAGAAGGAAGGACAAAAAAAAAAAAAAGCAGATGCTTTCAATAACCAAGAAGCAGAGAAGTTTTTGAGGACAAGTAGAAAGCTGAGGAAATGCTGATCCTCCTCCTTGAGCTGCAGTTGGAAAACAAGAGCAGTTAATAGACCAAAAAAAAAAGCATACTGGGTTGAGGCCCCAGGTTGGTAGGAAGCAGATGCTGCTCTATATCTATAATGTAATATAGAATTACCATTTTTTTCTAAGTAGGCAGTAATTATAACTGACTATAATTTGTTATTGCTAGGAATCTGAATGCCCCTGAATACACATGTGTTATATTAGGAGATTTCCCCATGCAAAAAATAATTTGTAAGCAGAGAAATGGTATTTTTATGAGTCAGCTAGAATAATATCCCTATGTGGGGAGATGTGGTAAAGTGAGCTTTAAACCTAGGTGGGATTCACAGTAGGAAAAAGATAGGCCTTTCATTCCTGTGAACTGGGGAAAATAAAAGATGAGACATTTTATCTGAGGCCACCTACTTTAAAAATATTATCAATGAAGCAGTAAGAAGATATCCATGCATCCAAAAATAGTACTCTCTATTAGTTCTCTTAAGCACATCACTCAAACCCAAAATAACCTCGCACATGGAAGAATCAGATCATTGAGCACAAGTCCTTGCACTGGAGGAAAGCCCAATGGCAAAGAGATCCAGAAAGATGCTTTTATGTCTTCAACGCTGGAGAAGAACCTACACTCAGGTCCAGATCACAATGACTTTGGAGTTCTTGGTGAGCTGAAAAGGGTGTTATCAGAAGTGGAAAGTCTAAGGCAAGCCAGTGAAATAAGTAATTTTCAAAAGTAGAAGGAAGGGAGTAAGATGCATTTTGAGGTGGCACAAACATCAGATGAAGAGGAATGGCCAGAGTTCACAGACCAATCTGCAAAAAACGTGCCCATTTCCTTCAAGAAAATAGATAAATGCCTGAAATGGCAGGCTGTTTAGGCGGTGAACCTGCTTCTGAATGCTTAACAAGAATAATTCGTGTTGTAGCTGTCAGCTCTCTTTTTAAAAAGCAAGGGAAGCAGTGCAGCCTCTTTTTTGGGCAATGGCCTGGTCTGCGTGCTGCAGAAAGGAGGGTTTGGAGCTAAAGGGAGCCTTCAACAGCCAGCATTTGTTACCTTTACCTTGGCCACAGATTTGCATGTCAGGGAAAAAACACACTCGCACAACCCACTTGCTTCCTTCCACCTCAACATTTGGACAAAAGGTAAGAGGAGAAACGTAGAGACAGGGTCCAGTGATCATGCACATGAAACAAATGTGTTTAAGTGCACTCGAGTCCTTGGACCCTGTCTGATAAATTTAGAAGGGACTCAGCTCATCTTTCCTCGTTGAATGGACAACTTGATCTGGAGAATATAGGAAATTCTATAATTTAGAGATCTTATCATTTTAACTTGGAAGGAACACTTGAGAGGTCCGTTTAATGGCCGTACGTGAAAGAAGGAAAAGCCAAGATCAGGGAGGGGTTAGCTCGATTTCAGCCCTGGTGACCTGCCCACTGGTCATGGGCTGACCTTTGACGTCTCCTCCCGCTGATGGCGCATGCAGCATTTCTCAGCCAGCTAACTGAGCCTCAGAGATGTCCTGTGGACTACCACATATCACCAGCTTCCTGGAAGAGCCCTGTCTCAGGTAAAATGAGGCATTTCTTTCACAAAACACTGGTCCCTAATTGAATAACCATGGCTGTGCTCAATATTACAAGAGACACGGATGGTTTAATTAGTTGTTTAAATGAATGGCAAGAAATGGTACTTACCCAACAGGCTTTTCCCCTTGCTCAACTTCTGAATCCTGTTCATTTCATTCTGGCAAGGGAGACCTAAAAATAATTTATGAAAGTCAGTTTCCAGATGGTAAGGGATATGATCGCTAATGATTGGCTTCACTCTTGACATGAAATGTAGACAATGACACACCTGGCAGTGGAATTACTCCATCTGCTGTTACTATGCAGCAAAACAAATTCAGGCCATTAGTGGCACTTATTTTAAAAAAACAACATTTTATACCACTAGGTACTTAAAATAGTATTTGGGGCTACTTGCACTGTATAGGAATCTTTCTTCCCACCACCCATTCAAGCAAATACCAAGTGTCTCGTCGGTGATTTCATTATTTACTTCCTTATATAAAGAAAAAAAGTCTCTTATCAGCCAAGACTTCTATGAGGTGAGAACCAGGATGATGATAGGTTACTAGTGGGTACGTGTGTTGAATCCACAGACTGTGACAAATACTTAATCTACCCCAGGTCTTACTGCAGTATAGAAAGACGATTAGAATGGCTACTTCCGACCTCATGGCTCACTACCCCAGGAAAGTAAAGCACAGGCCTCAAGGGACAACTATGAAGATACAGAAGAGATCCAGAGGGACAGAAGGGTGACACCTTAACTCTGGGCTTTGCCACCTCCTAGGTAAGTACTTTGGGCCTGTCTCTTTCTGTCTCTCAGCCTCCAAGTCTTCAGTGATAAAACAAACATGTGTTATTACAGACGAGCTCAAAACTGTCCATTCTCAAGTGAAGGGCTGATACAGTGGGAGCCACATGGCTAAAGTAGGGCATATGAAAGTGTGGGGTACCCTTTTGACTTCCACTCCAAGCAAAAAGAAAGGCGACCTCACTAATCTTAATTTTACTGTGACCGGCCTTTGCAGATGCTGTGGCTCTGCTATCTGCTCATGGTTCTCCAGCAAAGACCATGACATTTGGATTCTCAGGGCACTTACCCTACCTCTGTAAGCACAAGTGTGGGGTCTGCAGAAGGTACCTGACTGCCTATTTACCTCTGTTACCCTTCGGATTTCACAATGCCACCTGGTCTTGCTGCTTATTCCTTGAGAGAAACTGACTACCAAATACATGTTTTTGACTTCTGGGTTTACGATGATTTCAGAGTACAGGAGAAAGATACCACCTGAAACCAACAAAAAAGAGCCCAAACTCCATCTTTGATGATTAAAAGTAGCATCTATAGCAAATAATGAACATTTTTCACTGAATTCTCAGAATGCACCAGCGAATGTTTTAGAACTTTCTCCTAATTAATTTAATCTTTACAGTCACCATATGAGGTAGGTACAAATGGAAATGCTCATCTCACTATGAAGAAATACGGAGAAAAAATCTTTAGGCGTTTAGAAGACTGCTCCTGAAGAAGCATCACAATCATAAACACTCGCCCAGTTTACTAGGAAGAGAGTTTCTAATTAATTGTCAAGCCCCTTTCTCAAACTGTCCTATAGTAATTTTAAAAACTCTACTTATTGAAAGATAAGTAAAAATGAATCAAGACTGAGACCTACTCAAAATGCTGCAAGAAAAAGAGAGGAACGGACAAGAAAAAACTTCAGATGAAAAATTTGTAACAGAAAATGTATGCTGCTGAGAAGAAAATATTTACCAAAAATTCTAATGAAAAAAGACCATCTACAAGTATTTTAATGCACAGATGATACAAAAGCTCAAGGATATAAATGACATAAAAAGAGGAAAATTAAGCCGTTAAAGAAAGGAAGGCTATATCTGAAGCAACAAAACTGATGTGAAACATCCATGTGACTGATGAGGAGACTAAACACGTGGGACAAAAAAGTTTTAATTCTAGAGCTCAAAAGAGCATAACATGTCTCAGGAAAAAGCGATTGATTGATGATATAGCCTGAGCAAAACTAAAACATGTCCAAGGAAGTTCATATCCGTGAAAGGTAAAGAATCCTTTTGGCTTCCAGGCAAAATGGTCACAACACCACCAAAAGGGAGAAAAATTCGTATGGGTTCACTCTTTCAGTAACTACATCCAGGGCTAGGAGAATAACGTTAAGGTATCAAGAAAGCAAACTATGATTCCAGGAATCATAGCATCTTTGCTTCTGTATAAAGGAAATTTATATATTTTCAAACATTCAAAGACTAATTCCCATGAGAACTTCTGAAAAAACTTCTAAAACTTGGCAATAAAGAATGATCTCAAAACCAGTCAACACGAAGAGTTTAAAAGTGCTCTTTAAAAGCTTTATTGGGCCAAAGAGGTACCCAGATCCTTAAATGTAGAATATCTACAAATTAACCATAATAAAAATACAAACTATGAATACCTATGGCCTATAGCTAAAGGGGAGACGTACACAAAATAAGAAAGAACGACAACAAATTATTTTGCTCAACTCCTCCTAGATGCCATTCTTTTCCATAGGTGGGTCCTGGCTCCCTCCCACAGTTGCTGAAAGGGCAGCCTATCTGGAGACATCGCATGTGGCTAGGGGCTCAGCTGTGTCTCGTGGTTAAGGCAGTTACTTCCCTCTCAGGGCCCCGGCATTACACCTCCAGGTGAAGTATTAGCAATGAGGCTTCACTTCACTCAACCTCAACCTGGAGCTAAAGCCACATGAATTTGTATGAACTCAAGCCCAAAGCTATCATTAAGCTTAATGCTGAACCACCACAAGCATTCCTACTGAAGTAAAAAGCATGGCTATTATTTAACATCGATTTGGAAGAACTACCTGATGTGATTAGAAAGAAATGAGGTATAAAAATTGAAAGAAAAAATTATCACTATTTGCAGATAATATGACTGCACACCTGAAAAATTCAAGGAAACCAACCAGAAGAACTATCATAAATAAAGTGAGGATTTAGTATGGTGGCCGGGAACAAATTTAATAGTGAAGCAATCACCAGTGAGGAAATATAATGGGAAAAAATGGATTTTGTCTATACTGGCAACAACAATAAACACAAGGGAAGTATAACATCTGTGAAAACAAAACTTGTAGCTTGCTGGTTAACAGACAAATCCTGTTCTAGGATAAAAGGGTTCAATATTATATAGCTATCAACTCTCTCTAGATTAATCTAATTTTGCCTGATTCTAAAAGAAATACCAGTAAGTTTTTTTTTAATTGAATAAACTGATTATAAAATTCAAAGAGTTCAAACATATAGGACATATAACAATATTCTGAAAAAAGATTAATGGTAGGAGAGAGTGGTCCACTAAATAATAAAACATGTCAACTAGTAGGACAGAGCACCCAGGAATAGACAGATAGAGCATATAGGAGTTTTATATATGATAGAGGAAGCATTTCAAACTAGTGGGAGAAAGATGGGTTAGTCAATAAATGACAAATGGGCAAGTGGACAACCATCTCAAGGGATCGGGGCTGGGACCCTACTTGACTGCACACACACAAAAAACTAAAGTGATAAAAGACTTCAATAAACAAACAAAACCCCACAAAGGTACTAAAGAAAACAAAAGAGAATTGCTTTACTATCTCACAGTGGGAAATGCCTTTCTAAGCTTAACATAAGCCTTATGGCTTCTAAGAAGCCCCAAAATAAAAGATGGAGAAATTTGACTATCTTAAAATTTTAAATTTCACCCTAGCAAAAACGCACATAGTCAAATTTGGGGAAAAAATCTATTTGCAATACATATGATGAGACCAATTCCAATGTCTTAGTATAGAGAGAGTTCCTACTAAAAACAGAAACACATAAGAACCTAATCTGAAGAAAATGTACAAAAAACAAAGACATTAAGGATCTTACACTGACTTTGGGAATTATGTAGCAAAGGTTCCTACGCCCGTCTTACAGATGGAAAAGCTGAGGCACAACAGTTAAAAGATTTTCCTAAAAGGAGGAGTGGAATAACACACTCCTTAATTATGCTCCTGGGTTTTCCCTACCATGCTGAAAGTGGAGGTCAATGAGGAGAAAAGAGCGTTTGCTTTATTCTCTAGCTGTGTCTTTCTGCTTGCTGATCCCTATCTCCCCAGTACGTGATAGGGGGCCCTTCCCTGCACAGCATGGTGGCCTTGCCCTCTGGGCCCCACCTCCCTCCTGCCTTACCTCCAGGCTTCTGGAAGCAGTAGCACCACTCATTGTTAGAGAGCTTGCCATCCTTGAAGGAGTCACAAGAATTGAAGAGAGGCTTGATACAGGGCTCGTACTTATCCAGGTAGATGGCGTTGATCTCTGAGTGGTCAAGCAGGAGGTCATAGTTCATGTCCAACTTGTTGAACATCCAGCCCAGGGAGTCCTTGCAGATGGGAAGGATGCTGGTGTCAAACCCTGTAGAGGGAAGGACATGTCTCAGCTGCCACCAAGCCCGCTCTCGCCACCTGCTCCCCTGATGCTTTCCCCCTCCACGGGTACAGTCTCAGCAGCCCTCTACCAGAACATGTGGTGGTGGTTGGTTGGTTTTTAAATGAAACAATCTAAAATGTGCTAAAACAGAAGTCAGCTTTTGAGGAGAATACGTTCTAAAGGGAATAAATCCCCAATGCTAATTTATCTGTGCTGTAAATAGGGGTTTTCATTTACCAGACTTGCTTAAAACAGGGGATGCCTGAAAGGAAGAGTACAAACGTGGTGAGTAAGAGGACTAAAGGATAATACTGCAAACTATGCTTTTATATTGAGGGAAAAAAACTACTTGAAAAACCAAAACAAAACAACTATCGTAAAAGGATGGCAGTGAGATGAAACTCTGTGGCATAATCCAGAAGCACTGATTATATCCCAAAGGACTGTTCAATCCAAGCAGTCTGAACATTAATGGGAAAACAAGCCAGGGTACCTGCCTCTGTTCCCCATTTTTCTTTTCTGCAATCCCCTCAAGAGATACATGACATGGAATCATGTATGACTCAGAAAATTATTTCTTTTTTATTTATTTCCCGGGGTGCGGGGAGGAGGGTTGGTTTTCTTAAAGAATTATTTGTTTCTACAGTGGAAACTGTATGCACTCGAATAATAACACTTGGCTTAACACTCGGGATACTGAGTATACTGTAGACAAACCCCAGAGAAGGCATGCCCCACATGTAAAACTCATCTTTCTTTCGGAATCAAAGCACCGGGCAATGTTAAATTATTCCATAATCTGGATTTCTAGGACTGGTTTTATTTTCCCCAGAAATATGATGAAAAGAGTTCACTTTTGTGTTACTGAAGGCACTCTTCTCAGCATTTTATACTTAATTATCTCACTGAATCCTTATAACAGCCCTAAGAGATGATGCTTTTATCCTCCCTATGGATTACAGACAAGAAGCTCAAGATTTAAGTTACTTGCTCAAGGTCATACAATTGTGGGGCTGGAATTCAAGCCCAGGTGGCCCAACCCCGAGTCTACATTCTCAGTCCCTCCTCTCCCAGGGCTGCCTCTTCTTCGCATGACACAGGCGCCTCCTACCCTGAGGACATCCAGTTGGCTTGGGCGCCAAGTTTAGGGATGAGCAATGCCAGGGCTGCTGCAGTGACTGTCACTGAGGATCCTGATGGGATCGATTGACCCTCTAGGGTTCTAACCTACAGCCTGCTCATCAGGCTCTATGTGCCTCACCAGGGACCCCTGCTTAGTCAGCAGGATGTAAGACAGAGAGCAAAGCGTGCCCACCCTTTCAAGTAGCATCTTTACAACAGGGTCTTTGCCGTCCAGAAGCCAGTAGCCTAAGTGTTGCACCTTCTCCCCTGAGCTCTCACAGAAGCCTGTGCTTCCCCTCATTGTCGGTGCCTGTAAATTAGACCCTAAGCTCCTGAGGGCAAAGACTCTCTTGTTCCCTTCAGTAGCCTCAGCCAGTACAGGCACACAGCAGGTGCTCCACAGAAGAACCTGTTGAGAGAAGTTTTCCAGCTACTGCGAAGTTTACTTACCCGTTCCAACATGAAAAAATCTTTCCATTTTTAAATTTATACCTTTTGATATCTTAAAGCACATCTTAGAAAAGATCCTGATTTTCAAGAAGAGAGACTATGGAACATCATCTGGCCTCTTCTTTGACTGAAGGTCATGACTGAACAATCTCTGTGATGATGATGTCCTCAGGGGCGACTGAATAAAGGAAGATAATTGACTCTGACACTAAATGGCTCCACACTTTTGTACAGAATATTTTATGTAATATGTGTCAATGTTGTAGGATATTACCATTTTAATACACAGGAAAGGGAAATTTTAATACTGCTGACTGACCACCGAAAAGAAGTGCCAAGCTGGCTGGGCAGTAGGCTAAGGTCAAGCCTACCCACACCTATTTGGAAGGCTCTAGAAAAGAGGCACCTGCATCTGATATCCAGGGGAACAGAGCAGCCCTTCTGGCTGGCCCCGAGCTCATGGCACTTCTAGGGTTCCGTGGTTTTTGTTCAGAAAGCCCAGGGACTCAGCGGCTCCTGGAAGATCCCTGGGAAAAGCTTCTAGAGACTATCTATCTATCTGTGAATTAACTGTCCACAAACTCCCAAGGAAACCTTTGGCGGGGATGGAAAGAAAGACTCTTACATCCCCCTTCCCACAGATACAACCCCAGGACCCACTCTTTGGACACTTAGCATTTGCTTCCCAGAATCTACCTCTCCCTTAAGGTAAAAAAGATCCAAACTGGTGAAAGAATTGTCCACTAGTATCAACATTCTCTACTAGTATCTCTAGATGGCTATGAACAGCAAAGGATAAACCCGAAATTAAGAAGATCATTCTAATTTGGGCTGAGGACCAGATGCTGGTTAAACTCTGGGTCCCACCAATTGCCAGTATCACTTCTTACCTACTTAGTTCAATCCAGGAGCATTACATTCAGAAATCCTGTCCACACAAGTGTGGCATCAGGGATGGGGTGAAATACTCTCTGCTTTAAATTACGTGTGTTTTTATATTTTGACAAATCAATATAAAAATCTCTACACAGAAGAGGCCGTGGCAAAGCTCCACGCATCTCAACAACTGTATTGTTGAGTAAGCCGTTCTGTGCCAATCGGCCACAGTGTGCACGAGCTCGCCCCTAATGGCCTTTGCGTTAAAGGCAGTGAGAGGCTCCGTCAAGGTACAAACAGGCAGACCTACTCTGAGTTTTCTCTCCAGCTTATGGAGAGGCTCTGGGTATGGTCTCTGCCAGTTCAGTGATGGCGGAGGGAAAACTTGTCTGGGAGTTTATCTATGGAAAACAAAATGCAATCTGATTAACGTCCATAAAGCTAAGTTATCAAAGATGTTTGCTACCGTGTTGCTTATAATAGCTGAACATTAGGAACAACTTCAAACCTCCCAAATAAAGGTCTAATTACATAAATTATGTTGTATCTATACACTGAGATTCTATATAGTGATTACAAGGCAGAATACTACTCAACAGCCTAGAAAGATAGTCATAGTGTATTGCTGGATGATAAAAGAAGGCCGTAAGACAGTCTGTAAAGTGTGTGTGTGTGTATACATACACACACAGACATAAATATTTTTTTCTACGTGGCAAGGAAACATTTGAAGTATATGCCATGCCACGACGTGCTTACAGTTGTTAAAATGGTGTGTTTCTATACATTTTTTAATTGAAGTGTGGTTGATGTACAATATTGTGTTAGTTTCAGGTGTACAGCATAGTGATGCAGTATTTTTGCAGGTTATTACAAGATAATGGCTATAATTCCCTATGTTATAGAGTATATTGTTGCTTATCTGTTTTATACACAGTAGTTTGTTGTTTTGGTATCTTTACATATACTTAAATGTATTTTCCAACAGGACTGTACTAAACACATGATAATTTTGCAAGCAGACTTTAAAAAACATAAGTTGTTGTAGTATTTTCTCGATTCTAAGGCATTTCCCTCTCCTCCATATTTTAATGTTTCTGAAACGGGGGCATATTTCAAGTCAGTGTATACGTTTAACTTAGTGTTTCTTTTAACAACCGCATCTCGGGGTGGTCCATCAACGACATCCAATAACTGGGGAGGGAATGTGGTGTTTAAAATGAGATAAATTAGCGAGAGTAAAGCGGTCTTACTGCCTTGGGCTGTGTCGGAGCTGGTGGGCTTGACGACCCTGTTTGCATCCTCATGAAGGGCTCCAAACCAGTCTTTGAGCCGGGACGCGAGGTTCCTCAACTCCTTGTCCGTGCAGGCTGGAGAAAAGCAGATGGAAGAAACAGTGAGTCCCTGGGCCTTCTCCTCTTTTGAGCTCTCTACTCTCAACGTGGGATGCTCCTAACAGACCTTCCTCTCCAACCAGGATACAGCTCCTTACGCCACTGTGAAAATGTCCCAAAGATGCTGCTCTCACAGGTACAGAGTATGACAAAGTGAGAGCCGAGACGCCCATGGCAAGCAGCACCACGCACAACTGAACTTGGACTGCCTTGGCGCTCTGAAAGCAAGCTGGGATGGCCTCGCGATCATGCACCAGCCTCCAAAAGACCGTCACGGGTCCCTTTTGCTAACCCGATCAAACTTGCTATTGCAGTTGCCAGAGAAGATGTTTTCCACTGAACTCATGCCAAGAGATTAACATTTAGGAACAGCTAATGCTCTTAGGGAAAGGCTGCCTGGGACACCACAAGATCCCAGTAAGAGCGACTCTCAAGTTTGCTTTAGCCCATGTTTGGGCTTGTGGATGTGGCTTATGGTGCCGGCCTTTGAACAGACTGACTTGACTTTCCCCTGTGGACAGATGGATGCATTGTCCCTGGAAGAGTCCCTTCTATATGCAGCCCATCTTTAGCTATCCGGCTCATCTTTTAGGGTATGATAGAGCAAGGCCAACGAATACTCCTGAGAACAAGAAGAAAATCCAGATGGGTGGATGGGTAGGTGGGTGCAGGCTATTTGACAGTCTCAGAGAGAGCTAAGACTGGAGGAGAGAAATCCCCAAAGGAGAGACAATGGTGCAGAGGAGGGAGCTGACTTTCCCTAGCTGCCTGATTTTACCCTAATTCTGGGTGCTGAGAATTCTGACAAGGGGTCCAGGCAGTGGGCCACTCCCAAGAGGCAGAAAAACCAGCAATGCATTTAGCGGTTGTTTGCATCTGGAGGGACAGGAATTAGAGAACTGAGGAGGTAAAGCCTCAGTAAATAAGAAGTGAACCCCACAACTGTCAGTTTTCCCAAATTCTAAAGCTGCAGGAGTCAGGCTGTGAAGCCAAGCAAGCCACATTACAATGCAGAGCCAGGTTCTGAATGTCTCACGGTGCTGACAAGATGTAGATTAAGGCTAGAACCTATCAGTGCGGAGAGACCCCAGTGGAAGGCACGGGGGTAGTGACGGATGAGCAGAGGGTCTCACTCAAATTCCCATCCAGCCTTCACTAAGTGCGGGCTCTCACTCAACTGAGGCGACCAGCCCCCATCTCAGCTACAAAGGGATGAATCCCCTCCAGGAGACAATACTATGCAGAGCCTCTCCTCATTTTTATAGTTCATGTCTGCTTTCAGGAAAGCCCATCTTTCCTGAGCCTGGGGCTTGGTCCTTGATGGAGAACAAGAGCCAAACCTCCCAGCCTTCAGGCAGGAAAGGACTCTCTTGCCCTCCATCTGAGGGGAGGTGGTGAGCAGACCCACACTGGGTCTGTGCAACCTCAGTGCACTCATGTCTGCTTCCTTCCTTCCAGCCAGGAGCCAGAGCTAAACTCTGTAAAGCATGGAGTGTGTGGCCATTGTTTATACGCAGGTTGCTAACGACCTCAAGACAATACCTGGTGTTCAACAACCAGGACACGACTGTATCTTAAAACACCAGGCAGGCAATGGCACTGAGGACCGTCTGGAGAGGCAGCAGGGTATATAAGGGCTCTGGGGTCTCACTGCCTGCTGTGAATCCCAGCTGGACCACTGGCTGGGTGACTCAAGCCAGCCACTTAACCCCTCAGCGCCTCCATTTCGTCACCCGTAAACTCAGGGTATCATTATGTGACTATAAATTAGATGAGGTGTGTTAGAGGGCTTAGCAAAGCACATGGTATATAGTAATTACTCAGCATGTGCCAGCTATGATTTTTATTACCTCTACGATTGTTTTTATTTTTAAATTGACATCTTATCGGTAAGTTTAGAGCAAATAGAACAGCATTCAGAAAACCAGTAAGATAAATATACCTAAACACAACTGGCTTTGGCCATACAGGGAACAGGTGAACACACATACCTGTGCTATCCAACACAGTTACCATGAGCCATATGTGGCTATTTTCATTTAAATTAACTAAAATGAAATAAAAGTCAACATTTAGCTCCTCAATTGCACCCACCCCATTCCAAGTGCTCAGTAGTCACACTCAGCTAGCTAGCGAATGACTCCATCTGGGAGAGCGCAGATACAGACTATTTCCAGCACGGCAGAACGTTGTATGGCGAGCGCTGGATGAAGTTAGCTATCCCTTTGGGATTTCCAGCTTTTGGAGGTCCATCATGATATCCTGACACGCAAGCCTGTGCCTCCCGTCCTTCCCTCCAATCTGTGGAGATTAGCTGAGGAAGGAGATCACAAGCTCGCTCAAGCTGGGAACCCGCATCTCATGCTGAGCCACGTGCACAAATAGGAGGAGGAGGAACTGTGGCTGATGGAGGCGCCACACGGCTCTGCCAGGTACCAGGACTGGCCCCCGGGCGCAGGCCCCCACTAACATGCTTATCGGCCCCAACTCAGACCCTCTGGGGAATAGAAGGCCCTCTTTTCTGACTTTTCAGACAGTGCACAGCTCTAAACAGGAGAGGATGTGGTCTGCTTTTCCGAGGAGAATGGGCTCTACAGTCAATCTCACATTTGGAAAATGGAAAATTAATAGCATCTATTTCTTCCTGATTGCCACGCACACCATCTATTCTAAATGTTCTTTGAGCAGAGAAAATTGCCAAGTCAACTTGCAAAGGAAATGAATCCCCATCTCACACTGCAGGATAAATTAGTCAGTCATGTTTAACTAAACCCTGACAGATGTGCAGTTAATCTACATCTTTAGAAGACGGCTGAATTCCCAGCCGACTTCCCAAAGTACACAGGCTTTGGATGGCTGATGGAATCAGGGGCTGGAGTCTTGAAGGAGGAAATCTGTCGCTCAGGGAGAAGTCCTCAAGCAGGACGCCACTGGCCTGGGTAGAGAGAGATCAGAAAGCTGAATCGGAGATAGGAGGCGCTCAATTACTGGGCCCTGTTCATTCACAGTGTCCTCAACCGAATGGTCCTTACAAGGAGAAAGTCAGGCACAGTCTGCCTGGAGCCAGATATATCCCAGAGAAAAAAAATAATCAAAGACGACAGCACACAGAGAACTATTTGCTCAGATTTGGTATTCTAGCCATAACAGGCTGGCAATGGGAGAAAAGCGCTTGCCTTTTAAGATGCCTATTACAGCCCCTGATAAAGGTCGGAAAGGAGGATTAACGCTTTGAGAAAGAGGGGACCCGAAGGGTACCTCTCACACACTCGGTTCCTTCCTGGGGGAAAAGTAATTTCTGTGTGGAGGAAACCATAAGACCACATCCACCTGCCGTCTCACACTCTGCCTGGAGGTGGGCAACTCCTGTGATTTCTAGATGGGTGTCTGACGGTCTCTCCACTTCTGGTGAGAGAAGCAAGGTCCTCAGGCAACCGGCATCAGATCGTCAGAGGGAAAGATGCTTCTGCCTTGGGAAGGGATCTGGCTCGGTCACAGAGGCCGGGACTGGATCCCTGTCCACTACCTTAGCTTCCCAAGTGGTGGGCGCAGTCAGCGCCCTGCCCTCCTACTCTCCATTCTCTCCCCTCTCGCCCCCAGCCCTGGCTTCAGCTCAGTTTTAATTGCTATCATCCTCCCAGTCGTCTCTGCCCAGCATCCTCTTCCTCAGTCTTTCCATATCTGCCTTCCTGTTCCTACAGGTTAGTCTCCACCTTCCTTCCATGATCTCAGTCTGCCCAGCATGGCTGGTGTGTTGGCGGCGTCTCGGAGATCCACTGACCCCAATCCCCGCCTCCTCCCGTAGTCAGAGAATGGCCCTCAGAGCCTCAGGGCAAACACCTGGGCCTGATGTCCTGGACTCCCGCGCAAAGTTGCCTGCTTCTTGCTAGCCCACTGCCAGCCCATGGTGCCACCATGACCTCCCACCACCAAGACAACGGTAACAGACTCCTAATCGGTCTCCCAGTCTTGCTCCCACGTTCCCTTCGCCGAACAGCAGCCAAAGTGATCTTTCTAAAATGCAGATTTGATCAAGTCGCTTCCCCACTTAGCTACTCCAGAGGTTCCCAGTTGCTCACCCAAACTCCTCTATGTGATCCCTCTCTAGTCTCTCCTCCTCGCCCTCCAGGCTCTGCCCTCACTGTCCTTTCCACACACCTGTTCCCCCTGGAGCACATCTCTTCTCTTTGTCTTGCTAATGCCTATTCTCCATCAGATCTCTGCTTTAAAGGTATTTTCTCTCCGACTTCTCTAACCCTCAAGCCAGGTGAGTTTTCCCGTTTATAATGCTTTCGAAGTCTTGCTCCTCAGATGGCACTCAGCACACCTGTAACGTCTGGCTCAGTGTCTATCTATCTCCCCTTCTAGATCATAGCAGCACAAAACATGCCCCGAGGCTGGCTCAGCCCTTGCGGCCCAGCACCTTATGCCCTCAGCTCCTGGCATAAAGAATGGGATTTCCCTTGTGGCACAGTGGTTAAGAATCCGCCTGCCACTGCAGGGGACACGGGTTCGAGCCCTGGTCCCGGAAGATCCCACATGCCGCGGAGCAACTAAGCCTGTGCACCACAACTACTGAGCCTGAGCTCTAGAGCCTATGAGCCGCAACTACTGAGCCCATGTGCCACAACTACTGAAGCCCGCACACCGCCACAAAGACAAGCCACCACAATGAGAAGCCCGCGCACCGCAACGAAGAGTAGCCCCCGCTCGCCGAAACTAGAGAAAGCCTACGCGCAGCAACAAAGGCCCGACACAGGCAAAAATAAATAAATAAACAAACAAATAAAAAAGAATGCTCTCAACGCATACTTATTAACTGGGTATAACAGTGCTCTTGCTGCCTTTTGTAAACTTCAGTCCGTCCATCTGCACAATGGCGTAATAAAGCTTAGCTCATATCCTCACTGTATGGAGTAAGATGAGACACTATCAATAAAACATAGCTCACAGTTACTGGCATACAGCAGGGACTTGATAAATGTATGTTCCCCTTCCCATTTCCCAATTGTCTGCATAACACGTTAGAATTTTATTCTTCTGCTTTTTCAAAAAAAAAGCCTGAGGAGATGCCTGGGATATAAAGAATGACATCTCTCCTCTCCTTATTTTGTACGTGGGTCAATACAAGTCCAAGAGATTCAGCTTGTAATATATAGCTGCCTTCCTCCAGGTGGAAAAGCTCCATGATGGGAGGGATTGGTCTGATTTCCCCACACCTGATATTCCCAGCACTTACCACAAGGATGGATACATAATTGTTGTTCAAAATATATGTATTGAAAGAAAACATGAACACAGTGGTTATAAAATCCCCAAGTCAAACAGCTATCAAGTGGCAGAGACAGGATTTGGATCTCGGCTGTTATCTTGCTGGGCTGCCCCTGGGTCCTGGACCAGCTTTTTGGATGGACTGGGCTTGTGGGTAGCCAGTACTAACTGAGGCAATTAATATTCTTGGTCCATGATGCTCTGGGTTGAAAAAAATCGAAACATCAGGCCCTCGCAGGTAGAGGAAGCTCTGCCAGCAGAGCGCACGGGAGGAAGCTAGCTGAGTGTCGGGGGGGGGAGCGTGCAGGCTCCCACCTTCATCAGCTCTGCTGTGAGGACAGTGGCTCTTTGGAGGGACTGCGTCCGGCCTGCTGCCTTCCTGCTATGCTCCCAGAGGCATGTGTCACCTGTGCAGCCACTGGGGCTTCATTAGAGGAAAGTACAGGGCCACTGCATTACTCCAAGTGTGCAGGAAGACAGTTCCCTCCCCAAGGAAAGCACAGCGCTCGGGCAGAGAAGGGCCCCAGGTAAGGGCTCTCCCAGTGGGCTTTCCCTGTCTGTTTGGAATATATGAACAGAATGCAATGAGCAAGTGTGCATAAGGCACACGCAGCCTCTGTGGAAGGTGTATAGCCCTGGAAAGAAAATGTAGAAGTCACTTTTTCTACCTGGGCACTCTCTCGCCTCTCCACAAGGCCTGAAGCTTTAAGGGGTATTAAGCGCGCGATGGGCTCTGAATGCAGACAGTGTTGAAACAAAGCCCGGAGTGCATCATGAGTGGCCCAGCTGACGGGATGGAGAAGGATGCACTGTGGCCAGCATCGTAGGGTGGAAAGCGGTGACAAGGTCACTGCAGCCCTGGTGGGGTCATGAGAGAGGAGGGGGGCGCTCTGATCTATGAGTGTTTGCCTATGGAGAAGTTAGCCCAGGTAAGCACCGCTGGGGGAGAGAGCGGATCGCTCCTTCACTGAATGACCGTCTACCTGCCGCCATCACCCCTTCTTCCCTGGCTCCTCTGTCTTCCTTCAGACAAAGCCAAGGGCTACTGAGGAAGTTTCAAAAGAGGTAAAGTCTTTGGAAGGGGAGAGAGAGGAGCTGGGAAACCTGTGCTCCTTTGAAAAGTGCTCCCAAGGGTGATGACTGGTATTCCAAGCTGATCTCGGCTTATTGCTGACTTTGGGGGGCTGAATGACACGCTGCAAAGCCCTCTTAGAGGATTAGGAAAGGGGAAGGTAAGGAAACAATCCGAGGTATAAAAATATGTAAGAGATGAGGTAAAAAACAGAAGTGGGGACAGACCGTAGACATTCTGCATTTAGAGCTACAGTGTTAATATCTAACAGAGAGAGCAAGCGTGAGTGTGTCTGTGCATTACAAATCCTAACGGAAGCCACATTTGAACACCCAATTGGGTATGTCTGAAAATGCCAAATCCGACACGCAAGCATTATAGGATATCTGTAAGCCTCTGCTAGGGAACCAATTACCGGTACACTCTTGAAACTCATGAAATCTTGCAACTAAAGAGCCAAATGAGAAAACCACCCCGCCTGTCATATGGACCCTCCCTCCCCAACCCTAGCCTCACCAATGCTTAGCTCAGGACTCAGGCAGAAGCTAATATGAAAACAATAAGAATGTAATTTAAACTTTAGTGCCTCTGAAGGTAATTAAAGAGTTGGGCCAGACTGGAGTTTTCTCTGGAGCAGGCCGGGAGGCCTCTCAGAAATGGAGACCGGGTGCTGGTCCTTTCAAACTAATCTCCTTCAGCCCTTCTAGGTGCTGTTGTGCATAATTAGATAATCAGAGCAGCAGCGGATCGATGCACTCAGAGTGTTTGCAATTAGCATCTTCTGTAAAAGGTCCAGCTGAGCCGAAATAGATGCTGGGTAGAGCCTGGACTGGATCGACTCAAGGAAGTGTTCCTGAACCGCCTTGCCTAGGGTCCAGCCTCTTCTTTCTACCCTGGCATCCTCATGCTGCTGGGAGCCTTCAGCCTCCTCTTCCCAAGAGGGACTGGGTCCCTCGTGCCGCTGAATATCTAGCACGCGGCAAGTGCCCCAGTGCTGGTGGGGGGAGTGTGCAGGAACGCTGAGCAGGGGGTGCTACACTCCACGGGAGCTTGAAAGACAGGGAGGAGGAGCAAGGCTACAGCTTTAGAACGTGGGCGCTAATCAGCTGGAACTCAAAGAGGTGAGGGTTGGTTGATTCTGCTTAGCATGGTTTTTAGGAGCAATAACCAGTCATACTGCTTTAAAAGAATCCCAGGGAGGCAGGAGAGAGTAACTAGGCTCTGGAGAAAGACAGAGCTGAGCTCTGAAGCCAGCTCTGCCGTCCTAGCTGAGACTGGACAGGTGACTTTTCCAATCATCAGTTTCCTCATCTGCAGAATGGAGGTGATGACAGAACAAGCTCGCAGCATTATGGGAGGACTGGACTAGAACAGATTTAAGTGTTCAGCACTCGGTAACGAGCGGCTCTGAGATTATTTGTGTTTGTGGATCCACCAAGTGGAAGAGTATGGGAATCCAGATCATGCGTGTGGTATTTTCACATGAAACAACCCCTGAAGCCAGCTAGTAAGATACGATACTCCCCTGCTCTTTCTCAGAGGTTAGGCAACATTGCCAAGGTCCTACAGATGGTCAACAGTAAAACGGACATTCAAACCCAGTTCTCCTGATTTGACATTCACTTGATCTGCTCACACACCACGACGCCTGGTGCCTGCACCTGCGCCTCTACTCCGGCCCCATAAGCAAGGGAGACCCCCTTCCACAAGTTAAAGACCACGCACTTGACTACAGGGGTCAGAACCCCACTCCCTGCCCTGAATACAAACAGGGGTTTGGCACTGCATTAAGACTTCAAGCTTCTACATACAGATGGCCAATAGGCACATGAAAAGATGCTCAACATCGCTAATTATTAGAGAAATGCAAATCAAAACTACAATGAGGTACCACCTCATGCCAGTCAGAATGGCCATCATTAAAAAGTCTACAAATAACAAATGCTGGAGAGGGTGTGGAGAAAAAGGAACCCTCTTACACTGTTGGTAGGAATGTAAATTGGTGCAGCCACTATGGAGAACAGTATGGAGGTTCCTTAAAAAACTAAAAACAGAATTACCTTATGATTCAGCAATTCCACTCCTGGGTGTATACCCAGGCAAAACTATAATTCGAAAAGATACATGCATCCCTATGTTCATAGCAGCACTATTTACAATAGCCAAGACATGGAAACAACCTAAATGTCCATCAGCGGGTGAATGGATAAAGAAAATGTATGTACACACACACACACACACACACACACACACACACACACACACACAATGGAACATTACTCGGCCATCAAAAAGGATGAAATAATGCCATTTGCAGCAACATGGATGAACCTAGAGATTATCAATACTGTGAAGTCAGAAAGACAGACAAATACCATATGGTATCACTTATGTGTGGAATCTAAAATGCAACACAAATCAACATATCTACAAAACAAAAACAGACTTACAGATATAGAGAAAAGACTTGTGGTTGCCGGGGGGGAGAGGCGGGTATGGGAGGGAAGGATTGGGAGTTTGGGATTAGCAGAGGCGAACTATTATATATAGGATGGATAAACAATAAGGTCCTATTGTAGAGCACAGGGAACTGTAGTCAGTATCCTGTGATATTTTCCATAATGGAAAAGAATATGAAAAAGAATATATAACTGAGTCACTTTGCTGTACAGAAGAAATTAACACAACACTGTAAATCAACTCTACTTCAATCAAATTTTTTTAAAAATTAAAAAAGAGTTCAAGCTTCTGGGTCTGACAGCCCTGGGTTTGAACACCAGCTCCCAGTGTACAAGTGGTTGTTTTTCACATAAGTCACTGCTCTTCTCCAAGCGTCGGGTTTTTCATCTGTAAAATGGTGACATTAGCAGCCTCAGCCTCATGGGGTTGTGGTAGGGATTCACCGTGAAGATGAAGCTTTCAGAAACCGGCAGGCAGCCACCGGCACCTCCTCTTCTGAGGAACGTCAAGGGCTGGTAGCACTTACCCTTGGGAGGCTAAGAGATACGCTCCCAGCCATAGCGGTTTTAGTGGCAGAAAACACAATCAGGGCTTCCTGACGGGATTTTCAAAGCACATACAAGGTGAATCCCCACTTCTAATTGGAGATCATCTAACAGAGATTTGAGCCAGGTTGTGCCTGCTCAGATTAAATTGCATTATTATATGTAATTCCAGTTTTTACTTTTCAGTGCCTAAAACATCAATATATATGCGTGTTCTCTCACCCTTAGAGAGTGCATCGTTTTGTGTAAAGACAGGCATGAGCAAAGGAATTAGGGCCCCATTATTCAGGAGCTCACTAATAAAATCCTTTTTAAAAAGCAACCTTTGAAAGAGCTTAAGATACTGACATTAAACTGGGAGGAAGATGAGTTAAACTAATTAATGGTACAACCTACAAGAAAAGACAGATAGATTTCCCTATTAAACCCCTTAAGACTATTCTTAGTAACCAGATTTGAGGAGACTTTAATGGTTCTCTTGATTCTAATGATAATCCTTCACCTGGAAAAAGAAATACATTTAGAACTTGCACAACATTTGTAAATGTGCATTAGTGGAGTAGCACTTATTTTCCCCCCTGAATAATCTGGAGCAGGGAGGTTAGCTCAATGAAATAAGCTTTTAAAGCTTCTGATAAGATCCACAGATTTTCCACACTCTGGGGCAAAACAAAATGTTGAATATGCAAAATATTGGTTAAAAATGCCAACTCTGGCTTTAATTGTGTTTCCCAGGCAGTGGGTAGGCATTTCCCTACATGGGAAACTAGACTAGATGAGCAGTACTGCAGAAAACAGCAGTTTTACTAAAGGATTTCATAGCCAACCAGATTTCCTAGGTCCTCAACTAATAAAGACTAAGCTGGAAAAAATGACATCTGTTCTCACCTAAAATCAGCAATGGCAGGTGCTTCAGGACAAGGTGTGGGATGCAGCCTCCACCTGGACTTCTGAGAGCAGTGGGAGTGGGCAGAGCCCTGGGAAAGGGGCAGGGATGGGGAAGGTCAGTCCCTGCCTGGGTCATCCCACCGCAGAGAGGCAGACTCAGTGTCTGCAAGTCACTTTGTGTTTGTTAATGTGTGAGCTCAAATGGCTGGTGACAGTCAGGGAAGACTTCTAAGAGGAGGCGGGACCTCATCTGAGGCTCATGTGCAGGGAGGACTGAAAAGAAGACATTCCAGGCAGGTCTTAGAAATAATGAGGAAGCCAGTTGAAATGAAGTGACTGTTTGATTTTTACAGCTGATTTATATTTAAATTAGCTCTGCTCGAATTAAACACACCAACTTTAGCATAATTCACTCTAATTCTAAATCATAAACATATATAAAAATCAAACATATAAATGTGTGTGTATATATAAAATCTTCTGTGTATCTGCTCAAAGATATTCCATTATTTTACACATTATATAAATGCTTACGTGCATTCCAAGGACCATTTTCTGACCAGGTAACACTTACTATTCCAGGACTGATACTAGCCTGTATCTGCAAGAGGTTTCAATAACAGAAAACATATCTTTAAGGTACATATAAGAAGAATCTCTGGGGCTTCCCTGGTGGCGCAGTGGTTGAGAATCTGCCTGCCAATGCAGGGGACACGGGTTCGAGCCCTGGTCTGGGAAGATCCCACATGCCGCGGAGCAACTAGGCCCGTGAGCCACAACTACTGAGCCTACGCGTCTGGGGCCTGTGCTCCGCAACAAGAGAGGCCCACGATAGTGAGAGGCCCGCGCACCGCGATGAAGAGTGGCCCCCGCACAGAAACGAAGACCCAACACAGCCAAAAATAAATAAATGAATAAATAAGAATTAAAAATGAATATCTGCTTATTAAAAAAAAAATTTTAAAAAAAGAAGAATCTCCATTCCTAACTGGCAATTTGTGTCCAGTGTAATCTGTTCAAATTCAACGTCCAAATCTGGGCATTTTTAAACATAATTTAAGTTTCCGTGTTTTTTTAATACCTAAAGAACCAATACATGCGTGTATGTTTTTACCCTTAAACATGGCATTAACTTTGTTATTTAATGGGACAGGAAGCCACAAAGGATTGGCAGAAGACCATGACTGCCAAGCTTGGGACGGAGATCTGATGCGAATGGCCTGGGACGTAGCTTGGGATGGAGATCTGATGCGAATGGCCTGGGACGTGTATGGAACCTGAGATGGCCTCTTTAATTTGTGGGTGAGAGGGGGACATCAGATTAGGTGGGGACCGGAGTAGATTTAGCCCAAATACAGAAAACCGCAAGCTCCTCTTAGTCCTTCCCCAGAACTCCTCCCCTTCCTGGTCTAGAGTGGATGGTGACATGGGTATAGGGGCTGATTGGAAGATTGGTAGCACCAACCTCTTCCTGTGACAAAGGTCAAGCAGTACCTCCAGGGGTACTGTAGTTGGAGTCTACGGTAAGAGGGTAGAGGTGGGAGCTGGAACTGAAAACTCCCAATTGGAACTGAGGCCAGGACAGAATGATCCTGGAGATGCCTGGAGCAGACGCATCCTGGCATCTTCACTCTCATGCTTCTAGTGGACAAACTGATAGAGGACCAGGATAAATAAGGCAATGTCTAAGGAAGAGCTGCCTTCTGAAGCCATAAAGGGTGTCTTAAGCTATTCCAAGACTTGCCAGGTTCAGTGTCTGACTCACTATTCTTTTCACTCTTCAGGTTATGCAACTCACTCTAAATTTGTCTCCACCTTACCCTGGAAGACTTAGGGCACAAATGGGTATAGTGACTTGACATGATAAGATGATGGTATCCAAGCCTCAAGGGACCTCCTCTGGACTCACAGAGGACCTTGTGACTGGCACAAAGATGAAATAGTAGCTACTATTATTTCTATTTTTAGAAACACTTCTATATTTGATCACAGTTGCCTGTTTAGACATCTAGTATCTAATAAGGCAGCATGACACAGCTAGCAATTTCCCTGTTCCCCTCCTAAATATCATATATAATCAACAATGTAAACAGAAAAAATACCACAAATTCCATTTTCAGTGAAACTAGAAAAGAGATATAATCCCTAGCTTTGAACAATATTGCAGAAGCCACCCAGATGGAAGTATAATGTCCAGACAGGCCAGTAAAAAAATATCAAAAATATGTTTCTGATAAGTGAAGGACTCCTCCTGAAGTGATAGATAAGCATTTCCTGTTCAGCAAAAACTAAGGGATCTGAAGAAAGGACAGGGCACAGATCAAGCAGAAGCTATACATGTAGAAGAAAACCAATAAGAAAGCAGGAAAAGAGTGTAGTGGCCTCGGGGCAGCAGGTCTCAGAAAATGCTCACAGCGTTGCTCTTCCTGTTGGCAAGAGGCATTCCAAAGTGCAAGAGCAGCGGAGACAGCTGATGAGAGAAACCCTCTTGAGGCTGATTTGTTTCATAGAAACAGAAAGAAACACAGAGGAGCCATTTTAGCAGGAAGCCATCTGTCACTGGTGACACTGAAGCAGAGTGCTTTTGGATTGTGAAGGCTACAAAAATAGAAGGGTTTCCCCCCCCCCCTTCATCCATAGGACTCCCTTTTGAATAGGTAGGCCATTAAGGTCTAACTTACTCCAATATTTTTTTTCCAATATTTTTTAAAAGATTCTGTCATGTTGATATTTTATATATACGTATGTAGTTTCCATATGTATGTATGAAAATTATGGAAAAGAGCAGCAAAACAAAACTTACCACAGAACACTCAGCAGAAAAATGGAAAAGGTGAAAATGTGTACCGAGTATGACACCATGAATTAAAACAATCACTTTTATGAAGAAAGACAATAAAACAGTATACAAGAACTCAGAGAAGAGATGAAGAGACCACAGAGGAGATGGCATGTGAGCATTTAGGTCCCAGGAAAGGAGGAGAAAGAAAAACCCAAATCATCATAAAAATGAAGCCAAATTGGAAGAAGCACAAGGGAGGACACTGTGGGAAACTCACTAAGAGAGAAGGATGCCGGAAATGAGAAGAGTGAACAACATGGAAAGGAAATAAGGGATTACAAAGGATTAGAGAGCAAAAGACAGCTATAGAGAGGAGGCAAAGGACATACTACAGGTGCATAGCTGGAGCCTGTGAAGACACAAAAGAAAACAATGGAACAGGACATATGTTTAAAATGCAATTCATTAGACCATTCCTAAAATAAAAGAAGAACTGAATCTACATATTGAAAAGGCACAGCATTAGCCAGGGAAAATCAACCTAGAATAGTTGATACTAAGATCAACTTAGTATCAACCAAGTTGTCTTTTTAACCCAAAGGGGAAAAATAATCCCTAAACACAGATTTTTTAATCAACACGATCTGTGTGCTGTCCTCCATCCTGCCTTGTGACCTTGGGCAGGTCTAAATTCAATTTCAGCACTCCCTGAGTCAGACACGCGGGGGGATGCAGAGATGATTAGGACATGGCCCTTGCCTGGTGCTCAGTCTCCCCTCTCCTTATTTGTAAAAGGACAACGTTTTCCATTCACTGTATCTGTGGAATTTTAATGACAAAGACCTTTCTCCCAGTATGTTCTTTGCTGGAGAACCAAGGCTCAGTTCCAATATATGTTCATCTGTGGAATCCTCTCTCTACCCACCCAGGAAGGTTCGACCGCCCCTTCATGGGGTGTCCCCAGAGCCCTATACTAAAAGAATTCCACTTTTATGTGCTATGTCACAGCCTGTCATCCCTCCTGGACTCTGAGCCAACGCAGCAAGGATTCTGCAACAGTCACATCTGTACTCACCCGCAGTTCCCAGCAGAGTGTCTGGTCAAAGGTAGGCATATGTGCAGAAGGTACAAGGGAAGTAATCTGAATATTCTGAGCTAAGTGAAAACACTGTTCCCATTACCATAAAAGTACCAGGAATAAACACGGTGAGGAGGTCAAATAAGAAAGTGCCGGTGTGTGCATTTGAGGATGAGGGAGAGAGTTATAACTACCACCAAGACAAATAACTTCCAGCCAGAAGATGACTGGACTTGGGTGGGGGAAGAGGCGGGAGAGATACATGGGTGCCCGACTCTATGACGCTAACTATATACAAAGACACACACTGTCTTAGTGAAGCCTCAGGAAGTCCTGGGAGGGTGATCCTATGACCTCCACTTCGCATTTGAGAATACCAAGGTCTAGACAGGTTGGGGCCTTGCCCATTCTCACCTCGTCTCCCTGCAACACACATGTAAAGGCCAAAGCTGGCATTAGAACCCAGGACCGAATGATTCTAGTCCGTGCTCTTTACTCCACCCACGCCGACTCGCTTATGGGAAGGGAGGGCTTATTCTTCTATCACAGATATCATACTGATTCCCCCTATCCAAGGAAAGAAATTACCAGAAAGCCTGGCAACTCTGAGCTCAGGGTCCCATAGGCTGAAGTCTGGCTCACGGGCTTACAGATTGGCTCTAACCCACCCTGCTAACACCTCAGTCGGCCTGGCAGCGTCCGGGGGTCCCTGGGATCTCACTGTCCTATTTATTTGCATATTGTGATGGAAAGATGCAAGAAGGACTCCACGCACTTGGCTTGTTTCAGCACTGGCTTCTCATTCCTGTCTGGATAGTTACCACTAAGTAATTTAGTTTATCTGTGTCTCCGTGAGCTTATTTGGAAAACATGGAACACCACTTATGGAAAATTAAGCTTCATTTACTTTAAGCGTTCAGCCAATAGTGCAGGAAATGGTGATTTGGAGGTAACTGGCTTATGCATATGTAAACATGATACATTTAGCAAATTATGTAGACTTCACACTTCAGAGCATTGAAGAAAACAAAGGTACCTTTCAAGGAAGCTTTAGTGCAATAGAGCCGTTCTGAAAGGAACAGAATTACTGGTTTGTAAGAATAGTTGAACTCAGACACAAATGGAAAATAATGATTTACACTGTGGAACAGGGGGTGGGCATAAGCAGAATTTGAACAGGTCTAATTTGGAGTGGTGTTAAGGTGTCTCTAAGGACTTCAGAAGAATTATAGCCCATGGTGTGCTTTGAGATTGAATTCATGGTATGATGAGGTCGTGCATTTCAAACTCAGTTCCTCTGTGACTCAACGTTTCACACAATTTCCCAGCATATGTTTTTCTCCTTGAGCCTACAGAGAGAATTCTAGGTGTACCTTTAGCTCAAAAAGAATTGCAAGAGTTAAAGCATCCCTCAAACCGATTATCTTTTCTATTCTCCACTAAGACCTATTGCCTAAGTCCCTTCTAGTATCTCATCAGTAATTAATTGCACTGAAAACTTAACGTTATCACTCCACACAGGGCAACCTTACAAGCCAGCACTGCGGATTTCAGAACTCCTGGACAGGGCAGGTTAGAGTGCCTGAACTTGAGGGTTTCCAGCCTGCAGACCAAAGTGAAGGTGCTGCACGTGTCCGCAGGCACTGCCTCCAAGGGACCCACTAACTTGCAGGGCCCGAACAGCCCACCATTGACTGTAAGAGACAAAGTCACCAGGGCAGCTTGGCTGCGTTGCTTTCATCAATACTAACACCAGTACTGATACTATGTTCCAAGAGCTGCCATACATTAAATACCTACTATTGCTGAGAACCATAAGAGCACCTTGCCTTCATTTAATCCTGGTGATAACTCATCAAAATCGTTACTATTACTTCTCTCTTACTGATAGAAATAGGTTAGGGAGGTTAAGTGACTTCTTTTCTGGCTGCCACTGAGTGCTTATGATATGACAAGTGCTATACACACAAACATGACCTCACTGAATCATCACCCCAACTCTCTATGAGGTGGGGAGTTTCATTAATATCCATTTCCCAAGCTGTGAACCAGAAGGAAGTTACATTCCATGTCTCAGGTCAAGCTAATAAAGGGTAGAGCCAGCAGTCACATTCAGGTCACAGCCACAGCCATGTCTGTCCCACTGTGTGCTGCATTCTTACCATTTGAAAAGAGGTCCCCATTGCCGGAAAAGGAGGAAGAGTGGGGGAAGGAGCATCTTGAGCTTGCAGAAGTCATGCTGGTCTCTGGTACCCAATGCTCCCCCTCCCATCCTCTCCCCCCACCCCTGACAACATGCTCCCAAATACACACACCCCATCCCCATTCCAAGTGACAGACTTGTAAATCCCTGCAAGAACCCGTTGAGGAAGGCACTATTATCATTACCATTTTATAGCTGTAGAGACTGAGGCTTGAAGAAGTTACATAAACACCACAAAGTCAGTGACGTGTTAAGCAGCAGGGTCAGGGTCTGCACCAAGGCTGTCTGACTCTGATCCTGTACCCTCAGCCAGGCGGCCACAAAAGAGTCAATCTAATCATTAGAGACATGGTATGGATGGCCCAAGAGTCGGTTCTAATTAGGGTTCTGGCTCAGGATGAAGAACACACACTGAAAATTATGACCCTTTAGCAGATTTTATATGAGACTTAAGCAAGCACAGATGGCTACAAAGATTTAGTTGTATTCTTACCAACACTACAGTGGTTACAACACACACACACACAACCTAGAAACAAATGTCCAATAACAGGGGTTAAACTATGGTTCACAAATATGCTAGAAAACTGAGAAGCCATTAAAAAGTATGAAAAGAAGGATATTATGACATACAAAATGTTTACAATATATTAAGTGAAAAAAAAGCAGAATACTAAGGTATTTATGGACTGATCCCACTTTTGTAACACAAAATGGGTAGTGTAGTGAGTCATGTAGTGAGTCAGAGAGACAGACAGAGACAGTCAGAGATGGGAAAATATACAATAAAAGACTAAAAATGGGTCTGTTATGTGGGAGGTTTCTCTATTGAATTTCTGTCTTTTGCCTGTTGATGTTGTCTAATTGTTTACAATCAACAAATATCCATTATTTTGTGATTTTTTAAAAGTTTTTTAGGCCTAAGATAAAAACAGTCCATTGAGGCTCTGAAAAGATTGCTGGAGACCAGAGCAGCACTTCCCAGAGTTTGGAGTGCATGGATGTTCCCAGAAAAGAGTTTCATGGAGAAATTCATTTGGCAAACATTCTATTTATCTTTGGTGATTTACAGTGCAGAGTCTCATGTTAAGGAGCTGGAGGAATCAGGCTCCCTGACTTCAGACTATACTACAAAGCTGCAGTAATCAAAACAGTATGGTACTGGCACAAAACAGAAATATAGATCAATGGAACAGGATAGAAAGCCCAGAGATAAACCCAAGCACCCATGGTCACCTAATCTATGACAAAGGAGGCAAGAATATACAATGGAAAAAAGACATTCTCTTCAATAAGTGGTGCTGGGAAAACTGGACAGCTACATGTAAAAGAATGAAATTAGAACACCACACAAAAATAAACTCAAAATGGATTAAAGACCTAAATGTAAGTTTGGATACTATAAAACTCTTAGAGGGACATATAGGCAGGACACTCTTTGACATAAATCACAGCAAGATCTTTTTTGATCCACCTCCTAGAGTAATGAAAATAAAAACAAAAATAAACAAATGGGGCCTAATGAAACTTAAAAGCTTTTGCACAGCAAAGGAAGCCATAAACAAAATGTAAAGACAACCCACAGAGTGGGAGAAAATATTTGCAAACAAAGCAACAGACAAGGGATTAATCTCCAAAATATACAAGCAGCTCATGCAGCTCAATGTCAAAAAAACAACCCAATCAAAAAATGGGTGGAAGATCTAAATAGACATTTCTCCAAAGAAGACATACAGATGGCTAAAAAGCACATGAAAAGATGCTCAACATCACTTATCATTAGAGAAATGCTAATCAAAACTACAGTGAGGTATCACCTCACACTGGTCAGAATGGCCATCATCAAAAAATCTACAAACAGTAAATGCTGGAGAAGGTGTGGAGAAAAGGGAACTGTCCTACACTGTCGGTGGGAATGTAAATTGGTAAAGCTGCTATGGAGAACAGTATGTAAGTTCCTTAAAAAAAACTAAAAATAGAGCTACCATATGATCCAGCAATCCCACTCCTGGGCATATATCCGGAGAAAACCATAATTCGAAAAGACACATGCACTCCAATGTTCATTGCAGCACTATTTATAATAGCCAGGGCATGGAAGCAACCTAAATGTCCATCAACAGAGGAATGGATCAAGAAGATGTGGTACATATATACAATGGACCATTACTCAGCCATAAAAAAGAACAAAATAATGCCATTTGCAGCAACATGGATGGACCTAGAGATTGTCATACTGAGTGAAGTAAGTCAGACAGAGAAAGACAAATATCATATGATATCGCTTATATGTGGAATCTAAAAAAAAAGGGTACAAATGAACTTATCTACAAAGCAGAAATAGAATTACAGATGTAGATAACAAACTTATGGTTACCAGCGGGTAAGAGGAGGGGAGGAATAAATTAGGAGATGGGGATTGACATATACACACTACTATGTTTAAAACAGATAACCAACAGGGACCTACTGTGCAGCACAGGGAACTCTGCTCAATACTCTGTAATGACCTATATGGCAAAAGAATCTAAAAAAGAGTGGATACATGTATTTGTATAACTGATTCACTTTGCTGTACACCTGACACTAACACAACACTGTAAATCAACTACACTCCAATAAAATTTTTTTAAAAATAAAGAGAGTTTAATTTAGCCTGGAAGTTCCTCAATTCTTCTGGCCACAGAACACTTCTTTTCGTGTGCAGGACACCATTACTATCTAGCAGCTCAGAGGAACACAGTTTGGAAAATGTTTGCCTACGATTGTTATTTACTCATCTCTAGAGCCTACTCATGGTCCAGATATCAGCCTCCCCCTCCCAGGCATTCCCTTTCTCTAACACCTGTGACACTAATGAATGTTTTCCTTTAAGTGTCCCCCATACTTTCAGAATTTAAGTGAAAAAAGAAGAAATATTCTAATTTCCTTAAGACATGGGACACCTGGAACTGTAGGCATCATCTGAAGTCAAAATATTTTGAGATGCATGAAATGCTTTTTTTTTTTAATGCTGCTGCTGTTAACACCAGTGTTATCACTGAGTATATACTTTTTTTGGAGAACTTGTTTGGAGCCATATCAGCAAGCCTTCATACCCTTCAGAGGAGATTGGCAGGTGGCTGAGACAGTGGTGGCCAGATCCGGAGGCACAGCGTGCAGTGGGGTGGGAGTGATAGCTCTGATTATAAGGCTTCCTTGTTGAACCAAGTTTTCCTTGGCCTCGTGGTGCCCAGTGGTGGTGTGGCCTAAAGACATTCCTTATACTCCATGTGTGTGGGTCTCAGGGCATCAATATTTGGGGACTTATTGGAAATGTGGCCTCAGACATAATTTACCAGCTAGTGAAGCCTGCAGTGTCAAGATTATAAGTGCCCAAGATAGAGAGAGAGGAAACCGACCCTCTTAGCTCCCTGAACTCTACTGGAAAGGTGACGTTCTATGTCAACACACCTAAGCTTATCACCCATAATGAAATATGTACATAGCTAAGACTCATTAATCCAATTTTCTGTCTTAAGGGATATAAAAATCTTGAGAGGAACAAATTCCTTAGAGGGTCAGGATACATCCTCTTTTATTTAGTTTGTTTTCCTTTTTAAATCCTGTGTAATGATATGAAAACCTCCAATGACTGTGACAGAAACCACCCATTCCTCTGACTGACAGGAGTTATTCTGGAGGCAACGGGGGTCTCTCGCAAGACAGTTTGGCAGGGGGAAGAGGCAAAGGCCAAATTGTTTGGAGGTGACTTCCCCAAGACAGATGATTGTGATCCTGGGAAATCAGGATTCAAAAAGTCTTTTGGGGTAAAAGTCAATTCTAAAAAGACTCAATTTTCCACTTTCACCAAGAGGCGGCTTAAGTAGCTGTGGAGAAGAGTTTATAGTGTGGTTATCACATTCGTCTTGGGAAAGAGACATCAGTGTGCTTTTTTTTTTTTTTTAACATCTTTATTGGAGTATAATGGTGTGTTAGTTTCTGCTTTATAACAAAGTGAATCAGCTATACATACACATATATCCCCATATCGCCTCCCTCTTGTGTCTCCCTCCCTCCCTCTTTCCCTATCCCACCCCTCTAGGTGGTCACAAAGCACCGAGCTGATCTCCCTGTGCTATGCGGCTGCTTCCCACTAGCTATCTGTTTTACATTTGGTAGTGTATATATGTCCATGCCACTCTCTCACTTCATCCCAGCTTACCCTTCCCCCCACGCCGTGTCCTCAAGTCCATTCTCTGCGTCTGCATCTTCATTGCTGTCCTGCCCCTAGGTTCTTCAGAACCATTTTTAGAGCAGGGATTCAGGTGCTAGTATCGGTAACGCTCACGTTCACGTCAGGGCCCCTTTCCCTCCGAGAGTCTACCCTCCCAAACAGAAGGCTCAAGGAACCCAAAGACCTGCTGGGAAGAACAGTCGGAGCCCTAAGAGATCCTGCTTCTGATGCTGTCACCCCCTTACCGGGTCTCAGTGGGGAAGGCAAAGGGGGCCCGCTTAGCTGTGTGCAGACATGTGAACGTAACAGACCACAGAGGGGCACAGTCCCAGCCTATCCTCCCTCAGTCACACACCCACGAGTTGCCAGATTTATTCTGGGCCACGAGTGTGGTCCAGGCCTCTGGAGGCATAGGGGGAGAAGGAGACCCACAGTGGAACTGTTTCTTCATGCTACCAGGTCAGGACAGCATTTCAGAAGGGCCTGGCACTGGAGCACATGACGCCGAGCCTGACAACACAAGCCTTGAAGGGAATCCCACCGGGTCGGGGGGTGTGGAGGGAAGGAGACAAAGCATGCACATCCTGGACTCAAGATTTGGAGTCTGAAAGATACTCTGAATGAAATGGCTAGAGTCCAGCAGGCCAAGGCCGCTGCTGAAAGGGAGGGAAGCTGGGGTGGGTGAGGGTGTGGACTCAGGACCCAGGTGCCCCTCTGCACCAACGCCACTCTGCTTTGCACAACCAGACCACTAACCAACACGTGTGTGTCTGTCCTGGGTCCTCTGCAGACACGAGCGTCACTAAGGAGCTGCTGTGCTCCTCCGTGAGTTCTGAGACAGCACTCACGTGGACACCAGCAAAAATGCTGTTTCCACCTCACACTCTGTCATAAAGAGGAAATGAAGGTCCCGCAGAGCCTCAAGCATGAGCACGGCACGTGGCGGATGTTGAAGGCGTCAGGTATTTCCCAGATCGCTCGCTCTTGGGCTTGCTCACTTAGGGCTCCTCACGAGCGAGGAGTCAAATAGCTGATACATTCTGAAGTTCACATTCAAATGTATGTCTAAGATAAGAGATTTAGAAATCAATCAGTAGGAAACAGACTCATACCCAAAAGGCAGAGCCCAGATTATAAAGCCTTGGAAAAGTCAGATAGGTCAGCTTAATATCCACTAGTGTCTACCGGCTGTGACAGGAAAGAGTTACCTAGTTCTCATATAGTTCTGACCACAGGGGTCTGGTATGTTTTTCTAGACTTCCGGAAGGAAGCCAACTAACCAACCTTAGGGTTAAAAGTTAGGTCAAGGAAAGCTTGCTCAGGAACCCAATGAAACTGCCTGGGACCGGAACCATTTGTGATATTTTAAAAGGACAAAAGACCCAGAAGTACCAGCCCAATGTAGCCCCATGTGGACAGTACTGTGAGGCTGCCCCTGGGGAGGGCCAAGGGGGAGATCAAGAATGAGGGGGCTTAGTTCTGGGTCCAAGATTTGAACCAACTGTGTGTGCTCAAGCACATCTGGGGTGCTGGAGAGCAGCTGGGGCTCCTCCTGCCGACTCTCGCAAGTCCATCAGGCCATAAATCACGCTGTGGCAGACATAGTGTCCCTCCCGGGTCCTCCAGGTTGGCCTCACTGACTGGAGGAAGGAAGGACTGAGAAAAGAAGCCCCACAGCCAGAGGCTTTGCCTGAGCTGGCCTGTGATGGGCGCTCTCGAGTCTACCTGCTGTTCACGTGAAGGAAGGCTCGTCTCCACCAGGGTGACGGTGACACAGAGTGAACATGGCCAGAGGAGACTTCACTGTGGAGGCCGTCTCCCCGCCAGACCACAAGACCTTAGCGGCTCCAGGCCGCGTTATATTTCTGTCTCTCTCGTGGTGCAACCTTGATGCGGGAGGAGCTTAAGATACAGTTGCTACTGGTGCCCCACTGAGGGAGGCTCAGGCTGCCATTGTTGTTTCTTTTCTGAGTCAAATTCCAAGGGAAACATTTAAAAAATCACAACAGAAAACTAGGATCAAATTTTCACATTAGGTTATTCCCAACACCTAGCTGTGTGTGTGTGTGTGTGTGTGTGTGTGTGTGTGTGTAAACAAATAATGTGTAAGGAGCTTCTTCACTCTAATAATTTTTTTTAAATGCATGATAAATATTGCAAGAATCTTTAGACAGAACCAAGAAACAGAATACATGACTGTGAAAACAGAATCTATTGACTGTGAAAACAGAATCTATTGACTGTGAAAACAGAATCTATTAACTCTTTGTCTTAAGGAACACCATAATGGAATTACTCAACCAATGGCATCATCACATTTGTTATTTTAAAAGAAAAACATAAAAAAAGTTAAGCCTCACCTCCCAATACACATCAATGTAAGTTTCATATGGATTAAAGGCTTAAGGTAAAAACAATTAGCAGTACCAACTATTGCACAATAAATAAAGAAGGACTCTGCATATATCAAAGCAACAAAAGACATTACAAAAGTGTTAATAAAGTGGAGGATAAAAATAAAAGGTTTCTGTTCATTAAAAGACTCACCATAGGCCCACACTATGGAAGAGAAACCTGTGGACAGCCGGCCTCAATCCTATCAAATTGGCATCAAAACAAGTTGAGCCTAAAACCTCTGCAAATTACAACTCAACTTAAAGGCCCCCAAAGCCTAGAAGGAAACCTCGAGCTTTCACTGCCCTGTGTCAGCTTCAACTTAAAGGTCTCCAGGGCCAATTTTACCCTCTGGGGGACATCTGGTAAAATCTGAAGACACTTTTGGTTGTCACAACTGCAAAAGTACTACTAGCATCTAGTGGGCAGAGGCCAGGGATGCTGTTAACATCCTACAATGCACAGGCGGCCCCACAACAAAGAATTAATCTGACCCAAAATGTCAGTAGCAACAAGGTTAAGAAGCCCTGGTCCAGAAGAGAAAAGGGAAGTACCTTGTGGTTTTCATGACTGACAGTGATGACTGCTCAGATGACATACAGGAAGAAATGGATACAGGTCCAAACCTCAGGACAATCAGTAGAAAATGGAAAAATCACAGGGTGAATTCCTACTCTGAACTGCATAAACCTTTATCTTGCAGTTTGCTTCTGCCTTTATTTCCTCTCACTTTATCCACTCCTTAGTGTACTTTATAGGGCTCATGAATAACCACAACCCTTAGAAGGGTAAAATGATAGCCTATTAAATATATAGATATAATGTATGGATCTGTACATCCAGAGAGGGCAAATAATGAGACAAGTCACCACCATCCTCCCGTCAATTAAAAACTCTAAGGGAATACTCTGTCTTCTCTCCCCACTGGTAACCACTAGTTTGTTCTCTATATCTGTGAGTCTGCTTCTTTTTAGATATATTCACTAGTTTGTTGTAGTTTTTAGATTCCACATATAAGTGATATCATACAGTATTTGTCTTTGTCTAACTTATTTCACTTAGCATATGACCCTCCAAGACCATCCATGTTATTGCAAATGGCAAAATTTCATTCTTTTCTAAGGCTGAGTAGTATTCCATTGTATATCTTCTTTATCCATTCATCCACTGATGGACACTTAGGTTGCTTCCATATCTTGGCAATTGTAAATAATGCTTGGGGTGCATTATTTACTTTGGGGTGCATGTATCTTTTCGAATTAGTGTTTTGGGGTTTTTTTTGGATGTATACCCAGGAGTGGAATTGCTAGATCATATGGTAGTTCTATTTTTAGTTTTTTTGAGAAACCTCCATAATGTTTTCCACAGTGGCTGTGCCAATTTATATTCCCACTAACAGTGTACAAGGGTTCCCTTTTATTAGAATCTTTTTTGAATGTATATTTCACCTTACTCATAATTATTCCTCTTCTTTTTTCAAAATGTATACCTGAGTCATTTTAAAAATGAAATATTAAAAGAACCAAGTTTTTATAAGTGATATTTAAAAGACAAGTTGGCAAGCACTCTGAAAAAAGGCAGGGTCAATATTCTTAATATATAAAGAGTTCTTTCAAATCAATAGGAAAGCCATTAAGAATGTAATTGAAAAATCGACAAAGGTTATGAACAAATGCTCTAGTGAAAGAAGAAATACAAATGTCCAATAAACACACACACACAAAGCATTCTACTTCAATACTAATAAAAAATGTAAATGGAAATAACAATGAAATACTAGAGTATACTTATAAAATTGGCAAACATTAAAAATATAATTGCTACTCCTACACTGCTGGGGTGGAATGTGAGTGTAAATGATCCAATCTTCTTGCAAATCATTTTGATTATTGGTAATTTTTTAAAGAAATAACTGGTTTCTAATTATAAATACTATGTAGACGGTCCCCAACTTACAATGGTTCGACTTAACGACTTTTCAACTTTATGATGGTATGAAAGCAGAACGCGTTCAGTAGAAACCATACGTCAACGTTTGAGTTTTGATCTTCTCCAGGGCAAGTGATCTGTGGTATGATACCCTCTCATGATACTGGTCAGTGGCAGCGAGGCGCAGCTCCCAGTTAGCCACGTGATCATGGGGGTAAACAACCCATAAACTTACAACCATTCTGCACCCTTACAACCACTGTGTTTCTCACTTTAAGTACAGTATTCAATAAATTACATAGGATACTCAACACTTTATTGTAAAACGGGCTTTGTGTTAGAAGATTCTGCCCCACTGTAGACTAATATAAGTATTCCAAGCATGTTTAAGGCAGGCTAGGCCAAGCTGCGATGTTTGGTAGATTAGGTGTATTAAATACGTTTTCATCTTACCATATTTTCAACACATGATGGGTTCATGAGGATATAACCCCATCATAAGTCAAGGAAGATCTGTACTTGCTTTTGCAGAAAGTTTATACAATACTGAAAAGTATACCAATGAAAATCAGAATCACCTAGCGCTTCAACACCTGAGAAACAAAGAATTTTAACTCTTTGCTGTATTTTCCTCAGTCCTTTTTTAGGGTGTTTATGTAAGCGTGTGTACTGTTTTATACATACAGCTTGGTATGTTGCTTTTTTTTTTTCACTCAGTATTGTGTGTGAGCATGATACTCTGCCATCACATTATCTTTAAAAATGTGATAATTTATGATTGTATAATATGTCATATGGATGTATTTGTATGATAAACCACTCCCCTTCTGTTGTCCCTGTAGGTTTTTCATGAATTTTTTTCTTTTTTGGTTTGTCATAAACAAGGCTGTGAAAGCATCATTGTGACTCAATGTTTTCTGTATCCTCAATAATTGCTATTTGCCTAGGTTATTCTTAGAATAACAGGAAAACAAAGACATCGTGAGACAAACAAAAACTGAGATACTCTGCCACCGACAGACCTTCATCACAAGAATTTCCAAAGAATATGCTGTAGACAGAAGGACAGTGATCCCAGACAGAAATTCTGAAGTGCAAAGAGGGGTGATGGGCAAAGAAAAAGGCAAATAGGTGGGTAAAAGTAAATAACAATTAACTGTATAAAACAATGATAACATCTTGGAAGTACAAAGGATGTAGAACTCAAACACATACCAACAATAGCAAATAAGTTGGAGTAGAAGTACCCTAAGGTTCTTCCTAGTATTGCCTGGGAGGGGGGCAAAGATACTGATCAACATCATAAAGTATGATGTCAGAATTTCTGGATTAATCACTAAAAGAATAGAAACAGAGTGACTAGCTTCGAAACTAATGGACCAAATAAAAAAACAGAATTAGAAAAAAATAATCCAAAAGAAGACAAAGGGGAAAAAGAAAGAAAAAGAATCATGGAAAAGGCAAAATTAAAAGCAGAAAATATTAATGAGAATGGAACTATTGTAAATATATGTGCTTTGAACGCTTTAGTTAAGATAAAGATTGTAACACAAAGTGAAAAATAAAACCCAGCTGTCTGCTGTTAACAGACAACTAAGACCAAAAGACAAAGAATGGCTGAATGCAAAAGGACCAAAAAAGGTATCCTAGGCTCATACTAACTCAGAGAGCTGATGTAACTACAGCATTAGAATTGTTGGAATTTTGACATCAGAATTCTTAAATTATCAAAACTTAAAGCAGAAGGACTACTGAAAAAACACAATGATAAGAGCTTCACATCACTAGGAAAGCAGTCTTCCTAAACATGCCTGCAGCTAATATTACAAAAGGCAATCCAGGCGTACTGAACACTAAAGTATCAAAGAAAACACGGCAAAGTATTCAGAAGAAACTATAAGAGAATAAAAGCATTCAGAAGAAACTATAAGAGAATATATTTATTTACAACCTCAAGGTCGGGAAGGATTTTTTAGGTTAAGACACAAAAGTGCAAACAACAGGAAAAGTTAAAAAAATTTTGACAGTTTTAAATGAACAATTTCTATGTATTAAAAGACACCACAAAGAAAGTTAAAAGAAGCAGCCCACAACCTGGCAAGAGGATATTTGGAGCACATAACTGAAAAAAGGTTAGTGTCCAGAAAAGAATAATAATACTCCTATAAGTGAGGAAAAGACACCTCAATACAAAAATCAACAAAAAGCTTGAACAGGAAGTTAATAAGAAAACTAGAATGAACAATAAATATAAGAAAAGATATTCATACACGCCAAAGAAAACCACAAAACGACACCACTTCGTACCCATCAGGTTGACAAATGTTTAAAACACACACACACACACACACAGAACCAGAACTTTCATATGCTGACAGTACAAATGTAAATAGAACAATCACTGTGGAACAAAATTTGGCATTTCTAATAAAGTTGAAAGCAAGCATTTGTTATACCTCAAAATTTCATTCCTAGGTATATGCCCTGGGAAATGTTTGCACATGTATACCTGGAGACATGTAAGAATGTTAATATTAGCATTGTTTATGATAGAAAAAGTGGAAAATGACATGTCCATCAAACAACAGACTATGTTACTGTTCACAATGTTGAATACTATATAACAGTGAACGTGACTGACATCCAGCTGTATGCAACAACACAGATAAATCTCAAGAACAGGGGCTTCCCTGGTGGTGCAGTGGTTAAGAATCCGCCTGCCAAGTCAGGGAACACAGGTTCAAGCCCTGGTCCAGGAAGATCCCACATGCTTGGAGCAACTAAGCCTGTGTGCCAGAACTACTGAGTCTGCGCTCTAGAGCCCAAGTGCCACAACTACTGAAGCCCGAGTGCCTAGAGCCTGTGCTCCACAACAAAGAGAAGCCACCGCGATGAGAAGCCTGTGCACCGCAACGAAGAGTAGCCCCCACTCGCTGCAACTAGAGAAAGCCTGCGCGCAGCAACAAAGACCCAATGTAGCCAAAGATAAATAAATAAATTTAAAAAAAATCTCAAGAACACAGCATTTCGTGAAAGAATATAGTATGATTCCAACTATGAAAACGTTCTGAAGCAAGCAAAACTAAACAAAATGTCATTAAGGGATGCAAATATGGGCCAAACTATAAAGAAACAACGTAGCAATAAACACAGAAGTCAGGATAATGGTTACCTTAAAGTTGGGAGGGAAGGGGATGTCATGGGTGACTTCAAAGTTAACCGCAATGATTTATTTCTCACTGCTGCTGATAGATACACTGGTGGTCTTTGTATTGTTACCATTTATCCTTTTATGTGTTTCATAGATAAAAAATGATTATCTATTTTATATTAAATAAAAATAATTCTAAAATGAAAAATAGTAAGTATGCTAGTTTAAAATGTTTATTCATTAAGGTAGGTCTGGCCTAACCCTATTCACAACAATATGGTACCCATGAGGGAGCATCCCTCTGTGAACTAGAAAATACCAAAATGGAACATGACATGGGCCCCTGCAGTGGCATCTTGAAAAGAAACTCCAGTAGCCATTGCTCAAGAGCCACTAGGGACAGATTTGGGGGCCGGATGTGATCGGCCAAGAGCTGCTGTACTTCTAAAGTCTGCAACAGACAACGTGTGCCCCGAAATAATCGACATGAAAAGTGTGACTCACATACCAGACAGTGCCTAGAAGCATAGTTTAGAAAATGAGGAAGTGTGCTACTGACGGAGAAAAGGCTCAATGAAGAAGACATCCTTTCATCCGCAATGCAGCACCCAGACATGTTCAATACCCTAATTATATAACACAGGAGAAAAAATGCCCATTCTTTGTCATCCTAAGGGATGTTCATCCCCTGTCTGTCCCTTCACCCTGTCTGCTCTCACAGAAATGAAGGAGAACGAGGCTGATTTGGCTATTTTAAAAGATGGCTCCACCAAAATACACTGAGTATCGTAAGCAGGAAATGCTTCTATAGAACAATGCAAATACAGGTAGTAAAGTTCACATAACCAGGGCTTCCCTGGTGGCGCAGTGGTTAAGAATCCACCTGCCAATGCAGGGGACACGGGTTCGAACCCTGGTCTGGGAAGATCCCAAATGCCACAGAGCAACGAAGCCCGTGCGCCACAACTACTGAGCCTGCGCTCTAGAGCCTGCAAGTCACAACTACTGAGCCCGCAAGCCTAGAGCCCATGCTCTGTAACAAGAGAAGCCACCACAATGAGAAACCTGCGCACTGCAACGAAAAGTAGCCCCTGCTCACCGCAACTACAGAAAGCCCACGGACAGCAACGAAGACCCAACTCAGCCAAAAATAAATTAATTAAATTAAAAAATAAAATAAAATTCACATAACCATAGCAGGCTACACGGTGAAATTGGATCTAATTAGTAAATGTCCATATACTACTCCTTGCTAACTTTAACACTTGCATCCTTGGCTATTTCAGGAAGTCTACAGAAGATTCCGTCAGACACGTGACCTAACAGCTTGTATTTCCTATTAAGTCTCTTTATGTTAATAAGGTAGCCTCTCTCTGAAATTCAAGGGCCAGGAAGCTCCTTAAATGACAGGAAAGCAAACTTTGGCTTTTGAGCAGCAAAATTCAACAGCATAGCCAGCGCTACTCTGATAAGACTAGCATAGAATGAGGGAAGGCAACGAGGGTGACAGGTGTAATTAAAATTATGTTCAGCTGCTGATCTGCCAGACAGATAAATTCCATAAGCACTAAATTGCATCAGTTTACTGAAAAAAGTTACAATTGACTGCTCATTTTTGTTGAATACAACATTGATTTAAAGCTGGGATCCTGGAACTTCACTGTGATTAATGAAATCTCACCAGGTCTTTGGAACAAAAACAGCACCAACCTTTGACCCACAGAAATGTTTAAGGTATTAATGCAGATCATGTGAGAAAAATGCCCTGGTTATTGCTATCCACTCCACTGTTACTCTACAATTTGGACACCTTAATCATGAAAGCTAATCTCCTCTTTTAGTATAAAGCAATTCCTAGGAAGGGGGCCACCTGGCATGTAAGAAAAGTAGGAGAACCAGAAAGCTAGGCAGGGATAAGAAAAAGATTGAATAGCCAGTGATGTCATGATATGTCAATCATCTCTACTATGCAGGTGATGTAAGACTAGAGGCAGCAGAGGTGAGACAGCCTGGAAGCAGGACCTAACAACAAGCCCAACAGTAGTGGGAAAGAAACCTACACTTACAGTATTTGCTACATACTAATACGCCTGCTCACATCACCCCCTTGCAATTCATTCATTCAACAATTAATCAACAGATATTTCATGACCATCTATTATATTCTAGTGACTGTTCTATGTACACAATGCATAGTCCCTGTCCTCAAATACAAGAAGAACAAGCAGATGAAGAGGAAATTCCAAAACTGAATAAAAAGTGCTACAAAAGGTACCATGAGACAACTATTCTCCCATTTTACAGATGATAAAACTGAGGTTCAGAGAGGTTAGCCCTGGTCAGCAATAGAACCAAGGTTGCAATCCACATCTGTCTAGCTCCAAACCTGTGATATTCCCACCCTATCATGAGCTTCCTTCTAGGTGCAGGAGGGAGAAGAAACTGTTGAAGGCAGCTGGGGAGATGGTACCTCTACTTGGGACTACATGGCCAATGAAAACTGGGCTCAAGGAATCATCTATAAAAAAATAGGTGAGGAAGCTGGCTTGAGAAATGGTAAAACAATTGCTAAATAGAAGATGTGCAGAGACACATATATGCAAGAGGTGCATTTCTACATGCCTGAGATCATCTAGCCCCCATGCTGGACATAAAAGGGAGAAGGAGTGGCCTGAGCAAAGAACCACGTAAGAAAGAACATTCATGCTCAGTGTGGTAGGGACCAGGACAAGAACAACTCCACCAAGTGGAGGGAAGATAAGACTACTGTGATGGTCAACTTTATGTGTCAACTTGGCTAGGCCATGGCACGCAGATATTTGGTCAAATATTATACTAGATGTTTCTGTGAAGGTATTTTTCTAGATGAATTAACATGTAAGTCAGTAGACTTTGAGTAAAGCAGATTACCCTCCGTAACGTGGGTGGGGCTCATCCAATTAGTTGAAGGCCTGACCAGAATAAAGACTGACCTTCTCTGAAAAAGAAGAGGAATTCTGCCAGCAAACTATCTTTGGACTTGAATCACAGTATCAGCTCTTCCTGAGTCTCCAGCCTACCTGTCTACCCGGCAGATTCTGGACTTGCCTGCCTCTGCAATTGCTTGAGCCAATTCCTTAAAATCCATCCATCCATCAATCTCTCCCTAGATATATGCACATGTATACACACACACACACACACACACACAATCCATCCTATTGGTTCTGTTTCTCTGGACAACCCTGACTAATACAACCACATTAAATTATGGAACTAGGGAACCAGCTCCATGGCCCAGAGAATCCCACCACACCACGCCTAATACAGGATGACTCTGCCTCCTAGGTGCTGGTCTGAGTAGCTGGGCATATTACCCCCACAAAATTCATGGGAAGCAAAGAGGATCAGCAGACTGAAGGGCTCAATGGACTTTTTCAAGGTGAATAATTTATTCATTCATTTGATAGACATTTATTGAGTGCCTACTATGTGCCATGCCCTGAGTTAGGGGCTGGAGAATCTGGGCTCTGACTGGTACACAGTAGGCACTCAATAAAAACCTACTGAATAAGTAAAACCTTCACTCTAAAAAAATTAAACTTACTTACTTTTATGATTGTTACATTTTAAAAAGAACTCCAAACCCAGGTGACTAAATCTGGAACCCAGGTCAAGATACCAGGAGGGCAAGGATCCTGTACAGGCTAGGGTGACAGTGGCAAGAATTCCTAATGAGAGGCGAAGGGTTCTGGGACCCTCCTTCACAATCTGGAGATTTTCTCCTTGAGCACTTTTTATCTTTCAAACTTGATTCTATAATTAGTGGAAATGTGTGTGTGTCAGAGAGACTATGCCTTTAGAGACAAACGGGCCCCAATTTACACAAATAATGTAGTTATCAAAAGCTCTAAGGCCAGTTTTATATAAATTCAATGCTTATAAAAATGTTCTAGGTTAAAGGACCCCCAAGGTTGATTCTTTTGCAGAGCCAACGATCACTTCCTAGAGTGGTACTAATAGAACTTTCTGTGGCAACAGAAAGGGCTTCCCTGGTGGCACAGTGGTTAAGAATCCGCCTGCCAATGCAGGGGACATGGGTTCGAGCCCTGGTCCAGGAAGTTCCCACATGCCACGGAGTAACTAAGCCCGGGCGCCACAACTACTGAGCCTGAGCTCTAGAGCCCGCGAGCCACAACTACTGAGCCCGTGAGCCACAACTACTGAAGCCTGTGCGCCTAGAGCCCGTGCTCTGCAAAAAGAGAAGCCACCACAATGAGAAGCCTGTTCACCGCAACGAAGAGTAGCCCCCATTCACCACGACTAGAGAAAGCCTGCAAGCAGCAACGAAGACCCAATGCAGCCAAAAATAAAAAATAAATTTAAAAAAAATGTTCTATATCATAGTATCCAATATGGTAGCCACTTGTCAAGTGGATCACTGGAAATGTGGCTAATGTGAACAAGCAATCAAACTTCTAGTTTTACTGAATTTAAATTCATTTTAATAGCCCTATGTGGCTAGTAGCTATCATATTGGACAGTGCAGCCCCAGACTAACAGGAGAAAGTTGTTAAAGGGTATTTTAACAGACTAGGGCTATCCAGGCATGGGGACACCTCTTCCATCAACCCTATTACTGCTAGATTGGCTCCTCAGTAGTCTGGCTGTGATCTCCCCTCCGGCCCCAGTACCCACCACCCCTCTGTGGCCCTCATTCTCTTCTGCACATGAGCAAGCATGGAGCTAAACCTCAAGGAAATCTTGTGGCTACCCCCCTACTGAAAAACCTGCTGAGCAATGAACTGATAAGGGTGACGGGAGGGACCACAGGGGGATGACGGCAGAGTGATGTCTATGAAGCTCTATGGTTGGAATAAACGTATCACCCTAAACGCCTGTCTCCTTCAGATTGTAGGAAGTCAACTTTCCCATTTTCCTCAAAATGCAATGGCGGAGGGGGAGGGGATTTTTCTACCTCAGAGTACCCACACCTCTTTCGCTCCTCCCTTTAAGTCAGGATGACTCTGACACATCAGAGGGTCTAGTTGTCAAAGGAGACTTGTCCTCGTGTCAGAGCTGTGAGTCTCCTCTGTGGGAGGCAAGCTGCCTTCCCAGGAACAGAGGTGACAGGCTGAGTGAGTGGCAATTACAGGGAGAGGACACGTGTTCTCTGACCATGTGAAACAGAGTAGAAAAATCATCTCAGCCAGACTCTCACTGGGCAAAACGCTATGTCCCAGAGGAAATGTAATTCATACCACTACCACTTGCTGACTGTAAATGACGGCAAACGTGACCTGGCAGAGAACGTTCACACAGCCGGCATGGCAGCACGGGGCTGGTGGTTTTTTAGTGTGGTCACAAACATAGTCAGGGGCACCTCTGAACAGCAGGCGGCCCTTGAGGTTTCTCCCAGCTTTCTGGGGACACCAAGAGATAATGTATGTGTCAGTGGGGATGTCATACCTGGGGGTGGCTTTCATATCCAATACCACTGCTTAAGGTAGCAAGTCTGCAGAAGGGTCACGGGGTAGGGAGGGCAGTGAGGTGTGTGCCTCTCACCTACCCACCCACTCAAGGGCTCTCCAGAAATGAAACTGACCTCAGAGAGGTGAATGACAGAATCGATGCCCAAGGGAACACACGCAAAACCTCCTACAGAGACTCAACTCTAGAACGAAAGACTCAGTGGTAATTAGTAACTGATTTAAAGACAGTGACACAGCCAGACAGGCAATGTGTCAGTCAGCAAAAGAAACGGTCAGTGGAGAACCAAGAAGAAAATAAGAGTTTAAGAGGCAAGTATGGGCAGTGCCCATCGAAACTCTCCCTGAAGGATCCATGGTAGATGGATGGTCATGTAAGACTAATCCTATAAGAAGAGCTAAGAATCCATCACGGTATCTTAGCTGGAGTGTTGGGGGGGACGTTGGCTTCTTACCATCAACGAAATCCCATTGTTCCCATTCCCTGCTCACCTCACAAGCACTGATTATAAGCTGGCTCTCACAGAGTTCTCCTAGAGGGAGAGAAGGGCTGACCTGGGGTGTGCGTATCCCAGTCCTCACCTGTCTGACAATGGGCTGAACATGATAAGCTATCTTGTTTGGGGTTTATACAATGGCCTCTTGGGAATTTTGGTTAATGTGCTCTCATACCACTCTCAAAGAGAAAATGAAATCTAGTTTCAGATCTGTGAAACCAAGGTCCAAACAGATCCAGAACGTGGCCAGTGTGTTGAAGTAAAAGCCAACTTGCACGATCTTTGGTCATAACCAACCATAGGTTTCCTTAATGGTAAACGTATATGACTTTACCATAATGATAATAGCTGTTATTTAGTATCTACTCTGCACCAGATACTTTAAATCATCACCTTGACTGATCCTTAAAACAGCACTGATGAAATAAGGTTTATTTCCCAACTTTATATGCTAGGAAACGGAGACCCAGAGAAGATGAGTCATGAGCTGGAGAGCTGGGATTAGGCTGTGGGTCTAGCTGACTCCAAAGCCCTTGCACACCTGACTCCAGCAGTGATTTTCGCGCTTAGTTTGGCAGAGAGGTCAGAGATCACGCTAAGGGGCAAAAGGTGGAGGCCTAGAAGGAACCACATTTATTAGCTTCCACAAAAAAATGCACTAAAGGAAGTTTGGGTTTGTTTTCTCCAAGCTGAATTGACCTGTTTGGTGCTGAAATTTGCCTCTCAGAGGATGCATTTAAGAAGAGAAGGGGCACACATCCTCTAAAATAAGGTGCGCTAAGAAACTTCTGCCTGTTCATGAAAACATGTGCACTTACTAGGGGTCAAACACATCCTCTTTAAGATGGACTTGTATTCTGAAGGGTTTCCTTTAGTGAATTAACACACTGTATAGTAAACACCTCTCCTTTAGATTAAAGTTCTGGAAAGCAGGAACTAAAAGCCTAACGCACAGTCTAGCACACTTAAAAAAGCATATGGGGCAGAGTGATGGGTGAGTGGAGGAGGAGAGGAAGTAATGTCCTGCCACTCCTGGGGAGAGCAACCAAGAGCTCTTGGCCTTATGGCCACCCACCTACCACATTATCATTCCACAAACATTGATTGTTAGACAAATGACCAGTTTAAAGATCTGATCCAAGATGATTCAACACAGCTTAATGAACCATTAGTGACTATGCCTCAGCAATTCAGTGCAAGAACAAAGATGTTTAACACAGCCTCTAAATACAAAGGACACCAACAGCAGTTCACACAAGAAGAACTACAGATCACCAAATAAAAAAGAAAAAGGGTGCAACCTCGTTAGTGATCAAAGGAATACCAACTAAAATAAGAATTGATTTTTGGGGTGTCTAGCAAATAGGCCACATTAAAAAAAAATGTGTCTTTCAAAGCAATATTCAGGACTGGAAAGGATGTTAGCAAATGGTCAGTATGACAGACTATATGTTGGTACATCATTTTGGGGTGGGTAAGTTGGAAGTATGGATCAAAAGACCTAAAATTATCTGTATCTTTGAATTTGTATTTTTATTAAAACCATTTATCCTATCAAAGATGTGCATGGGCCTTCCCTGGTGGCGCAGTGGTTGAGAATCTGCCTGCCAATGCAGGGGACACGGGTTCGAGCCCCGGTCTGGGAAGATCCCACATGCCGCGGAGCAACTGGGCCCGTGAGCCACAACTACTGAGCCTGCACGTCTGGAGCCTGTGCTCCGCAACAAGAGAGGCCGCGATAGTGAGAGGCCCGCGCACCACGATGAAGAGTGGTCCCCACTTGCCGCAACTAGAGAAAGCCCTCGCACAGAAACGAAGACCCAACACAGCCAAAAATAAAATAAATAAATAATTAAATAAAAAAAAAAAAAAAGATGTGTATGAAAACTTATGTATAAAGATGTTTATTCAGAATAGCACCAAAAAAAACAAAAAACGAAAAAAAGGAGCCAACAGCTTAAACCAAGGGACTGGTTAGATACATCATATAACAATGTTATGCGGCCATCAATAACCAACTCCTCAAGAAGTTGATTTGCGAAATGTTTGTAACATACTTCAAAGCGACAAAAGCAGGTTTCAGAGCACTACCTAGAAAATCATTTGCGTTTTGTTAACAAAAATCCACATTTTCTCGATTTTTCTCTATATTTTCTCTTCTCTATGTTCAAGTATATAGAGACTTATAAGATAAAATTTTATAGTTTTATTTTGAAAATAGCATAAGTCTCACAAATCAAACCAACGGTAACCTCTGACACTTACGTGGGACCTCATCCTGTCTCCGTGCTCTCTGTTCATCCCCCACAGTAGCCCTGGTTTGGAAAGAGATGAAATGACTTGTCCACGCTTTCTACTAACTAAACCCCAGAGCTGGCCTCACACTTAGCTCTCTCGCTTCAAGAGTACAATTCTCTTCATTACACTAGAGCTGGATTTACCCTTAACCGGTACCAATTTCCAAAATTCATCAGATCTCACGGTGAAATTCTCAGAGTTCACATAACCCAACTGCATTTGAAAATGGCAAATGTAATTATGCCATGTGCCTAGATGTAAATATTTCCCAATGGGAGAACCCAGCAGCTACCATATGTTTTAAATTCTAATTCTCCCCAAAGAATTTTTTAAAAATTATAATATGTTCTGTAATGAAGAGTTTTGTTTCGTAAGCGTTTTCCCCAGAATCATAAAAGCACATTCTTCCTTGTAAATTATACATGGCATAATTACAACAAGATGGGCCATGCTTTGGGTCTCATTTCAAAGTGATTCCATTTTAAAGCATTCCCTTTAATAAACACAAAACACAGCCTCCACTATGGAACTGTCCAGAATTAGTTAACTCTATTTTTAAAGGGTAGATACTAACCATGGGATTAATATCAAGTTTTCACAGCCTTGCTTTATTCTATAAAAACTCTTTCTATCATAATCATAAGATCAGGAATTAAAAGGGTTGTAAAAATGACAGTGGCAAGAACAATTAACAACTAGATAGCATACAGACCTAGCTTGTGGGTGAACTGTCAAAGAGGAATTTAGACTATATCAATATATACCATAATTTCTCTGGAGAAGAAATGATTTCTCTAGCTTTCTCTACATCTGTCAATCTCCGCACGTACACTAAACATTTCTGGATGGCCTGATATGTGGTAAGAGCTCGATAAATGTTTGCTGGCTAGCTGTGAACACCAATGAGAAAGACCCCCCTCCCCTCACCCCCAGAAAAGTTTTATCCCAGATAGGCTAGGGTGGCTTCGTGGGTTGAGAAGGGAAGAGAGTATTGCAAGGCTTGGGAACATGATAAGTGAGAGTGAGAAACCAAGTTCAGGGGAAAGTGAGTTAATGAACTCGATTATACCAAAAGGGAGGGCCAGATGTTCCCCAAGGAGTGGTTTTAAAAGATTGGTCTGGAGGTGGGGTACAGCAGGGTGGGAAGGAGAAAAGAAGAGGCAGGACACCCTGTGAGCAGACGCTGCAGTGAGGGAGGTGGGAGGGGATGAAGACCAAGGTGAAGTCAGCGGAAAAATGTGAAAGAGATGTCAAATGAATAGAAGATGCGGACTAGCCAAACGTGGAGAAGATGGTACAGGTGAGAACACCAAGGAAGGAGAGATCAGCACAATTCGTGGAGAAGCCCAGCATTCCACTAAGGAGAAAGGAGAAGGGAGAAGAGTTTTCAGAAGGAAGAAGGCATGGAGGAGGGAGAACCCAGGATTTAGCGTCAGGACTGCCGCTGTGGGCCTGAGGACCAAACAGCAGGGTTCGGAAGGGGTGAGAGGTGAGACAAGGAATGTGGTAAGTACACTCTACACAATGAAAGAGGAAGATGGAGGGGAGTCAGGAATGAAGGAATTCTCCTCCCGTTCCTGAGGAGGAGGGATGGATGTGCACCCAAAGAATCAAAGAGCTCAGCTCTCACAGCCTCAGGGTAGCAACCTCAAGAGGCGGTCCACCTGGTGAAGGGACAGGGCAGGTAGAGAGGCAGGGCTGCGGCTGGGCTGACAGAAGACGAAAGGAAGTGCCTTCTCCTCCCTGCTCCTCCTGCAGGTCAAATCCGTTCTTCCTTCATCCCAGGGACTCACCGTGCAAGCTGTCCTAGAGCCCCTCAGATGCATGAAGGTGCCTCCCCACCAGCCGCTCAGCGGACACTTCTCCCTGGGCCTCACTGACGCGTACTAATCCCTCCAGCCTCGGGTCAGGTGCCACTCCCGATGGAGGTGTCCGCCCCTGAGCACACGCAGCAGGGCCAGCTCCGCCCTCCTCCCTGCCAGGCACCCGGCACCTGACCTTCGGCGCTTCCCTTCCAGGGTTATCACCCTCCCAACCAGTGATGTGTTCTACGGTCCTATCATGACCGTCCTCTCTCATATGGAGCTCCATGAGAGCAGAGAGAGCTGATCTTTTTTGCTCACTGTTACACCCTAGCCCCTAGCACAGTGCTGGCCCCGAGTGGGCACTCAGGAAGCCCCTGTCAGGTAAACAGCAGGCGAGTGAGCTGGACTCTGACTGTTTACATGCTACACTCTCTCCCACACAGGGGAGGACCGTCTCAGGTTCCTGTGGTTCCCCAGGGCCTGGCCCCCGGGAGGTCCTCCCTAAGGGCCCGCCTGCTGATGGGCTGCCTGCCTGGCTGGGGAGGGTGGTAACCCCCCACCCCGGGCCTCAGTTCCCTGTTTGACATCAGAACAGCTGGAGACCCTGAGTCCTCAGACCCTGTGACGATAAGGGACCTGTGAGAACGGAGTTCTTCCCAGGCTCAGCACCTTCTCCTAAGGGCCGGGCCCCATCGCGGGTGCAGGGAGATGGTCGAAAATGAGACAGCTCCTGCACTCAAGGAACTCTGGGCCTCGGAGGGAGACACATGGAAAGAGGGTGAAGAATACGGCGAGAGTATGTACAGCACCAACACCGAGGGGGGGCCGCTCCCGCTTACGGAGAACTTAGCAGGTGCCGACCTCCCTGGAAGCGTGTCACAAAGACGGCCTCGCGCAGCTCCGTGCAGTATCCCTAAGACAGCCAAGAGGTGAGGGTCTCCACGGTGGGCTGTAAGCCCCTACAGGCAGCTGCTATAACAACGGCGACAGCAGATGGCATGACTGAGCATCTACTAGGGTCCAGGCCCGTATGAAGTATTTTACAGGCAGCATCTCATGGTTCTGTCACACTCCCATGAGCTAAGCATGATCCTCACGTAGATTTTACAGCGGAGAGAGGTTAAAAGATCTGTCCAGGCTCAAAGCTCGGATGTAACAGAACTGGGGATGAAACCCAGGTGTGTGGGACTCCAGAGTGAACTATTAATCTGTAGTTAAGGAAGCATGCAGCCCCTGGAGGAACCACACGGTGATGACAGATCGATAGTTGAGAAAGGGCACTGCAGACCTGGCACCCAGGGCAGGGCTGGCACAGACGATGGGCACGGATGACGGGCAGCTGTCTCTGCCAGCTGACAAAGCTTAAGGAAAATCAGGCGGCCCAAAAAGGTAAGAGCAGGTGGTCCAGAGAGGTCCAGGTGCAGGCCTGCCCAGCCTCCTCTGTGGGGAGGGGAAAGGGCAGATATGGCTGCAGATGGCTGGCCACCAGGAGTCCTGCCGTATATGGCCTCTTTCCCTACAAGTCAGACCATAAGCAGCTCCGCAGACCCTGGGCCTGGCGTACCGAAGACTGCACATTTTAGCACCTGAACTTAAATCAGGCCAATTTCGTGCTATTCCCGCAGGTGTCTGTGCTGCAGCTTCTTTTTTCTCTCCCTCTGCCTAGTGGGGGAGAGGTTGAAAATGAGCAGCCCAGCAGCGTCACTGCGTCACGACCAGAGCCGGCTGCCTGCAGGGCAGCTCCCCCAGCCAGCGTGCTGTTAGTCTGAATCAGAGAAGACCTGGGGAAGACGTGAGATCTTCACACTATCCAGAAAGCCACTTGCAAGCAGAGAAAGGGCACAGTTGCAGATACCTCTGCAAGGCGGCTGCTTTTCCAGAAGGAGCGGGCAGATGGGGGAAAGGATGGCAAAACTGGAGCAGGGCAAATGTAGCTAGGAGGGGAAGGGGGTGAAGAGCCATGACCAGAGAGAATGCTCACCTGGGCCCTCCGCTCTCGGGGGCCTCTCGCCACTGCCCTACGTGGCTGGCCTGTCTTGTTTCCCACGCCCTAGGGGTGGGGTATCCAGCACCTGTGACTAGATGGCAGGGAAGCATGGTCCTGAGGTCACTGTGCACCCTTGCCCTCCCTTGTCACATGAATGACTCTTAACCAAGCCTTGCTGGTGAAAGCAGCTCTTTTGCCCCTTTCCTGTTTGCCCATTTCTGTTGCCCTCTAACCTTAAAAGAACCTAATTATAGGAATGAGATCACTAGGCAGTTCAACCTAACTCCTGACTTATGCTCTCCTGAATGCACACCATGCCTTGCCTAACCTGTTGATTCTATTCCTAGATTAAAAGAAGTAAATATGAAGAATAAAGGAGTTAAAGAATGACTAGCTCTCAACCCCCATCAGCCCCCTTAGCAATCCTGCAGGAAGATCACGTGGGCAAGATAACATCTGAAGAAAGAGTCAGCCAGTCTGCATGCAATGGAGAAAGATGCAGAATCCAACCTCCTGCCTCGATGATTCACTGAGCTTCTTTCCCCTTTTTCCCTTTAGAAACTGTCATGGCTGAGCAGATTCTTCAGAGTTGGTTTCAGGACATGAGTCTATCTTCTCCCTAGATTGCCGGCTTTTCTGATTAAAGCAACTTCCCTTTCTGCTGATACTTGCCTCTTGATTATTGGCTTTTGAGTGGCAAGCAGCCAAACCTGAGTTTGTTAACACTGGGACCATGCCTAACTCAAGCTGGGATGTTAGGGTGGGCCATGTGTCTGCTGGCACCTCAACCACAGTGCCTGGGTGACCACCCAATTCGCCTTCCCTCTTTGGCTAAGCTCTACAAGGGTGGTAAGGACCATTCAGAAAGGAAAGACCAATTGCTAGGGTGGGAGCAGGGCTGCATTTTCTCTCTGCTTGGATGCCGTCTGTGTGTCAGATGCTGCTCTGTGCTGGGAATTAACCAGGGAACAAGACAGATGTGGAGCTTGCCCCAGGAAGCGCCCCCGCCAAAGATAAGAATGCAGAGCCTGGCAAAAACGAGGCCACCATGAGAATGCACCTGGGGGCAGCGGGGGAGAGAGAGCTGGGCTTATGTAAGAAATCTTGTGCCCCGGCAGCAGCAAAGGGCCAAGCCATACTCTGGAGCAGAGGCTGGGGAACAGTCTATCCATTTTCCTGAAGGGAAGGGACCTATACCCACTGGGCCCTAGCTCTCATCTACATCACTTTATTTTCTATCAATTCGTATCCACCAAGTAACCTGAGCAGGGGCTGATCAGACAGTCCCAGGTTTCTGTGCTTGCCACACCCTGACCAATGACTTTTGCCACACTCAGGAGTTCTGGAGCAAAGGAGTAAGGGGTAGTCAATGACAGGAAGTCCGAAGACTTCCTCCTCTCTGACGACTCCCCTCCCTCCTTCCCCCCAGGCTCCTTCTCTGTGCTCCCCCAGCCTCTCTGCCTCTCTTCCATCAGGACACAAATGACACAACTACCATGACTGACCTGTCTCCCTCCAACAGGAAGCTCTTTGAGGGCCAGGGTGGTGTGGCCAGCTATCAGCACAGAGCTCAGAAGATGTATTCTGGTGAATGAATGAATACTGCCACTCCTTCTTACCTCCCAAGCAGGCTGATTTGCGTTGCAGCTCAAAGAGCCCAGGCCACTCAGGAGCCAGGCAAGAATGGGGTGGGAGTGAGGCCCTTCAACCTTAGCAGCTTTTCCTGCTCCAGGCGTTCCTGCTGCCATGAGCACTGCCCCAGGCTCAGTCCCCAGGGAATCTGCTTCAGAAACACTTACTTAGCAAGACGTTTAAGACGCTATTGATTTCTCCCCTCAAAAGCAGAGGTGAGACAGTGATAGACACGGTGAGCAGCCAGCAACAATGAGTCCCCTCCACCCCTGTGCAGAAGTTATTTCCCTTTCAGATCACCAGCCTGGCAGCCCCGGGTGAGATGCAACATGCTAATGGAGGTGGCCACTAGAACCAGTAGCAATTAGAGGCTTAAGCTCCCTTTTCCATGAGATGAGGGAAAATAAAGCTGACTGCAGACAGTGTACTTGCTTGCAAGGCATCTTTCTCTCCTATTAAGGCTCCTCACCTCTCCAGGAGCCAGGATCAATGTCAGGCCACCATGGACAACATTTTCCAACCCATACTAGGTGCTGGACACATAAATGCATGGGAATAGGTAGCAGGGACATGAAGGTGCATAAAAACAGAGCCCTTGTCCTTGAATAGAGCTAGATGGTGCCCCCCCAGAATATCAGCTCCGTGACAGCAAACCTTCCTCCCTATTCTCTGTTGTTGGGGTCTGTTATGGACTGAATGTTTGTGTCCCTCCAAAATTCATATGTTGAAGCCCTAACCCTCAATGTGATGGTATTAGGAGGTGAGGCTTTGGGGGAGGTCATGAAGTTTAGATGAGGGTGGAGCCTCCATGATGGGATTAGTGCCCTTATAAGAAGAGGAGGAGACCAGAGCCCCATCTCTTTCCACCATCATGTGAAGATACAGAGAGAAGGTGGCAGTCTGTGGGCCAGAAAGAAGGCCCTCACCAAGAATAGAATCTATTGGTGCCTGGATCATGGACTTCCACCCTCCAGACTATGAGAAACAAATGTCCATTGTTTAAGCCACCCTGTCGGTGGTACTTTGTTACAGCAACCCTGAGCTAAGGCAGGGTCCCAGAACTTAGCACGATGCCTGTCTCATATCAGGTGCTCCACCAACATTCTTTGAATTAATTTCTGCATGAGTTAGGGTAATGGTAGCTACTGCAACAGATAATCCCCAACATCTAAGTGGTTTAATATAAAAAAATGTATAACCATTCACTGTCCCCTCCAACTAAGACAAGGGCGTTGCAAGATCATCATGCATATAAACTCTTGGCCTCATTTATTGAGGTGGGCTCTGCCCCTTAAACTCACAGTCTCCTGATATGTAAACATGCATTGGAAATAATAAACACAGAAATGCAGTTTCAGAAACCCCAGTCACCTATACCTGGTATTTGAGGGCCAAGGCACAGCTGAGCAGGGAGAGGTAACCCAGAGGTGCTGGCCTCAGTCACCGGTGGAGCACTGCCAGTGGCTGCATTTACATATTTTAATGATCACATGAATGGGGGTTTGTGGAAGAGGAAACATCAGATTTGTCACAGAATAGAAAAATGCCTTTGGGAAATGAGGCATTAGGGACCAGCTGAGATGAATGCTCTTGCCTGAGGGTGGAGCCATCTCTCCAACGGGCCTGTTATTAGAATGGTGAGGAGCTTTGTGGCTGTGATTTGCTTCTCTGTACTCTCTGGGTCTCCCTGACCCTTCATGGCAGCAGTATTTCTGTGACACAGATTGACAGTGATACGAACCAAGGAAAGACCTTGTGGGTCAGGGCTGTTTGTAAACAAGCTACTACCATTACTTTGGTTTTCCAAGCAATTAGTAACCACATATGGCATTGATTATTTTTCATACTTACCATTGAAATGTAATAAATTTATGAACTTTCACCCCCGGAAAGTATAAGTTCTATGACAGCAGAAACTGAAGCTGCACGTACCTGTCTGTATTCCTGAATACAGCAGGAATCAAGGAGGGTTTTACGATTTTGTTTTAACGCAAGGTGCTAACGACAGAGCATAAAAAGGTTGCTGTTCAATGGACCTTCCTATTAGCAATCATAATGTGGCTGATGATGGTAATGGTGATGACAGTGGTGGTAATGTGTGAGGTGATATACCAGGCCCCGCTGCAAGAGCTTTACATTGATTATTCCATTTAAACCTCAAAACGACTCCATGAGGACGCCTCCTTATCCGTATCACCATTCCTCCAATGAAGACATGAATTCAAACTGGTTAAAGTATCTGCCAAAAGTCATCCAAAGTGTAGGTTTCTGGACTGAACACAGATCTGTCTGAATCTAGAAGCAGGATTTTTCACCACTCTGCTTTTCTGTCTGTCCTGCCACGCCTTTTACAGCAGGGACATTCTGCTCACACCAGGAGCTCTGGGAGGACAGAGGGAAACCCAAGACATGTGCAGACAAAAGAAATTGTGAATCTTGATCCTGGAGGACCTCAGTGCCCAGGTCCGTGCTGATGGTCTGATGGATGCTTGAATTTCAGTTAGCACTTCTCTGCAACGTCATCCCACCCTTCATGCCTCCTTGCAGGAGACCCGAGTTGGAAGATGCAAATTCAGATTATAAAGCCTCATTTGCCATCCTTCTGACTCCCCCACAAACCCAGGGCACCCTTGCACCAGGGCCCCTCAGCCCACGAGCAGGGCCCATAGGTTCAGCGGGCACGGCTGGATAACCACAGACCAGAGAGAGGCACGGTCCTGGCATCAGGGCCCTGAGTAGGATCTAGGCTATCCACCCGCTGCTGCTGGTAGCTACTACTGAGCCATGGCACTGGGCAGGCCCTGCAGGAGGAGAACAGGGCACTCAAAGGGAATGCTGGCTCCTGCCTTCCAGGCACCCAGGACAATGCTGCACATTCACAGGTGCACGGGTGGCTGGCCGGTCACCTGAACGACAGCCTCCTGCCCATGCCAGGCTTCCTCAGGTTACGGTTGGATCAAATTCCCCCCAAAAGTAACCCATTCACTGTTCAGAAGGTTTGAAAAGTAATAAACCCAGCTGCTGGCTTGGGTCTGCCAGAGAGTGCTTCTCCGAAGGTTAATGTGGTGCTGTCATGCACAGCGAGCTTTCCACTAGGGCTTCTGTTGTTCCGCGTGCCCTTGTCTCCCTGCCCTGGTTCTGTCCAGCAGCTGCCCAGTGCCTGCTGGCCACTGGTGCCGGCAGAGACTGGCCTCTGAGCCTGGAGCAAAAGGGCTGTCAGTACTGATGGGCTTCCGGCTGAAGTGGGCCCGCCCCGCAATCCAAAGAGGCAGGAAAGACTGTTAAAAGCAGGCTAGCACTCCATGAGGGCTTGGACAACTGTTCTAATGCATCCTGATGAGCTCCATCTGCTGCCAATCTACACCGGGCATATGTCTCCTCGCCCCAGCACTGCATTTTGGCTGGAAAATTCATCACAGAGTATGTATCTGCCTTACAGAGAGGAGACAAGTGCTGGAGATGGTCTTCAAGCATATCTGGGAGCAAAGGAAGGCAGGTGGGGGAGAACTTTCTGCAAAGACAGATCCACAAAATGCATAAGGGATGGATACTTCCTGAAACATTCACCAACACCCAAACTGCCAGACAGCACCAGAGCATACAAGTGACCCACACAAGTCTTTACATCGGCTGCAGCCTCAGCTGAAAACCATTTCATGAACTGCTTTTCTTGTTTCTGTTTGGTGTGGTCACTGCTCTCATTCTCACTCAGCTCTGAGCTCCAGTTTATCTCACATCTCTAGTTTTTTATTAAGAACCGTTATTTCACAAACCTCTTCACATCTCTTCATATTAATGACCTTCACTAGAAATCAGTTTTCTTTTGGGAACTGTGAGTGTTTATCACCTCATGAAAGATGCTGAGACACAAGAGCCCACTGAGATGACCATGCCTGACCATCTGCTGGACTCACACACTAGCCAAGGGAACTGTCCCCCATGCTTTCCTTCTAGGCAGTGAGCAACTGGTAAACGAGGGCCTACTATGTGCTTGGCCAGCACTGCATTACCAGGACAAAGTACATGTTTCAGGCAAGAAAGCTGAGAACCAAACATATTTCCTTTTTAAAAAATATTTTATATTACAAAATATAAAAAGAATATTGTAATACTGAAGAAAAAAAGCAAAGTAGGAATGCTTATACCACCAGATTTCAAGACTTACTATAAAGCCGTAGCCTTATAACTAGACAGTATGGTAATGGTTAAAAAAAAAAAAAGAAATAAAGAAAGAAATAGACAAATTGATCAATGGCACAGAATAGAGGACTGAGATGTAGACCCACACAAACAGAGTCAACTGAGTTTTGAAAAAGGAGCAAAAGCCAATGGATTCCATTCAATGGAGAAAGGACAGTCTTCAATAAATGGTGCTGGAACAACTAGATGTCCAAATACAAAAGAATGAACCTAGACAGAGACCTTACACCTTACACAAAAATTAACTCAGAATGAATGATGAGCTTAAATGTATTATACATTGGAAAACTACAAAAATGCTAGAAGAAAATGCAGGATAAAATCTATGTAACCTTGGGTTTGGTGATGAATTTTTAGCTATAACACCAAAAGCACGATTCATGAAAACAAATAGATAAGTTGGACTTTATTAAAATAAAAAACTTCTGCCCTGTGAATGACACTGTAAAGAGAAATAACACACAAGCCACAGCCCAAGAGAAAAGATTTGTAAATGTATATGTGACAAAGGACTTGCATCCAAAATGAAATGCTCTTAAAACTGAACAACAGGAAAATAAACAACCCAATTAAAAAATATACAAAAGATCTGTACAGATAACTCACCAAATAAGATGGAAACTAACCATATGAAAAGATTCTCAACCTGAGTTGTCATTAGGGAAATGCAAATTAAAACAACAGTGGCATAGCACCACACACCTAGGAGGGAAATGTGAGGGGAAAAATCCCCAAAAACCCACAAATAGCAATTGCTGACAAGGATGTGAAGCAACAGATACTCTCACTATCGCTGTAGGAATAAAATGGTATAGCCACGTTGGAAGACAGTTTGGCAATTTTTTTTATAGCTAAACATCTTACCATATGATCCAGCAATAGCGTTCCTAGGTGTTTACCCAACTGATTTGAAAACTTGTGGTAACACAAAAAGCTGCAGTCAAATGTTTGTATCAGCTTTATTCATAATTGCACAAACTGGAAGCAACCAGGATGTCCTTTAAAAGGTGAATGTATGAACAAATTATGAAACATCCATACAGTGGGGAATACTGGTCATTGATAAAAACGAATGAACTATCAAGCTACACAAATACGTGGATGAATCTTAAATGAATTGCTAAGTGAAAAAAGTACAAAAAGCTACCTGCTGTATGGTTCCATTTACAGGACATTCTAGAAAAGGCAAAACTGTAGAGATAGTTTGCTATAGTTTGCATTTGCTCTGCCAGTGGTTCCCAGGGATTTGAGGTGGGTGAGGGGGAGTGGTTGAAAAGTGAAGCACAGGGAATTTTTTAGAGTGGTGAAACTATTCTTTATGATACTATAAGAGTGGCTATATGACTGTATGAATTTGTCAAAAGCCATAGAACATTACAGCACAAAGAGTGAACCTTGATGTATGCAAATTAAAAAAAAAAAATCATTTAGGAGGTTGGGAGCTCCCAGGCTGAAAAGCAGAATATGACAAAACAATCTAAGTGTATTACAGAGGTGCTGACCTGAGTAGCTTTGGAAATGAGTAGAGCCTGTAAGACTAAAGGCCAAAGGACCATACATAAATGCTGTGCTCTAGTTGATAAAGTCATTTCCCACAGAGGTAGGGATCAGCAATTTGATACCACGGTATGTACATGCATACCATAATTGCAGAATTAAGTAAATGGATGGTGGATGCTGAGAGCCAAGTTTCTCACTGCTGCAGTGGGAGATTATAGACAAGCAATGGAGGACACTATAATGATCCACGTGGTGATGGGCCACAGTTGCAAACATTAGTATGAACTCATATTTAGCTTAATGCAGATTCAGATGGATACACACAGAAGAATTTACAAATGTAAACGTGTGTTAGTATGCACACATATATTTCCTTGTTCTGTTAGCTGAGAGGGCAGAAGAGTGACACTGCGGTGGTAGTGAGCACACCTAGTGCCCAGATACCCAGATCTTGGTTTCTAATGCTGTTCTCCAATAAAAGTAACCAGGGCTGCCTGGAGAAATGGCTGATTCTATGGCTGGGATAAGGAATCTGCAAGATGAGTCTGGAGCATCTTGTAGTGCCAGAAAGTAAAGAAGTACTCAAATGTAAGTAAATAAAATAAACCACAATGAGAGTATATCAAAGGGACACAGGAGCCACCAAAAAGAGCTCCCTATGTCCAAAGCTGGAACAATGTGAACAACAAAACCTTAGCACTGGATTAATCTAATAGTATTAGATTATAACCTCAGGTACCAAATAAATGTCTATGAACCATAAATTCATGTTTGATTGATCAAATGAATGAATACATAAATAAATAATTAAACAGGAAGAAGAAACAAATCTTTGATGCAGAAGAATTGCAAATAATTTATGTAGATGCTCCATCCTCAAGGAGATAGAGCATTAACTCTCCACTCCTTAAGTGTGGATTGTGCATAGTTACCTCCACCCAAAGAGTACACTATGAAAAGAGGGGAAAAGAGTAACATTACAGTGGAGAAACCTGATATAAGGGGAAAAGGGCTGTGGGGCATATGGGAACTCTCTGTACCTATGTTTGCAATATTCTGTAAATCTAAAATTTTCCTAAAATAAAAAGTTTATGTAAAATAAAAAAACAAACACTGAATTAAGGGTATTGGGAAATAAAATCTTGTTGGATATCAATTGCTGAAAAAAAGAGGTACACAGTGCTCTAAGCATGAAGAATGACCAAGGATTGACGAAGCCAAGGAAGCGAGGAAAGGGCCCTCTGCAGGCGATGCATGAGGAGACCAGTCACAGAGGGACAAAGGGTGCCAAAGCCTTCACAAGCCCTGATTCACACTGGTGCCCCAGCAGAACTTAAAAATGCCACACCACGGGCATCTTAGTAAACAAGTACCTTATTTACTCCATTCTGGAAGTTTTATCCAGATCACTGAGACACAAAAAGAAGTGTAACATACTTACAGGCAGTAGAGTGAAGTACTTAGAAGTGGGGGACTAGAAATCAGACTGATCTGGGTTCAAATCCTAGCTTTGCCATTTGCTAGATGTGTGACCTTGAGCAATTGGAATGAACAAAGGTCTGTTTTCTCAGTTTTAAATGGAGATAACAGTACCTCCCATCACTGGGCTTTCAGGATGACTATATGGAAACATACACACGACACACAGTGTTTAGCAATAGTCGGTAATCCCCAAATGGCAGCTACTCCTTAAAATTTACATTGGAGAGGAAGATAAAACACCCATTATCTGTAGATGAGATAGTCTTCTATAGAAGATCCAAAATGATAAAATAAAAAACTATCAGAATCAAGATTTCCTGTTTGAAAGAAATAATCATTTTAACAAAAATAAAAAACAGTTTTCATTCACAAAAAGCAATCACAAACATCAACTCTCTAGTCATAGGTGTAATGAGGAATACAGGAGCCCATATGAAAGGAAACTGCAGACATTTCCTGAGGAAACTGGGGAGAACTGTGCCATGTTTCCAGATGGAACAACTTAAGTGTAAAGTTATCAATTCGTCTCAAATTACTTTGTAAATCCAATCTAAATTTCATCTCCTGCAAGTTTTCAAAATGATTTTTAATATCATCTGGGAGAACACGCAAGAAGGGCCATGAAAAATGTGAAAAAGAGGACAGCTTGTTGTTAGACGAAAGATGAATTACAGAGTAAAAATCATTAAGAAAACTGGCTATTTAAAAAAGAAAAAAAAACCCTTATAGTTCCATTTCTCACAGTATACCCCAGAATAAGTATTAGATTGATTAAAATCGTATTTTTTTCAACTAGTGATCACAATGCATGAGTGGGTGATGAATGTAACTTTCTAAAATATGAAGTATAATGGCAGAGAATAGGAAATAGCACATATTATACAGAGTAAGAGTGAGTATTGCTTGGTGGAAGCTTTAAGTACTGGCTCACAATATAAACTATTTCTTCCTGTTTGAATGCCATTGGCCTAATGCATCAAATATGAAAAATTCAAGCCGTGAAAGAACAAAATGAAAACACAGGTGGCATTTTTATCTGGTCTCAGAGTGGGGGCGATTTCTAAACATACATCAAAGCCAGAAACTCCAACAGAAAAGAAAAAAAAAAGATGGACCTAACTGGATAAAAACATCAAAATCTTAGTCTATCAGAACACACCATTAAAGGCAAGCAACAAATTAGAAAAAAAAAAATTGTGAAATATACATGATGGGTTCATACTCTTAATACGTAAAAGAATTGCCTTATAAATTATTGAGAAAAATACTGTGAAAGGGAAAGAATAGAGTATATGAGGCAATTCATAAAGAAGAATTACAAATATTATATATATATGTGTGTATATCCACATATATATATGAAAAAAAATGTTAAACCTGCAGTGTAGTCAAAGAAGTAAAAAAAAAATCAAACTTCGATAGAGCTAAGTAATTGTCTCCAGGATCCATTCTTCTGCTTTTTTTTATTGACAAGAACTCTGATTTTTAGCTGCCTTCCAGCTTAAAACTCTACATTCCCCAGTATCTAGGTAGACCATGTGACTAGACTCAAATTAAATTCAGACTAAGTTGACCACTGAGATGTAAAGTGAATTATATCCAAATTCACAAGGGTCTGCTTGAAGGAAAGTAGTGTGCCCTTCTTTGCTCCTTCCCTTTTCCTGTTGACTGGACTACAGATGGAATGGCTGGAGCTCTAGCAGACATGCTGGACCATGAGGTTGCACCAAGGTCATCAGAGCAACAAAATGAAAAGGTTCTTGATGACTGAGATGTTCCATACCAGCTCTGGACTTCCTACCATTTGACTATATGAAAATGAAATAAACACTCTTTTGCTTAAACCACTGTTATTTGAGCACCAGAATGTTGATCATGTACTGCTGAGCCAAATCCTAACTAATAAAAGTACCTTTTAAAAAACTCACACAATAGAAAAATTCTTTAAAAATTATAGTATCCAAAGTTGATAACTGACTTCTGATAGGCATTCTTGTACATTGCTTATGATATACATTTTTCCGGAAGAAATTCTGCCAGTATGTAACAAAAGACATACAATATGCATACCCTTTTACCCAGAAATTCTACTGCTGGGACTGTATCCTATGAAAATAATTAAGACGTGCAAAATTAATATCCAATGATGTTCAAAGAAGCAGTGTTTATAATAACGAAAAATTAGAAGCTAAGTGCTCGATAGAGGACCAGTTATAAAAATTATAGTGCATTTATAAAATCAGACACCAGACAGCCATTAAAAATCAAGTTTTAAAAGGATAATTGATGATATGGGAATATTATTAAGTAGTATTAAGCTAATAATAATGATTTTAAAGTAGTATGTGATTATACTCAGATTGGGAGACTACGGGTAATTTTAAAACTTTCTTCCTGTATTTTTTAGAATTTTTAAAATGTTCTGTAACGAGCATGTAAAACTTCTATTTTTTTAAAAAATGCTACTTAAAAATTTGCATGTGTCTACTGCCTTTTACCACACACCTGTGTTTTCCAGTTGGGCAGTTCCTTCCGCTCACCTTCACGTACACTGTGTTCTAGTCCAACATGCCTCACTCATTTGTAACAAGAAATATCCTTTCCGCTCCCTTATCAGAAGTCTTTGCAAGAGATTGCGGAACACCTGATACACAAACGTACTTTACTCACAGATCAGATGCTCCCACTCCAGAACAATCCAAGTCCTAGTTGGATTGGTGCCTAGTTCTGGGAACTACATGCTCTCCTGACACTGAGTGACGCTCCTGAGACCACCTCGGGTCTCCCCTGCCCTAGATACCAAGATACCATTGGCCCTGGCTCCTTGGGGGCTCCTGGCGTCACACAAGCACGGCCCGTCTCTAAGCAAATGCTCTTTAAAAGGAAGGTGTTCTGTATCAATTAGGAAATGTATTTAGCTGCAAATAACAGAAAGCTTGATGAACAGTGGCATAAGCCCCTGGAGGTTCACCTTGTGACATAAGTTAGGAGAGAGGCAGTTGTGACTCTGATTCAGCAGGGACTCAAAGTCACAACTGCCCACTTTCTAAGCTCCTGCCCACTCATCCTTAATGGGAATTCTTGGGTTTGTTGCCTTGCAGTCACAAAATGGTTGCCACAGCTCCACTCAAACCTCTGATTTTCATGAAAGCAGTAGCCTTCTCAGAAATCTCCAGAAGACTTTACTTGCATTCCATTGACCAGGACTGATTCCCCAGGCCACACCGCCAGCTGGAAGAGAGACTGAGAAACTAAGAATTCTGGTTTTCCTCAAAGAAAACTAGAATTGAATGGGTATGGGATCGACAACTGACAGTGCCTCCTAGTGTTGGCAAGACTGATTCTAGAATGCAAAGGTCTTTCAGAAGGCAGTGTGTTACCAAACTGTACAAACAGCAGACCAGGTTACTCGTGTGTGCGTGTGTGTGTGTGTGTGTGTGTGTGTGTGTGTGTGTGTGTGTTACCTATATTCACTGAGCATCCTTCAGAACCAGGAGCTTTCATAATTATCTCATTGAGTTTATTTCATTCTTATAATAATCTTTCAAGATAGGCCTTATTCTCTTTGTTTTTACGGATGTGGAAACTGACACTCAGAGAAGTAGCTTGCCCAAAGCCACACAGCCAGGGAGTTTTGGGGCTGGACTTCAATCACACAGCTGTCTAATCCCCCAGCCCCTGCATCTGCTAGTATACAACACTAGCCTCCTGGCCAGTTCCATCATATGTAACCTGGAGGGCAAATAAGGGGACTTATAAATGTGTTTGCATCAAAACTTGAAGATGCACACAAAGACCTACGGGAGGTCCGATGGGGAGCACCCTTCTGTGGGCAACAGGTATGCTAGTGACCTTGACCTTGATCTCTCCCTTAACTGCTGCTCATGGACAAGGAGGCAACAAACCATGTACACAGGACCCCAAAGAGCCAAGTATTCAGGACGGTTATCACAGAAAAGACTGGGTAAAACAATGCAGACACTTTAGACCCAAATCAGAAGTTTGAGAGTAAACTGAGGAGGAGATGTGTCTCCACGGTACATAGAAAGAATAATAACTCACAACAGACAGGAAGGAGAAAGGCACCAAACTGAACCTGGATATTTATTTATTTAAATATTGCTCTCATTAAATAGGTAACAGATATGGTACACATTTATATTTATACTTAGTTGTGTCCACTCATGCCACAAACCCTATGCTAGGGATATAAAGACAAATAAATTAGACATAATCCTTGCTTTCAAGGTTATGACAATCTAGTTGATAGATGATATTTAAGCTAGATTAGTTTCCTTGTCTCAACCATGTGAGGTGAAGTCTAGCTCTTCTGACCACTGGGACTGCAACAGCAGGTCTAAATTCTAACAAAGCTCTCGGAAAATAATTTTTAAAAAAGCCTTTGGAGTCCCAGACTTATAAAATGGGATGGAAAACAGCCCAGCCCTAGACAATTGTTACCTTGGGACAGAAGTGACCTCCCTATGCAGACACACTGAAATAACAAATTATTGGTATGTTTGGTGTTGATTTCTTCTCATCTGCTTACAGGAGGGACAGCACAGGACCTGGGCACAGAATAGGCATTTAATAAATGCTGGACGGATGGATGATGGATGGACAGATGAACAGACAGACGGATGCTGGGTGGATGAAGACACATTGCTCACCACTACCTCCAGACTCAATCACTGCCCTCAGTTTTAGGAAAAAAGCAAACAAAACAGAACAGCTGTCAGAGTGTTGCCTTAAGCTTTACATTTTAATTTTAATTAGGGCTTAGAGGCCTTCAGAAGCAAGGTACATGAAGTCACAGATCAGTGCTGTTCTAGTTCACTACATTTTTCCTGAATAGGCAAGTTTCCTATTGGGCGCAGAGGTAATCAGTATTTAATCCAGCTATCTCACAACAGAAGTATGCACAGTTCTTGCACCAGAAGCTCTCAACCCAAATGAGAACAAACTCTTGCTATCTCCAGATACTCCCTCTTTTGCCTAGGAATGTTCTCAGGAGAGCCCGTTCATGAACTGAACAGAATGTTCTATCCCAAAGGATGCTATGCTTCTGTCATCAAGGCAAAAAACATTTGCTTCCCGAGGCAACTTGAGCCCTCTCTTCCTAAGCTGGGGAGGCAGGATACAGGCAGATACAAGAACTGGGTGAGCTCAGGCTGGATGACGCCATCTGTCCCAAACCAGAGGAGCCAGAAACACACGCAGCACTTACGTTCCAGTCTGAGCTCATGCCCCAGAATGTCTGATGCAAAGAAGGCCAGAGACGGGTGTCTCAGAATCGCTGAGCCGGCCTCTTCAACCTAGGGACCTAATTCACCTACCGTCCCCAGCCTCTTCAAGGGCTGCAACATCCACAAGCTCAAGTACATCAGAGTACTTTGAAAACCTTACGAGCCTATACATTTCCTCAGTTAATTTGTTCTACAAATGATTGAAGATGGCCCAATCTGTGCCATCCACTGGCCCATGCATGTGCTGGGCACAGTTCTCACAGCAGGAAGCTGAAGGGAAAGCTGGGACAGAAGATCCAGGTGAAGAGGACAGACTGGCAGGTGCAGAATCACAGACAGGAGCCCGGCAGGGAAGGGAGCCCACGGCAGCCACCCTTCAACACCTGGGGAAAAGAAGTGGGGGAGGGCTTCCGGGAGAAGTGCCGACGCCAGAGCCTGAAGCCTGGGGAGGCCCTGAAGGAACTGAGTCACAGACTGGGATCCAGATGCAGATCAGGCTCAAGGAATAAGGGCATACGATTCTACTCTCTCCAAGCTACTGACGTGAAGCTCTGAACAGCCCACAGGATTAGCCTAGTGCGGGACAGCGTCTCCTAAGTTCTAAGATCTGGAGGGATGTAGGGACAGGGATCTAGACCTCTTCAGCCTCAGTAACACCCCTCAGGGTAGCAGTTCCATAGCATTAGCAACCCCCATAAAAGGGGTTTTTGTTAAAAAAAAAACTTGGCTTCAAGTAATGTTTTGAAAATCTTTTTTTTTTGGAGTATTACTTGGCCTTGTGCATTGGTACATGATCACAATTCTGATCAAACCCCCTGTCAGCACTAATTTTCTGGTCTTTGACATTCATCTTCTAAATCTGGTTTCATAGCATGAGTGCCCCTTGCCTAGGTGATTTTAGAAGCTGGAGCTACACTCAGCAGCCCTTGCTAGGGTAGAACACAGAGGACTCACTGGGATGATAGCCACACCCCACACCTCCAACACACGACAGAATGGAAAGGGCCAGTTAGAAGATTCAAGCTTGGACAAAGCATAACCAGGCCAAGGATGCCAAAATAAATGGATTCTTCATAGGATGAGATGAGAGGAAAAAGGCCCATGCAAATGCCTTCCTGAGAGTCCCAGGCGGACATGTCACAGGACAGCTGCACTGGTTCCTCACATAGAGCCTTCTACATGGTGAAGTTTAGTCAAATCTGAAGGACTTGCCCCCCAGACGACCTGCTATTGCATCACTGGGAAATCTGAAAGCAGCAATTTTTACATTCTATGGACCCATGACCATCCTCATCATCGCCTCGGCCCCAACGTCATGGTGCCTCCTCCACCTCTCAGAACTGCCCCTAAATTGTGCTGAAACTATTCTGTTAGCTCACTCTAGGTCTTGAAATAATGAGAAACAGAAGCAGAACCTCCACTGTACAAGGAGATCTACTGTCTCTCCCTGCAAAGCTCCTTCTTTTCAAGCAGGAGGGAGGGGCCCCGGGACTAGAAGTGGAACACAAGGTCTCACCCTCATGACACCACCGTGACTTGGAAGCGTCTCTCAGATCTCTCTTCTCTTTTGGTCTCCACAGGCTGAAGAGAGCTGGCTCGTTGTTTTTGCTGTGGCTATGCTCCCGAGCGATCTGTATATCTATTACCATATATTCAAACAACTGCTTATTCTGAGCTTTACCTGGTGTCATTATATATTCCTCAAGTTCAATAATCAAAGTGACATTCTGCATCCTTTATGTCTAAGTGCCATTTGAGTTTTGTTGTTGTTGTTGTTTTTTAATTAATTAATTAATTTATTTATTTTTGGATGTGTTGGGTCTTCGTTTCTGTGTGAGGGCTTTCCCTAGTTGCGGCAAGTGGGGGCCACTCTTCATCGCGGTGCGCGAGCCTCTCACTATCGCGGCCTCTCTTGTTGCGGAGCACAGGCTCCAGACGCGCAGGCTCAGTAGTTGTGGCTCACGGGCCCAGTTGCTCCGCGGCATGTGGGATCTTCCCAGACCAGGGCGCGAACCCGTGTCCCCTGAATCGGCAGGCAGACTCTCAACCACTGTGCCACCAGGGAAGCCCCACCATTTGAGTTTTTAAACAGAGAACCATCATCAAGATGATGATGATTATGATGATGATGATACAGCTGTATTTTTTGAACTCTACATCTATAGTGGAAATTGAGCTCATTTACTTCTCACTGCACCTGTTAGGAAGGTGCTGCCCCTTCCTTTGCTCACCCCTCGGCCAAGGCCCCGGTGCCCACTACAACCCTTGGCCCTAGGAAGGACGAGACCTACCAAGATTTTACTAAGCAGCTGCCTTGGTGACGGGACAGCTACTTGCTCTCTTTCGATTATAATTTCAATTTATTTTGTATTGTGATGCTGTCTTTTCTTCTCACAGCAATAGATAGCAGGGCAATGAAAGAACAGTCGACTTCAGGACAGATTACAAATGAATTTTTATCTTTAAGAAGCTAGGTCAGAAACTTGTGGCTATCAGGAAAGTGTACTACGCGGTGGTGAGGAATGAGCCCACGCCAGGGTTCTGATAAACTTCAGAGATCAAGGCGCGTTACAGAAAGAAAGAGGAGAAAATGAGTGAGGGCACTGATTCTCTCACCTTGGAAAAATCCCATCAGAGAGGGCTGTGGTATCAGTGACGGAGTACATTCTCTGAGCACTGAAAGCACAGGGAAATTTAGTTTAAAATGTGTGAATGTACGTGTGTGGTTTTTTGTTTTTTTTTCTTTTTCCAAAGGCAGTCTGCCCTTTCGATGGATATTCAATTTAGGTTAAAAACACAGTATAACGTGAGGATAAGAGCACACGTTCTAGGAAAGACTTCAAATCCCTGCTCTTTCATTTATTAGCTGGGTGGCCTTAGGCAAGGTGCCAAAAAGCTCCAAATCTCAAATTTTCTCACCAGCACTACAGATGACATTTTTTGGTTGTTAGAAGAATTAAACATATACACCAAGGGCTTAATACACATATTAAGCACCTTCTACAGATGATCTCTTGTCACAGTAAATCTTTTTTTTGGCCATTTTAAACATTATGATCTATGGTTAATCTATATAATGGACAATGCTTTAAAAATCATGAGGTAGAATCATTCAACATTTGACCAATAATTGTTGGAAATCCAGACAAAAAGCCCTCATATAACTTCCATTCTAGTTGGGCAAGTCAGACAATAAACAGAATAGGTAAACAAATTATCTAATATGTTGGAAGGTAATAAACGGTATGGAAAAAAATAAAGGAGGAAAGAGAGATAGCAAGTGCCGGGGAGGGTTTCCTGAGAAGGCCATGTTTGTGCAGAGATTGAAGGGTGGCTGATGGAGGGAGCCATGTAGATGTCTGGGAAGACAGTCCAGGCTGAGGCAGGATATGATGGCACATTTGAGAAACCCACTGCGACCTGATCAGGGACCTGATCATGCTGGGCCTTGCAGGTCACTGAAAGGATTTTCTCTTTTCCTCTTAACAAGATGGGAAGTCAGTGGAGTGGCCTGAACAGGGAATTATACAATCTGACATACAGTTTACAGAATGTTTAACTCCTATGTTCAAAAGAGAATGTAGGGGCCAGGAAATTAATTAGGAAGCTATTGAAATAAAAGATGAGGATGTCTTGGACCACTAGGGTGGTAACCGTGGAGGTGGTAAGAAGTGCTCATATTTGAAAATCTATTTGAAAGTAGACTGAAATGATGATTATATGTGGCACATGAGAGGAAGAAGGTGTTTTGTTTTCTTTTTTTACTTCAGCAGATTGAAATATGAAGCTGCCATTAATTAAGATGGCAAATACTACAGGAAGAAGGAACAGATTTGGGGGGAGATCCGGAGTTTCATTTTGGACATGTTAAGTTTGACATGCCTATGGGCGTCCAAACAGAAATGTGGAGCAGTCTTTACATATTTAAGTCTGGAGTTCAAGGGAGCAGAGCTGGCAGGTTGGCTAGAAAGAGAGCAAGGTGGGGGCAGGGGGCTTGGGCAGGAGGAGAGAGAGACAGACAGACAGATAGATGTGACCCTCCATGAAAACATACGTACGACACACAAAAAAGGCAGGGTGCAAAATATTATGTAGAATGTGATCCTGATTTTGGATGGGTACAGTTTTAAAAGTATATTAGTATATGTTTACAAAAAAATAATTGGAAGCATATGCAACAGAAAGCTAATAGAACTGGGAAGATGAGACACTTTTGCCATGATACTTGGATTTTATATAAGAATGGGTATTAATTTATAAATAAAAAATAAGGGCAGGAGAAGAGTGCTGTCTGAGTGAATTAGCAAAGCCATTAATTTCTAACACCAACCTCTATCTCCTTCTCTGGACCCCAGCTATGACGCTGGCCACCCTCTCCCTCAGTTTACCCTTCTCTGTCTTTTCACCTTTAGCTTTCTCCAATCAGTTGCTACCCAGGAAGCTTCAGAATGACCAGGAGAACCTGTGGTCTACTTTCCCAGAGCTGAACTCACAGAAGAAGAATCTGAGTTCAAAGCCAAAGTCGGCATTTACCTCCAGAGTCCTGACAAATACGTTTTTCTTCTTGGATGCAGTTGCTAATTTAATCCCCAATTGTTTTTTCTTTAAAGCTCATGACATTTCTATTAACAAGGCCCTAAAAATGAAATGTTCCTTTACATGTTTAATTTTTGACCATACTGTAGTACTGAATAATCAGTGAGCAAAGTTGAATGGGTATGGAAAAGGTTAATATAAACCGCTTTTAAATTGCAAGTTTGCAAGCCCGAGGCCTTCACCCTGTTACACAATAGGCATTAAAGAAAAATGTTCTTTCGTGGTTGCAAAGATAAACCTTCATTTTGCTGGGAGCCTCTGCAGCAGGACCCTTTTAGGATTTTTCCATTGAGACATCACAGCGAGGAAGGACTTTTCATCCCGTCTCTTTGGCACCACCTCCTGTTCCCATTTAAACACATTTCCCCAGCTCGACTTGTGATAAGTAATGGAATTAGACAACCGTCTGTCAGCCTAGGACATTTCCCCCCAGAATCTAGCCCTCAGGTTGAAATCACCATTTGAGAAAAGAAAATCACTGTAGACTATTTTTCTACTGTTCCCAAGAGCTCAGCTGGAGGAAGGTGTTATTTCCTCTTTAGCATGCCCTGCTGGAAGGATCTGTGGAACTTCCTTCCCCACCTCCCAGCACAGTCAGGCCAGGAAGGAGTTACAGCTCCACGGTCGTCTCCAGAACAGCTGAGGCCGCCTGGCTGGGCCCCCATCCCTCCTCCGAAAGCTAACCTGTGACAACAGAAGCAAAGAAGGAGCTGGCCTTAGAGACAGTGCTGTACGCTCTACTCTCTCCTCCAAAGGTGGAGGAGGACGGGGCGGGAGAGACTCTGCAGGATGCCTTCCAAACACTGCTGCCTGTGGGAACACAGGGCCACTCTCTGCCTGATGGTTCACACTTCAAGATCCAGGCAAGTGACGTCAGACCCCGGAGAAATAAATCTAACTTCCACCCACCTCAGCTACAGACCCTTGACCATCTTTAGGCGGAGGACCTGGCTGGCTGTGACCTAAGGGAGGACACACGGGGGACAAGGGCACTAGCCCAGGCGTCGAGAGGCTCGGGCTCTGACCCTGCCCCACACCTGCCCACTGTCTGACCTGAGGAGAGATGCTTTCTCTCCATAGGCCTCCAGTTTTCTCTTGGGGTAAATGGGAACTGAACAATGGCTCCCTGGTGCCAAACTCCTTTCCTACAGATGTGATCTGAGGTGGTAAAGCATAAAGATGGAGCCACTCTAGGGGAGGTCGGAGGCCTGACCCACTCGGCCTTCCCCTGGTCCCCGTGGGGAAACCCGAGGCGCCTTCGAGGAACACAAGGGTCCCCTCGTGCATGGTATGGAGGAAGACAGGGGAGATCTTTCCTGACCTAATACCCTACAACTACAAAGTTTTCACCTCAGCCATGAGGGAGCGAACAAGGCTGCTGAGCCCAGGCCAAGGGGAGAGGTCTGTCTCTGTGAACGAGCGGAGGGGAGGGGAGTCAGGGTGGGGAGAGCAGCAGGTATGGGGGGGGGCTAGTTTAAAAATGTATCTTCAAGACCCTAACAGTCCTCTATTTTACCCCTAAAATTTCAACCACTGTAAAGAAATCAAGAAACAAGTGCTTCAGACATTCCTCATATTCTTCACTGAGGACTGAAGAAAAAGCAGCGGCAAAACCCGGAACTAAAGGGTTAACATTAGATGTGAGAGGTGACTTCCTAACTGGGCTGGCTCTTGGGTACTGGAAAATACCAAGAGAAACTGGGGAGGGATCTTTCCTAGGAGACTCTTAGAAAAGGTACAGAAACCCAAGCTTAATGTGTAGACTTCAATCTCCCTCTTTTTTTTTTTTTTAACTTTTTATTTTATATTGGAGTATAGCCGATTAACAATGTTGTAATAGTTTCAGGTGCAAAGCAAAGTGATTCAGCCACACATATACATGTATCCATCCTCCCCCAGACTCAATTTCCTTCTTTTTAATTTTCCCCTTCCTTTGGACAATCATTAGGCTATATTCTTGAGGATGGTCTGGTATCACAGAGATGAGAGAGAAAGCAATTCAGTAACTTGTCCAAGGTCATGAGAAACTGAGAGGTGTGAGAGGAAATATTCAGAGGTATTAAAGGATGACTCCACCCTCCACCATCTCCCCAGGGGCCACATCAAAGGAGAGATGCCAGAAAAAACAAAGAGAACACACAAAGAAAATCAACGATTAGTCTCTGACTTCCTAAAAATGATCTCAAAACCAAAGCTGAGACAAGAGACTTTTGATTTCCAAGAACCGGGTTTGCTGTAACTCAAACGGCCAAAGGCTGGAAGAAGCAGAGTGAGATCAGAAGGAGAGCTAGTTAGACCCTGGCCTCACACACCCTGGACACTCACATCCAGTACTGATCACAGCTGGGGCTACAAAAGGAAGGCGGACAGGCAGAGGCCCGTGAGTCCCTAGGAAATGTTCTGCTCACCACAGCTTTCCAATCTCCAAACTCAGCTCTGGGACCTGGGCAGGAAGACGCACTCCTGAAACCCCTGACAGCTGGAGGCCCTGCAGCAAAGAGGACCTGTGTCTTTCTACCAATATGAAGCCCACTTTGAGGTAAGTCTCATAAAGATGTCCTCTGAGTGGAAGAGAAATTGCTGCTGGGCAGATCCAAGGAGAGACGGGTGGGCACTCCTCCTCCGCCCTTCACCCAACAGGCAAGTGGCCAAATGAAAGCTGCCCTGCATTTCACCTCCAATCCCTCTTGGGCATCCATCCCCTCCTCCTCATCCCAACTGCCACAACCTCAGTTCAGCTCTCGCTGCCTGGCGCAAACTATTGTGAGAGCTACGTGGAAAGAATCGTCCAATTAAAGGAAGAAGTCAGCCTTCCCTTGACTGATTCTGTCTGGGTAACATGTTCTTCATTTAAATGTTTCATTTCACATAATGACCCTAGGGATCTATCAGTGCCCTCACTGCCCGTAATATGCCCTTATCCACCAGGGAAACGCTGATCAAATCCGTATTAAATAGTTAAGCATCCTATCCTGATAGAGGATTATACTCTCCTTCATTAGGAAATTGTTGGATATGTAATAAATTAACTACATTCAGTCTTCTCACCAACAGGTAGTTCCTGCTTCCCCTCATGCTTATATAAAATATTTGCTTTAAGTCACAGCAGAAATTGGGTCTTTAACCAAAAAGGACAATCTCAGAGCCTCATGGAAAGAAGTGTACCAAGTTTCATGGATACTTGAAATAACAGATGCCTTGTTACAGGCTTCCAAGGTGATATTTCTTAGATAATTGCCAGATGATACTAGAGACAGAGTGTGGAGTTCCAGGACTCTGATGACTTCATAAGAGCAGACAGTTGACCCAAGAGCCAGTGGAACAAAAAATAATTAGACAGGACTGCAGGAACTAATGAAGGAAACATAATTTTGATAATTGGTTTTAGAATATTGCTGGTATTATTTTTTATTGTTCTCATTTCTGACAGGCATATAATGAAGTCCTTTTGCGTTCTTCCTGACCCATCTCTCGCTATTAACTTAGTGGTCTGTGCTTTTACAAACATTTGGAAATGAAACCCTTTCAAGTGGTAATCTTGTTCTCACTAACCTCTCAGAATTCTGGAACAACACTTTTTTTCTGAGTCTTTTTACTTTCAATGCCAATGTAGTTACTCTCGCACAGGCTCGATAAGAATTTGTTCTAGTTTTCACCAGTAAGTAACTGAATAAATAGATGGTACAGCCAAGGCCATACCTGGAGAGTCATATTTGAGAGTGAATCTCATTTAATCAGATGTGAGAAACCCGCCGTGAAGAAACAAGGGTTGTACTTTGTTTAAAGAACCACGAAGCCCTCCCAGAAAACTACAGGCAAAATGGTAGTAATGGCTTTCTTGGATTGGTTTCCTTGTCTCAGAATAGAAGACTAAATAAAAGCAATAAAGAATATACTTGAAATAAGAGAGGCTACTGAGACTTCCTAAGAAGATTCTTAAGAAATCTCCAGACAGAAGTTAATTTTGTGGGCTTTGTAGTTGCTTACCACAGCACGGCTTTAGGTTTTCTGACCAAAGTACAAGGAGGCTTGTGTAGATCAGTTAACATTCCTTTTTTTTTAAAAATTAATTAATTATTATTATTATTTTTTGGCTGTGTTGGATCTTTGTTGCTGCACATGGGATTTCTCTAGTTGTGGTGAGCGGGGGCTATTCTTCGTTGCGGTGCATAGGCTTCTCATTGCAGTGGCTTCTCTCGTTGCAGAGCACAGGCTCTAGGCGCACAGGCTTCAGTAGTTGTGGCACGTGGGCTCAGTAGTTGTGGCTTGTGGGCTCTGGAGTGCAGGCTCAGTAGTTGTGGTGCACGGGCTTAGTTGCTCCGTGGCATGTGGGATCTTCCCGGACCAGGGCTCAAACCCGTGTCCCCTGCACTGGCAGGCAGATTCTTAACCACTGCGCCACCAGGGAAGTCCCTTGTTAACATTTCTTACTAGAGTTATATAGATGATCAGACCAAAATGCAATGAGATCAGCTTTTTGGTAACCAAGAGTAATCTCTGGAGATTATTTGTGACCCCAGTGCTTTACAGTTTACAATGTCCTTCCACATCCTGGGTTAAACCTCCCAAAGAGCCTTCTAACACAACATTCCAGCAATCACCATGAACAAATTTACACTTGAACATCTCCATCTATGTGCCTTGGAAAAGACAAAACAGTTTAGGAAGAGGTAAGTGGATAAACACTTACACCCTATTCATTCTCCTCCATCACAAATACCTGCAGGCTATAGAAGACACGCGTGTGCACGCACGCACACACACTCACACACGGATGTCCAACATTTTCCAGGGGACAGCCACCTACAGCTGAGAAAGCCCAGCTCCACAGAAGGCCAACGCAAACTTCTATCTTGGGTCTCATTATGGAAGGCTTGTAAGGGGCTGAGACCAGTGGGCCAACATTACTTTCTCCATCATGAAAACATCCAGATAAGCCCGACCTTTGCCGCCCCTCTCAGCCATGGAAGAGGAAACCACAGCACCTGGGGAGTTATTCTTCTTCCATCCACCCCCTGGCTCTGTGTCACATGCCAGGCAGAGGCGGAACATAGTAGTAGAGAATTGCTTTTGTGGGGGGATACTGTCCATCATCGTGACATCTCTGCAGTCTATGTTTTGAAATCTGGCCTTTCAAAGGATTTAGAGATTAGAGTTCAAGGAAGACCAAGGCGCACCCCAGGGCAGGCCTGGTCTTAACGTTGAAACCCTGCCCTTCCTACACCATAGCCAATTTGACCTCTGGAAGAACCTAGGGCATATCTTGGTCTAACAGAATTATTTTCAAAGACTCTCAGCTCTTCTTTTTCTATTTAATGGCAGCTGAAGGCGGTTCAGTTTGGCGTCCCTAAATGACTGAGTACTTGCCGAGCATAACGGTCTCCCTAGCCCGAGCTAGAACGCCTCTGCTAAGGGCCAGGTTCCTGGCGTCTGGGGAGGACCTTGGCCATGTCAGGCCGCCCTGACCACACAGCCCCCCTTCAGGGGGTGTCCTGCGATGCCCACTCACCATTCTTCTCTGCCTTGAGTTTTGGTGGCTTGGGCTCCGGGAGACATGGACAGGGCCCGTCGCAGAGGGCGGTGAGACTTTTGCCAGTAGAACAAGCATGGAACTCCAACTTGCACTGCAAAAGACAGACAGAACAAGCCTTAAGAATACTGCCACGCAGACCCCTCCCTCCCCAGCTTCCTAAGGAAACCGCCAGTGCCCTTCTAACCACAGTTAGGCTCACAGAAGCAAAGACAGAGCGAAGAGGCGTTCACCTCTGTTAAAGGTCTGAATTACAGGATGCTAACTAAGGAATGGCCTTCTATGTTTTCCCAAATGCACAGGATAACATCTAAAAGCACTGCCCAGGGAGGCTTAGTTTAGTAAGTGGTAAGCTCAACCGTAACTGTTTATGCGAGTGTCAGGATGAAACTTAACATCTGCGGAGTCCCAGAGGGTCCACAAAGACAAAAGGCTGAAGGCTGCTCCAACTCGTTCCCTTACCCCCACTAGGGAGGCTCTGCCAGTGTAGCCCTCCTAGGCCCGCTCAGCTGCTCACCCTCTGCCTGGGGAGGAAGGGTAACAATCTACTTAGTAAGTTTGGATGGTGTGTGAGGCCCAGCCCTTTCCCCGGGAGCAAGCGAGGAGTGAATGCTATGGCCTCAACCATCCAAAACCTAAGTTTGACATAGTCTTTCCCCCCAGAGGATGCCTGTGGTTGTCTAAGTAGCCTGGGACTGGGTGGAAACGTCCACTGAATTCTAGGATTCAAAATTAGAAGCCCCAAAGCCATACAACGTCCTGTCAACCCCTTCGTATTTTGGCCGCTCTCTCCAGTTCTTCACCCTTAAGTCTCAACTGATTCAGAACCCAAGCAGGAAAGAAGGAGGTTCTTTACAGACGCAGAAGACCACAACGATTAACAGCAGTTCATTATTACTACATTATGGAATAAGAAATGGAGACTCAGAGGCTAAATAACTTGTGAAAGCTCAGGACACGCACAATCCAGGATTCCAAACCCTGTCTGACCGACTCCAGGGCCAAGCACTTAACCGTCGCCATCACTGTGTCTGTCACGTGGAGGGACCGAGAGAACAGATGGCCTGCACTGGACTCCGTGTGTGGCTAATTATGCAGCTGGGCTATTGGCCTGGGTCTGAGTTGTCTGAGAGTTCCCTCCCTTTTTGACCTGCAAAATTCTCCAGATCAAGGCCTGTGTGCAATCAGGCTTCTGCAAAGGCCCACGGGCCCAGAACCATGCTGGTATCTGCTGAAGGTTCAAAGGAAGGGGAGACGGGCAGAAGGGTCGGAGCACCCACCGTGCGTGCAGCTCTTATCAGGCGCCACGCGGGATCTTTCAAAGGGGAGAAAAGGGGAGATAGGGTCCTTGCCCTCGGAAAGCACAAACGCATACCTTTGAAAAGGCCACCAGCGTTTGCAAAGCAACACATGAGTGCAGATGAATCCCGGCTCCTTGTGAGACGACGGGGTATTCAGTCCCCACACTGATTACACACCGAGGATAGGGAGAGAGGGCTTTCAGCCTACATGTGCTGCAGTCACTCGTGTAATTCCTACCGTCCGTCGGCCACACAGTTGCCTGCGACCCTTGCAGAGAGAGCACAGCAGATGAGCCGACGGGGAGCTGGCTTCCTCTCGATGCAAAACTCCCTTTTGTGCACACTGCTGGGTGTCTGGCGTGGCCCAGTGTGGTGGCAGGCGTGCTGGGGGCCGTATGAAAGGAAGCCACGGCCCAGACCGTGAATGTCGATTGACGTAGTGAGGAAACAAAAACTGTGCGACCACGTGGATGTGGCGATGAGGAGAGGAGGGATATATGTGTATGTAGGGATGCAGCATAAAAGAGACCCCAGGTATGCGCCGTGCCCGCAGATGGTCCAAATGGACAGAAGACGCAGCAAGGAGAACGCTGGAAGGCGGCACGTGGGTCCCCAGCGTAAGAAGCTTCTTTTCAACTAGCACAGCCTGTGTGCACGTGCCCAGGGCTAGAGGGGAGACCACTGCTACTGGTCCCGCCCCCTCCTCCTCCCCTGGGCTAGCCCTCTGGAACAATCCTCAGGTTCAGGCTAGTGATTCTCATACTATTTTCTCAACAGAATCCCTAAAGCTAATTTAGAGGGGGAAATGCACTTTGTTTTTACATGTCAACTTATTTTATGAAGTCAAAATTAGTACAGTGACTCGCTGTAAAGCCTTATCATACTGTGACTGCAATTGCCTGCTTGTATCTGTGATAGATGGTAATCCTCTTCCCAAACATTCTCTGGCCTCCCCGGAAGAGGAATCTATACTTTGCTCAGGGCCGTGTGTCATGAAATCTGATGTCCCTTCTGTGGTGACAGCAGTCCTGACCACATGACTCGCTCTGGCCAGCAGATGGTGAGTAGGAATGATCCAAGCCAGGTTTGTGTGACATTGGAAAAACCACTGCTTGGTTTTCCCCTCTTGCTCTTTCCCTCTGTTATGGAAATGGCATGTGTCCCATAAGGGCCGCTCCTTCTGCCTGGGACCCAGACGGCAGAGGACACGGAACAGAGCTGAAGCGAACCCACGGCCAGCATGCAACATGAACAGGGAACTAATGCTTGCTGTCACGAGCCACTGATGCTTGGGGATCGCTTGCTACCACAGCATACTTTAGCAAAAGGTGACTTCCTTCTAGACCCTAAAGTACTTAACGGCAGGGAAAAGTCTTAGTCGCGGTCTTATCCCTGGCATGATATGATACACATATAGCCCTGGCACACAGTAGGTGTGCGGTCAATAGCTGCTGAATGATAAAGGCAGGAGGATGGGGTCTCTGTTCACTCTGCAGCTCTGAACCTCTGTTCCGGCCACCAGAAGCCACCAGTCTGCCTGCGCAAGGAGTGTAGGTGCCAGAGCTCAGCATCTGAGATGCTCGTCGTGAACCATCCTTGACTCACAGCGCTCCCTGGTCCTGTCTCTGAGCTCCACATTTAACGCTCTGCCTTTCAGCCTCCCCGCTCACCCGAGTCTATCACTGGAGTCGGAATCAGTCCATCTGCTTCCCAAGTGCCCAGAACAACCGCCTCTTGGGCGGCCTGGCCTGGCCTAGGGACTCCCGCACACTGTGATTCTAGTAACACAGCTTCCGTGGCTGGCCCCGGCACCCCTCTCCCGCACAGTCGCTGCCTCAGTCTGTGGCGGCAGCCAGGCCTCTTCCCGACTCCAGGAAGGGGCCACCAGAGAAAACAATATTTATCTGCAGTGGTGAAAATGCATCTTTCAAGGACACAGATCTGCCTTTTATCTTCCAGAACAATATGTGGCATTTAAATGAAGCTCAAAAGGCTATAATTTCATTTTTTTATAAAGCTCAAAATGTGCTATTTAGAGATATACACATATGTGGTAAAAGCTACTTTAAAGAAGCCGGGGGTGGGGGGAGCGGCGTTGACAGACACCATCAAGATAGAGGTCACCTCCAGAGAGGAGGCAGGGGATGGCGTCAGACAGGGGCCCACAGACGCATCGTGAAAATTGGGAATGGTTTATTTCGTAAGTTGGGCGTTGGATTCTGAGGCTTTTGTTTTGTTAGTAGCCTTGGCAACACATGCAAAATACATATATGTTTACGTGTCAAGTACTTTATGATCAAACATAAAACACAGTTTATAGGCTTCTATCCAGGTAAGGACCAACTATCACCACATCTCCCGAGGAAGCTGGTTAGGAGGAGTGAGAGCACGTGTGCAGGGACGCCCCTGGGAAGGGTGGCGAACCCTGAATATCTCTGGGCAGAGGCATCTGAGGGCCTACAAACCAAGCATCTCACACATGTTCCCTTCCTACAGCTCTTCTCCAAGTCGCACCCGTGGAGTTACCTACCAGTCTCTTACCCCATCCCCTCTTCCCCAGGTCCTTGCTGGGCAAGAACAGATATAGAAGCCAAAAGGTGGTCACTGCACCAGCTTTACCCAGAGGGGACACAAAACTCTCACAGTACTGGGCTTCCCATTAGACCGGGCTGTACAGTGTGCCTGGGACCTTCACACCTCCAACTGCCTCTCCCAACCTGCAGGGAACGGAGGCCTAGGAAAGCCCTGGTCCACTTACCACCAATCACAGGCAGAGACAACACACAGACCTGGATGGACCTGGCAGAAGTGTGCCCGGGTCTGTGCACACAGAGATTTTGCAAACATAAGGCAAGTATGCTACCCCTTTAGTATAGACCTGCCAAGAGAATGGGAGCCAAGAGAAAAAGAGGTGCCCATGTTACTTGGCCAACGCAGGGATGCCGCTCCTGGCTGTGACTATGAACCTGATCCAAGAGATGCCGGTCTCCCACCCAACAGGACATAGGCAGCTTTCCTGGGAACGGGGCAGCGGGGAGCAGAGAGCAAGGGAGTGAAAGGGGGGTCCTCCCAGGGAGATATGGGGAGGGAGAAATAAGTGTCCCCCAACACCACAGGGACATCACTAGCTCCCGCCCTACCTCAGGACCAAATGACAAGCCTTCAGAACTCCCACACCTTCACCCTCACAGTGTTCTCAAAGCAGGAGTTGAAAACTGGCAAAATTATGGATGGTGATTTCTTGGCATTTAAGACTTGCTCAGAAAGCATGTGTCCGCTTCCTCCACGTGTGCCCTGCGGGTCCTGAGGTTCCAGGTAGCCAGCCGGCACCCCACCCTGCCCTGCCCCACCTGGGCTGTTGTCCTGCGTCAGAACAGGGTCTGCAGAGCTCCAAGTTAAACAGGGTGGCCTGTGAGCCCACCTCTTAAAGAGTCTGTAGCCTGGAGGTGGACTCTAAAAACAAACCGAAAACTGACATTCTTGGGAAGTGACACCCATAACTCCTCATTTTAGGAAACAAATTGGGGTTGGGGGATAGAAGAGGAACAAACAGGTACAAACAAAGTATATGGGTTTGGAGTGGAGAGACATTCAATCTACAAAGTTCACAAAGAGCCAAAGGCAGAGGTGCTCCCTGGAGCTTGTCCATCACAAAGGGAAAGAGTCACAGCTCAATAAATGTAGAGTTACCACCAGAAGGTCACCGTGGCCCATGGGGGAGAACCCTTCTAGCCCTGGCCAACACTGGAAGCTGGTCTAAAAAGAGATGAATCACTACTGTCCTGCCCACCTGCTCACCCTCTGGGAGGGAAAGATTTACACCTTGTGCTATGGGTTGAATTACATCCCTCATGTTGGAGTCCTAACCCTCAGTATCCCAGAGTGTGGCTTATTTAGAAATAGGGTCTTGACAGAGATAATCATGTTAAAATGAAGTCATTAGAGTGGCCTCTAATCCAATATGACTGGCATGCTTATAAGAAGGGGAAATTTGGACACAGAGACAGACACACACAGAGGGAAGATGATGTGAAGAGTCATGGGGGGAAGAGGACCATCCACAAGAAATGCCTGAGGCTGCCAGAAGCTGGAAGAAGCAAGAGACAGCTTCTTCCTGGCAATCCCAGAAGGAACCAACCTTGCTCACACCTTCATTTCAGACTTATACCTCTGGGACTGTGAGATGATAAACTTCTGCTGTTTAAGCCACCCAACTCATGGTACTTTGTTACAGCAGCCCTCGCAAAGTAATACACCTTCCATTTTTAAAAAGAGAGTCTCTAAGGGATGGATCACCTTGTCTTAGGTTCATAAAGCACAGACCTTGTGCCAAGATGGCTCAATTCTCCTAAAAAGAAAGAAGGTAACATGAAACGGCAGCCTCAGGATATGGGGCAGCTGGACATGAAGAACTTGGCCAATGTATAGGCTGAGACTCATGCCCAGAAGAGAGGAAATATGAAAAACTCAAGGCTTTATATTGATTTTATGATAAAGCAGTTAAATAAATAATTAGCCATAACTATTGAAAGGAGGAGAGTTGAAGAAGTGAAAATAAGTTAAGGACTTTACATACAGTACTGGAACCCATATTCATATAAACACAAATATAAAAATAAATACAGGGCTTCCCTGGTGGCGCAGCGGTTGAGAGTCTGCCTGCCAGTGCAGGGGACACGGGTTTGAGCCCTGGTCTGGGAGGATCCCACATGCCGCGGAGCAACTAGGCCCCTGAGCCACAATTACTGAGCCTGCGCGTCTGGAGCTTGTGCTCCGCAACAAGAGAGGCCACGACAGTGAGAGGCCCGCGCACTGTGATGAAGAGTGGCCCCCGCTTGCTGCAACTGGAGGGGGCCCTCGCACAGAAACGAAGACCCAACACAGCCAAAAATAAATATAAATAAATAAAAATTTAAAAAAAAAAAAAAGCTTTAAAAAATAAATACAAACCCCTGAAGCTTCTAGACCCCTTGACCTGCTGGGACAGAAATGCCTTCCCCAATCATCACAGAAACAGAGAAGACAGAAGAAGAGCCAGAGATTTCACAAATTGGCAGAAATATTCAAAATGTTGACCTACTTAAAAATAAACGTGCCAGCAGATTTTCCAACCAATCTTCCCTTCCATTTCGCATAACACGCCAACACGTTGGAATGAGTGAATGTTTTCCCGTGAATGGCCAGTAAATCTCTCTCCTCTGTGATTTGTAAAGCAAAACTAATAACCTCTCTCTGGTTCACTGCTCACGCAGGTCTCCGCTGCTCACATTCTCCACCGCACCGCACTTTTCCTGTTGCCTCGCCCGCTTTGGGTATTATTTTTAACATTTTATTTAAATTGCTTTCCCCGCTGTATTTCATCAACTTCTCATCTATTTTAAAACCAGACTGTTGACAGTTCACAGTTGACAATTTTGTTCACAGTTGATGAATTCTGATTTGTTTTTATTCCCCAAAAATCATGTCAAGGAAGGTGGAGGTGGTGGGGGGCAGATAATTTCCCGACTCTGCAGGCTTTCATAACTGGGCACCAAGCTAGCGGTTGCTGACGGCACACGTTATCACGGGGTCGAGGAACAGCTGTCCTGTCTACCCAGGGCTGGAGGGTCTCTGCGGTCATCTGGAGGGAGCAGCGAGGAGAAACAAGGGAAGGGGCTCTGGTCTCGTTCAGAGCTTTACCAAACATGCATGCATATGTGTGTTCCTTCTTGCATTCACCAAATATTTATGGGCCTAGTAAGCCAGGGCCCATTCTAGGCTCTGAACCACTGGGACAAGGGGCCTGTTCTCATGAAGTGTATGGGGCAGGTGCTGATGTGGGCTGTGGAGGATACACAACGGAGAGTAAGAGACAGAGAATAATGGGAAGGGGCTGGTACATTATATGGGTGACCAGGAAATTTTCTGACCAGATGATATCTGGGCAGGGAACTGAATAAAGTGAGCCATGGGGCTATTGGGAGAAGGAGGTTCCAGGCAAAGGGAAGTGCAAAGGCTCTGAGGTGGGGGATGTTGACTGCACTCGAGAAATAGCCAGGAAGCCAGTGAAGCTGGAGAGGAGTGAGCAGGGAGGAGAGTGGAAGGGACCAGCTCAACTGGGCTGATGGTTGGCCTTCTCAAGAAGGCCTGTGTGTGTCAGGGGTCAGCCTTTACATCTCATTCTGTCTCTGTCTCTCTCGTACACGCACACACACTCCTTCTCACACTCTCTCTCTCACACACACTTTCCTTTTCTGAATTAAGAGTTCCAAAGAAGGTAGAACCTTAAACTTTAAAACCAAGTTGCTAAAAATGTGAAAGAAAAGCTCTTCTTTACAGAAGAATGCCAGCTAAATAAATTTAGAAGGAATGCTGGAATGAGAAAATTATCATTTTGCTCCCCCCGACCAATGTAATAATTGAGTCAGGAAGGAATCATTTGATATTTACTAAAAATATTGGGTGAAAGTCACTGGGGAATAGGACATTCACACAGTCTCCAAGTGTCACCCCATAGAATACCTAATTAAAAGAGGAAATGTACATTTTTCAATAAACATTTGGCAGTCACCTCTTAACAAAGGGACAAAGGGGCCAATTTAGTGCCACCAGCAGTGGGACCACCTGGCATGTCCCTCCTGATGCGCCTCAAAAGGAAGTAATAACAGTGCCTTTGAAGTTCCAGTGCCAAAAATCCTTAACTTGAATCTATTCATTACAAACCAAATCCAAAACTGAGGATATTTTATAAGATGACTGCCTAAACGCTCAAAAAATAAAACAAACAAAAACCCCTGAAGTGAGTAGGTCCTTGTTCTAGAAGAAATTAAACAGTTGAAACAGAAGCAATGAGTGAGACTTGATTGGTTCTTGAATAATAATAATAATTATACAAAGCTATAAAAGGCATTCTGGGAAAATGTTGTGATTGTAATACGGATTATATGTTAGGTGATGCTGAATTATTGCTCTCGTAGGTGTAATAATACCTACTAAGGGGCTCGTATAGGAAAATGCCTGTTTATTTTCTTAGGGGTGAGATGTCACGATGTCTACAAATTACTTCTAAATGGTCCAGGGGAAAATTGCACATGTGTAGAAAGAGAGGAAATGGGGCAAAATGTTAATAACTGTCAAACCTTGGCAATGGGTATACAGTATTCATCCCAATATTCCTTAAACTCTTCCATATGTTTCATAATTATTAAACCAATCGCTAGGGAAAAGTAAACGTTGCTTTGCCCGGCGGTGCTAGAATTCTTCGCAGAAATCACTCCTATCTCCTCCCCTGAACTGCTCCCTCCCTCGGTTCTGCGCTGAATTTTTCTCCTTCGCCTGCCCACAAGGGGGCGAGCTCTGGGGGTGGGGGGGTGCGGTGGTTGTGGAGAGAGGATCCTGCACCGCCGCCTACAGGACCTGCCTGGAACTGCAAAGATCAGGCCTTCAACAGGGATTGGTGAGACCAAGGATGGACTGAGGTTTTCCTAAAGCACACATTCTCTTCACTGATGTACACAGGCACCAGTACAGTGAGAAGACTCGACACGGGCACCATGAATTGCAGCATCTGAGGTCTTGCAAAGACTCTCTTTCATGTTGCAGATGGGGAAACTGAGGCTGGAAGAAGTCATGCATCTCGTGGGAGGTCATTCTCTTAAGTAGCTTCCTCACCTGCTCCCGACCTTGCTCATCTTGTGAACAATTTAGCAAACCCTTTTGAGCAAATGAAGATTCATGTAAAGAATGTCCCAGGTCTGTTTTCAGGGGCAAGGCTGAATAAAGCTCCTTTAACTCGTATAACAAAGCCAGTGGAAGGTCCTGCACAGGAAACGCCAAAGGGACAAGATACCCTGAGGGGGCCTGAGAAAAAGATGCCCTCTCCCCAAAGACCTGAGAAAAAGATACCCTCTCCCTAAAGGCAGCCAACTCCTACAGCCTTTGACTTGGGGAGCCCTCCAGGGGCTGCATCCCATCTCCCTGACCAGACCCTGGTGAGGCGAGCGCCCCCCACAGGTGTCACCTGTGTCAGTCCCACCTCACACGACCTCAGCCTCATCTCCACTACTCCCTGCCCCTGGTCCACGCTTTTTGCTCCCAGACATCACACCTCTGGGGCTTCCCGGCCTCACCTCCACTGCTTCTCACCTCTGAGTCATTCTCCTGATGTCTGCTCTGCGTGGGATCCTCTGAAGGCTAGATACTATTTAAAAATTTCAAATTTCTTTGGGATTTTTCCTCTATCTGGGATTTGGGGAAGACAGTGCAGATGAGGAAGGAGTTGGAGTTCCCAGGCCCTGCTTCCTGTTGGCTTCGTGGGGAGACACCTGGGAGGAAGGACCGCCAGGTATGCACCAAAAGAGACGGAACCCCACACAGCCTGGCCAAGCATGGCCCGGGAGCAGCAGGGAGCCCCAGACCCATAGGGGCCCTGGAGACAGGGACGGTTAAGGGCCCCTCCCTGCATCCCCTCATCTTCTTGAGGCCTTTGCTCAAATGTCACCCTCTCACTGAAGCCTTCTCTCAGTACCCTTTTAAAATGACAACCTGGCATTCTGATGCCCTAACATTGTTCTACTTTACCTTTTTAAAATATGAAATCTATCATCTTGTAATACACTGTTTAAATTACTGATTTGCTGCTTTCTGTTTGTCTTGCTAGAATGTGAGTTCCATGAGGACAGGGATCTTTGATTTATTCATTGTTATATCCAAAGCTCTTGGAAAAGTACCTGGCACATAGTAGGTGCTCAATGAAAATAAGCTGAGTAAAGGAATGAGGGAACAAAAGCAAGGACCTCTGTGCAGAGGTGACGGGCAGAGCAGCACCTCCACCCCAGCCCAGCGTCTGACTCCGAGTAAGAGCTCAGACCCTTGACAGGACCCAGGAAGGAGGCAAAACTCATAAAACGACTGAGGTCAGGTTTCCCCCCAGCCCTGTAGGAAAGGGGCTCCAATTAGAAATGAAACCGGTTTAATAAAAAAGAAGAGGCATGCCACTCCCGACACCTAAGCATGAGAGCAGAGAGTCAGACCTTCCCTCTTGCTTGCCTGGCTCCACGCCCCCTCCAGGCAGGCCTCCGTGGGCTCCTGCCTGAGTGCCCAGTGCTGTTCTCCTCGCTGCCCTGACCGCAGGCACCTCGGCTACCTGTGCGTAGGGCTGCGTCCTGAAGGAAATGTGTCCCTGCGTCTCAGCCCCAGCACACAGCAAGTACTTACGACGGGCCTGTTGATTTATGTGATGCACCTCACATAACGCTGGGTGAGAGCTGGTGTTGGTTTTATAGACCAAAACACTTTGCAAGCTTGAGAAAGCAAATGATGGCCTCAAGGTCACAAAGCTGTTGATGGCAGCTTCACTTTTAATCCAGATCATTCCACCTCCCCCTAGTCTACTGCTGTGTGTGGTGCCTCACAGACTCCTCCACTGCCAGGGGTCTGGCCAAGCCTTGTCAGGCATCCCAGGAGGGCTGGATGAAGACGGAGAGGTCAAGAGGAGGGGAATGATCCAGAGCTGGGGAGATGCAGGAAGGAGGCTGCCACGACGCTGAGCTCTAGAGGGGAAATGAACCGCTGGCCACATCTCCCTAAATCATGCCCAACGAAACCCTTGCTTGTCAGCTGCACTACTGATAGTGATGTTATTCAAAGTCACTTTGAATTACTGTAATTAGCTAAGAGAGCTCACAGAAGTCAAGCTGGTTAGCCAACAGAACTGGACAAGATGATGTGGGCACCTTTCCTTCGCGTTCCGGAAGCTGAAGGCACCCAGACTTACCTCCCCTGGAGGCGTAAGGGCCTGAAGCTGTTCCAGGCTAACAGAGTAACTGTCGGAGCACACGGGGCCTCTCCCCAGCAGAGCACTTTCAGAGGCTGGCGGTCCAGAGTGGCCCAGCCGGGGCCTCAAGCAAGCGATTAGGCCACTGAACTTGACTCCCACCTGGCGGGAAGCTCCCTGAGAGCAAGAACTGGACGTTGATTGTACTCACACCCCCCAGGGCCAGACAGAAGCCCCACACTTGGAAAGTGGGTAGAAAGGGCTTGCTGAAATAATGAAATAATCATCTTCCCAGGAACCCTAGGAGGTCAGGGACCACCACTCCCATCTCAGATGAGGAGAAACACAGGTCAGGAAGGAGAGGACACAAATAAGAATGAAAGGGGAGACGAAGAAAAGACGACAGTGGAGAAGGCACGGCAGAAGGAGAGGCGGGAGGCACAGTGAGGAGGAATACAAGGAAGAGGGTGGGGGCAATGCCGCAGGCGGAGGAGAAGCAGAAACCCTCTGGGAGGTGCGAGGGGCGGGCGGGAGCAGGGGCCCGTTCAGGCGTCTCAGGCGGGCTCAGGCAGCTCCAGGAGAAAGGGAGAGAGTGTTCCGAGGTGCTGGCACCTGCTTAAAATAAAATGTTTCCACTGCTAGAAATGCCCTTGGGATGCCTGTCTCTCCCTCTGTCCCGGCTTCCTTGGAGGCCCTGCCTTTTCTCAGCTGCCATTCCCACTCGAGGTCCCCTGACACCTCTGGGGCAGAGCCTCCCACACAGGACTCACAGGAGGCGGCAGGCGAGTCGAGTCGAGGTGGCACCTGATTTCTCTGAAACTCTCACCTCCGCAGCTGTGATGATGGAAGGGGACAGGTTTCTGCCCCCTGCTCCGCCTGCAGCTCTCAGTGTTAACTAGAAGGAAATCCGACACTCAGGGCTCTGGCTGCTTACTGGAGGTGAGAACCGGAGCGATGTGCATAACCTGCCCAAGCCTCCCCTCCGTATCGCTGAACAAAAGGAATCCTCCTCCCGCAGCTGTCCGGAGAGTGGAAAGGACAGCCCAGGGATCCCCTGCGCTGGCAGCTCTCCTGTTCCTCCGGTCCTCCCAGCCCTGCCTCCAAGGGCTTCTCCACACCTGAGTGAGTTCTGTCAAATGCAAATACGTTTGTGATGGGCTTCCCTGGTGGCGCAGCGGTTAAGAATCTGCCTGCCAATGCAGGGGACACGGGTTCGAGCCCTGGTCTGGGAGGATCCCACATGCCGCGGAGCAACTAGACCCGTGAGCCACAACTACTGAGCCTGTGCGTCTGGAGCCTGTGCTCCGCAACAAGAGAGGCCGCGATAGTGAGAGGCCCGCGCACTGCGATGAAGAGTGGCCCCTGCTTGCCGCAACTAGAGAAAGGCCTCGCACAGAAACGAAGACCCAACACAGCCAAAAATAAATAAAAAATATATAAATAAAAAAATTTAAAAAAAAAATTAAAAAAAAAATGTTTGTGATGTTCCACCCGCTCACACCCATTCCGTGTTCCTTGTCATCCTCAGACGGAAATAAAGGTTTGAGCCCAGCAGGAAAGGCCCCTGGTGATCTATGGCCCCAACCTCATGCCTTTGCTTCTCTCCCAAACCCGCCCACTCTGCTCCAGGGTACAGACCCCCTAGTCGACCACACACGCTCCACCTGGGCCCCTCCGTCTTGACACCTTGCTCTGTCTGCAGCTCCCCCCACAGAGCCTGTAGCAGGTGTCCCCTAAGGCTCCCAGCCCCTGTGCCCACCTCAACCCCAACGCCAGCCCTCTACTGCCATGACTGCTTTCTTGCCGGTTTCTCTCATGAGCTCCATAAACTGGAGGTTTTCATTCACTTGTTTAGCCCCAGTGCCCAGCACAGCATCTAAGAAATAGTAGGTGCTAAATTAACAGTGGATGGACAAACAGCTGCTTGGACAGATGAATGGATGGATGGTGGTCCCACCCACCTCACCGCCTGCTGAGCGATTCCACATGGCTCTGGGTCATCGTGTCTGGTCAAGCTGCCCAAACGATGTCATCTCTCACCACACAACTCCAGGCCTTGATGCTCCTTGGCCCCGTGAATGGCATCCGGACTCTCAGAGTCTACCAGATGCAAAGCTTGGACAGTCCTTTCTACTACCCAGTGTGATTCTCCCTGCTTACTGGGGACTCAGACTGAAGACCCCCCAAATGCTGACATTTTCCCCACAGGCCCGGGTTAAACTCAAGCCCTTCTTTCTGAGGCCCGTCACCTCTGGTCCTGATTTTGCTTCTCCAGCAACAGAGCCCCCTTCCTTCAACATCTGTTCTCCACCCCACTCCCCAGTCCTTGAGTCACTCGGATGTTCCTCTCACCCGAACGCCTTCATCTTCTGCTTCCCAGCCTCCCCACTCAGACTAGGGCTCCCCGAACACATCCCGGCCTCCCCTGCTCCAGCAGAACCCCTGCTCCAGGCACATCTCCAGCCTCCACGACCCAACCTCCGGGCCCCCGGCCTGCTCCTCTTGTCCCTCTAATGTGTTCTCCCCGTTTATCATTTCGCTGCTAGACTGCAGGGTTTTTATGTAATACACCTGAGCATCCTTCAGAGTAAAGCTACGAACACTAAGTATATCTGTATCCTCCACAACGCTGGTAGAAAGGGATTATAAAACCTTAATAATATATATAATGTTCACTGCAGTTAGTCACGGAACCCCAGACGTTGGGCTACAAGCTTTACCTACACTTCCTTCTTTCATTTTCACCCCAGTGCCTACGAGGCAAGAACTATTATAATAGCCATATAGGCTCAGAAATGTTGTTTGCCCAGGGAAAGCCAGCTCTAAGTTGCAGAGCCAGAATTCAAGCCCAGGCCATCTGACTCTAAAGGCTGTGTTCTTAAGAGTTTAATTATATGGTCTCGTGTCTAGATGTTTACCAAGTCCAGTGCTGAGCTGACTACGGTCCACCTGGTCAGCCCACCCATGGTGCCTGCAGGAACCACTCTCAGTCACGCAGCTGGGAGGCACTCTCTGTGACGTGTACCAAGGCAGCACATCCTTAGGGTTACGATGTTCTGCATCTGAAAAGGCAAAGAGGTGGTGTCCCTCCAAAGTATCTCTGCATGGCTCTTGTCATGATCCCACTGGACCCTGGGCTCCAGGAGGGCAGGGATCTTCGACCTTATCTTCCCTGCTGCATCTCGGGCACCTAAAGGTGTGCCCAGTACATACTAGGAACCCTTATTTGTTCAATGAAGGAAGAAATGAATGACAACAGATAACAAGCACCTCCTCCGGCTCCCACAAGCCCTGCCAGATCTATCACCAAAGAGGGAATGAGTTTCTCAGAGAAATGAGGGAAGAAAACCACAGACATTTAAAGTGGCTACAGCAGAGAGAGCACTTCGCAGCCAGCAAAAGACTGGGAGGACCATGTCACCCACAGAAGGAAGGTCAGAGTGAGAAGTGTGTATCAGATCCACAACCTCTGCCAAGCAGCCCAGCGAAGGCCTCTTCTGTGGCTTCAGACTAATTTTCTCCTGTTCTTAACTCCTGAGAATGCAGGCTTCATAGTGACTTAATCGTTTGGGGCTCAGAAAACGGTGACGTCACCTTTCTGCTCTGGTCCCCGCAGCAGGAGGATGTGTGGCCTCCTGCCCCAGAGCATCTCTGAGGGGTGGTCCCAGGGCGCCTGCTGCTCTTTGTCTTCATTTCTTTGTCATCACGAACGCACTGTAGAGACAGGCTCCTGAGTCTTGGTTTCTGAAGCAATGACTTCTCGTAGGGCCTCTTCATAAAAACCCCTCCCTTCACTTAGAAACAGAGACCTCACAGATGAGAGAGAAGAAATACAGACGGAGAAAGAGAAGCAGCAGATTTCTAGAGTGATAAAGTGTCCAGGTCGCATCCCCAGCAGCCCCTGACATTTTTTTTTTTTAATTTATTTTGGCTGCGTTGGGTCTTTGTTGCTGCGCGTGAGCTTTCTTCTAGTTGCGGCGAGCAGGGGCTACTCTTTGTTGCTGCATGTGGGCTTCTCATTGCGGTGGCTTCTCTCGTTGCGGAGCACGGTCTCTAGGAGCGTAGGCTTCAGTAGTTGTGGCATGCGGGCTCAGCAGTTGTGGCTCACGGGCTCTAGAGTGCAGGCTCAGTAGTTGTGGCACACGGGCTTAGTTGCTCCGCGGCATGTGGGAGCTTCCCGGACCAGGGCTCGAACCCGTGTTCCCTGCATTGGCAGGCGGATTCTTAACCACTGTGCCACCAGGGAAACCTGCCCCTGACATTCTGAAGAATGAGAAAACAGATGCCAGCTAAGCATATCCACCAACTCCTTTCCCAAAGCTAACACTTGCCAAGGTCAAAAAAAGCCATTAACATCTCACAGTGGCCTCACATAAGATAACCATCACCAGCCATTCAGCCTCACTTTATGCCTGCTCTTTAGCCCAATTCCTTCCTCCCTCCCCCTTTGCTTGCTGGAGAAAATAAACCCCAAATGCCTTTCTGAATAAAGCCTGCATATGTTCATAACAGCCAACAAAATAAAGCTATAGATAAAGCTGACCAAAAATGCCAAAGCAGACTTTGACCAAGTGCTAAAGGTTAAGGTGATATTTTTAAAATGAAACAGTAACTTAAACTTTGAATTACTGCCTGATTTTACTGCTTAGAGATGAAAGATCCTGCAGTGCTGAACGATAAAGCCATGTAACTCAAAGAGGATTTTCTTTGCTCAGTATCACCTCTGTGAGAAATACATTTAAGTAATAAAACACCCTTGCAAGAGTTCATTCTCTGAAACTGGTGAGGGTTGGACAAAGTCTGTCATTTTCCTTTTCTTTTGATTACACAGTTTTCCCCCAACAAGTCTCATCTCATTTCTCCAAAACCTGAGAAAAGGGGATCCAGTTAGACCAGGAGCCTCCATGAGGTGACCCTTGCCCCCATCCTGCCCTGTGACGCAAGCATGAGCTGATGATTCCCACTGCTCATCCCATGGCCAGAAATGTCTAAGTCCCGTCAGTCATGGGGACCCCCTCTCCTTTTGTACTTTTTCTTGAGGCTGTAGATCCTGAGATGGCCATGACAACACTGGCAAACTTACAAGGGTAGGTGAGGTGTAGGCATCTGATACTGAAATGTAGGTACCTGCCTAATTCCTTGGGATGTACAAAGAGAGGTAGATCTGAAAGTAGAAGGTCAGCCCTGGGGACAAAGGGAGCAGAGACATGCCTGGCACTTACAAAAAGCACAGTCTTGTGATGAGATGCCAGGACCCAACCAGGCAGGGGGGGGACAGTCATGTAGGTAGATCCAAGGGATGAACAACTGACACGGATCCAGGCAGGAGGGGCAGGAATAGGGACCCAGCTATAAGGAGGCGGGCTTGGAAGCAAGAAGCCATTGCAAGTCCTCGTGAAGATTGCAGGGGATGGTGAGTTTAGATGAGGATGCATGACAGTTATCCAGGTGCTGAGGGAACGGGGCACGAGAGAAGCAGCTGGTACAGCTTTTGAGGGGCAATCAGCCTTAGATCCCCCCACCCCTGGCTCTGTGTCCTTGGGCATGGAATGGGGCCAAGAAGCACCTGGAGTCTGGGCTGGGCCTCAGTCCACAGAGGTCTGAGCAAAGCGGTGCAGCTTCAAAGATCTGGGAACTCATTACACACTCAGTCCTCAGCTCCAGGCTTCACACAAGCCTTTCCTTCCCCTGACTTCAAAGTTAGGAAGTTCACCCTAGTCTTCTCCCACCGCTACCAAGTTTCTACTTGCATATTTTGATGTCAATACAGAACCTGTGTTAATCAGGCCAAAATTCATTAATGAAGGCCAACTGTGATCTCCAGGAAGCTAGCTGCTCTCCATCTAGTATAATTTATGTGTCATACAGCCGAGCAATTTTTCAAACACTGTTAACACCGAGCTCCAGGGGGGACCCCCGCGAAGCAAACTGGGACGGCTCCCGTTGTAGTAGGCTCCCTCCCATTTCGAGGAATTCTGTGCCTCCAAATAATAAGGAGCACTCCCGTTGTGGCACCCTCATCATGTCATTGCCACAAATAATTAAGCTCATCAATTATCTCCTTCCCTCTGCTGCCTTAGAATGATGCCACTTGCGAGGCTCACAGGAAGCCCATCTATCAGCCACTCAAACCCTCAGGAACTGCGCTGCTGACTTCCCAGAAGAGCTGAGTGGTTAAAGCAGAAGCTCTAGAATGAGCCACACTGGGTTCCAATCCTCTCTGGCTCTAGAGCTATGGGAAAATTAACTAACCCTCTTGTGGCTTATTTTCCTAATACGTAAAATGGGGGTAATAATCATACATGCCTCAGTGGGCTGCCCTTATCCATTCTTTCAACTAAAGTTTGTTGGGCACCTACTGTGTGCTTGGCAGTGTTCTAGGTGCCAGGGATACAGCAGGGGACAAAACAGGCACAGCTGCTGTCCTCTCAGAGCTTACATTCTAGAGTAGCAAGCCACATACTAGAAAAAATTAATATGAAATGAAACGATGTATATAAAATATAAAGTGCTCAGCCCAATGCCAGACACAGAGCATGGGCTCACGAGTACACTGAAACACTGGCTGCATTTGGGTACACATCCCCCCTGCCATGCCTGCCCACAGAACCTCGCGGGGCTTGCATCTCCGCGTGTGACAGGAGTGAACAATGATACAGTAAGAATCTTACTGAGGTCAGGAGGGAGGCAGTGTCGTGGAGAGGAAGGAATTTGGAGGCAGACAAACAGACTCAAATCCCAGCTCTCGCTTCCTCACTCCACGACCTTGAGCATGTGACTTAACCCTCCGAGGCTCAGTTTCTGCCTCTGTGAAGTGGGGGTGACAGTGGCACCTGCCCCCTGGCATTGTGAGAGGATCGGCCAGGGCTACGGTCAGGGCTCAGCCCGGTGCCTGGTACCGGGTCAGGGCTCACCCCCTCCGCCATCCCCGCCCCACCCCGTGTGGACGCGAGCACCTGCGGCTGTTACGCTGCCCCCATTCCACTGCTGAGAATGCGCCCAGGGTGCCTGAGTCGCTTCACCTGTCATCCATAAAAATGCCATAAATTCCATCCCCACCAGATGCCTTTGCCCCCTTCTACTTGTAACAACAGCACTGAGCACACAGGTGCACCTCGGAGCTACAGAGGGGCCTGGGGACTGTGAAGCGGGGGCAGCGCACGGCTCCCCATTCAACCCGGAGCCTCAGCAGATGACCACCCCCCCCCCACCCCGGCCAGGCTGTGAGCTCCTGAAGGGCGCTGGCCTGAGCATCCCTCTTGGTGCCCGGATGTGGCAGGGGCACGGAAAATACCTGCGGGGTGAAAGCAGCTGAAGCAGGAGCAGTCCAGGGGGGCATGGAGAAGCCACTGTTAGAGGGGGACTTGTCACTCTAATTCCCCCACAGTAAATCCTCTGTAAGAAGCATTAGTGCAAACGAATGTTCTGCTCCAGACTCTGCAGGGCCACAGAGGAGAAAGTTGTACCACGGGTCCCTAAACCTCAAGCAAGAGAAAATCTCTATTGGATTCTTCGGTCTCCTCCAGAAGTTCCTCTTCAGCGGCCATGGACCCAGTCTCTGCTTCAGCTCTCCAGGCCAGCCCCCAATCCACTGGCTCCTCGTATTCATATCCCGCTAAGGAAGCAAAGAGCCCATTTAGGGACCCACCATCTGCAGAAGGCTGGGGATTTAGACAAAGCCCATAACTGTCCACAATCACACAAATATTCTGCATTTATTATAATTCTAATCATAACAAAGCAGTAAAACTGGTATTAAGAAAAATAAAATTTCCTTGTATCTAGAAGACAACCAAATATGTGATTCTAACAGAAGGGACCTTCGGCATCCAGAGTGACAAACCACAAAAGGAGGTCACACATTGGAGGGTTCCCTAAGTAGCACCCCCGAGACCATCCAGAACTGCCCCCATCTGACCCTCACCCCCATCCCCTACACACACACAGGGCAGGTGACCAAGGACAGCACCTGTGAAGTGGACCTAATGGTAGCTGTCAGAAAGAACCCATAAGTTACTAAAAAGGAAAAACCAAGATTTAAATTTAGGGCCATGACAAACCACAGCTCTGAGGCATTTGGGAGGCAAGAGCAGGAGAGTGACATTTCCCCAAGCAGAAGCTCAGCTCCAGTGAAACGATCCCACTCGCCATCTGTAACGGGTGTCAAACTGCCTCCCCTCCTGGCTTTCCCACCCCAGAAGGAGGGAGGGGGCTGCTGACAGAGAGGGCTGGGAGGGGTGGTCTTAGAGAGAGAGAGATCAGGGTCTTTGCAAACACTGAGAGCACTTTTGCTCTCTACGCTGGGGAGGAAGAACCTTACCTTTCCCATGGGAGCAAAGAAAGACAAAACCAGGTGCACACCCAGGCAGAAGAAATGGCCCCCTTCATTGCTGCTCAGCCATTACGAAAGTGGGCGTCCAATGATGAGGACAGTGGCAGAAACATGACGACAGTAACTGCTGAAAGTAGAGCTTTGTACCCACGAGCTCATTTGAACCTCACCATAAGCCTCCAAGGTAAGCGTGCTTGGTTCTTAAAATATCTGCCGATCTGATGAGTGAAAAATTGCATCTCACGCGATCGCCTCACCAACGTAAACCCCTCCCTTCCTGTTTCCACAGGGTAGTGCCATTCAGGGCTGGGGGCAAGGGCTCCACAGGCAGACAGCCCTCGCCCTAATCCCACTCCCGTTAAGTCCGGTTCTCCCATCTGCAGGCAACGATGTACCTGCTTCAAAGCGTGCTCACTTTGAGGCAAATGAAATAAAAATGCTCACAGAACGTTTAGCATGGGAACTCCTCATCTGGCCTTCTTCCCTTTTCCTCACCAAGAAGGCCTCTGCATTGTCCTGTCCCGCTCCCTAGGTTGGCCTGTCTCCCAGCAGCTGATGACACCTGAGCCCCACTAAGGACCCAGAGAAGCTCCCCCCGACCCCGACTCCTTCCTTCTGCTCCCCTCCGCCATCTCTCCCCGCAAGCCACACTCTGTCCCACCACAAGGTGTCTTGTTCGGAACAAAACAAGCCACCCCAAAGGTTCTAGGATGTCAAGGGCTCATGGTCCCTCAATCCGCCCCCAGCTAAGTGCAGAAACTGAGCAAGGACACTAAGAGCGCCTCTGGCATCATTAGCTTTCTCTGATAGATGAAGAAATTGAGACTCAGAGATCACGTGATCCGTCCGAGGTCACCAGGAAAATACGAAGTAAAGCTGAGGCTTGACTAATGTTTCCTGAGTGCTCATGAGATGCTCTTATTATGTAACAAGCTGTCATTTATTTCCCCAGCTGCTGGGGAAGTCCTTGTAGGTATTTGCTGAAATGAATTAAATCAAAACAACAAGGATACACCAGGAAAAGCTTCCTAAAGAGAATGATGAAGTCAGCAGTGCACAGCCTGTTCTTCTTTCCCTCCCAACTGATTAACTGCAGCAGGACCAGAGGGCAGAAGGGTCACTGAGCGACCTCCTTTCTTAAGGTGACAACCACACCCACAGGCTGCATCTGAAAGGGCTGAGGGCTAGAGGTCTCCACCCCTCGGACCTCTGCTCTGCCCAAGAGGCCCAGGGTAGGTCAGGTGTGTCCTGGACGCATGAATTCAGACAAGTCACCTCAGCTCTGTGAGCTTCCACATCTTCCTCTGGAAAACAGGGACAGTACCACTGGCCTTTTTGGGTTATGAACTAAGTGAGATAATATAGGTCAAGTTCTTGGCATGGTACAGCATTCAATAAACAGTAGCTATTATATCTCCATCATCATCGTCGTCATCATCATCATAATTGATATTGTTACCCATGTCATCAAGTTCATCTGAAAGAGCTATCTCCTCAAGATCTCTCGCCCTCAAAAACCCCGCATCCTTAGGTCTCGGGATGGCAGGGAGGGCTGGAGATTTTGCTTCTCTGTGAAGCAGTACCCAGCAGCATCTCTACCACTGAACGGCACAGGATGTGTGTCAGGGCGGGGGACCCAGGGAGCACTGCGACCGTGACATGCAGTAGAGGCTGGTGACAGAAGCACAGCATCCGTCAGATCTTTCAGGGGGCCCAGAGAGGGCTCCCCATGCCACACGGGAGGGAGAACACGGAAGAGTCTCCAAAAGGAGGTCAGGAAACGGGCAGAAAAAGAGAACAAAACATGTGAACCAGGGGAAATGCATGGGTAGCTCTATTTAACTGGAGCCCCCCCACCCAGGATTTCTGCTGGGGCTGGTGACACTACGTGCTTCTCTAAGCTAACTGGTGTCCAGAAGCATCTACCACCCTCCCATGAAAAGCTCTCAGTTGGGAGTCAGGTGACTCAGGTTCTTGTTTCCACTCGGAATAATCTGACTTCTCGGGTCTCAGTTCCCACATCTGTAAACACGGTTGCAGGGCGGCACTGGGGACCAGGAGGGGCTGGGCTACTTGCGTTCTAGGCTTTCCTCCAACCCAGATCCACTGTGCCTTCACGAGCCAGCAGAACAGCCTACCTCAAGGCTGATGTGGATTCCCCTCCAGAGAGGGGTTCCTTCTCCTACTCCTACACACCTCGCAGGGAATGAGACTGAAGTCCCGAGCAGTGTTAGGAATCTGAAGTCACATCCCTGCCTCCTGCATATTCATTAGGAAAATTTAACTTCGTCACCCCACTGGTTCTATCAGTGTGAGCTGGTTGCATGTTTTTCATTTCCTCAGCAATCTCTCATGGATTTGCAAGATGAGGAGCATCTGTCTCCCAAATGGGCTTGTTCCTACTTTTGGATACAAGTCACCGGATCAGCTTCCTCCAAGGCATTTGTAAAGAAGGATAAAAATAATGGTGTCAGGATGTCCAACCTATCATCCTCTTAGAGGAAGTTTGCTAATCATCCTGCCTCTCCTCTCATCCACCATCGCCCCCACCCTTCTGGCTACCCTTAGCCTGTCACGCCAGTCACTTTTGTTTTGGTAGAGACTGCATGTTGAGAGATACACAAAGAAGTGGCAAGGTCACGGTCTCTGTCCTCAAAGAGTTTCCAGACTGGCTGCCATTACATGGTGGACCATGGCAAGTGACCTTGAGCACTGCAGGGTTTGAGAGATGGAAAACAGCAGTGGGGAGATGTGTTCGGGGTGACCTTGCAACTTGGTGCAAAGTTCTGAGGATTTGGAAAGAATGAGGCATGTGGGAGACCAGGAGCAAAGAGAGAGATTAGGAAAGAGGCTTAGAATTCAAATCGGATTCTGGTCCAAAGTCGGAGCAGGAAGCAGCTACTGTATTTGCTCGAGGAGAGGAGAAGCACAGCCCACGTGTCAGGAGAGGAGGCCAGGAAGAGCACTCTGAACGTGGCCAAGAGGCTGCACTGGAGGACTGGGGAGGGACAGAAACACGGCGGGAGCACAGCCATGCAGGCACAGGGAGGGGAGGAGAGGGTCTGTTCCTGACAGAACCAAGGCACTGCCATCCACCCCCCCGGCCTCCCATCCCTCCCCCTGTCCCATCACAGTCTTTGATACTCCCTCTGAATCAAACTGGAAGGACACAAAACCAAAATCCTTCAAAGCCACCCTGTCTCCACGGCATCTTCTAATTCTCTGGTTAGCTGGGGAAAGCAAGTAGACATGCCTTTCAGCTTCCAGACTCAGAACTGTAGTGACAGCTCCTATCTCACACTGAATGCACTAACCCTAGAAGCCGACACGTTAATTCCCCGGATGTGGCCACCCTCTTCTTTCTCGGACACCTGCCACAACGTGACAGCTGAGGGCCTCAGTACCAGTGACCAGGGCAGTGGGACACCAACAAGGTCACCTTCACTCCCAGGACCTGGAGGACTGTACGGTTGCCTCTCAGTGCCTCCTCAGGGACCTCGCCCAGCCAGACCTGCTTGTGACTTGATTCACCCAGAAAAGCAGGGGCTGACTTCAGGAAGCCATGCAAAGTGGACGAGCCTTTACAAAGGAAGTATTCTCCCCGGAGCTTGGATGTCCGCTCAACCTCAAAGTTCATCAGATGTATCATCTCATACTGAGACAAAAACATCCAAATGTACACTAATCTTTAGTAACAAGATAAGCACAGAAATTGAGAGTAAGCTTTAAAAAACTTAAGTTTCTAAACACGCTTTCTGAAGCCCTGAGTTAGAGGGCTTTGTAACTACAAAGGAGAGCTCCACGGTGTGAGCTGGAAGGAGGAAAAGGAGGGCAAAATACACCCCAGTGGTGAGACAGGAATGAGACAGAGGCCGCCAGCTGGCCGGAGACTTCCACTCCCCAAATAATCAGCCGGGGTATAAGAACACACTCTAACACCTGGACACTGGACATTTTTTGCTCACTAACTTAGCTGGGAATCCGTGGAGAAATGGACTCAACGTGGAGATGGTCCATCGTTTAGAACAACAGAAATGGAAGCAATACTTTCTAGAACAAAACGTGCAACTCCCACTCGAGATGCTAGTTTGAAGGTTCTACTTCAATAAGCAAGGGTTGAGCTTGCCACAAGAACAAAACCATATTTTGGCAAAACAGCAATTTGAAGTTCGTCCCTTTGTCAACAAAATTGCTGTGTAATTTCCAAACTTCTCATAGAGAAGCAATAAGCCAACAAACACCTCCACGAGTCATGACACAGTGGAAGAAAGAGAAGAATCCCTGTTCTGTTCTCCACCCCACAGCGCCTCTCTCATCCTGGTCTGGAAGACAGCACCCCCCGGGCTCTGCCTCTGGTCATATCCAGACCTTCCCGCTCTGCGCACGGCAGGCATCTGGCACACAGATATAGACAGCTTGGGAGCCCTTGAACTTCCACTTCAGTGCTGCTCAGAGTACAGATGGCATAAGTAAGCAGCAGCTAAGATTGAAGAATGCCAACTCTTCGAGGGCAGGCACCATGTCCAGCCCACCTGCATCCTCCACACGGCACCCCAAGCACGGGGACCAGAACTCAGCAAGCCCTGTTGCCAACTGAAGTTAACGAAACAGCAGAATCAGTCCAGTTCGGTTGCCATGTAGTTTCATCTTGAAAGCATGAAACACCTCTCAAATACTCCATAGTCCCCAAGCTGGGAGAGAAGAAGGGTCATCGCCCAAACAGAATAGGGAGATTTTGTGAAAGGAAAATCCATTTGTTCCCCCGGGCTTTTAAGTCAGGAGCCTTGACAAGATGCAACATGATTCTCCTGAGACTCAAGCACCTGTCGTCATGAAGCAGTTTCCTTTCTTATGGTCCTCGCTGGCTCAGTTTCAGATTCCAGCCGCCCTCCATCCTTCCCCGACCTCCTTACGTGCTTATACAGCCACGGAACTGAGCCAAGACCCAGGGGAAAAAGGCAACACAAGAACAATGAAAATTGGGTCGCAGGTTCCCTTTCCCCCACCTGTGTTTAGGGGCCAAGAGGCACAGGGGAGCAGAGGGGTACAAAGGGAGAGGCACGGTGAAGATGGCCAAATGGGATGCAAAGATATATCTCACAAATCTGCCTCTTTATGAGTGTGGGGACAGTGCCTTCAAACTTGGCAACGTCATCTCCTCCATCTTCCCAAGGACTATCTCTTCTCTACGCCATCCTTTCTTTCTACCAGCATTTACTGAGCATACTAGCTGTTAGGCATGGGAGTAGGTTGCCAGGGATATAAAGTAACAGCTCTAGCAAAACAGGGCCTGGACAAGATGAGAAGAGACTCCCAAGGGAGACACTAAACTGAAATGATAAAACCTTCGCCTCAGCTGAAGCTGAGAAACAACCCCTTCAGAAAAAAGCATCAATACCAGGCAGCTAAATGCCCTGGGCTGTACTTGGAAAAGGTCCGTGCACATTTCCACTGAGAGACATGCCCACCGGCAGCCTTTACGTTTAGGCTTGGTTTCTGGGTAAGGACAAATAAAAATACCAGTTCTGTGGACAGCCACGTTTAATTTAACTGCTGGCTCTCCTTGGCTCCCGGCTCTCTGAGCTTCCCTCCGCCTCAGCAGTCCAAGTTTGCTCACTGTTGGAGGATTGCAGGTTGGCTCTGCCCTCCCAATGGAGAGGCAGGGGTCTTCAGTTGTTCATGTCTGTCACCCCCAGGGCTGGGCACGAAGTCCGGCACGACGGTACGTGTATGCGGATGGTGAAGTTCATTAACCCTTTTCTCCAGAACTGAAAGCTCTTTGCATATGGGAGTTCATTTGTCCTTAGAGATTCTTTATTGGCTCACAAAACCATTCCATCCACCGAGACAAAAAAAGACTCCCCAAGGCACTCAATCATGTCAGTTCACACAGACGTGCTAAACTCACGTTTCCGTTATTTTCCTGTCAAGTGCCTCAGGGGCCACACAGAGACCTTCATGACCTGCCCTGATCACCTCTCCTGCCTCATCCTCTTCCCTACCCACCTGCCTTTCGATACCTAAGTGTCTACTGAGTCATTTCTCTGTGCCAGACATTGTGCAAGCTGCTGGGTATAAAACAGCCGGCCAAAAATATATATAGTTCCTACGCCAAGGTGCTCCTAGTTTACTGGGGGAGAGACAGGTTAATTAAGTCATCTTTCAAATACAAAATTAGACAATATGTGTGGTGAAAGCCAAGAAAAAAAGGTATGTGGTGCTGCTGAGACATTTAACAGGCCCTGGCCAGCTCCAGGGCAGCAGGAAGGCATTCCTGAGGGAGTGACCTAGGAGCTGAGGCCCGCAGGATGAGTGGAGTTTGCTACAGGTGTGTGAAGCGGTGGGGGCAAGCAGGGCTCACTCCTACCTCCGTGCTTTTGCCCACGCTGCTCTCTGTGCCAGGCACCCTTCACGCTTCTCTGACGCAGCTCAGCTACCACCTCCTCAGGAGGCCCTCCACCCCTGAGTGCCCAGGCGAGGTTAGATGCTCTCCCGTATGCCCACATGGTACCCTGTACATGCCTACCTTTATCAGGTCACTTAACATGACTGGTCCACCTCCCCTTCAGAACTGGGGATTCTATAATGGCAGGGACTTTGCCTAATACATTTTTACTTCTCTAGGGCCTAGAGAGGAACAAGCACCCAGTTCATTCCTGCTGAATGGAGATGGATGGATGGATGGATGGATGGATGGATGGATGGAAGGAAGGAAGGAAGGAAGGAAGGAAGGAAAGAAGGAAGGAAGGATGGATGAACGTAGTGTTGGTCACTCCCATTCCCCTCTCCTGTCTCTTCTGGGCAGGGCGTTTGCAGACGTCGGTATCTGGGCAGTCAACAGCATCTTTGTATTCAGTATCATGATTCTGTTTTCTCCCTGGGCTCCCAGAAGGACCGCCAGAAGAGCCTGCCATCCTCCTCATTGGGCAGAAGAACAGGATCTTCCCACAGCTGCCAAGAGATTTTGGACTAAAAGAAGCCCAAAGCTCCACGCAGCAGCTACTCTGGCACATTTTGAGAATCCTTTACTCCATTTGATCATTCACTCTTTCACTCACAAATATCCATCACGTGTTAGATACTATTCTGGAAACTCAGCAGGGAACATGACGGACACAGTCACTGCCTTCAGGGAGCAAAGTATTGAGTAGCAATTAAAAAAAGATGACATCAGATCCCAATAAACAGTCTGAAGAAAGCAGAGCAATGGACTAGAAAGTAACTGAGGGTGAGTTCGGCTCTGTTGTGTGGTATCAGAGGGAACCTTTCAACTGAGACTCAAAGGATGAGAAGGAGCCAGTCATGCAAAGTTCTGGGAGAAGAACATTCAGCAGAGAAAGGCCATACACACAAAATCCCTGATGTGGGACCAGCTCGGAATGTTGGAGACAGAAAAGCACATTGAGGTGGCCAGACAGAGCGGTGGAGAGAGAGATGTGGTTAAGATATGGTAAGACAGAGGCCAGGTCCTGAAGGACCTGGGTAAGGGTTCAAATGTCATTCTTCAAGTGATGGGAAGCAAATGGGGTGTTCCAGCTGCTCACTGAGCTGTCCTGTGAGGAGTGCAGATGGAAACAGAGGGAGCAGTGAGGGGGCCAGGAGTGGCCCAGGTGCACGACAACGGTGGTTTGCATCACTGTTGGGGGAGGAGCAATGGTGGCGAGAGGTCACATAAGGATACAGTTTTGGGGGAAAAAAGACAAGGCTTTTTATCCATTCATCTGTTGATGGGCATTTGGATTCTTTCCATATCTTGGCTACTGTGAACAGTGCTGCCACAAACATGGGGGTGCTTATATCCCATCAAATTCCTGTTTTCATTTCCTTTGGGTATATTCCCAGAAGTGGAATTGCTGGATGGTATGGTGGGTCTACGAGAAGGAAGGATATCCTGCCACGTGTGACAACATGCATGGACCCTGAGCATATTATGCTGTGACATAAGCCAGACAGAAAGACAAGTGTGGTGTGATATCAGTTATACGTGGAATCTAAAAAAAATCAAACATGTGGGAAAAAAAAAACAGAGTAAAATGGTGGTTACCAGGGGATGGAAGGTGGGGGGTAAGACTGATGGTATTTAAGGGTACAAACTATGATGAGTAGTAAAATAGCCATAGAGATTTAATGTACAGCTTATTGGACATAGACAATAATGTTGTACTCTATGTATGTAATGTGATAAATATCATTAAGACAACAACCATATTACAAAATATAAATGTATAAAAGTAATGCAATGTACACCTTAAATTTACACATCACAGTCAAATTTGTCCAATTAAAAAAAAGAGAGAGAGAGATACAAGGCTTGCTAATGGGCTGGCTGGAGGGGATGACAGAAAATGAGGAGTCAGAGACGACCTTGTGGTGTGGGGCCCAGCCACCGGGGAGGGGGTAGAGTGTGGCCAAAGGGGGAGGCCCTGGGGGATGAGGAAAATCAGGACCCTGACGTGAGATGCTGATCAGAGAGGAGTTCTAGCTGGCCGTTCAAAGCCACCCTATAAATGCACCGTGCTCCTGCGATCCACTGCCATTAACCAGCAAAGTTTAGTACTTTTCACACACTTCAAGTACTGGCAAAAAAAAACTGTGCGGGTTCGGCTAAGTCTACACTCAGATCCACCCGTGACTTTAGTCTGTGCCATCTCAGGTAGGGAACAATCTTTTTGTGTCAGTTTCTTTTATCTGTAAAAGTGAGGACAAAACTGTTTCACCCCAGGGCTGGGAGGGCAGAGTCCACGGTGAGTGGCAAACACCCAGGGTGACGGCGGGCAGGGGAGGCCACTGTAGGCAGGCTGATCACCAAGTCCTGAGGGCCAGGCCCTGCCCACCGGCAAGAGCCTGGGTGGAGGCGGCTGTGGTTCTCCATTCTTCTCATTATTTATGATTCTCCCTAGGTTGATGGAAACTTTATGAAGGAAAAAAGCCCGAGCAATTCCAAAGCAATACGGTAATACTGTCTTGAGTGACTGAAAAAGCAGGTCAAGAAAAATGCCAGCTATAGGGATAAAAACGTGGATCTACAAAACATGCAATCAAGAAAACCTGTGAGCTGTGAAAACCGAGTAACCTCAGGAACCCTCCCTGGCTCCCCACAGAACCAGATCGCAACAGTACAGAGAAATCTGGGTGGGTGGGTGGGCAGGAGGGAGGGGGAGGGCAGTCACCGAGGAGATTAGACTCAGGGAGCTGTCAGTGCCGTCAGCACCCAGGGTGTGCGACAGAAGCCCTTTGTTTATACGGCACAATAATGGGGTGGTACGGCCAGGGCCCTCCCTGAGGGCGCCCTAGGCCTGCCCCATCCTCAGCCTCCAACTGTCTGCTGTGGCCCCTGAAACGGCTCAGTCACAAGCTCTGCTCCTGCGGCTCACCTCCCGTGGACGGGCACTCCACTCTTCCCACGTGGCTATGATGAAGTAATGATCGCTGCCCAAGACAAAAACAAACAAACAAGGAAACAGGTTTCCACGACAAGCACTTCTGAGCAAGGTACTTGGGATGGCACCGCACAGAGGCAGCGCCAGTGGGACCAGCTGTGGTCCACGGAGACCCAGCGTCCATCACACCCCACCAACACCCAGCACCTGCTCAGGGCGCTGTGAAACATCATCCTGGGCTGGGCCCAGGGTCACCAATAACCAGTTTGGGAACGACGCAGTCCGCTGACGGGGAGGAATTAATGCGGACACAACCGCGAAAGGAACATTTCAAATACTCAGGAGAAGGGGCTGCTCGTGATACTTGAAAACAAATCATCAGAGCAGCACAGTTGTATCTAAGAAATTGATGAGCCAGCCCAAGCCATTATCTGTAAGTATCTGCCAAGGCAGGATTAATAGCCCTTCAGGCTGCAGCCATAGTACTTCTTGAGAGTTAAAGAAAAAAACTCCTTAGAAATATGATTAAAATCCATTTTTCTTGCCAATTCTAACTGAATTCAACACCTCCTAGATGAGTCTGAATTGGGCAAGTTCTGTTGTACTGACTTCAGCAGTGTGGGAATTATGTCTGTCTGGACATGGCAAGTTGTCAGGGTGATGTTGTGGGAAAGACTGACTCCTCATTTAGTTGCTGAGGGACGGCAGGAGTGTTAATAGCTGAGTCTGACCTGCTTCATTATATGAATAAGGGGTTAAACACTAGGGCCCACCTCATAGGATGGGTGTGAGAATTCAGCAAGATCACTGCATGTTCATGCAGCACAGGGGATGACACAGGACAGACACTCGATGTGGTATGGGCACCGTGTTTGTGTGATCAGCAGTGCACATGGGGGGCTGGGGTGTGACGCCCAGGGCAGGAGACATGAAGCTGGTCCCCGGAGAGGGGTTCTGGAGCAGACCCTGGCCTCTGGTCTTGTGAGCGAGGGACTGCCTTTGCTTCACTCCTTAAAATGGGGGTCTTTCCAGGCAGGGGCAGGCCTGAGACCGGTTATTTACTCCCCTTGCACATCTGGCAGACTTGGCTAGGGTCACATTTCTGCCCGTCCCTTCCAGCAAAGGAACGGTGAGGCCAGCAACGAAAGCTGCTGGTCACTTAGACCTCCAGCAAGGCCCTGTCTCAGAGATACATAAACCCCAGCTCAGAAATCCCAGCAAAGCTACTCCAGCTCTAGAAAATGCAGCCAGCTCAGCCCACCCACATCAGTGATCTGTACACATGCCGAGCAGAGAAGAAGGTCTCAGCAAGCGATGGATGGATGGATGAGTAGTGGGGTGAGAATGAGGTGACATCAAGGCGAGTCAGGTAAAGGGGTGAGTGTGCAAAAAACATTCCCACCTGCCATACTGTGCAGGCCTTTGTCTACTTCCTACTGCCTCCTCACCATCTCCTTAAGACCACTCTGAACTCAGGCCCACCCTGATCTCACCAATAGAAACTCAGCCACACCTGAACCTGCTCGGCCGCACGCTCACTACAGGTGCACAGAATGAATGCAGATGGACCTCAGCATAATTTCACACCAACAGCTGGAGCCTCTACCATGGTGGGTGCTGCCATGGGACCAATAGTGAGTGAGAGAATCCTTGTGCTGGCCAGTGCCTGCTACAGAGTATGCCTTCAACAAAAGGTGCCTCTGTCATCATCCCCATCACCACCTCCATGGCTCAGAATATGAAGCAATCCCACCTACTTGGGAGAAAGAGGCAGAAAAGACCTCGGGAAGAAAATGGAAAATATGATATAAAAGTTGGGCCGTTGGGGCCACAGGGAGGAGTGGCTTTCTAGAAGAGGTCCTTCAGATTTCCTTGGGGAGAGGGCAATTACTATATACAGATGGCTTTTCTGTGTGCCAGAGACCGTTCTAGGAATGTAATACGTGACAACTAATGTAACCTTCGCAAAAACTCTTTGAGGTAGGCATCCCCATCCTCGCTTTGTAGACAAGGGAACTGGAGCACCAAGGGGCTTCCTGACTCGTTCAAGGCCACAGAGCTACCAAGTCAAACTGGGATTTGAGCCTATGCCATCCAGCTCCACTGAACAAGCTCTTAACCTTGACAGTGATGTGTCAACCCTTCCCCTGTCCTCCCACGAGGCACCTCCCCCGTTCATACCTCTACCACACCCCTCACCTGCTGACCTGTGAACTATCTATGTTTACACGCCTGTCCTCTCCAGAACCAGGGGACAACCTGGGACAGGACCAGGGTCTGGCATGGGCCTGGTACACGGTGGGCATGTCTGATGACTCTCGAGGAGCCACCCTGGAAGAGGGTCCCAAAGCAGGCACTAGGAAAGTTGCAGCCTTTTCCAACTCTGCAGACTTGGAGGTCTGAGATGGGAATCTGAGAATGAACACTTGCAGAGTCAGAAGATGAAGCAGCCCCTCCCAACCATGTGGCCTGCAGAGGTGCCATCTCCCTTGTTCCCCTGTCACCTACAGGACTAATGGCCTTGTCACATCAGTCACAGGGACCATGTCAAGCACGTTGCTCTTCCCTTACCTGCACTGACCACAGATTCTTGTCTCCCAGGCGTTTATACACTTTGAGTAGCTTCTTCTTGCCACACAGTGACCCTGAACCATCCCTCTCACCCAAGTAGCCAAAGGGACCAAAGGGTCCTCAGGTCCCACAGGGCCACTCCAGGAGACCTGCCCCCCACCATCCCAGTCATGCGCTGGGTGGCTCTTCTGGCCACTGCTCAGTCCCCCAAGACCTCTGCTTCTCAAAGAAGGGGCAGCAGGGCAATGCCAACAAATGAAAACCGGGCTCTGTACCCAAAGGGATGTAAAAATCCAGGACATACTTCCAGGACAGAGAATTCTCCAGAAGGAAGAATCCAAAGTGACTGGGTGTTCAGGGTAACCTACATCTTTTTCATCTTTTGATTTTTCACTAGAAAAATTTTTGAAAACTGTCAACTCTTATCTTCTGACGTTGCTCATCCTAGTTGAGGCTACAGAGTGGGATGCTTCTGAATGATGGAGGTTACCAGTGTCAAAAAAGAGAAACATGGAAACGAATGTGGGTATTTGGAAGAATGTGCTAATCTTGAGACACACTCCACAGGTCTGATCATCTTTTGAAAAACTGTTAAACAGCTGTATTGAGGTATATTTGGCCTTCAGTAAACTACACATAATTAAAGTGTACAACTTGATCAATAAAAATATACACACACTTAAGAAACCATCACTATAATCAAAATAATTACTGTATCTATCATCCTCCAAAGTTTCTTCATGCCCCTCCTATTCTTCCCCCCACCACAGGAAACCAGTGATCTGCTTTCTCACACTACAGATTAGCATGAATTTTCTGAAGTTTTATATCAATGTCATCAAATAGTATGCACTATTATTTATCTGGCCTTCATGCAGCATAATTATTTTAATATTCCATCATGATGTTACATGCATTAGCAGTTCATCCCTTTTTATTTCTGGGGAGTATTCAACTGTATGGATAAACCACATTTGTTCATTCATTCACTTGATAGACACGAGGGTTATTTGCAGTTTTTGGTTATTACAAATAAAGTCGCTATGAGCATTTATGAACAAGTATTCCTACGGACATATTCTTTCCTTTCCTTGGGTAAAGATCCAGAAATAGAATGGCTAGATCATATGGTAGGTTTTTTTTTTTTTTAAAGAAACTTCCAAACTGTTTTCCAAAAGTGGGTTGCCCATTTTACACTCCCACCAGCAGCGTATGAGAGTTCCAGTTTCTCCACCTGATGGCCAACACTTCATATGACCAGTTTCTTTAATATTCAACATTCTCATGTAGTGGTATCTCATTGTGGTTGTAATTTGTATTTTCTCAATGATAAATAATGTTGATCTTTTTTATGTACTTATTTACCACCTGTATACCTTCTTTGGTGAAATGCCTGCTCAAATCTTTTGCCCACTGTTATTGGGCTGTTTCTTCACTTATTGAATTTAGAGAGTTCTATATATATTCTGGACATAAGTCCTGTATTGGATACATGATTTTCAAATATGTTGTCCTTAGGCCGTGGCTTCATTTTTCATTCTCTTCACAGTGACCTTCAAAGGGAGAATTTTTTTGGAAGTATCATTTTTTTATTTTATGCCTCATGCTTTTGGTTTTTCATCTAAGAAACATTTGCCTAATCCAAGGTCACACAGATGTTTCTATGTTTTTCCTAGAAGTACACAATTTTAGGTTTTATATTTATGTATATGAGGTATGTATTTTTATACTTTTACAAATTTATCACTTTTGCTTTTCCTAAAACCATCCTGCAAATATAATTTCCTTTCCTCCACTCATGTTCATTTTCAGCATTCAACACTGGAGATAATAAGATTAGCAGGAGGTACTTTCTCCCCTCAAAGAGTGTACTTTGTTTTATTTAGGAAAAATTTTGAACATATGCCAAAGTAGAGAAATTAGTACAATGAATCTCCATAATGCCAACTAAAAACTGTCTCTCACCACCTGGTTCTATAAGAATGAAGTCAATAGCCACTGCAGTCGCTGACTTTCAAGACACCCTGAAAGGGGTTCAGGGTGGAGATCAGGAATGAGGCCCTCTGTGCTCTGGGAAAAACTGGCAGAAAAGGCCTTTAGATAGTTAGATATTTTCAGAAGATCGTATGAGTCCAATTTCTTGCATCTTCTCATATCTAGAAAAGTACTAAAATCACTAATGGACATCTGTTCCTTGTGACTAGCAGCAACCTTCTGCCAAAATGTGTGCCTGATTTCCTCTATCCTCCTTCACCAAACCCACATATACACTGACTTCCCCCACTTACCTCTTTGGAGCAGTTCCTCAGTGCTGAGAGGCTGTCTCCCAGGCTTATAGTTTTCATTTTGCCCCAAATAAAACTTAACTCACAACTCTCACGTTTTGCATTTTTTTTCAATTGGCAATAACCTCCATTCAGTAATTTTCAAGATTTTGCCACATTTGCTTGATCTTACCTAAATTATCTTAAGTTATCTTAAAGCAAATCCTCTATGTTCTTCACCATGTATCTCTTAAAAAAACGTATGTTTTCCTTATTCAACTACAATGCTATCGACACATCTCATTCTCAGTCCATAATCAATTTCCCTTAAAGTCCCCCAAACATCTTTTTCTTTTAAAGTTTTTGTTGGCTTTTTTCACTTTGGGTTCAACCAGTGTTCACAAAACATTTGGTAGCCATGTCTCCCACTCCACCTTTTTTCATGAAGAAACTGGATCCATTTTTTCCACACACCCCCAACATACCTCATATTCTGAATTTGTCTGTTTGCCTCTGCGTGGCCTCCTTTAACACATTCCTCAATCCCTGCACGTTCTGTTAACGGAAGTCAGCACTGTAGCCCTGACTAGATTTAGGTTCAATTCTTTTTGGCAAAAATACTTCACATGCCTATGAAGCACACATATGACTGTGACAGCATAAGACACCACATGACACCAGAGGACAAACAATGCCAGCTGCCCACTGAAGTGATTCTATGATTTATCTGATGACTCACGTGGTAATAGTGTGAAGTTCATCATCAACCTTTGTCTAATGGTTTCACCCGTGCTTGACTGTTGCCCACATCAGCTATATCTTTCGGGGCTGAAAATGGCAATTTTCTAATTCTAGTGTTACTTTTGCATTTATTAGCTATACTCCTTCTGTAAATAATTTTCCCTTATTGAATAGAGCTTTAGGGTTACCCTGAAATATGATTTGTACAGAAACAGTATGGATTTAATTACTTTTTCATTGCAAAATTAAGAATAAGGAGCTGGAATCCTAGTTTCATTCCCATAGTGAAGGAGTTTACGTGTGTGTTTTCATCACTAAAATGTACTTTTAAAGATAATAAAAATTGATAAACCTTTAGCCAGACTCATCAAGAAAAAAAGAGGGCCCAAAGTAAATAAAAGTAGACATAAAAGAGAAGTTACAACTGATACCACAGAAATACAATCATAAGGGCATACTATGAACAATTATATGCCAACAAATTGGCAAACTTACGCAAACTTAGGAGAAATGGATAAATTCCTAGAAACATACAATCTTCTAAGACTGAATCAAGAAGAAATAGAAGATCTACACAGAGCAACTACTAAAGAAACTGAATCAGTAATCAAAACATTTCTGACAAACAAAAGTCCAGGACCAGATTTATAGATTAATTCAACCAAACATTTAAAGAAGAGTTAATATCTATCCTTCTCAAACTATTTCAAGTAACTAAAGAAGAGGGAACACTTCCAGACTCATTCTATGAGGCCAGCATTACCCTGACATCAAAACCAGGGAAAGACATGACAAAAAGATTAAATTATAGACCAGTATTCCTGATGAACGTAAGAGCAAAAATCCTCAACAAAATATTAGCAAACTGAATTCAACAATACATTAAAAGGATCGCATATCATGACTAAGTGGGATGTATTCCAGGCATGCAAGAATGGTTAAACATCCACAAATCAACCAATGTGATACACCACATTAAAAAAATGAAGGTGGGCTTCCCTGGTGGCGCAGTGATTGAGAGTCTGCCTGCCGATGCAGGGGACACGGGTTCGTGCCCTGGTCTGGGAAGATCCCACATGCCGTGGAGCAACTGGGCCTGTGAGCCACAACTACTGAGACTGAGCGTCTGGAGCCTGTGCTCCACAACGAGAGGCCACAATAGTGAGAGGCCCGCACACTGAGATGAAGAGTGGCCCCCGCTTGCCGCAACTGGAGAAAGCCCTCGCACAGAAATGAAGACCCAGCACAGCCAAAAATAAATAGATAAATAAATAATAATTAAAAGTAGGCCAGAGTAAACAATCAAACTTTAAAAAAAAAAAAAAAAGAAAGATAAAAATCACGTGATCAACTCAAAGGATGCAGAAAAAGCTTTTGACAAAATGCAACATCTATTCATGACAAAAACTCTCAAGTTGGTAGACAGTGAACATACTTCAACATAATAAAGGCCATTTATGACAAATCCACAGCTAACATTATACTCAACAGTGAAAAACTGAAAGCTTTTCCTCTAAGATTAGGAACAATACAAGGATGCCTTGTCTCGCCACTGTTATTTAACATTGTTTTGATAGCCCCAGCCACAGCAATCAGACAAGAAAAAGAAATAAAAGGAATCCAGATTGGAGGGGAAGATATAAAACTGTCACTATGTGCAGATGACATGATACTATATATATGTATATCCCTAAAGTATATATATGATACTATATATATACTATATATGTATATATAGTATATACATATATATATATATATATAGTATATATATACATATATTCCCTAAAGACTATACCAGAAAACTATTAGAAATAATAAATGAATTCAGTAAAGTTGCAGGATACAAGATCAATATACAGAAGTCTGTTGTATTTCTATACACTAATAATGAACTATCAGAAAAAGAAATCAAGAAAACAATCCCATTTACAATCACATCAAAAAGAATAAAATACCTAGGAATAAACTTAACCAAGGAGGTGAAACCTGTACTTGGAAAACTGTAAGACACTGATGAAAGAAATGGAAGACAACACAAGTAAAATGAAATATATTCCATGTTTATGGATTAGAAGAATTAATCATGTTAAAATGTCCATACTACTCAAAGCAATCTACAGACTCAATGCAACCTCTATCAAAATACCAATGGCATTTTTCACAGAAACAGAAATAATCCTAAAATTTGTATGGAACCACAAAAGACCTCAAATAGCCAAAGCAATCTTGAGAAAGAAGAACAAAGCTGGTGGTATCACACTCTCTGTTTTCAAACTGTACTACAAAGCTACAGTAATCAAAAACAGTATGGTAATGGCACAAAAATAGACACATAGATCAATGAAACAGAATAGGGAGCCCAGAAATAAACCCATGCACTGATGGTCAATTAATCTGTGACAAAGGAGGCAAGAATATACAATGGGGAAAAGACAGTCACTTTAATAAGTGGTGTTGAGAAAGGTAGCCAGCTACATGTAAAAGAATGAAACCAGATCATTTTCTCACACCATATAAAAAAATAAACTCAAAATGGACTAAGACCTGAAACCATAAAACTCCTAGAAGAAAACATAGGCAGTATGCTCTTTGACACTGGTTTTAGCATTTTTTTTTTTTTGGATGTGTCTCCTCAGTCGAGTGCAACAAAAGCAAAAATAAACAAATAGGACCACATCAAACTGAAAAGCTTTTGCACATTGAAGGAAACCATCAACAAAGCAAAAAGGTAACCTACTGAACAGGAGAAGATATTTGTAGATGTTATGTCTGGTAAGGGGTTAATATCCAAAATATATAAAGAGATCATACAACTCAAGTAAAATAAATCTGATTAAAAAGTGGCAGAGGACCTGAATAGGCATTTTTCCAAAGAAGACATACAAATGGCCAACAGGCACACGAAAAGATGCTCAACATCGCTAATTATCAGGGAAATGCAAATCAAAACCACAATGAGACAGCGCTCACACCTGTCAGAATGGCTACTTTCAAAAAGAAAACAAATAACAAGTGTTGGTGAGGATGTGGAGAAAAGGGAACCCTGGTGCCCTGTTGGTGGGAATGTAAATTGGTGCAGCCACTATGGAAAACAGTATGGAGGTTTCTCAAAAAATTAAAAATAGAACTACCGTACAATCCAGCCGTTCCACTCCTGGATATTTATGCAAAGATAAATGAACCTAAGTGTCCACTGATAGATGAATGGATAAAGAAGATCTCTCCCTCTCTCTCTCTCTCACACACACACACACACACACACACACACACACACACACATACGCACACACACAGAGGAATAATATTACTCAGCCATAAAAAAGAATGAAATCTTGTCGTTTGCAGCATCACGAGTAAAAGTGGAGGGTACTATGCTTAGTGAAATAAGTCAGAGAAAGACAAATATTTTATGTTTTCACTTATATGTGGAATCTAAAAAACAAAACAAATGAACAAATATAACAAAATAGAAACAAACTCACACGTACAGAGAACAAACTAGGGGTTGTCAGAGGGGAAGTGGGTAGACGGATGGGTGAAATAGATGAGAAGGATTATAAACTCCCAGTTATAAAATAAATAAACAAGTCATAGGGACGTAATGTACAGCACAGGGAATATAGTCAGTAATATTATAATAACTTCATATGGTACATAATCTATAAAAGTACTGAATTACCATGTAAAAAAATACCATGAGGAAATTAATTTCTTATGACTTCAGACAGGTTATTAAATTACCTTGGAAAACTCTACTAAATACACAAGGTTAATTGCTTTGAGCCTACCATGAAATAAAATCCAAATATTTGAAAAAAATAATAAATAAACTAATTAAATGTGTTTTTAATGATTGAATTTCTCACTTTTAGAAGTTTCAAAATGATCTGGTATGTTTTGGTACCATATCATTCATTGCTTAAGTTTTGAATCACCCTTTTTATTTAAACATTTGAACTGATTTTACATTCTGTACCTGAAAAATCCATCTCTCAAAGTTTTTGGGGGTCTAATTCTGCTATTTTTTAATCTGTGCTGCCTCTTGCTCATGGTGGCTTATTTCCTTCTATGCTTTAAAGAATTATGAGTTATGTTTGGCATCTTGAGGGAATCCTGTAAAGCCTGAGTTGATAGTTCCACCCTCCAGAGAGGACTTACACATGCTTCTTCCAGGAGCCCTTGAGCATCCCATAGCCAGGGCCACTTTAGGTCAATTTACAATTCAGGTTTCCAGCACAAAGAGGGTAAACTGGAACCACACACTTGGGCTGCTATTCACACAGTAAGCAACAGGACACCTTAACAGCAGTTACCTGTTCTGATTGGTTTACATCTGTGTCCTATATCAGCCATAAAAGGTTTTGTGCACCACCGTTGCCTTATCTGAATAAATGCAGGTTCTTTGTTAAGTTTTGCAGGTCATCTTTTCCCTCTCTAACCAGAGCCCAGGCCGAAGTCGAGAAGTGTTATTGTCTCACTTTACTAACAAGCATATTTAATTTTTTAAAAACAATCGAGCCCACCCTTTAACTCGAGGTGAATGCTATTTTTTTAAAACCAAGCCCACCGTTCAACTCAGGGCAAGCATGCTGAAAGTTCTGGATTTATGTGTGGGGTCTCAGCTGCAATTTCCCACCTTGTAAGCATTTATAAGGCATTATCTCCAGTCTGCAGGCAGCAGTTACCCCAAAACCTCTTGGCTAGATCAGCTGCCCTTTACCTCCCCACCCAAAGGGAAGTGGTCAGTATCCACTCTGGTTTTCCTTCTCCCTACCCCCCAACCAGGGATTTCTCTTACATCTGACAAGCTCATCTATTTTAAAGGATGCTTATCTTATCTAGGAGTTTTATATCGTAGTTTTTAGGATCTCTAGCTCACCATATGGATGGATATACACACTTATCTACAGACAGTTCTAGTGTGGTACAATGAATGCTCCAGCAGAACTATGCACATGGTGCTGTTGTAGCTCAGAGGAAAGAAATGGCTTATCCTAGCACCAAGAGCTCAAGGATGCTTCACTGAGGAGATGGTGCTTAGGCAGAGCCTTCGAGTTGAAATCCCAGGAAGGTGTTTACGCCGTTTTTGGCAGAGGTGGGTGCGGGTAAGGGAGGCTCAACCCATTCTATCCCGTTACGTGCATTAAAGTTCAAAAAAACGATTGATGAATCCTGTCTACTCCACCTCTATTTTGCTTGGTTTCGTGCCAGGGAATTGGGTCATGTGGTGGTGTGCTACTACTATGGGCCAGGTGGCTGTGCTGGAGAGCTCCCAGCAGGAAACAGTGGAAGACATGAGAGATGTAGCAGATCTTGCTCAGAACCACCTTTGGGAAGTACCACCCCCCTTATACCCAATAGCATCTTTTGGTCTCTCTACTAGGAGAGGAGAAAGTAAATAAACCCTTAAAAGGAGCTTCATCTGATCAATCTGGTCAGGGTCCCTGGGTTCCAGTGTCATCTGATCTCTTGCCTGACTGCCACTGCATAGTCTGCCTTTGGAGAGGTTTGCATCCCAAAGCAATCCCCAGTGCCTTTCGATAAGAACTTGGGGAAAACTGTTCTTTTGGACACAGGGTCTTCCCTGCTGCGGAAGGTCTGCTGTTCTGAGCACCTCACTGGACAGAACCCAGCATCGCAGGAAGGTGCCACCCTTGGCCAAAGGATGAAGCATTTCTATCTCATGCGTTGTATATAAAGATGCAAAAACGTTTCATTTGTTTTAGAATGGGAAAAAACCACCAACTTGCTACGGTAAAAGGGAGAGCATCATTTAAGTCATATCTCTCAATAGGCAGTTATGGTATCAATTCATGGTAAATTCTAACCCAGCTAAATATTCCCTCATTCTCTGACATAACATACAGGTCCTAACCCAGGGCATAGAAAGTGAGATCAGCTTCTACGAGCATTACCCATATCTAGTCCCGAAACGTTCTCTTGGAAAATGTCATGAATAAGTCTGACTGTACTCATTTGAGCAGTATGCCAACAGGGAATGTTTTGTTTGTTTGTTTGTTTGTTTAAGAAAAACAAAAGCAACATGAACCTGAACTTCATTACAGTTTTTTGTAATGATTTAATTAGATTTATAGCACTGGGCATATTTATTCTGGCCAGGGACGCTTCTCTCTTCTAAAGGATTGGTTGGCAGAGATCTCATGTGCTTTGCAATTTTTTCCTAATCCTTCGTTTCATCTCCTGGTGAGGTGAGGATAAGCATAATCGTGTTCAGGTAATTGCTTTATCAGATGGTTTAATTGTGCATTCAACAGCACTGACAACAAGAAGGTTATTCTTCCTAACGTGTTTTTAACAAAAGCGCTAACTAATTACATGGCATTCTACTCAGGGCATTTGAGAAGAAGACATGAAAACCTATTCTTCAAATCTTGGTTAAACACATGTTTGCGTATACAACATAGAAATCAGTGGTAAAATACTTAGTTGAATTGCTTCCTTCTGCTGTAACTTCATAACTAATCTGCATGTTGACGTAGACCATGTAAATTCTGAGGATGCATTTCACCGTGGACGGTGTTTGAACATCTGTGCTTTCTGAAAATGTCACAATAAACATTTTACCTGAAAGTTTATCCTCGGGAGCCAAAAAGACTGTGTTATCTTGGTATGTTCCAAAAAGAAAGAAATGCTTAATAGAACTGAGGACAGATGTGTCTCATGATTAGAAGGAAGTATTACAACATTAGGCCAAATGGTTTAAAAGATTTCTGAATTAAAGTGGTGCTGAATCTACTTTATTTTGCATGAACTTTCTCTTTAGCTAGATCACTAACACGTCTGGTATGGACCTGTATTATATGCTCCTTTTTGCCTACCACTCCTAGAAACACAGTACACCTTAACACATTCTTACAGGCTCAAAAGCTAGTGGCATTTAGCTGAAGGCTTTAATGACACAAATACTTAATAATATTTGATATTTTAAAAGGTGATTATGCAGTACACTACTTTAAAATTTTTATTCAGTCCAGTAAATACTCTTTCCCTCTTCTTCTGGTAAAAAATACTACCCTTGATCATAGTGAAGGGTGGGGGTAAAGAGGGTCATGTTACCATAGTATTTGATTAAAGGATGGGCACATGATTCAAAAACAGCCAACTGGAATCCTTCCCTGGGATTGAAACACAGATACTGACAAATTTCTTTGCAGTTTCTAGGCTAGAAGCAAATGAATCAGGGGCTGTCAAAATCCATCTTCCCTGCCAAGGGGAGAGAGCCTCTTGGCAGAATGAAGCCAAGCCGAGATGGACAAAGATGAGAAAGAATTTCCACACTGAATTTCCCCTTCTTTCTCTGAGGTCTGCCCACCCCAGTATACTTGCTAGCCTTCTGTGCCAGTAAATCTTCATTTTTTGATGAAGCCAAGTTGGAGTTCTGTTTCTGTCACTTGAAATCAAAAGCATCCTGATGATACCGCTGGTATTTTATATTACTTTTCAGATGGCATTTCCCTCGTAGAAGTAAAGACTGTCACTCGAGAACCAGACAGACCAGGGTTCCAATATCTACTCTGCTGCTAAGAGCTGTGTTGATCTTGGACAATGTTTTGCAGCTGCAGTTTTCTCCTCTTTGAGACTACTAATAGCCCCTACCTCAAAGGTTCATTGTGAGAATTAGATGGAATAATAGAGGAAGTAAAATAATTCTGTGGCACTTAGTACAATATCACAGTACTTAATACATGTTCAACAATGAAGTACTGTTGTTTTCTTGTTATTGTCACTGTCATCATTTAAAATATTACTACGGTAGAGACGGCTAGATTACTCCAGTATTCACTCTATCCTTCTTAATAACAACACAACTCTCAAATTTCAGCTGGATACGGAGCTACCCAGAATAAACCCACATTCCCCAGCCTCCCTTGCAGCTCTGCGTAGCCCTGTAACTAAGTTGTGCCCAGTAGGATGTGAGCAGAAATGACACATGACTCCCAGACTGTGCCTCCTCCCTCGCCTCCTTCCTACCGGCTGGGGCACAGCAGCCATCTTGGACCAAGAGGCAGAAGCTCAACAGTTCCAATTGTCAGGATGACAGAGCAACAAGGTAAATAAAGGACGCTGGTCACTGACAGTCTGGAGGCAGCATATCAGCCCCAGGCTGCTTATCTTTAGAATGTCTACATGAGAGGGAAATAAAACTGTATCCCATTCAAGCCTCTGTTCTGTTTGAATTTTTGCTATAGCAGCCAGAACTAATACACAGTAAACATCTTAAATATTATTTATACTTGTTCCTTCCAAAAACCCTGTGAAAGAGAAAAGGGGACGACAACCAAACAAGGGCAAGAACTCTATTTAAACTAATAGTTGAGGGTCTTCGTACTATGAACACTAGCTTCTCATTATCCAGTGATGCTTGGCTACCACAGACTGAAGAGAGGACAATGAAAATGGACAAGGCCTCAGGGGGAAAAGCAAAGTTGGGGCATCTGCCATGGGGAACTTGTCCCCATACCTCCAACTGTTTAATGTATGAGACAAACTTGCTTAGAGTTGGTTAGATGCCACTCAGTATGTCTCCAAAGTCATAACACCTCTTGTGTTAGCTTTTTCTAAGCAACAGAAAATCAAAATAGTGAAGTCTACGACCCGACTCCCGCATCAGACCATTGGTGTCCGTGTGGTCTATGGGCACACAAGCCGACCTTTTTATCCCCCACTACCACCTGAGAGCATGCAGGATGGGGGCGGGGTACTTACTACTTCTTGGCCCTCCACAGGGCTGCCCAGATGGCAGCATCCAATGTCTTGCCTAATTGCTGCTACACCTCTTGTTCCTGGGGCCATGACCATGGCCATTGGGCTCCAGTTTCCTGATGCACAAAATGTGCAAATGCAAGCCTTCCACCTCAGTGTCCAATCATCTTCTCTTCTGCTTAGTCAGAAGTGAGGCCCTTGCCAATGAGCCATTTGCAAGGGAAGACAATTCTCACCCGGCAGGTTCTATGGAGGCAGGGCTATCTAAAAATGTCCCCCAAAACACCGACAGCCTCGACTCAGCCAAAAAGCAAAGAAGAGGAGCCGCACATAAAAAGCACCCACGCCTGTCATGGATGCAGGGCCATAAAAGTCTGGGGAGACTAAGACATACCGAGCTCGACACTGTCTTGAGAAGGCTTAACAAATCCATGCCCTGGATTGGCTCTGACCCTCAGAACAGCCTGTTCGTGGGAAATGCCGGCCAACAGAGTCTCCATTTGCCAAGAACTTCAAACATGACCTTTACTTCGTAGCAATTGTTCGAAACTATTAAGACGACTCTGAAAATAATATAATCCGCAGCAACAACGTGTTGAAAGAAATGCCAACGCTGTAAGGCAAGCTCTCTCTCCCCCTCCCTCGCGTGTGCACATTCAGAACAGAGGAGAACCATCTTCCTTCACAGCGCTTCTTAACTCTGCATCTCTCTTCTGCATCTAGACAGAAATGAGCCATTTGCTAATTGTTTAACAGCTGTTAATGAACTAAACGTCGTGGGAGGAGGGGAAGAGCAGACAGGTGTTTGCCGGCTTGTTTGTCCATTCCCAGCAGCCGGGCTGATGCCAGCTAGCAGGGTGAACAGGGCTCCCAGGGCCACTCCAAGGGCCCTCCCCTCAGAGGTCAGGCCGTGCAGCTTCTGCCTGGACACGAGCAGTCCCAGCCCTGACGTCTGAGTTCTGGTCAGGTGGGTGCAGGGGGAGAGATGTCAAGGCAGTCCTATTAAAAGAGGCCCAGCCAGGAGACACCTACCAGGGCCAGAACCTGGAGCAGCGGGGCCCTCCACTCCCGCTCCCTTCTGAGTTTCCAGGTCCCCAGCACCACTCCAGATCTGCTCACAGTTTTCCCAAACCGCTCTCCCCTCCAAAGGGAGAGAAAGCTGAGATTGCCCACCTGAAGCCTGGGCTGGCCAGATTCCATCAGCCACAGTGCTGCTTCCCTTCTTACAGGCAAAATTAGAAACTGGCAGCCAGGACCCCAGGAGCCTTCATCTTTCTACGCAGATAACAGCAGAGAAAGGAAAGGCACTCACAAACGACGGGGTCCCTCTGGTTTAGGCTGAGGCCACAAAGCTGCTGGCAAGAGCAACCGCAAGTCCCATTGGGATCCAGATGGTGAAGATGTCCTTCTGCTGAGCTCAACTAAAATGACTCTCTGTATTTGAAATTGAGACAGTCACCAAGTCCAGCTATGACTTCCTGAATGCCTCTTCAGACTGCTTCCCATCCATCTCTGCAACCACAAAACAAGTCCAGGCTTCCAGGCTTGCCCAACCGCTCCCATCCTGCAGCCAGTGTAAGCCAGTGAAAAAATCAAAGTCCTTAATAAGACCCCCAGTGATCTTAGGGTAAAGTGCAACCCCTCTCATTTGGCCTTCAAGGCCCTGGAAAAGTGGCCCCTGACACTTTTCTAGCCTCATTTCTGTGTCTAGTTAACCCCTGTCCCCAATCCCCATGCGACACTGCCATAGTGACACATTCACCGGTTCCTTCAAGAGGGTCTGTGCTTTGTTTCATCTCTTGAGCCCCCTCTTTCCTCTGATGAATGAACTCTCTATACCTTCCACCTCCATTCATACTCCAGGAGACTCTTTCCAGCCTTGAGATCTCAATGGGCCATCACTTCCTCTAAGAAGACTAGTCACACCTCCAAACTGGCTGAGGAGGCCCTGTTCTGGGTCCTGCAGCATCCCGAACATCCCTTATCTGAACACCTATTTTAATGAAAGGACACTGCTTTGTAATCTGTCTACCTTCCTTGTAAGTTCCGTGAAAACCGGGGCTTCGTCTTCTGTCATATCCCCAGTATTTAGCACAATGCATGACACAGAGTAAGAAAGAATTCAATAAACACTTGCTGAATTTCTGGACTCCTTCAGTTTTCCTGGCCAGGAGAATGTGACATCAGGGCAAGTTAAATGATAAGGGTGATCCTTACTACCTAGAAGCCACGTCGAGGGGCAGGGTCTCTACCACATTCTCAAACCAGCTGCGGTGCTGGCCTCCACTTGCCTATTCCCAGCGGGGAGTTTTCTGTTCCTTATCTTTTGTGAGTTATGCTTTGTAGAGTCTGAATATAGAGTCATTTATTGCCATGTAACATCTTATATCCCTTCATCTCAAGATGTTGTGCATTCTTGCAGGTTTTATCTTTGACCTGGGGGAGTCACAGAGGTCTGAGTGGTGTCCCTGATGCCAGGACACTGGAAGAGCCCTGCTACAGACAGAGGCTTCTAAATGCATCCCCACCCCCATTCTAGGAGCTTCTGATTGTTCAGGGCCCAGAAGCAGAAAGCAAGCTTGTTTGATGGAACCCGAAGACAAACACCGGGCATCAAGGACAGAGCTGATACCCACGCTCCTTCCTCCCCCTTCTCCTGTCAGTGCTCCCCACAGACCTCAGATCCATCTGTGAAAGGGTGAACACTTCCCCTGGAGGACTGGGATTATTTATTACACGTTTCCTTGATGATGACGGGACTGGGCTGCAATATATTTTTGCCAAAACTGATTTTTTGTGAATGTGATTTATGACATCAAATCACTCCCAGTTGTGCATGCATCCTGGTCTCATTTGTCCTTTGTTTCTTGACCCCAATGACCCAAAAAAGGCCATAACTCCAGGGAATGGGAAGTCACTTGTTCACTAACAGTTAACTCATTCACTCTATTAACTGCCCATCTACTGGTAGTCCTGTGACAGCTTTGTCTGTGAGACTAACATGTGCTCTTGAACCTCAGTAAAGAAGTGGCCATATGTTTAGGGGCAATAGCTACATCACTCCAATACTGAACCTGACCACTCTGAAATATCCCCCTTGGAAGGAAGTCTCATTGCACACCACGGGGGTTTAGAATTGGTCTTGGCTTCAGAGGTCTTGAGCAGTCAACGCATGCCTTCAGCATGAGTCATTTGATTCATTTCTTTAGGAAAAAGAGAACGCCAACTTTCTGGAAGTGGATAGAAAACTAGGAGATGAATGTCAAAAACCAACACCCACACCATTTTCCACTGCACTGCTGCCCCTCCACCAGCCTCTCCCCTTTGTTTTAACTGGAAGCAGGTGATCACAGATATCCAGGCAAGAGACTCTGAGTGTCAAATTCTGCCACTGCCCTTGACTCTTTGGGCCTCAGTCTACCCCACATGGAGGATGGGGAGAAAGGCACTACAAGTTCGGATAAGAAGGCATCAGGTCTCTTCTCTTGCTCCAAGAAAAGACAGCTGACCAGGTCTGGGAAACTCAGGATTGAGGCAGGTGCAGGAATTCAAGGGCACAAGAGGAATAGCAGGCTGGGGCAGGCTTTGGGGCTCTGCCCAGCAGTATCTGGAAGCCATTCCTCTTTTGAAAAATCATTGCAAAGGAGCCTTCCAAATCCTGGTCCTGCCTCTTAAACAACCTGTAAGCAGGCAACCTTCTCTAACCCAAAAGGCCAACTTTCCTGCTCAAACTGCAGGGGGGCCCTGACCAGCAAACATTTGCAGAGGCATTCCCTGGGCAGCTGACAGCATTTCAAGCCACATCTGACAGGTTATGACTGCTCCTTGTAGCTCAGGGGTCATGGGCAGCTGGCATTTGAAGCTCCTTCTGCGAATGAGAGACAGAGGCGAGCGGGCAGGTTGCTGCTGGAGTTTGATGTGCAACGTGCCACTCGCCCAAACAGCCCTGATCACTCACTGACATTTCATGGCTCGTCTCTAATCGCAGGCTCCAGGATCAGACAGTTCACTCCAGAGCTGGAGGGAATAACTCAACAGCACAAACTGGATCTTCACAAAGACGGAATCATTGCAAAGAGCCTCTCTCTGCCGGGGCTCCAGGCTGGGTGTTTAGCTAAGCAACTTGGCCCAGGCTGGGGATGGCTTATTTCTCTCAATCACTAAGCTCTCGGCAACCCCTTCACTTGAATCCCTGAGGGGTTGCACAGACTGGAACCTCACCATTCCTTCCCCGCTGGGGTCCTCAGTGGCTCTTCTCTCTTATCCATGATACCGAGCACCCACTGTGTGTCCTGTGCCTGGTGAAGGTAGACAGGCATTGTTTCTACCTCTAGGGCCACACACGCTCTTAAGCCTGCCACTTAAGGCAGACGTGGGCAAGAAGGCACTTACAGTAGCAAGCGTCCTGCAAGCCTGGCATTGCCTCACCACCTGCTCACTTTCCAAGCTTTGGCTGAATGTCTCCTCTTGGACTGTCCTCACATCCGCCCTCTCCTCCTCATCCCCTGTGCCTCTCCCCTCACTGTCACAGCCACCAATAGGGCATCCTCTTAGCTCTTCAAACTCATCGTCCTGCCTTAGAGCCTTGGCCTATGCTATTTCCTCTATCTAGAACATTCTACCAATGCCCCCTCTCAGAGTTGAAAGGACACCTCCTCAGAAAGGCCTTCTCAGCAGGCAACCTTCTCTAACACAAAAAGCCAACTTTCCTGCTCAAACTGCAGGGGGGGCCCTGACCAGCAAACATTTGCAGAGACATTCCCTGGGCAGCTGACAGCATTTCAAGCCACAGCTGACAGGTTACGACTGCTCCTTGTAGCTCAGGGGTCAGGGGGAGCTGGCATTTGAAGCTATAAGCACTCTGTCTCTCTTTCAGAGCACCACATGTATTTGCTTGGTACCAGTTACCAAAATTTGAAGTTACCTATTGATTTGTGTGGTCAGTTATTTCTGTCTGTCTCCCCTACCAGAGTGTAACCTCCAAGTGAGCAGGGATGGCGTCGGTCTGGCTCCCCACTGCCCTTCCATGCTCTGCACAGTGCCTAGAACAATGACAAGTGTCCAAGAGACAGTTGCTGGACAAACGAATGAAGGATCTGTCTAGAGTAGGTGATTACGGAGACAGACTCTGGAGGGCTGTGCTGTTGACGGTGAAGGGTCTCAGCTTAGTTGCGACCGCAAGAGGAGAGCTATCCATACATTTTAAGTGGGGGAGACGTACAAACAGACTTTTATTGCAGAATTACCCTCACCTCTTATGTCATGTGGAAATGGATTTGGGGGGCCGGGGAAAGGCAGACTGGAGGTAAGGAGTCCCAATAGGCGGTGTCTATAGAAACCAAAGTCCTCACTACTCAAAGTGTGGTCCGTGGACCAGCAGCATGGATGTCACCTGGGAACTTGTCAGAAATGCAGAATCTCAGGCACCACATCAGACCTGCTCTGTCATAATCTGCATTTTAACAGAATCTCCAGGCAATTGTTCACATACCTAGAAGCTGGGCTTTAGGTGAAAGACAATGATGGCCTGATCTGCCTTCGGGGAGTGGGGGACGGATCTGAGTCATCAATGTTATTATAAATGCACTAGTCCAGACAGCACAGGGTGTTAGAAGCAAGCCTGTGGTTCCTTTGGGGTCAGGGAGAGAGGCGAAGCAGGGATGGTAGACACACTCAGCCAAGCTGGGCTGAGTTACTGAGCCAGGATGTTGTGGCTGTGACCCTGGGCAGAGAAGCTGTAATTCACACGGCAGGTCTGACGTTGGGGAGGTGTGGCTTACTGACTCTGGCCGTGAAGAAGAGCCAACTTTCTAATTTCCACTCTATCATAAGTTTCCCCAGCACCTGGCACAGAGCCTGGTGCATAAGAAGGGCTCTAGTGATACCTGTTGAAAGAACAAAGGAACTACCAAGCAGTAATTATGATACTGATATCCTAAAGCAGCTTACACGGGTCTGGGTGCAAGCTAGATGAACCTTCTGGCTTCCCGCTTTGTTACATATATTCCCTTTGGTTAGAAAACTGTGAAAATCCGAGAGAATAAACATCTACTTTCAGTGAATAAAAGTACATGACTCACTCTTTTGATGAATAATAATACATGATTATCATTATTACTTGTAATAATCCTGATAAGCTTCTGAGGACAGCAGGCAGTGAGGGACCCCCAGGTCTATGCAATCTCCATGCTGTAAAGGTCAGGATGGTGAGGGGATCACAGAGAACAGAAGCTATGTGTGCAGTGGGGGAGGGACAGAGGTGGGACCGGCGTAAAGGCCCAAGCCCAAGGACCACAAGGCAACAAGTGACCAGGGAGTCACCAGTTACAACTCTCATCAGCCCCAGACTCCCTTCTGCATATGATCCCTACAGAGAAAACAAGAAGAGAGATAAAAGCGGTGCAGCTCTGGCTGGAGGGGATGGGAGAGTCAGAGCCCAACTCCTCGCCCCCCACCCTGTCTCGGACACGCACACACAACTCTTCACGCCTAGCACTAAGGGTGTGGGAGCGTGTGCTGATTTATATTTGTTGAATGAGAGAATAAGCAAACCCCTGTCGATTCTGTGGTTTCTTTCGTTCATTATCCCACCGAAATGTACCCATTCCCAAACACAAATGGACAACCTTAGCCCAAGGACACTGCCTGGAGTTCCAAGAACAAATGGTCACCTCCTTCCTCCACCCTGGTGATCCCTGCTTCCCTGCCTGCAATTCCTTTTATTAGAGCCCAGATGAAATGCTCCTCCTCTGTGAAACTTCTCCTCCTTGCTCCAGTAAGAATAAATAGACCCACTTTATGCCTAGTCCCTTTTTCTATGAAACCATTTTCTCTTCACTGGTTTGAGTTAAAATGACCTGTCACCATACTAGCAACCCTGCCCCCCCACCGCATTAGACTGTAAGCCCTGAAGTCCCCAGAGAAAGGAACAGCAGCCCCTCTAGCCCCAGGACCTGGTGTCGTGCTGGATACATTCTAGATACACAATAAATGCAGCTTAAACGTGTGCCGACATCATACACCTCCCTATCACCATGCTGTCTGTAAGGCAGGCATCCTGGGCCTCCCTCACATCTTTGCTCCCCATCAGCTGAGCTTTGGAACAGCTTACTTCCTCACCTCCTCCAGGAAGCTGGCCTAGATTCACTTCAGGATCACACACCACTCTCAGAATCACCCTTCCCCTAAGCCCTTGATCACTCCAGTTACATAGGAGAGAACACTTTTATCTTGTCTCTTAGGCCAAAGAGTCTGTTCATGTGGCAGTTTCTCAAGGGCAAGCCCCAAAGTCCACCGAGATTCACAGGCCCCAGTTTTGGCCCAGAGAGCCTTGTCAGAACAAACAGACACAGAGTACTTTTTGATGACAAAAAAGAGAACGAAGAAGACTGACCTTGGACGTGTAGGTGTGGCCGTCGGAGCCGCAGACCATGGCTGACTGTGCCGTGGGACAGGGCTTGCACTTGACCAAATTCGAAGGTCCAACCCAGTGTCTGTGGGCTACATTCCCCTTCTTTTGCCTGAGGATGAAAAAAAGAGGGCATAAAGTAACTGAAGCTCTGGTCTCCATGGTCTTTCCTCCAGGTTACCTGGATACAGGCCAAATAAATAAAGGCTGGTCAAATAGCCAGGCACATCCTGAAGGCCCCTGGCCAGCACCCCCATTTGTTCCAACTTGCTGGCAGGGGGCAGGAGACAGTTCCAAAAGCCTAGGTTCAACCCACCAGATGGATGGAGGAAAGCAATGTGGCCATTAAAAATGCTGTAAACACATGACTTATTGACATGAAAAGACATTCACAACACACTAAAAAGACAATGAGAGAATGACTCCGTCAGCTTCCCCAGCGCCCCATCTGGGTTGTGGCAGATCGCAGGTGTCCCCAAACAGCACCCAGAGCCTCAGACGCCTCCGGGGCCGACCAGCAGCCTCTGAGTGGGAGGGTGCAGAGACAACTCAGAGAACAGTCTAGATAGAAATGCATCTCCAAACACAACCAAATGACTTTATCACAGCTGTGGAAAACCATCTCGGGATACGTTTTAAAGCAATTTCAGTCCAGCTTTCAATTTGCCATTCAATAGCGCGGTTCTGAGGTGATGTCACTTTCAACTGCTAAAATCATCATAATTCTGCTCTTTCATTCCAGCTCCAGTCTCCCCCTATCCTGACCTTTGTCATAATGATAAATGGTGCTATTAGGATGGCTTATGTCGACGGAAGGAACCCCATCACCATATCATAAACCACCGAAATAAAGGCCTGCAGTTACGGCCTCCCTTTCTCTCTTAGTTGAGGCTGCTTTCCCAGCAAACCACTGGGAGCCACTCTCCCAGCTGAGGGGCGAGTTCTGGGTGGAGGACAAGTGAGTGTGAGCTGCCTATCAATCAGGCGGGCACTGTGCCCTTGAAGTGCTTTGCTCTGGCAGTCCTGTGAGGTGCTTATTCGGGCACTAGAGTCAGAAAACACAGGTTCAAAAGTCAGCTCTGCCTCTTACAGTGTGATTGCAGCAGGATATTTCATGCTGTAAATCTCAGTTTCCTTATCTGTAAAATGGGGGTTGGGGGGGCTGGGAATAGTATCTCCTTCAAGGGGATGGTATGAGGATTGAAATGAGCTGATGTATGTAAACGACTCAGTATAATGCCTGGAAAATAGGAAGCAACAAAATTGGTGTCTGCTGTTATCATTATTATTTGTCCCAATAGATGGAGGTATAGGGAATGAAAGTACCGTTGCCATAGAAATATGACTTAATTTTAAAGCCCTAGGTTTGGAACGGTGCTGAACTCCCCACAACTCATGGGCCCCAAGGAGGACATCTTTTCTGCCAGGTGTGGAATGGATCTCCAGCTCCTCAGGAATTGGGGTTTGGCATCTGACATAACCTACCCTCTTCCAAATGAAGGAAAGTGGGAAAGAAACGGCACCCACCAACTTGGTTCTTATCCTACTTCAAACCTGCCCCAGCGATTTGGGGGAGGCAGTAAGAGGAGGAAGGTCTGTTTGGGGAACTGCCTTGGAGGCTGACATCGAGAGGAGGACCACGTAGCCACAGCACAACACTTGGAGCCATCAGGGATCCCAGGCTGGACGGGTTGTAGGGCTGAGCCCGTCGGACCAATGAACTGGTAGAGGAAGTCCTACGAGGGCACTTGGAGATGGCCTGGTCCAGGTGACTCATTTTCCTAACAGAAGCAACTAAAGCCAAGCTGGGGAAGAGTCTTGCCCACAGTGATGGAGACAACGGGTGTCTAGGCGTGCGGTAACATTCACACAGCTGTAGTGTGTCCAGGGATGACTCTTCTTCAACCCATCTCAGTCCCACCTAGATGAGCAGCCTGAAAATTTGCTGGGGCACCTGCATGTTTGTCACTGGGGCTCCTGTCTCCAACGCCTCCCCGCTTCCAGAGCAGCTACCCACCTTGTCCCTGCCTCTCTGTCTGGAATAAAAACACCTACTGTTTGCATTTCTAAATCACATGGACATGAGGTCTCCTATTATCCTTAACCAAACACACTTTCTTCTTTCAAGGTGTGTCCTGGACTCCTGAAAAGGGGATCGTAGGGCATGGGATGCCATACAGCGGACAAGCCGGCTGCCGGCACAGGGTTAATCTCAGAGGACGTGATTCCTTCAGAAGAACGCCACACATTTATCATCATTCGCAGAGCAGACTGTCTGATGCTGATAATGAATCAGCAAATACAGGCAGCAGTTCTGGTGTCTGGCAGCCCTTCTCCTGGGTCAGTTCCCAGCGTGCATTGCCACAACTGAAGCAGTTCTTGTTTTGAGTTGCCAGAAAGCGGCAATAAAGTCCGAAGAGTGGGCTGCTTTGCTGGAGCAGACATAACCGTGTGCAGTGATGCCCCAGAGGAAGGAAGCCTGAAGGAGCTCAGCCAAAGGCAGACAAGGGAGAAGTGAACACTGAGCTACTGGCTTTGAGGAAAAGATAGAACGACCTATTAATCACCAGCTAGTGGCGGGTTATCCCTGTCTCTGGACCTGAACGTCACTATCAAGCGCGTTAAGGGGAGGCAAAGAGGTGAAGCTGGCCAGTGCTTCCTAGTGGGCCTGATGCATCAAGGATGCTCGATATATCCTTATTGGGTGAGTGGGTGGTACCCTGCGTGCTGACCACTGCAGTGGTTACTAGCAGTTAATCACAAAATCACAGACTATCTGAGCCAGAAAATACCTTAAAATGAATCTAGTCTAAGAACTTTATTTTATAAATGAGGAATTGGACACACATAGCAGAAGTGAACTGCCCAGTGTCACAAAGAAATATGGCCAAGTTCCTCCATATACATCTGTCAGGTTGAAGTCATCCTGAAAATGACTGCATTGCTCTAGGACCATTTTAATTCCCCTATTTTGGCATCTCTATTTTCACCATCAGGGCTCAGTTTTATAAATAAAATCCCCGTGAAGCACTGTCCTTGACTCTGCACCTGCAGTGGAGAAAGCTCTCTCTCATACCTGATGCCAGGTGGTCATGGATTATGCCCAGGAGGAACCACGTCTGACTTCTCCTGGGATGCCTTGGGGACTAGAGGTACAAAGGCCAAGCCATTCTGAGTTTTCCCATTTCTAATGAGACAAACATACTTATTATATCCAGGCAAACCCAGGTGTTCCTTACCCCACTAGGACCCTAGCGGAGATGGCACCCAAACCTATAGTCTCCGTCCAGAGGCCAAATTACACAAAGTAATGTACAAGTATATGTGAGCCCAAGGAGGCATAACTTCCCTGGTTATTGTGTGTATATTTCAATCCCCACAATTCAGTGCAAACCATAAAAAATAACCAACCCAGTCAAGGCAAGGGACTAAGCTTTCTGGCTCTAAGATATTTCACTTCTTGAGTCAATGAAGAGTGAAATCCGATGAAGGTGTCTTGATGGGACTGCTATTCCCAATGTCAGAGACATTCATCAACTGGGGCGACACAAGCAATTTAGTCCAGGAGGCAGGTCCTGCCAGCCTTCCCTTTGGCCACAGAGCCCTAACTCCATCCCAGCCTGGCTGCTGCTGGGGGCAGCCACGCCTCCTACCCTACACACAGCGCGGCACAGAACATCCCAACCGGCAAGAGGGAGAGAAGAAAGACAATCGGAAGATCACCGGCATTGCTTACTCTCTTTCGCTCAGTTCCTTATTCTTGATCCTTTTTTTTTAAGTTTACCGAAATTCCCAGCATGTATGTTTTTGAAGCAGAGTGATGATTCTTAAGTCCAAATCTGGTGACGCGACTCCCATGCTTTAATTCTCCATCTTCTCCCCACCTCCTAGGGCATCGTCTGAACTCCTAGTTTTGCTGTTAAACTGACTGAGCCTGTCTTCACTGGGTCACTGTCTGTCTGTTTCCCTCTCCAACCTCCCTGCCACACACACATCCATGTATACACACACATACCTATGCATGCACATACACACATACCCCATGTACACACACCCCCATGCACACTCACACCTATGCACGTGCATACGCACATACATCATGCACACGCACACACCCCATGCACACGCACGTGTGCACGCATATACACACCCATGCACACAATGTGCACACACACACTGACCACCAATGCCAAATATTTTTTCTCCAGCCACCCTTTGCTACTTCCCAGAGGCCACCAAAGGGCTCTGTACCCTGTGCCATCGTGTGAGCTTTTCCCAGATCTGAAACACCTTCATTCCCACCCACGTTTCTCCCCTCCAACCCTCTCTGCCTCATAAGGCCTTCTTCAAGGCCCAGTTCAAAAATCCCCTCCCCCAGGAAGTCTCCGGGACTTCCACAGGCAGGCAGGCCGCACTCTCAGCCCAGCACGGTCCTGTGATCACTTCTGCTCAGTCTCCCCCACTGGTCTCCAAGCAAGCACCTTGATTGACTGGACCAAATGTTAAGATGCTACTATGATTCAGATAGGACCTGGCATACACCCAATCTAAAAGCCTTGGAGCCCATCCTGGACACCTCCCTTCCCTGCCCTCACCACTTCTCCCCATCACTCAGGTCCTACTGATTCTACCTCCAGCCAGCCATATCAGCCCCTTACATGTGCCATGCAAACTCAAGTCTGTATTGACTTGGTAAACGCTTTCTACCTACAGAGCAAATATCTGCCCCTTGTCTAAGCTGCAAATCGACTGCTTTCCATCAAGTTTCTCTTCCCCCTGGGAGCCCTACCCCAAGCAGAATTAACCATGACATTATTTGTCCCAACACACACCTTGTTCAGACCCAACTGTGACAGTCACCACAGCACAAAGCAGTTCATTTTGTTTCTGTCTTCCTCAATAGACTGTACACTCCTCAAGGGTAATGACTGTGTCTTAATCAAATTTTTGCTCCTGGTGCTTGGAAACATGGTTGATCCTTGACACATGGGTGTGCTCAGTGAAATAAGTGAATTTATTAATTTGGACTTTTAGAACTTTCTCCTTTTATTTCTGGAAATTATTAGCACTAACCAGAAGACAAAAATCGCATGTTGTTTAAGCAGTAAGAATTTGACCGACTAAGAAATCCTAATTCAGACTTGCAAAAAACAATTAGCAAAAATGTCTGAAGACAGCAGAAAAGTGGGTAGGGAGGACTCTCCTGTGCTTCTGAGGGCTGAGGGACCCCCATCCTCTTGAAGGGAGATTGTCTCCAAAGCTGGGGGAGGACCTCCGAGACAGAGCTTCCAAATTCCCAACTGAGAGTAATTTTTAAACTCGGGAACGAGAAATGAGAATTCTCAAGAACTCTGGAGAATTGCTGAAATAATAAGTTTTTCTGTCTTCTTCTCAATACTATATTTATGTGTTTTTTAAAAACAAATAGGAAATATTAAGTTTAGTAGTATTTATAAAGAAATGTAGCTTAAAGTGAAAATTCAAATACTAGAAATTGCCAGCAAACATGATTGGGTGGTATTCAAGTAATGTGTTATTTGGATCTTCTAGCAAGTTAACAGCACTGCACAGAATCACATGTTGATACTTGTTCTAAAACTACTTTTTGGAACACCACTCAGAGGATTTCTATAAGGTACACTATGCAAATACATTTATTACTATTCATTTTATTTACAAGAGCAACTCACCACTGGCAGCACAGTGGATGACGACCACATTCTTGTAAGACGGCAATAGCTACAGGCAAGACAGACCAGATCATGACTGCTCTTTCCTGTCCTAGTTCCTGGAAAAGTCAACCTTAACCTACAAGTCCACACGTCAGCATGTCCTGCTCTTGCTTCCCACTGGACCCTGCCACTCTTCACTCAGAGATCCCTACCCTCACCAATCAAGGCAAGTCCCAAGTCCTGCCACTTCCCCAGATGACAAGCAAGGGAGTCTTTGATGACAGGAGTTGTGACCCAGTATTTCACATGACCATGGGCAGAGTAGGGCCATAATCAGGGCCCACAGTAAAAGTGTCAGAACAAAGACTTCTAGAGAACTTTTTACCAGCAATCAATATACACACAGGTGTAAATTTCCTGATATCAATCCCACAGGATGAAATTCAACAAAGTGTATCAAAATATTTGAATGATGCAGTGGGGTAGGGGCTGCAGCTGTATAGAACTGCTGACATTTTTTTCAAAAAAAATTTTTTAAATTATTTATTTATTTATTTTTGGCTGCTTTGGGTCTTCGTTGTGTTGCCCGGGCTTCTCATTGTGGTGGCTTCTCTTGTTGTGGAGCACAGGCCCTAGGCACAAAGGCTTCAGTAGTTGTGGCTTGTGGGCTCAGTAGCTGTGGCGCATGGGCTTAGTTGCTACGCCGCATGTGGGATCTTCCCGGCCCAGGGCTCAGACCCGTGTCCCCTGCCTTGGCAGACGGATTCTTAACCACTGCGCCACCAGGGAAGTCCTTTCTTCAGTTATTGAAGAAGACCCCTTCATTTTATTTAATACACTGTGCATTCTAACGTGTTTGCATAACTTTTGACAGAACTGTTTTACTCTGCATATGAACAGCTGGTAAAAGAGAAAAGCAATTCCAGGTCACAAACAGTAGCAGCAGCACTCCAGTTCTTTTCTGTGACTGCTCCACTCCAGTCTAAATGCCCTGAACACATCTCCCTGACTCCTCGCCAACAACAACACCCTGGCAGTAGATGCTGCCGTTATTCCATTTAATGGAAGGAAAAAACAGAGGCCTACATAACCAGTCCCAGGCCCTTCTTCTCTGTCCTGTCTTTGTTCTCTCGTCAAATCTCTATGGCAGACCTGTCAGCTCAGAGGCCTGGAGAACCCACCCAGGAACCAACCCTTTCCATTAATCACAGTGCCTGTTTGCTGGCAGCCAGCATTACTGCATTTTACCTTCATGTTAATGTCAAACTGCCCATTGAAAACCAAGATTGAATTTGTTTGCAAAATCAGAACTAATTGCTTCTGAAACAAGGATGGAAGATACTCAGATAGTTGATATGGTGGCTATTTTGAACCAGAGACAAAATAATGAATGTTAACTGGAACGAAAACATGTTAACCACTGAAATAATCTGTCCTGTAAAATGAGGCTATAATTCCTCCATTGTTAGGATTATTTGAGTCATTATACCAAGTCATAAAATTACACAGGAGGAGCATAATGGCCTGTGTCATTTACAAAAGCTGTTTTGTGAGAGAGAAAGGCTCCCACATGAGACATGCTCCATCCTGGTGCCCGTGGGCTCAGGAGTCTCCTTCCTTTTCCAGATGAAGAAGGTCCCAGACGCAAGATCCTGTCCAAAGAGAGTCCAAGTTTCCTAATAAACAGATGTCTATTAGAGAACTGTGGAAAGAACTCCCAGCGTCCGTGGAGTAACTATTGTTACTATGTTGTGCATCTCGGAGTGTTCTAAGGGCTACTGGGCACTCACATGGTATAAGCACATGCTGTTTACAGAAGCTTGAAATTTAAAAGGGCAAATGTATAGTAATGATAATAGCAGCTACACATTTATTGAGGACTTATGATTCTGCTGATACTACTGTTATTACTACCAGCAACAATAAGGACCATGTTCTGAGCTCTCGCAATGTTCCAGGCCCTTTACGTGAACTGTCACATTCACTCCTCCCGGCAGCTCCAAGAAGGAGGGAAGTGATAGTGCAACATGGGAAGAACATGGGAAGTGTCGGGAGTGAGTATGAGTCGAGGAGACTTCGTGAGCAAAGCAGACTTATGGGAGGATCCAGACTCACAAGGGGGGCCCTGGTCATCAGGGTTGAGCATCTCCTGATCCACTGATTCAAGCTGGCATGTCACTCACAGGGAAGCCAGCACCCTTATGTGTCTTCACTCCATCTGGCTTGGTCCAGGTAAGGAGGCTGAGGGTTTGACATACGCCAGGTCGAGGCTCAGATCCATCAGAAGAGATAAGCAGGTGCCAGAATTAGCAGAGAGCCATCAGTCCCCAGGCATGCTTCCAAACCACCACCAAGCCAGCTTTCTAAAGCACCTTCAAACCCATAGGAAAAGGATGTATTTTTTAAGTTTATAGAGCAGAACCAGGGCCACCAAAAAGATATGTGCCTGGTATGGATGCAATTCCAAAAGGAGGAACGTCTCTCTGGGTGTATGTGAACGGCAACCTCTGGGCGGCAGTTCATTTCAACTTGAGCCTCCATGACCTGCCTTTCACCTGAGCTGTGTAATGGCCCAGGCAGGTGAAAAGCATCTAATCTTCATAGATGACAAGATTCAGTAGCCAGAGGAGAGTTTCCAACAGCACTGTACGTGCATGTGTAAAAGAGCTGAAAATGTTTAAGAGGGAACACACCACAGGGAACACACCCTTAGCCAGGTAGGACTGAGGGCGTGAGAAAGGGAACCTCCACTTTGTTACTCTATATGTCTAGTATGTGACTCTCTTACAACCACGTATTGCTGGTTTAATCTGTTCAAAATCTAAAAAAGGAATGCATTTTCAGAATTTTTAAAGAAGTGCATGTTTTCAAGCCTACCCCTGTCTGCCAACCCTCCATTTCTCCAGTAGTGTTTAAAAAAGTCAAGGTGATTGAAACAGAAGAAAGATCTCCCAGGTGCAGGAAGGAGGGCTGAAAAAAGGGAGTTTATCTATGTAAAAGCCGCCTGACCAGTCCTCAAAGGCTTCAGTGAAGAACAAGGGGTCAGATCTATCTGAACTAAGTTTCTACATTACTGCATTTTGAGGGCCTGTTTAAGCAAAGCCGTCAAAACTGAAGGTATAAGTATTCCAAAGGTGGTTAGGATCCTAGAGACAGTCTACTTTTTCAGTAAATATTTATTATATACCTACTATGTGCCAGAAATTGGGCAAAGAATTCAAAGATAATGCTAGATTTGTGTTAAATATACTTCCTATAACACACATCACATGTACCAATTATTAATTAGCATAATGATATTTAATTACTCTGGATGGCTGAATTTATTTGGGGTGTTACCTTAACTGTTTTTATTCCTACGTCCTGAAACAGTAAAGATTCTCTGAGAATGCTAACTTATCCAAGAAAATTTCTACGTGGCAAATTTCTATGTGCTACTAATTTCAGGACCCCCATCACCACCCTCTAGCCATTCTACATTTAAGAGTGTCAGAAGCAATCTGTGTGACCAATGGGCAAAAGAAAAGAAGGAAAGGAACCTGCCGAATTACAAACCCAGATCTCTGGTGTTCCTCACATTTCTGGACATTACTTGAATCAAGGTTTCCTTATACCTGAAACCAAATAGATATGTCCAGGGATCCTAATCAAACCTAGCTCTCACCTAAACTCAGAATGCCCTCAGCGTGCCCACATCAAATCATGAAGATTAGCAGGCTGATGTGATTATGTAAATTCCACTAAGTGGCCTGAGACTCTGTGTCTGCAGTCACCTTCCATTGAGGCAATGACAGAGCACGGCCACTGGCACCAAGGGGCTCTATGAGGCAGCGATGGTGGGGTTTTAACTCAAAGTTCAGCTTGTTGACAAGCTCGGCCACTGGGGCCTGCAGGCAAAACCCACACACGTACATATACACTTACAGGCCCCAGCTAAAATTCTGCTTTGTTAATGCAAAGTGCCAAGCCAGCAGTGTAACAGCAGCTATTAGGGAAATGTAAGTGAACGGCTGGGCTTTCTTTATTCCCTTAGGATAATGGATAGCGGAGTACTGTTGTAAAATTCCATTTCTTCCTAAAAGGGGGCAGGAGAGGAACTGTTACAATTACCCACTGGCCTTTGGCATTCCCATTTGATTTCTTGTTTGCTGATTATCTTTGTTTGCTGGCCCAAGAAAGCAAGGTCCCTTTCTAGCCCTGAGACCTTAGAGGAAATCTTTAGCAATGGATACGCTCATCGGAAAAAAATCAAATGAAAGCCCAGGGCCAAGAATTTCCTTTGCCTCCCTCTCTGAGTGTTCATAATCCTGCCTCTTCTCGGGAGGGGTCAGAAGTACTGAGGGTTTTGCTACCACGACTTCCAGCTAAGTGTGTGTGAGCTCAGGTGTGCACACGAGGGTGAGTGCAGGCACATGCAATTCTACCATAGGCTCTGCTGCTATCATCTTAGAAAATACGTGCTTGCATTCCTGAGGGGCAGTTAATTATTATGGGACATGTGTATGAGAGAAAACATAGCCACGTTTGTTTTCTAGTCACCAGCAGCAAAGCAACCCCATTCTGGGAGGGCCGCATATGATCCACTTTAGGAAGAACAAGTCAGCAAAATGAAGCAGAGGTGGGTAGATGGCATCGGGGATACCGCCTTTTCAGGACAGGCCCAGAGACAGGCTGGAAACTGACAGATACATGGATCCAAGGAGACCCAGCTGAACACCATCATCTGCAAACCATCAACATGGCGCCATTCACCACCAGTGCCCCAGAACACAGGCATGGCCACATCTACATCATAACTTTCTCCTGCTCTGAAAGTTTTCTTCACAGTCAAGGTCAGAGGAGAGAAGCTGGAGCCCTTGACAAGTTCCTTCTCACCTCTGTGGCCTTCACTGGTAGGGAATTTTCTGGGTGGGCGGCCAAGAATGAAGCCTAGCTCCCTTGGTCTTGTGTTTTCTGCAACACTTACCTTCTCTGGCCAGGTTCCTCCCACCCTTTCCCAAGGGCCAGCTCCAAGGCTACTCCTCGCAGAAGATGTCTCAGACAGCCCCGCCCCTTCCCTGAAGCATGTCTGTCCTGTGTTCCCAGTCCCTTGTTCGTGCCCTGCAGCTCTTTATCACTGGCTACTTTGGACTATGCTCATTCAGGTACCCAGCGGCTCCTATGCACAGACAAGATGCTCAAGAATGTGTTGGCACAGGGAGCAGTAACCCTGTGCCCTAATGCTATTCCAGAGTAGAACCTGGACCAATGTCTAGAAGTTATCAAGAGAAAACCTGAGTCAGTATAAGGAAGATCTCTCAACACAGTGAGTGAGAGCTGTCCCAGGACAGAGGTTCCGTCTCAGGAGGTTGGGGAGGAGGCCCCCCATACCACAAGAGTTAACACAGAGGTCACCCAGAGGAAGGGGATTCTACAGAAGGCACACTCTGATGGGTGCAAGCATTCTTCTATGATGGACAAGGAGGCGGTTGTTTCTATTTCTTTAGTACTGTAGTCAAGGGCACTGAACAGCCTTGAATACAGATCTTTACGTGTATCTCTATTTGCTTCCATGAGATAGATTCTCCAAAATGGAACTAGGGGGCCAATGAGGCCAAAATACCCACCAGAAATGCTGTACTGTGAATACCTGCAGAGAGCCAAGGCCTGGAGTTATACTCTAGAGGGAACTAGGTATTACAAGTAAGTGGGATGAGCATGATCGGGGTGGGGTGGGGGGAATGTGCTCTGTGGCAGGGAACCCACTAGCCATGACTACTGACACCAGCCAGCCAGAACGTGAAGAACAGCAGGGTCTCTGCAGATGTGAGCTCACGTGAGGCTGGCAAGGATCATCACCCCACCTGATGGCTCCTTGAGCAACTGGAGGCTCAGATGGGAGACTGGCTTTCACTGGACACCTACTATGTTCCAGCATTACTTTAAAGTCATCCTCTGATAAGAAAATGCAGATTCCAGGTAGGAAAGTGTCTGGAAGGCAAAGTGGCCCTTACATAGAAGATAGGCTTCGGGCAGCCTTGCCCTGGTCCCCCGTCTCTGCCACATCAAGGCTGGGCAGGATTGAGCAAGTCACACAGCGTCTGAGCCAGAGTCCTTACATGCCCTTAAACTACTAGGGATACTAGTAAATACCACTGGTCCATGCTGCCCCTTCCCTGCCTTCTACCCATGGCCCAGCCCCAATCGCAGGGGGAAGTGGCTGCTCCCTTCTTGGAATTTTAACTTTAGTTCATGGGACTTCTGACTTTCTAGCCTAGACTGTATGCACCTGTGTCCCTAGTCCCCTCTACTAGGCTACCAGCTCCAACGAGGGGAGCTTTAGGATCGTCCTGTGAGCGCATGTGTGCGTGAACGTGTGTGAACGTGCGTGAACATGCACACACACACACACTCACACCCAGAGTCCTCCAGCTCCTCTTACATAGCACACAATCTGGTTTTAAGAACAAGAATTCAAGAAAATTCAGTCCACATTTTCTTGTCGATTACATTATAAAAAACTCTTACCAGATCTTTAACAGTGGTCATTTTAAATCTTCTTCAATTCATAGACAATTGTTTTATTCTGATGCTTTCTTAAAAGCTTTTGCAATAAACTATAATCCAAAAGTAATAAAAAAAAATTCAGTCCATCCTAAGCCACACTTTTATGTCACTCTCTGGCTTAAAGCCACATAAAACTTCCTTTCATACCTGGCCTGAGAGCCAACCCCATCCGTGGCCTTCGAGGCTCTGTAGGGTCGGGCCCTGCCTCCCTCTCTGGCCTCATGCAGCCAGGTCCCCTCCGTCACTGCCTTCCTGCAGCTCAGGCCTCTCTCCTCTCACTTCTTTTAGGACACTAAGGCCCTTTCCCTTCCCTGAACCAGGGCCTTTGCAAAGGCTGTTCCCCAGTTCCAAGAACATGTCTCCCTACTCTGTACCTTCTCCCCAGCTGGCACTATTGGTGTAAATTGATACAGCCACTATGGAGAACAGCATGGAGGTTCCTTAAAAAACTAAAAGTAGAACTACCATATGACCCAGAAATCCCACTACTGGGCATATATCCTGAGAAAACCATAATTCAAAAAGAGTCATGTACCACAGTGTTCATTGCAGCTCTATTTACAATAGCCAGGACATGGAAGCAACCTAAATGTCCATCAACAGATGAATGGATAAAGAAGATGTGGAAAAGACAGCCTCTTCAATAAGTGGTGCTGGGAAAATTGGACAGATACATGTAAAAGTATGAAATTAGAACACTCCCTGACACCATGCACAAAAATAAACTCAAAATGGATTAAAGACCTACGTGTAAGGCCAGACACTATCAAACTCTTAGAGGAAAACATAGGCAGAACACTCTATGACATAAATCACAGCAAGATTCTTTTTGACCCAGCTCCTAGAGAAATGGAAATAAAAACACAAATAAACAAATGGGACCTAATGAAACTTAAAAGCTTTTGCACAGCAAAGGAAACCATAAACAAGACCAAAAGACAACCATCAGAATGGGAGAAAATATTTGCAAATGAAGCAACTGACAAAGGATTAATCTCCAAAATTTACAAGCAGCTCATGCAGCTCAATATAAAAAAAAAAAAAAACCCAATCCAAAAATGGGCAGAAGACTTAAGAAGACATTTCTCCAAAGAAGATATACAGATTGCCAACAAACACATGAAAGAATGCTCAACATCATTAATCATTAGAGAAATGCAAATCAAAACTACAATGAGATATCATCTCACACCGGTCAGAATGTCCATCATCAAAAAATCTAGAAACAATAAATGCTGCAGAGGGTGTGGAGGAAAGGGAACACTCTTGCACTGTTGGTGGGAATGTAAATTGATACAGCCGCTATGGAGAACAGTATGGAGGTTCCTTAAAAAACTACAAATAGAACTACCATACGACCCAGCAATCCCACTACTGGGCATATACCCTGAGAAAACCATAGTTCAAAAAGAGTCATGTACCAAAATGTTCATTGCAGCTCTATTTAAAATAGCCAGGACATGGAAGCAACCTAAGTGTCCATCATCGGATGAATGGATAAAGAAGATGTGGCACATATATACAATGAAATATTACTCAGCCACAAAAAGAAATGAAATGGATGTATTTGTAATGAGGTAGATGGAGTTAGAGTCTGTCATACAGAATGAAGTAAGTCAGAAAGAGAAAAACAAATACAGTATGCTAACACATATATATGGAATCTAAGGAAAAAAAAAAAAGGCCATGAAGAACCTAGTGGCAAGACGGGAATAAAGACACAGACCTACTAGGGAATGGACTTGAGGATATGGGGAGGGGGAGGGGTGAGATGTGATAGGGTGAGAGAGTGGCATGGACATATATACACTACCAAATGTAAAATAGATAGCAAGTGGGAAGCAGCCGCATAGCACAGGGAGATCAGCTCGGTGCTTTGTGACCACCTAGAGGGGTGGGATAGGGAGGGTGGGAGGGAGGGAGATGCAAGAGGGAAGAGATATGGGAACATATGTATATGTATAACTGATTCACTTTGTTATAAAGCAGAAACTAACACACCATTGTAAAGCAATTATACTTCAATAAAGAGGTTTAAAAAAAAACAAAGAAGATGTGGCACATATATACAATGGAATATTACTCAGCCATAAAAAGAAACGAAATTGAGTTATCTGTAGTGAGGTGGATGGACCTAGAGTTTGTCATACAGAGTGAAGTAAGACAGAAAGAGAAAAACAAATACCATATGCTAACGCATATATATGGAATCTTAAAAAAAAAAAAAAGGTTCTGAAGAACGTAGGGGCAGGACAGGAATAAAGACGCAGACGTAGAGAATGGACTTGAGGACACGGGGAGGGGGAAGGGTAAGCTGGGACAAAGTGAGAGAGTGGCATGGACATATATACACTACCAAATGTAAAATAGATAGCTAGTGGGAAGCAGCAGCATAGCACAGGGAGATCAGCTCGGTGCTTTGCGATGACCTAGAGGGGTGGGATAGGGAGGATAGGAGGGAGGCTCAAGAGGGAGGGGATACGGGGACATGTGTATGCATATGGCTGATTCGCTTTGCTGTGCAACAGAAACTAACACAGTATTGTGAAGCAATTATACTCCAATAAAGATTAAAAAAAAAAAAAAAAAGAACACTTCTCCCTACTCTGTACCTTCTCCCCAGCTGGCACCTTTCACCTTTCACCCCCTTCAACCAACCTAAAGTGACTCTCTCTTATGGCACCCTGCTCTTATCCTACTTAACGCATAGCACAATTTATATGATGCTTTCTTTCTACCCGTCTTTTCCAACAGACTTTAATCTCCACAAGGGTAGACTGTGTCCATTCATCACAGAATTCCAAACACACAGCAGTGTCTGGCAAGTGGAAAGCACCATAAATACTTGTTTAAGAAATGATCGCAGACTCCAACTTCGTGGAATCTGAATTAATGACCTTTAACCCACCATCACCAGTGCATGGGAGCCCCTTTCTGAGAACTAGTCCTGCCAACGTGATGACAGGAGGGACTCAAGCCCGAAAGCCCTTCATCACCATCACCTGCACAGATGGCCTCCCTGGTACCTGCCAAGAGAAGGACACTAGTTCCAGGCTGGAGGGGAGCCCTGACACTTTGCCCTCCACTTGGGAATCCTCAGAGCCATGGAGGTTTGGGCCAGAGCCTCCTTCCTCACGTCAGGTAAGTGGGAAGCAGGACACCCCAGCACCCCAGCTGCAGCAGGACCATGGAAAAGACAGTCTGGAAGAGGGGCCTTTCACAGTAAGACAGCCACATTCATTTCAGTGCGTACCCATGAACAACATCACTTAAGAGTGCGCCCTGGAAAGGTACCAAGGTCCCCAGACTAATTAACTTTCATCTCTCCTGTCCCTCTGTTCATGGAAGGCCTTGCTGGCTGCCCATCCCCTCTGTGAGGAACATTAAAGACAGGATATTAGCTTGAGAACATTCTATTTAAAACAAAAGTACATCTAAAGATAGCCTCGGATGCCCATCTACATCATCCCGAGTCCATTTTCTGGCCCCAGAACCCTCATGGTCAGTGCCCCAGATAGGCCCTACTCTGGCGCCTGATATCCATAAAGAATGTCTTTCACGGTTCATTGGTTGAATTAATCTGATATAAAATGTCTAAACTGGAAACCTGTGAGTTGGGATCTTGATGAGTTTCAGCAGAGTAGCAAGCCGGCCACAGTAGGTTTATTAATAACAAAGGTGAAGGAAAGAGGTTTAAGAAAATTAAAACAGAAGTAAGTGAAAGGGGGAAAATCAATCTGATCACTTCTGTAAAAGAAGATGATGTGTCCTGAGGCCACACCGGCCTTGCTCCCCTGGACACCACGACACTGCTCTCCCTGGATCCTGGAAAGTGGCCCAGAATGTGCAGGCAACACACACCTTCGCTGAGTTGCAGCGGGGCTTGAGCTTGTCTGTTTCCTTATGTTTAAAGGCAGGTGTGTTAATACGACGATTCACACCTGTGTGCCACCCAGCAAGCCTTGAGCCCTGGTGGAAATCATGCCTCACAATGACCTCTCCAAAACCTGCACACCCCCCTTAACCCCCTCTTTCTAATCCATTTCAATTTGATGCATAAAACATGCCACTCCGTGCATTACTTAACATGCAAGGGCACCAGGAAGCACAGCAACTGCAACCCAGTGATCTGGGGCAGAACCACAGAGCAGGGTGGTACACTTAATGCTTTCTAACAGAGACAGGGAGGAAATGAGAGCGGCGTTCGATCAGTCCCTGGTCCTGTCAACAGCCACTCCCATCTCCACAGATGCTTGGCTCACTAGCCCTCCAGCAGCTTTGCATCTGGGCACATGCACCTTCTGAGAATTCCACCACAAAACATTCTCCAACTCCTCCAGATAGTACTTGGTTCAAAAAAAGACAAGGATCCAGTGCTTTGGGGTCCATTAGAAACTGAACTGCCCCCTCTGGAAGGAGGCCCTGCTCCAGCAGTGCAGCCCGGGAGGCGGAGATGGCAGACTGGCGGAGGGTGCTGGAGAGAATGCTGGCAGGGCAGAAGCTCTGGTCCTAGAGAGCCTCACCCAGAAACTGCCCAGCCAGGCAGAAGGCCACGAGACAGACCAGGAGGCCTCGCCAGGTAACCCTGTCCTCATCCACTCTTGTCTTCCGACATAACACTGCTTTGGCACCGGAAGTGTGATTAAAAAAAAAAAAAATGAAAGGAAACCAAGGCAGGGCAAGATGTGAGTCTGGGACATTTCACTGGCAGTCGTGATTTTAATATATTTTAAATGCATTTATAAAACTTGCCTAGTGAATTGGCCTTCCAATGTAAGATCTGCCTCTCACTCCTCTCCCCTGCTCCAGGGGACTACAAATTCCACACAATTATTCACATCTCCATTATGAATTGTTTTTTACTCTCTGCTGCTTTGGTCCTCAAGCTCATCTAATCAATACCCTCAGCTTCAGAGAGGAAAATAATGGCAGAGAGTAGGTAACTGGCTTGCTTGAGCTGTGAAATCTTGCTCAGTGAAGGCCTCAGAAGCAGCTGGGTCCTCATGGGCAGAGGCATAGAATCCTTCTGTTCTTTTAAAAAAAAATTGCTGCAGTTTAAAGTAATTAAATATCTCTATGTCTAAGTGACATGCGGTTTGAATGACTGCTTTTGGAAAAACCACAAAGGGAAAAAATGCATCCAGAATTATTGCTTTTGGTACAGAAATGAAGAAATGGGGTTAATACCCGGGCCCCCACCAATCGCTCTGTAAGGGGCAAGAGTTAGGAGAGACGGTCCCAGGCCTATGTGTCATGGGCATCTAGGATCAGGAACAGATTGGCTGGTGGGCTGGTACAGCACTGCAGGCAAAAGCAGCCAGTGAGAGCTCATACCTATAGCTCTGCAGCAGAGGAGGCTGTATGGCATCCCTCCATCCTGGTTCCAAATCTACCCCTTACGGCCCTGTGCAACCAAGGGAATTATTTATGGAACCTCAATAGTCCCATCTGTAAAATGGGGATCATAATACAGACCTACAGACTGCTGTGGGAAATCAGCAAGGATGCTTCTGCTAAGTGAGCCTAACATGGTAGGTGGTCAGTGAGTGGCAGCTCTGGAACCAACCACTCTCCCTACATTTTCCTCAGTGCCCAGTGGTAGGTGTTTGCAATACAACAGACCACAGTGGTGCTTTTACTGTTTAGAAAGGTGACTGACTCAGAAGTTGGCCCAAACTCAAAACTCAGCTGCACTAATTCCACAAATAGCCTAGAAATAGCACCAAGCCCTCATTAGCACCCTACCCAGAGAAGATGGCAAACGAAGATCCCTCGAGGTTAGCACAGAACGCAAGGCAATTCAAAGGCCCCTTGGAGAAAGGGTATGAGCTATACAAATATAAAATCGTAGCAAGGGATGTGGGCATTATCACATTTTGCTTGGTAATTGGAAACAACGCCTTGAATTGTGAAGCACCAGAAAGCCTAGGACTCACCCACTTTCCACGTGGCCGTGTGTCTCCCAAACTGAGACAGGCGTGTGTGTATAATCAACCTGTTCAAAGCCCTTGTAGCAGGAGGCAGTGCTTTGTTGTAAAACAAAACTGAGATGAAATAACCGTCATCCTTTCAAATATCCTCTGAGAGTTTCGTATTTGAGGCACATTCTGTGATGTAATTCTCTCTGACCTCAGACACTTTGATTCTTTTTTTCAAGTTCACATAAAAGACTGAGAGCTCTCAAATTGGTCTACTGCACTGCCAGCCTGGACTGGATCTGAATTCTTCACTGGTGCAGAGAATTCGTTGTTATTCCAGATAATTAGGAAGTAGAGATAAAGGGCCATTACGTTAGAGAGGCCGGGCCCATTGGGAAGACCAGCTGTCGGCTCCTTATTTAAAAACAGAGTAGTTCCCACTGCTCCCGGAAGGCTTCCAAGGGCACACTCAGACACCCAAAGTCCCATCCTGACATCCTTTCCTCCCAGTCACAATGCACGTGCAGAATTTGAGAATGTAGCTTATCTGGAAGACTTAAAACAAATGCTTCAATTTTCCATTCTCCAAATGAAAATCAATGGCAACAGAGAGGTAAAATCAATGTTCAGTGCTCTGAAGGGAGAAGCCCTCCCCATCTCTCACCCACCCAGAACAATAAATCAGAACGAGCCATCCCACGGGCAGCGAATTCCTGAGAGCAGATCCCTCTGCAAGTAGTATGACCTTCTGTCCATTTTTTCCATAAATCACCCCCTAGAGGGTATTTTCTTTAAGAAGAGCTAAGAGAATATTTTTAAAACTTAAATCAGAAAGAGTAACACATTGCTGCATTAAAAACTCTTCTTCCCCAAACAAAGCCATTTGCCAATGGGATCTTTGGCATCTAAGACCAGAGTTTGACTGAACTGCTTCCCCAAGGTCCATTTTGTAATATCAAGCATTAAAGAATGCTCAGGCACCCCAATGACCTGCTCCCCGAGACAAACAATGATCTGTTTTCTGTCACCATAGGTTAGCTTATATCCACTAAAATTTCATATAAATGAAACTCATACAATATACATTTTTGTCTTCTTTCACTCAGCATAATTATTGTAAGATTCGTCCATGTTATAGCATGTATCAATAGCTTACTCTTTTTTAACTGTTCAGTATTAATCCATTGCAATGAATATACCACAATTTGCTATCTGTTTACCTGTTGATGGACATTTGGGTTGTTTCCAGCTTCCAGTTATTACAAGTAAAGCTGCTATGAACATTTGTGAGTGAGTCTTTATATGGACATATGCTTTCATTACATATTCTAGAAACAAACCTTTTGTTGGACATACGTTTTACAAATATTTTCTCCCAGTGTGGCCTGTCCTTTTATTAGTCTAACAGTGTCTTTTGAAGATCAAAGTTTTTACTTTTGATGAAATCCAATTTGTTGACTTTTTTTTTTTTTTGGTATTTATAGTTCATGGCTTCCTTGTCTGCTATTTAAGAAACCTTTATCAAACCCAAGGTTACTACTTTTGCTTTCTTCTAAAAGTTGTATCATCTTTGCTCTTATATTTAGGTCTACAATCCATTTCAAGTTAATTTTTTGTACTGTATATTATGCAATCGCTAAGATTTATATCTATAAGGTGTTTTAAGTATCATAAAATACTCATTTATAAATATCAATTGAAGGAAGCCCAATACAAATTTTTATGTACAGGATAGGCACCACTTGATAATTAAGTTCTGACAAAAACAAACCAGTGGACAAAACCTACAACTAGACGAAAGAATGGAAGGCAATGTGCTGGAATATTTTAATTCCTGTTTTTAGATTATGTGACTATCGCCTATTTCCTGTTTCTTTTTGCTTGTCTACACTCTCAGTGTTTTCTGTAATGAGAATCAACTACTCATATCAACAATAAATTAGAATATTAAGAAAAAGTCATTTAAGAGAAGGCTTCGTGGAGAGAGTTGAGGAAGATGGCGGAAGAGTAAGACGCGGAGATCACCTTCCTCCCCACAGATACATCAGAAATACATCTACACGTGGAACTCCTCCTAAAGAGAAGGCTTCGTGACTCCAGGCTGCCATCACAATGCTCTTAAGTGCATAAATGGCCCCCTTGGAGCACCTAAAAGATGAACAAGCTACCAAGAGTTTACCCTCTCCCAACCCTGCTCAATACTGCTCAACAGCAGGAAAAGATGAAACAGAGAATTTCCAAAGAGAATCCTCCAAAGGGAATGTGAGTTTAGTTGAAGCCTCTCAATGAAACCAACTACAAACCCAAATGCCATTCTAATAAAGGGGAAGCGTTCCAGCAGGGGTTGGGGGGAGGTGCCCCACTCGGTCTCCCACTGAAATTGCTTGTCCAGCCGCCCTGACACCGTGCAGTCACAGACCCATGTGTCAAACCATGTCTCCACTCACTCCACCTCCGAGGGCAAAGAAAGCTAATGAAATTCTCTCGTGGATGCGCTTACTGTCCTCCTGTCTCAGTCCGCTTGCAAAGACAGCCCAAATCTGCAGCCTCACAAGCAGCCCCGGGCCGACCCGGCTGCCTCGCCATGTGTGTGCGTTCCTGACTGTCTGGCAGGTGGGATTTACCTCTTGAGCTGCTGCAGAGGCCAGACTGGCTGATGAGATTGCTTGCAGGTGTTTCACAGAGAGAAACATTACTTCCCTGATTGATGAATAAATAGAATTGTCAACATGGCCTCCCTGGTCAGAGGGGACCCCTAAAGTATAATGAGGAAGGACAGATGTTTCATCTAGGAAGGGCTCCAGGACCCTAAGAAGAGATGTGCACTGGGCTGGTACGGGCTGAGTAATTCGGCCTCCCAGAGGGAGGGAGGGGGAAGGCTAGACCCACAACTATAGCCACCACCACTGTACAGCCTCTCGCCAGTGCAGGCCACCTCCCAAATCCTGATGACGGAGTGGGCATGCCCCTCAGTCAAAGCCTCCTCTTTGGGCTGTTTGCCAGTGAATGAAGGGTACCTATCATCAGGAATGTCATCTTCTTCCAAGTCCTCACGTGCTGTGAATCACAAAGCGGGCAGCAGGCTTCCTCGGGAAGAAACTCCAAAGGCCAGGACAAGAAAATGGGCAGGGCCCCTGGAGTGAGCTACTTTTTCTCAGGAGCATGCAAATTGAGGGTTTTCTGGCTGACCTTCCAGAATGAATCAGACAATAATAATACCTCTTACCATAATTGTTTTAGTAATTGTAAGTGTGGTTGTCATTATGTGACACTGGACTATGTACCTTACACCCCTCCATCTTACTGACCTCTCACAAAATGAAATACATACAAAATGCCCTAAGCAAAGTATTAGTAAAACTTAACCACCAGTAAACCCTCTCTGCAAGAATTACTAACGGATGTATCCCAGCAAATGGTAAAGATGAAAGGGGTAAGTACTTTCATTAAACCTGTTTTACAGCTAAGGAAGCCCAGATTCAGAAAGGTCAAGTAACTTGCCAAGGTCACATAGCTAGAAAGTGGCCAACCCAGAAATGGAGCTTAGAATGGTGTCATTCCCAAATCTATGCTCTTAACCACTGTAATTCTGTGGCCACCAGGAGATGCAGGAGATGAGAATTACACTTCCAACACAAGCAAAAAAGTGGTGGTGCTTCCAACACACAAACAAGGCGTGCCCAGAAAAACACCACTGACACCTGGATATGCCCAAATACCAGTGAGGTTGCTGCCTCTGTCTCAAACAGATTTGAGTTTATAAATAAAAATCTCCTGTCTGGGACTTATAGAAAGGGCTGTATTCTAGGAGGAAACAGGCAATGGACTATCCATGTTACACACACACACAACACACACACAAACACACACACAAAACCGCATGGCTGAACAATACAACACTTTTCCAAAGAGTATTTGGTATTTGCTGCAAAAGAGGCCACATCTTCCCTCCTTCAGAGAAGGAAGAAGTCATGTGTGGCAGGAGAATCTAGGAGAGTTTTTTCAGAGTATGCATGCCTTAAAAGTATTTTTGAATAACAACAACAAAAAAAATGTTTTTCACATCCCACTCTGCAGTAAACTTGATTTTCCTTGAGGGTAGGAATAGGGTCTCTTGTTTACCTCTGTAGCCTCAGGGCCTAACACAGGCCTGTCACATAGTAGGTACTCAGTACCTTTTTGTTAAATGACAAGGAATGAATGGAGAGAATGACGAGGCCAACACATGGTACTGACGAAAAACATAAGTTTTGGACCTCGACAGCCCTGGGTTTGAATCATGGCTGCCACTTACTAGATATACAAGCAAATGACTGACTCCTCTCTCTGCCTCAGTTTTCTCATTTTTAGAATGAAGACAAAAATAAGTACCAACTTGACAAAATGGATGAAGGAATTCAAGGATGCAGGTTCTGCGCACAATGCCTGGCATATGCTAGGTTTCAGGGGTGAGATCTATCTTTGCTTCCAGGGAGAACACTCCAGCCTGGGGGAAGAGCAAAGCACGTTACAATACCTCGAATCTCATTCTTATGGAGACAAAGCTTGACTATTTTTAGGTGACCACAGAGACTAGGTCCGTTGCTGCAGCGCCAGGTTTGCAGGGGCAGAGGGGGCAGGGGCTCTGCTCCGTGCTCTCAGGCCACTCCCCGGACGCTGATTCTCTGCTGGACCACAATGCCAAGGATGGGAGCTCCCCACACACGTTCTGCAGAAACCACGGACGGGACTGAGGGAAATTAAAGCATGCCCCAAGAGGGGCAGCCAAAGGGGCAAGCATTGCTCAGACTTCAAGAACTAAGAGGTGGTTGGAACTTCCCCGGTGGTGCAGTGGTTAAGAATCGGCCTGCCACTGCAGGGGACGCAGGTTCGAACCCTGGTCCGGGAAGATCTCACATGCCGTGGAGCAACTAAGCCCGTGCACCACAACTACTGACACCACACGCTAGAACCCGCGAGCCACAACTAGCGAGCCCACGTGCCACAACTACTGAAGCCTGTGTGCCTAGAGCCTTTGCTCCACAACAAGAGAAGCCACCGCAATGAGAAGCCCACACACTGCAATAAAGAGTAACTCCCACCCGATGCAACTAGAGAAAGCCCGCGTGCAGCAACAAAGACCCAACAGAGCCAAAAATAAATAAATAAATAAATTTATTTTTAAAAAATAAAATAAAATAAAGAACTAAGAGGTGGCACAGTACCCATTCTGCATGGTCCCAGGTTCAAACTGGAACTAAAGAGCAAGTTACAGGGAGGCCAATTTCAGTGGGAATCGAGTTCCAGAAAGGCTGCTTTCTTTGCCTAAGGTTATGGTGCAGTACAGGTGAATAGCAGAGAAAGTCGCCAGGTCTAAGTCTGTGTAACTCTAATGTCCATCGCAACACCTCTCCATCGTACAGGTAGTAAAGGGAGAAGGGTGAAAATGACATTAAAATCACCTTTCTCCCACCCCCACCCCACCCAACTCCATTCTTAAAGCAAGCCTAGAGTCCAGGACTCTCCAGACCGGAAGCGTGAGCAAATCCAAAAGGAGCTTCAAGGAGGGGCGGGGAGTCGTGTGGCTGACAGGGTCTTGGTGCTCCGGCCGGGTGTCAGGCCTGTGTCTTTAAGGTGGGAGAGTCGAGCGCACGACACTGGTCTGCCAGAAACCTCCCAGCTCCACATAATATCAAATGGTAAAAGCTCTCCCAGAGATCTCCATCTCAACGCTAAGACTCAGCTCCACTCAACGACCAACAAGCTACAGTACTGGACACCCTATGCCAAACAACTAGCAAGACAGGAACACAACCCCACCCATTAGCAGAGAGGCAGCCTAAAATCATAATAAGGTCACAGACACCCCAAAACACACCACCAGACGCGATCGTGTCCACCAGAAAGACAAGATCCAGCCTAATCCACCAGAACACAGGCACTAGTCCCCTCCACCAGGAAGCCTACACAACCCACTGAACCAAACTTCACAACTGGGGGCAGACACCAGAAACAACGGGAACTATGAACGTGCAGCCTGTGAAAAGGAGACCCCAAACACAGTAAGTTAAGCAAAATGAGAAGACAGAGGAACACACAGCAGATGAAGGAGCAAGGCAAAAACCCACCAGACCAAACAAATGAAGGGGAAATAGGCAGTCTACCTGAAAAAGAATTCAGAGTAACGATAGTAGAGATGATCCAAAATCTTGGAAATAGAATGGAGAAAACACAAGAAACGTTTAACAAGGACCTAGAAGAACTAAAGAGCAAACAAACAATGATGAACAACACAATAAATGAAATTAAATATTCTCTAGAAGGAATCAATAGCAGAATAACTGAGGCAGAAGAACGGATAAGTGACCTGGAAGACAAAATAGTGGAAAAAACTACTGCAGAGCAGAATAAAGAAAAAAGAATGAAAAGAATTGAGGACAGTCTTAGAGACTTCTGGGACAACATTAAATGCACCAACATTCGAATTGATAAGGGTCCCAGAAGAAGAAGAAGAGAACAAGAAAGGGACTGAGAAAATATTTGAAGAGATTATAGTTGAAAACTTCCCTAATATGGGAAAGGAAATAGTCAATCAAGTCCAGGAAGCACAGAGAGTCCCGTAGAGGATAAATCCAAGGAGAAACACACAAAGACACATATTAATCAAACTATCAAAAATTAAATACAAAGAAAAAATATTAAAAGCAGCAAGGGAAAAGCAACAAATAATATACAAGCAAATTCCCATAAGGTTAACAGCTGATCTTTCAGCAGAAACTCTGCAAGCCAGAAGGTAGTGGCAGGACATATTTAAAGTGATGAAAGGGAAAAACCTACAACCAAGATTACTCTACCCAGCAAGGATCTCATTCAGATTCGATGGAGAAGTGAAAACCTTTATGGACAAGCAAAAGCTAAGAGATTTCAGCACTACCAAACCAGCTTTACAACAAATGCTAAAGGAACTTCTCTAGGCATGAAACACAAGAGAAGGAAAAGACCTACAATAACAAACCCAAACAATTAAGAAAATGGTAATAGGAACATACATATTGATAATTACCTTAAATATAAATGGATTAAATGCTCCAACCAAAATACACAGACTGGCTGAATGGATACAAAAACAAGACCCATATATATGCTGTCTACCAGAGACCCACTTCAGACCTAGGGACACATACAGACTGAAAGTGAGGGGATGGAAAAAGTTATTCTATGCAAGTGGAAATCAAAAGAAAGCTGGAGTAGCAATTCTCATATCAGACAAAACTGACTTTAAAATAAAGGCTATTACAAGAGACAAAGAAGGACACTACATAATGATCAAGGGATCAATCCATGAAGAAGATATAACAATTGCAAATACTTATGCACCCAACATAGGAGCATCTCAATACATAAGGCAAATACTAACAGCCATAAAAGGGGAAATCGACAATAACACAATTATAGTAGGGGACTTTAACACCCCACTTCCATCAATGGACAGATTATCCAAAATGAAAATAAATAACGAAACACAAGCTTTAAATGATACATTAAAGAAGATGGACTTAATTGATATTTATAAGACATTCCATCCAAAAACAACAGAATACACTTTCTTCTCAAGTGCTCATGGAACATTCTCCAGGACAGATCATACCTTGGGTCACAAATCAAGCCTTGGCAAATTTAAGAAAATTGATATCGTATCAAGTATCTTTTCCGACACCAAGGCTATGAGACTGGATATCAATTACAGGAAAAAAAATCTGTGGAAAATACAAACACATGGAGGCTAAACCATACACTACTAAATAACCAGGAGATCACTGAAGAAATCAAAGAAGAAATTAAAAAATACCTAGAAACAAATGACAATGAAAACGCGACAACCCAAAACCTATGGGATGCAGCAAAATCAGTTCTAAGAGGGAAGTTTATACAATCCTACCTCAAGAAACAAGAAACATCTCAAATAAACAACCTAACCTTACACCTAAAGCAATTAGAGAAAGAAGAACAAAAAAACCCCAAAGTTAGCAGAAGGAAAGAAATCATAAAGATCAGATCAGAAATAAATGAAAAAGAAATGAAGGGAACAACAGCAAAGATCAACAAAACTAAAAGCTGGTTCTTTGACAAGATAAACAAAATTGATAAACCATTAGCCAGACTCATCTGGAAAAAAAGGGAGAAGACTCAAATCAACAGAATTAGACATGAAAAAGGAGAAGTAACAACTGACACTGCAGAAATGCAAAGGATCATGAGAGACTGTTACAAGCAACTATCTGCCAATAAAATGGACAACCTGGAAGAAATGGACACATTCTTAGAAAAGCACAACCTTCTGAGACTGAACCAGGAAGAAATAGTAAATATAAACAGACCAATCACAAGCACTGAAATTGAAACTGTGATTAAAAATCTTCCAACACACAAAAGCCCAGGACCAGATGGCTTCACAGGTGAATTCTATCAAACATTTAGAGAAGAGCTAACACCTATCCTTCTCAAACTCTTCCAAAATATATCACAGGGAGGAACACTCCCAAATTCATTCTACGAGGCCACCATCACCCTGATACCAAAACCAGAAAAAGATGTCACAAAGAAAGAAAACTACAGGCCAATATCACTGATGAACATAGATGCAAAAATCCTCAACAAAATACTAGCAAACAGAATCCAAAAGCACATTAAAAGGATCATACACCATGCTCAAGTGGGGTTTAACTGAGGAATTCAAGGATTCTTCAGTATACACAAATCAATCAATGTGATAAACCATATTAACAAACTGAAGGATAAAAACCACATGATCATCTCAATAGATGCAGAAAAAGCTTCTGACAAAATTCAACATCCATTTATGATAAAACCCTCCAGAAAGTAGGCAGAGAGGGAATTTACCTCAGCACAATAAAGTCCATATATGACAAACCCACAGCCAACATCATTCTCAATGGTGAAAACCTGAAATCATTTCCACTAAGATCAGGAACAAGACAAGGTTGCCCACTCTCACCACTATTATTCAACATAGTTTTGGACGTTTTAGCCATAGCAATCAGAGAAGAAAAAGAAATAAAAGGAATCAAATTGGAAAAGAAGAAGTAAAACTGTCACTGTTTGCAGATGACATGGTACTATACATAGAGAATCCTAAAGATGCCACCAGAAAACTACTAGAGCTAATCAATGAATCTGGGCAAGTTGCAGGATACAAAATTAGTGCACAGAAATCTCTTGCATTCCTATACACTAATGATGAAAAATCTGAAAGAGAAATTAAGGAAACACTCCCATTTACCACTGCAACCAAAAGAATAAAATACCTAGGAATAAACCTACCTAAGGAGACAAAAGACCTGCATGTGGAAAACTATAAGACACTGATGAAAGAAATTAAAGATGATACAAACAGATGGAGAGATAGACCATGTTATTGGACTGGAAGAATCAACATTGTGAAAATGACTATACTACCCAAAGCAATGTACAGATTCAATGCAATCCCTATCAAAGTACCAATGGCATTTTTCACAAAACTAGAACAAAAAAATCTCACAATTTGAATGTGTACACAAAAGACCTCGAATAGCCAAAGCAATCTTGAGAACGAAAAACAGAGCTGGAGGAATCAGGCTCCCTGACTTCAGACTATACTACAAAGCTACAGTAATCAAGACGGTATCGTACTGGCACAAAAACAGAAATATAGATCAATGGAACAGGATAGAAAGCCCAGTGATAAACCCATGCACATATGGTCACCTTATTTTTGATAAAGGAGGCAAGAATATACAATGAAGAAAAGCAGCCTCTTCAATAAGTGGTGCTGGGAAAACTGGACAGCTGCATGTAAAAGAATGAAATTAGAACACTCCCTAACACCATACACAAAAATAAACTCAAAATGGACTAAAGACCTAAATGTAAGACCAGACACTATCAAACTCTTAGAGGAAAACATAGGCAGACATTGTATGACATATATCACAGCAAGATCCTTTTTGACCCACCTCTTCAGAGTAATGGAAATAAAAACAAAAATAAACAAATGGGACCTAATGAAACGTAAAAGCTTTTGTACAGCAAAGGAAACCATAAACAAGATGAAAAGACAACCCTCAGAATGGGAGAAAATATTCACAAACGAATCAACGGACAAAGGATTAATCACCAAACTGTACAAGCAGCTCATGCAGCTCAATATAAAAAAAAAAAAAACCCCATCCAAAAATGGGCAGAAGACTTAAGGAGACATTTCTCCAAAGAAGATATACAGATTGCCAACAAACACATGAAAGAATGCTCAACATCATTAATCATTAGAGAAATGCAAATCAAAACTACCATGAGGTATCACCTCACACCAGTCAGAATGGCCATCATCAAAATATCTACAAACAGTAAATGCTGGAGAGGGTGTGGAGAAAAGGGAACACTCTTGCACTGTTGGTGGGAATGTAAATTGAAACAGCCACTATGGAGATCAGTATGGAGGTTCCTTAAAAAACTAAAAGTAGAACTATCATACGACCCAGCAATCCCACTACTGGGCATATACCCTGAGAAAACCATAATTCAAAACAAATCATGTACCACAATGTTCATTGCAGCTCTATTTACAATAGCCAGGACATGGAAGCAACCTAAGTGTCCATCAACAGATGAATGGATAAAGATGTGGCACATATATACAATGAAATATTACTCAGCCATAAAAAGAAACGAAATCGAATTATTTGTTTTGAGGTGGATGGACCTAGAATCTGTCATACAGAGGGAAGTAAGTCAGAAAGAGAAAAACAAATACCATATGCTAACACATATATATGGAATCAAAAAAAAAAAAAAAAAGGTTCTGAAGAACCTAGCGGCAGCACAGGAATAAAGACACAGACGTAGAGAATGGACTTTAGGACACGGGGAGGGGGAAGGATAAGCTGGGACAAAGTGAGAGAGTGGCATGGACTTATATATACTACCAAATGTAAAACAGATAGCTAGTGGGAAGCAGCCGCATAGCACAGGGAGATCAGCTCGGTGCTTCGTGACCACCTAGAGGGGTGGGATAGGGAGAGTGGGAGGGAGACACAAGAAGGAGGAGAAATGGGGATATACGTATATGTATAGCTGATTCACTTTGTTGTACAGCAGAAACTAACACACCATTGTAAAGCAATTATACTCCACTAAAGATGTTAAAAAAACAAAAAAAGAAAAAAGCAAGCCTATTGGGGTGTGTGTATGTGTGTGTGTGTATGTGTGTGTGTGTGTGTGCTTTAAGTATTTCTGCAGGACTGAAGGCAGATGTAGCCTGAATTCAAAGGCTCCTTCTGTCATCTGTAAAAACCTAAGCCCGTTGAATGCTGGGAATGGGTGGGGGGTAAGGGACAAAGGCTTTAAGAACCCTGAAGAGGAGGGGAGAGACCTCCCCTGGGCTGGAGGAATAGAAAGGCACACTCTCGGAAGGAATGGCGGACTAGCGGTCTTGAGGCAGCAGGACCCCACACCAGGACTCTCGGCCTGGCAAAGACCACGCCCCATGGAGCATGGAAGCAGACAACCCCCAGCCCCGCCACCCTCAAGGGACCTCCAAGGATTATCATAGGGAGGATGCCAGTGGCAACCAGAAGACTAAAGGTACAGCCCCTGTTTTCTTAGCTAGAAGCTTCCTGGATCCTGAGGTCACCCAGGAGGAAGAAGGGCCGCCATGATCACCAGGAAGGGATTTTCTGTTCATCTGCTCAGATGAGGGCTCAGAGTCAAATAAAGTTGATTCAAAGGAAATTAAGATATTAACTTTCTTTGCAAATAGGCGTGTGAGAACTGAGATTCGTACCACAGCAAGAGTTCTTACACCACGTACCATATGAGACACAGATCCATCACCTGCTCCCCCTCTCTCCCTTGTCCCCCAGTCAGAGGTCAGGTACCCCAGATCTGCTGGCTGGAGAGTACCTCACAGCCTGCGGCTTACCTGGGGAGCAGGTGCTTGCGGCTGACACACAGGGCAGTCTGGTAGTCCTGGGTCACACACACCTTGTGAGGGCTGCATTTCACCTTTAGGCAGGGGTCTTTGGATGGGTCCAGAGCTGAGGCAAAAAGAACATGAAGAGAGGAGTTAGGACCTCCAGGGAAATTTAATTTCTATTTCTACTCAAATAAACAAGAGGGAAATAAACAGACCATGTGTTTGCACCCTGCACTGTTTACTTAGGCTGGCGGGGATTGGAATGAAAATCCACACCAGGGGGGGAATTCTGTGTCTATTCCACGTGGTTTTCTTCAACATCAGGAGAGTGATTCTTTTGTGCTTTGGGGAGTTTCAGTATCTTCATCTTGGCCAGGAATTACTTTTAAAAATCCTTTAGAATCTTGTGTGTTCAGAGGACCAAAAGCTACACTTTCCCTCTTGGGTTATTTGTCTGCTATTGCTTTTTATGACTTTGTGCCCAATTTTACTTATTTCCTATAATAGAAAGTCCCAGAGGATAGAGATTTTTGGCTTCAGTTCCATCAACACGGACTTTGAGAACAAAGAAGCCTATTTTAAGTTTTGTGAAGAACTTCAGGACAGTTTTGAGCCACACAAACTTATGATAAAAACGGGTGGGGGGGAAAAAGCTGACACACAAATATTTATTGTGCAAGGGAGAATTAGATAAGGGCCATGACAGGCATATAAAATGGTAACAGAGGTTGAGAGAAAAAGAGAGATCAATTTCTGGGGCGAGAATTAATGAGGCATTAGTTTGTGAATTGGATCTTAAGGGATGGGCAGGATTTTAGAAAGCAAAGCTAGAAAAGGCAATCTAGGCAGGGCGGCCAGCACACTCCAAGGTAGAGAGGCACGTCTGGGCAGTCCTAAGATATTCAGTCTGACTAGAAAGTGGGCCTTGTGGGTGGGAATAATGAGGGCGGGGGTTGATTCGACCAAGTCACTGGAGAAGGGTCTCCAAAGCCAGCAGATCATACCCTGCAGCGTTTTCTAGAACAGGCAGGGCAGCGGGCCCCTGGCTAAGCAACGCTCCACAGGCTGAGGCGGTGTACACGCTCATTAGGGCAGACGAGAGGCCACAGGAAATCCTCCGCAAAACAAAAGCAACGGTGCCATCTCCCAGCTCTGCGGCCTAAAGCCTATCAGGCGGTCAATCTGCCATAACTGCCCTCCACAGCCAGGCGAGGTCATGTTCCCCACACAAACATTCAGTTAAACAAATCGGCGTCCCAAGCAGGGACAGCAAAACTGCTACAAGAAATGGGAGGACTCCCATCAAACCCTGGGCCCCTCAGCGATCATGATTCCCCCTGCACTTAGAGGAAGTCAGGATTCCTGTCAAGCCGCCCAGGCCCAGAATCGCAATGCCATTTTCTTCCCACGGCTGCTGGGAATTCCTCAAGGGACCTGAACACACTACACCCGAAGGTATTTCTTTCCGGGGCTTGAACGGCTCAGGGCGGCTCCCTGCACTGAAGCAGCTTCAGCCTCCGCAAACAGAAACCAGGGTGTATTCTCAGGCCGGTCAGGTGAGCAACGAGACCCAGGTCATGGTCCCAGGGGAGTCACCTGGCAGAGCCCACTCCCCAGCGGACGTGCCCGGCTGCCTGGTGCTTAGCAGCAGGAGACGGGCTGCAAGAGAGAGAGGCTAAAGCCCCAGGGACAGGGCGCTCACTCCGAGCTCCTAAGCTAAGGGCTTCGCCTCTGGGAAGGGAGGGGCTGGGGGCCTGTGTCTGCCCTCAGAGCCCTCCGAGGCTGGGCCTTCCAGAAACTTGCAGCAGGAACTTCCTGGTCCCAGGTGGAGCTCTCTTGCTTCCTGAGACGTCCTCACGAGAAGCCAGGAGGCTGGTGCGTCTCAGGCCAGTGGCCTTCTCCTTGTGCTTTGCCCTCCACCTTCACCCCAGGGCAGCAGTCCAGCCAGCTGTGACTTGCCTTCCAGGACTCAAGCAGCACCGAGCTAACCATGAATGACAATCAGATGGCTGCTGACGATGACCATGCTGGCCCTTCACTGCCCCTTCTCACACTCCTGGCCACCACAGGATGAAGACAGACACTTAGGGATCTGAAGAAACTTGGGGACCAGGCCCCTGGCAGCCCGGGCCACAGGTACCAAGTGAGGCATTTCCTGACAGGTGTCAAGCGCCGTAGAACACTTGGGATTTTCACTGGAGTGGATCTCAGAGATGGCAAACACCAGGCTGGCCTAGGGTCTCAAAATCTGCAGGACCTTAAGACAAGATTTATTGCCGAATTTGAGCTTCTTTTTGCTTTTGCAGCCAACTTCACAGACATGCAATGTCCACACTGGGATCCAGATGGCCTCAAGGGGCAGCGCAATCTCAAGGAGAGGAAGTCAGCTGAACACAGCAGGGAGGGGCACAGACTCTAGGCCCAGTGATCAAGGTGAATGCTGCCTTCACTGACCTTCTACACCTCAATCTTCTCTTCTGTGAAACGGGATAATAGCAGTCCCTACTATCGCTTTTGGTTATCATGAGGATGAAATGAATTCATCTTGGTAAGTGCTGAGAACAGACCTGAAACATGTGAAGCACCTCATAGGTGTTTGTTATTTGTTGTGTGTCTGGATTTTGTTCCCAGAGTGAATAGTAAGCCTCCAAAATAACCAGAACGATAGCTCACACGTATCCAGTGCTTTTGACATGCAGGCAGTGAATGAAGCCCTCTAACTGGATTACCGCACTTAATTCTCGCAAACACCCAAGTCGGCGGCTGCCGTTCCTGTGCCCGTTGTACAAAGAAGACGAGAGGGGCGGACGGTATGTGACACGTGGTCGGTTGACTCCAGAACCCAAACTCCTCACCACGATACACCAGCGGCATGAAAATCACCTAGAGTCTCCTTTAAAAGGTGGATGTGGGGTCCCACCTTACACCAAGTATTGAGCCCAGATGTGCCATGTTCCTGAGAGGCCTTCAGGGCAGGCTGAGACTTAAGGAGTAAAAGTAGAGGGAAGCCAGGGGGTCTGGCTGGCTCGGCCACACAGGATGCCCCAATGCGCCATCCATGGCCCCAGTGCTCCCGGAAGGTGGGGATGCCAACCCTGGGCACTTGTGCCCTCTGCCCACCCCCTCTGAATGCAGCAACCCCCCAAAGGAGTCATCTGACCAGTGGTTGTCAATTTTTTTCCTGCAACCTTGCTACATCTGTCACCCTACCATTAGGCTAATACTATAGATCGCCCTCCTCCGATTCTTAAGGCTAACATTTCTTAAAAAAAAAAAAACTCCAACCAGAAATACTAATAAATAAAAATCATCAGCTATTTAACTTCAAACACATACTTACTTAACAATTTGCATATAGAAATCAAGTCTGCTAAAAATTAATTACCAGGGTCTGAATACTTCAAACATGTATGGGAATTATTTAGAGTAAATGAACTTCACAGCACAACAAAACAGTAACAAATCAAGCCGTCAGCGTTTATTTAATCACCAGGACGCATCTTGTTTTTGAAAAACAGCAGTACTGGAATTGAAAGGGGATGAGGATGGTAAAGGAGCGTGCCACTTCCATGTAAATGCTGCCTCTCAAATACACTTCTCCCAGCAGCCCCGAGGCCCGCCGTGACTGAAAGGCACCCGCACCTGTACTGGGCAGGGCTGTGCCGCTCCACTTGCTAGAGGAAATGATAGGAGAGCAGAATAATAAGTGGCACTTGAGAGGCCCTTTAATAAGGTGCAGGGAAACTGTGCAGGTGAGGAGGTAGGGAGAGAGGGCTGAGAGTTCATGATAACCCTTACCAGGGGTAGAAGCTTCCTTGTCAAGGTGCTAATGATTTCTGGAAATTGCGCTCCAAGTTCCTCTCTTCCCCAGTGCATTCTTGATGATAGGACGCAGCACTCCCCACAAGACGCTGAAGCCCTGCGTCCCCTCTACCTCTTCTACCATAATACCTGCAGGACTCATGAGGACTCAAACAAGAGAGTATGCCTAACACAGAGCAGATACCCACGGGAGGTTAATTTCATCTTTCCTGCCCATATACAAAACCAATCAAGTGTCAACTGGCATAGGATACATGTCCAATTAATTTTTTCAATAATTTTTACAAAAACTTTTTTCAAAGGGAAAAAAAAAAAACAAGAATGAATTAATTTAAACAGAAATTTGTCAAGCTGAAAAACATCAAATTCAAAAGCCAGTTAATTACAGGCTTCATGTAAGCTTTTTTTGAAAGTAATTTTATTTTTTAAGCTCACTGCTTGGTCTCAATTAAGGTAGTGATATTTTAATTATTGTAATTGTTTCTGAACTTGTTTTTCAGTATAAGTTAATTTTTAATTAGCTACGTCGATTTTAAAATTCTGAATCAAGACTTTTTGCTGTCTTTGGGCACATCCTACAAGCTCACTGTCAAACAGTCATAATACCTGGAACAGCAGAGCAGGGTACCACCTCAGAGATGCTAAGATGAGAGAATGTTCCATTTTATGGGCTGACCAAAGGGTCCCTGAGAGTCACCTGGGGGTGTGACATATGCTTGGGTTTATTCCATTAATATTTGCAGAGCATCAGTTCTGTGCAGGCCCATTTTGTCAGGCTGGAGGCTGGCACTTCCAGAGTGAACGAGATGTCATTCCTGCCCTCCAGAAGCTCACAGCTCAACAGAGGAGACACACGATATGAGGGTAAGTTCTGTATGTTATGGGAGATGGGGGAGGTACCTCATCCAGCCTTTCAGTGGGTTAGGTGAGACTTCCTGGACAGACTGCTATCTATGGAAAAGTGGGTTTGACCCAGGTAATAGGATGAGGAAGAACATTCTAGGTAAAAAGAAGCTCCCATTCCAGATGTAAGAGAAATTGTGGCGAGTCTGGGGAAGGGCAACGTTTCGTCAGGCTGGCGGCAGGCTGGAGCAGGGGTGGCGTGAGACACGACTGCAGAGAGTGGCAGCATCGCCATGGGGGGCCTTGAAACCACAATGAGGACTCCGGGGAGGGGGGGGCGTGGCCACCAAGTTCCACACTGACAACAAATACGGCACACCCTTCCATGCTGAAGTTGGTGGAGAGGGGGTAGGAAGAGAGAACCCTTTATACACATTTTACATGGAAACTGGTCCTTTGATAAGAACGGACAAACTCTACACCACTCGTACCCTCCAAATGAGAGGGGGTGTCAAGTGGAGGGCCCAGTGGTCAACTCTTAGTGCCCCCTTTCCTCCTCTGAGGAACCTCCGTGACCCCTTTCCCTGGGGACATTAAGCTACCTGGTGAGACTGAGAAGCTAAGATTTAATCCAAAAACACCATGTGAACTTGTGGTCCACTCCTGTGACTTGTGGAAACTTTCTCTGACAAAAGGGCACTCAATTTTCAAAGCGTTGACAAATTAATGACTGTTGTCTCCTTCTTCCTTTTAAGGTTGCTCTCTGCCCGAATCGTGCTCATGTGAGGTTCATCTGAAGAGCAAAGACGCTCCCAGTGATTCATTAGGAGTGACTTAATGGAAGATTGACAAAGAAATTACTCCAAACTGCTAAAACCTTGTCAAGCTAAGATCCCAAACATTTATTACAGCTTGTCTGTTCCCATGGTAACCCGTGCATGCATCTTGCTTCCCCCCACCCCCTCCAGAGGGGCCTGTTTACTAGCTGACGACAGAGCCTCACAGAATACAAAACAGAAGATTCCACCCATAGGATTTTGCTGGAACCATAGAAGAATGGCAGCTTGGAAAGCTTTCATCACTGATCTCAGCTTTCAAATCAAGGGGTTGGCCATGTTCTCTGAGGCCAAACAAAGGGGCCTATTGGCCATGCGTCTAAATAGGACAGACAGGTTAGTGATATAGAAGGCTGAATGTGTGTGTCCAAGGACTGGGAGATGGGAGTGGGTGGGGACATAGGACAGACAAGGACAAAAGGAAGAGGATAAAAAGATGCATCTGACCAAAAATACCCTCCTGGGAAGAGACCTTTTCTTCCCCCTTCAAACCAAGGGTCTGAAGACACATTTCTTTCTGTTAAAACTAAAAGCATCCTCTCTCTTATATTTGTGTGTGTGTGTGTGTGTGTGTGTGTGTGCGTGTGCGTGCGTGTGTGTGTGTGTGTGTGTTTGCAGCGGGTGGTATAAACTATGAAGAGCCCTTTTGGAGGGCAGTTTTTCAACCATGTCCTTAAATGATAATAACCATTAAACATAGGTAGATAGGTATTTATTATATCATTCCCTCAACTTTTTTATATATATGAAAATTTTAATAATAAATGGAAAGAACGGAAAAAAGAAACATCCTACGACCTAGCTGGTGAATGTGTTAAGCAAAAACATGTATCTTAATGATCTACAACAAGGGGAAATTATAAACAGCTTGAGGGTTCATCTATATCCATCTGCTCAGACTGCCACAAAATACCAGAGATTGGGTGGCTTGAATAACAGAAACCTATCTTCTCACAGTTCTGGAGGCTGGAAGGCTGAGATCAGGGTGCCAATATGGTCAGTTTCTGGTGAGTGCTCTCTTCCTGGCTTGCAGACGACCACCTTCTGTGTCTTCACATGGGTTTCTCTAGGTGTACTCAGAGAGTGACTAAGCTCTCTGATGCCTCTTCTTATAATGATACCTACCCTACTGTATCAGGGTCCCACCCTTAAGACCTCACTTAACCTTAATTACTTCCTTAAAGGCTCCATCTCCAGAAACAGCCATAGTGAGGATTATGGCTTCAACACAAGCATTCATTCCATCACACCATCTACAGGGAAATGGTTACCTTAATTATAAGACGTCCATTTATGAGATATTGTCCACCTACTATAAAGGAAGAAGTAGGTTTATATGTATTAACATAGGTAGATGTTTATGGTACCTTAAGTGAAAAAGGAAGGTAAAGATGAGAAAATTGATTTGAAAAAGATAAGTAACTTTCTGACAATACACGGCTAATAAACGGCAAAGCCAGTACTCAAAACCAGGTCTGTCTACATCCAAAGGAGATGTCCTTTCCCTTTCCTATCGTGCTTCCCTTGAAAAGAAGCACCAGCCCCAACCTCCACCCATTCACACAGAGGACATCCTCCTGAATGTCCTCTATCTCCTGGGGCCATCCCTGCAACAAGCTGTGAATCAATTCAGATGCCCTACGGCTGCGGGCCACCACCACTGCAGCCTGTCACTGAGTAGTCTAGAAACATTACCCAGAAAAGGCAGAGTCTCCTGCTTCCTGGAGAATCTCTACAGCAGGGAGACAATGACAAGTCATGACCATCGCTGGAGGCAAGAGCAAGTGTCCAGCCTTGTGAGAGTATGGCACTTCTGCCTCTGAGATGTAAGAGTTAAGGATGCCCTATGCTGGGCTAGAAGTAATAGCAGTGGCAGGGAAGAGCTCTAACCCCCTGCTCATGTGCAAAACAAGACATTATGAGCAACCACCGATAAGTCCAACATGGCTAATTTACACATTCTGATCATTAGAAACGAACGTGTTCAGAGGGGTCTACTAGGGCAGCTGTGAAAATAGGTGCCATAATATCACAGGCCACAAAATGTTATTAGCCTGGCCAGTCAATGCTCTTTCTCAAAGCTCTCATCCCACACCTTCTCCCGTCCCCCAGCTGCTCTGGGATGGTGAAAGCAAGGACGCTCACTCTGCGTTTTCACCAAGAAACTGATTTCCCTTCAAAAGTGGGATGGAGGAGAGGAAGAAAAAGGAGAGGAGAGGAGAAGAACTAAGTGGAAAAAAGGGAAGAAAAGAGCATTTTATTACATAAAGCATCACCTCGTCAGGGGGCTGACAGAGACAGTGACATCCACCGACCTGTAGAACAATGTACTATTATTCTAATTCACCACTGAGGTAACTGATATGCAGATCAGTTTAATATGAATTTACTAATAAGGAAATTGGCACAGAGATGTTAAGTAACTTGTCTGTGGTCACACAGTTGCTAAGTCTGGATTTCAATCTAGGTAAGTCTCACACCAGAGATGATACTTGGAGCCACTACACCTCTCACAAAAACAGCTTATGATGGGGGTAAAAGTCACGACTCCAGTGCCAAGCAGCAGCATACGGAACCCCTCTGTCCACCTCCCCCAAGAATCATGTCACCCATAGGATCCCTAAGAGAACTTCTCACTGTGAAGAAAACATTGTACCAACTGAAGTCAAAGCCAACTGCTTGGATGTGTGAATAAACGTATATGATTTTTATAATGAATACAAAAGTCAAAGTTTCTTTCCAAGGCAATGCTGATGCCCAGTGAACTTAACACTCTCTCTCTCTGACATAAGAAACAACATGGAACAAGCGAACCTCGTCGTTCCTTCTGGGAGTGGGTTTTGTGAAGCATCTATATGGTCCATGTCACTGGGGAAACGCAGGATGGCTGGCGGTGACATGGGACAGGCAGCATGATCAATGGGACCTGAGAATAGTCACAACTCTCAGGAGAGGGACAAGACACCATGCACAGAGAAGTCTTAACCTTCTCATCCATCAAAATGGCCAGAATTTATTAAAATGTTGTAATAGTTGAAGCACTTGGGTTCTATTTCATTGTAATTGACAGAAATTATTCATAAGACATTTATGAACAAAGGGGACAGAATTACTTAAGACCAGTTCCATAACCTAGGAAAATAAGAGGATACAAAAAGCACAATAAAAATCAAATATTTCCAGGAAAAAGGTATACTTAAAAGAGTGCTATAGCTCATAAAGTCTATCTTTTGTACCTGCGCTTCACTTCAATGCAATTAAAATTCCTATAAAACACATAGCTTTCCTCAGAGCACTAACTCCTTTGGTGCTAATGACCATGATTCTGCCATTATTCTGCAGCCGTAGTAGTTGACCATGTAAGAATGTGGAAATTCAGAAACTCCACTAATTTCCAAAAAAATAAAAATTAGTGCACCTAGAAGATTGCCCAAGGGTTTGGATCAGAGAGGTGTGGGTTTGAGAGGACAGGCACAGCTGGCTACTTCCTGCTGATGTGATCTTGACGGGTCACTCACCTCTTTAGGATTCAGCTGCAGACCGACAAATCTACCTCACTGGGGTGTCATGAGGATCTGACAAGATAACGCAGAAAGGTGCTGAGCACAGGGCCTGGAATATGGGGCAAGTTCTCATCCTCACCACTCTTACCAGCTCTTCAGATAAACAAAGGGGATGTATACCAAGGGCAAGTGACCCCAGGTATTTCAGAGACTCAAGATCCTGGAGCTATGATACTGTTCACCCTTTCCAATCCCAAATATTAGACTCATCTCCACAGGAAGAAACATTAAAATTTCTTTTTGAGCATCAAGCTCAGGGCCCAGTTTACCCAGAACACTTTTGCTGACTAACCAGATCTTCACCACTGCTGAAGCCAGCGTATGACAACTAAGGCATTCATATATCTCTAATAGGGCTGTGCTCTGCTTTTTCTCATCTCAGAGACTGTAAGGTCTAGAAATGAAGAATAATAACCTTTCCTTCCCCTAAATTATGTTCACCAAGAGCACAACCTACATGGTCCTACTCTTTTTTTTTTTCTTCTTTTTTTCAAGAGAAGGTCTTTGGGCTTTGAAAAGTCTCTACTGGAGAGTCAAGGAGTTTGAGTGTTAAGGTATCCCAAGGGCCTACATTCAAGCGTCACTGGTAAAAGGCTAGAAAAAGAGGGAATAATTAAGGGGAGAAAATCTGGCAGACACCGTTGATCCCAGCAGCCAAGGGCTTGAGTCCAGGAAGGTTGGTAACATGTGGTACGCTGGGGATAAATGGGCAGCAAGTTTCATCCAGGCAGGTTTGGTGGACAAAGTTGGTGCTTTCCGATCCTCAGCCAGAGGATCTCCATCTGGCCTCTTTCTGCCTTGCCCCAGAGAGGCTGGCAGGAACAGGTGTTAACTGAAACCAGAACAGTAAAGTCTGCGGGGAAAGCCTGCCCCAGCTTGGAGATCAAGATGCTCAAGTGACCTCTCAGAGCCTTGCGTAGTGTGGCATCATTCTGAGGGGCAGAACCTCGGTGCAGAGCTCTAGTTAAGTAACATGGTGTTCATTCAGTGGACACCCCCGACAAGTCTAACAATCAGTGGAAGGTGGGGAAACGGGCAGTCACACACTATCACAGCCTGGTCTCCTTTCCCTGTTTTCCACAATCTAATCTAGTCCTTGCTTCTCAGACTGTGGTGGGCCCAGGAGGCTGCACATTCACAGTGACTCTGCCTGCAACGTCTATGTTACCAGACGGTAGGTAATTTTAAACTTTTTTATTATTAAGTCAGTCACTGGTCTACTATGGAATACGATGCAAAATTCACATAAACTCGGATCAAAGAGGCTTCAAAAATGTATGGGCTCACAGTGGATTCTGCCCCCTAAACCTCAGAGTAGGTATTTGCTCTCACTTGCCCTTAGGGGTGTTTTAGTAGAAAAGTTTGAGAAGTGTTTAAAGGGTTTACCGAGTTTAAAGGGCCCTAGAATGAAGCAGAGAGCTCTCCAGGGTAGTGACATCTAAGATGGAAAATCAATAGCAGTATAAATACATACAAAGAACCTTCATAAGCAAATTGTTCATTCTTGCAAAGACCAGAAAGCAGCTCCAGTTAAAGCTGGTCAATCGAAAACATATCCCATGCCCCCTAGAACAGACCCCCTCCCCACCCAATGCCATCTGTCCCAGGGCTCTATCACAGTCCCACTGGTGAAAGGCCCCAAGGTTTTTTAGAGAACTAAACCTGCAAAATCCAAAGCTTTCTTGAGAGCTTTCAAGAGTGCCAAGCATCGGGTGAGGTTTATAAATGAGCTACAAAGCATTTGTGGCTCTCCAGGTATAACTATCAAAATTAAAGCTGTTATTACTTTCATCCCTCCCACTGTTTTCAGAAACTCTTGGCTCCGGATTTAAAAATGGGTAATCGGAGACTATTCATTTCCAAGTCCTTTCTTTCTCCAATTAGGGCAGATTCATTTCTGCTTTCTCGGGATGGTTCCCAAGGTTATTAAATTCCATTCCTTAACTGTTAACATTGAAGCAATCATGACAAAGTTAGTGCTGATTGGAGCTGAGGTTTCTTGGAGCACCTTCTAAGCTATTAGAAACCACCTCAAGCTGAGAAAAGAATGCTTGCATCTCCCACTGTAGGTTTTAGTGAGTGCCGTATCATTTAATCTTGTGTATTCTTGTTCCTCTGGTTTTTGTGTCCCACACTGTTCAATCATTTCGAAATATAATTTTCCACATGCATCCAAATAAGCTGAGCAATTCACAGTTCCAACCTTGCTCACAACTATCTCTCTTTCCTGCCTGTCTCTTCACCAATGTGCCACTCAAGGGCCAATTCCCCCCCCTTGCATTACTCTAAGCTAAGGCTGGTAGTGCTAATATAAAATATAAATCAGGTCTAAACTGCACATGGAAGACAGATGCAATAATAAATTATGGGCAAGTACCTATGAGGTTTCCCTAAGACAAATGTGGAATAAACACAAGGAGTAAAATCTTTCATTTTCATTCTTTAGCAATAAATACTGGGTACCCAGCAGGTAAGACAGAGTAGGGAGACAATCATCTTTAGATACTATAATGGCTGCAAAGTTTTTGGGGTTCTTTTTCCCCCACTAAAGGAGGGGAATTGATGTTCTTGTTTTTGTTAAAGTTATGGATTCTAAATTTTAAAAACAATTTTTTTAAGAAAGAGCTTCATGACTCTCTCTTCCACAGTCTGGCCTCAAACTTCCTTTCCAAAATTTAGTTCCCATTCTCTGCCCATTCTCTCCTCTTCCTCCAAGATTTACCCTGCCCTCAGTTACAGCAGACAACTCATAAGCCCTCATACACCTTCATGCCTCTGGAGTCTAGACTGCAACATCCGATACAAAGAACCATTCCATTCTTACAATTACCTTATAAGGCCAGTATTTTCTCCACCTGATAGATGAGAAAAAAATATCAGAACTTGCCTAAGGTCATGCAACTAGTAAGTGGCAAAGCTGGGATGTGACTCTTAAGTCTATCAAAAATCTAGTAGAAGCCTCAGGAGACCATAGACAATATCTTTCTTCCTCACTCCTGCTTGCCCCTCACCTCCACACAGTCTGGAATATCATGGGGATACTAACGGATGTTGAATGAGTGCGTGAATGGCCCCCAGCCCATGGACTTAATCACTCCCTTGTCTTACTCTGTGAGGCCAGGGACAAGTCTGGCTCATCATTTCTGAACCCCAAGTCCCCTGACATTATGTCTGCTCCAAGGGATATATTCAGTTAAGGCTGAATAAACTGTCTGTGCCAGGAGTATCTTTCAATAAATCTTTTATTTCTAGGTCACAAAGATTCAGAGCTAAAGGTGTCCCTGGAGCATCTGCCTCTAGACAAACATGTTTGTATTTAGCATAGGAAAGACTTTAGCCCATCAATTCTGCAAACATTTATGAAACTCATTTTACATGCCAAGTACTATCATAAGCACTGGGCATTTGGAGATGGGCAAGACGAAAGAAGTCCTTGCTCTTAAGGAACTGACATTCTCAAAGAGGAATAACAAGAAAGAGAAGGAAGGAAGGGAAGAAGGGAAAAAGGGAGGGAGGGAAGGAGAGAGGGAGGGAGGGGACGTTAGATATTAGTGAAAGCTAAGCAGCTCATTTTAAAAGAGTGAGGCAAAAGAGAGCTCCTGAGTAGCCCCAATGGATTAAGTAGTTAGGGAACTTGGATCCATCTTCATGACCACCAAGACATGGCAGGCCAGGGACTGTGCTTCATTGCAGGGCTCCTGACTGGCTGTTGATCATGTTGTTCAAGCTAAAGGTGAACAGACTGCAGAGAACCCAAATCTCAGGCTTCCTGGACACGTCTTTGCTCATACAAGCAAATCACCAATACGTGTGATATGGATGATATGGTAAGGTCAAAGGAGCATGAACTATGGGCTCCAGAAAGATCCCATTTCACATATGAGTTCAGCTCCTTGGATGCTGTGTGACCCTGGGCAAGTTATGCAGCCTCTCTGAGCTGTAAAGGGGAGGGGTAACATCTCCCTCACATGGTGCTTAGGAGGGCTGCAGGAGACAACTTATCAAAAACTTAACATTACTCTCAGCAAGTAATCAACACATGTTAGTTTCAGCTCTTTCCCACAGGATTCCTCTTCAACATTCCTTACAGTGGCACCAGCCCAAACTGGACCCATTTTCCTCTCTAGATTTCTCTACTAGGTCATCTTTAAGCCAAGTGCAGCCTTGAAGTCATCTTGCCTCTATTCTCTACTTCCCAGGGGACCTCCAGAGAGCCACCTCCACTGCCAGCCTGGTCTTGCTCTCTGCAGCTGTTCCCGCCTGTGACTGTCTCCCCGGCCCACCCTCCTCATCCCCTCCCCCCACCCTCGCCACCCCCTGCATCAGAAACCTGCTCACTCCACTCAGCACCCATCACCAAGCAGACAGCCAACGTGGGGAAGGTGAGTGGAAGGTTTCCCCCCTCCTCTCAGTGAGGTCACGCTGGAAACGCATACCTGGCACTCCGTAAATACACGGAACAGAGTGAAACGAGAAGACCAATGATGACATGAAAGAGATTCCCTTTGTCCTGAACACTGCTTCCCTAAGCAAATGTGTAACAGAGATTTTCTGGCGCCAGATCCCACTGGCTGGGGCTAAATCAGCCATCAGGCCTTTTGTGATCCTGAAAAAGCTAATGAGAAGATGTGTTTCTCTGTAATCCAAACAGTATCCATTTCATGCCCAATTGTTTTTGAAAATGGGCAACAAATCTCCCTGGTGTGTTCCTTCCTCTGACAAACAAAAACTCTGTCTGCTCTCTTTGTGGGCCCTGTCCAGTCAAAGGGCCACGGGCCCTGATGCCAATTCAAAGTCGTTGTCACAAAGGCAGCCCCACTGGGCCATCTCACTCCCTCCTAATAAGTTACCCTCATTGGAAGCCAAGCCTAAATCCCAGATTTTGAACTCAGACTGATGAAGCAGCCCAGTGATTTTTAACTCATTTCAAAATTGCAAGCTGACAACATTTCAGACTGAATTCCCTACTGTGTCAGGCAATGGCATTAACAAGATGGGAGTATGACAAAGCTTCAACAGATACAGGAGAAATTCCCAGAACCACAGAACAAGGGACCTCAGGAGTACCTTCACGGGAAAGCAGAAGTGCCTTTGCATGCTGAGAAGCGGGGAGGGGCGGTGGCAGGATGACCACCAAGTCTTGCTGCAGAAACGAAGCGACATGTTGGACATGGTCTGATGTGCCCCACTGGCACCTGCTACTATACATGTCCCAGGTCAGAAGTACCGTCTCAACCCATCCCTTCCCCCACCAAGAGCTTCCATATTCATCTCTTAGGGGATAATTCCTTATGGGAACACCTCTCCTTAGCAACCCCTTCCCTATGAGTTCAAGAAGAAATCGAGAGGAGAACACAGTTTACTCAAGGAGTTTGATATCTAATAATTCATCTACTGATTAAGCACAGACCCTCACTGAGTCCTACTATGTGCCAGCCATCATTCCGGGTGCTGAACAAGAGACAGCCTCTCCCCATGCTTGTGGCACTGCCAGGCCCCTGAGTGATGCCAGGTACCTGCCACATCTGATCTCACAGAATCCCCACAGCAACTCCATGAGACAGGTGGTACCATCATGCTAGTTTTACAGCTAAGGTAACAGAGGACCTTGTAAAGAAAGGACGCAGAACTTGCTCAGGCATCTAGGGCCAGAAGAGACAGAGCAAGAAATCAGACAGAAGTGGATCCAGAGCCACCCGACTCCAGAGGCTCCAGAGGGCAGGTCCACATCCCACCGGCGTGCTTTGACCAGCCGAGACAGGGTTTTTAAAGTTTGAATACGTTGTTAGCAGTAACGAATTAGAGAATAACGTATAGAACTCCAGCACACACTTCTGGGTTACTTTTTAGTGGAAGAGCTGGCCACTCGGGCTTGCATTCCCACGTGGCTGCCTCCTCCACCGTATCTTCTGTGCCCCCTTTACACTCGCTTTCACCTCAGTCCCTTCCTTTCCCCTTCTCTCCTACAGGACTCGCCTGCCTGGTCCTGAAGGCACTAGTGTTTGTATCACCCACGGCTTCCTAAGAACATGCCTTTTCTTTACAAAATGAACAACGGCACGATGCAAATTCTATACTTCCCTCTCTTAGCAAAGATTCCCAAGACAATCAGGATGAAGTGTTCCTGAAGGGTTAGTCTTCTTTAGTTGGAAAGCACTTCAGCATTTGGCAAAACAACATACTTTTTTTTTTTTTTTTTTTTTTTAGCTTTAACAGACTAATTTTTCTTCCTTTGAATTTTCGCATCTGTGTAACTAATTTAGCAATCCTGTGCCCTGCAGACTTCTTCCCTCCTAACAGGCTTTACTCTGCTTTTTCTTCTTAGAGTCTTGACTGTGCTGAACATCAGTCTTAGTGCTGTCAGATCCCAGAGGTGACTCTCTGGCAGGGGAGCAACCAAGGGGCCTCATCCCCCCGATATTTTCCTTGAGGTGGGGCATTCACCATCAATGTATCACCAAGTGGCAGATAAGGACATCTTCTACGTGGCCTCCCTCGCTGTATAGGTTTCTGCTATTCGCATGGCCTGCAATTTACATCCTCTCCACATCACAACCCACAGAAAACCCATTCCCTGGGCACTAATGTCTGGAATGATATGACCAAACAGAAATTCCTTTGGACGAAAGGTTATTAACCAGGGGTCTGTGGACAGGCTTCAGGGGGCCTAAAACCTGCACCCCAAATTTTATGGACATTTTTGTGATGCAAGGGACCCCGCGTGGATGTTTACCTTGAGTCCTTCAATCCCCCCTTCCAAGCAGCATCCTGTTTTCCTTTACGCAGAATCACCTCTCCCCACTGAGCATGGGCTAGGTGGGACAGTCGTTCAAATTGCCTCCTTCCCACTAAAAAGACAGGAGTGACGGGTGCCATCTGATCCTTCCTCCCCGTGCCCTGCTTCATTCAATCCCAGTGACCTTCCTATGACTCGGCAAGGTGAAGGGGGGCCCCAGGGCAGAGGGGAGATCGGGGATCATTAGTCTGTGGTTCCCACTGCCCGACCCTCTGGCGCTGCCTTAGTCCTCTCCCATTTCTAAGCCAGGGTTTTCCCACCCGGCCTCTCGCAGCCTCTGTGAGTCTTGGATACTCTTCTCGAGATACCTGAGCCAGGCTGTGTTGCTACCATCCAGAGAACCCTTAAGCAATACAGATTCATGGTCTGTAGAGACCATCACAGGCTCTGTGGTTAGAAACCACAGTTTCAGGGTGTTGAGCAATCCTTGTTAGTAGAAATGCAGCCATATCTGGAAAGTTAATGCACTGAACCATCACTGCTGGGAGGGCGCAGGGTAACTGGGGTGGGCAGACCCTTCTCAACATTACAGCTCTCAGAAGCTGCTCCCTGGAGATGAAAGATACTGTGCGTATCATGGGAATGTGGGTCGTGAGATTTCCGCAGGACACTCCCACGGAGGTCAGCAGGGGAGGGGTTGCTGGCTGTGCCTTAGAAGGGCAGGAGTCCTTGGGGGCACTGTGACGAGGGAGGGTCCTTTAAGAGAGAACAGGCTGGGCTGTGAGAAGACCCCTAGGCAAACCCCATTCTCCACAGGGTGGCCTTGTGATGACCGGGTCAGGGTACCGCTGACCCGTATACCCAGGATCTCGTTCAGAGAAGGCAAACCACCAACTTCTCAGGTGGTTTTTCAGGCTTCACAGGGCAGAGGTGGCTGCACCGACTCCCAGATTCACAGGCACAGTTCCAGTCATGAGCCTCTTAGTCCTAAGTCGAAAGTCTCAGGCCAGAATCAGGTCCAGATGAAATAAGGTGTCCACCTTGACCCAGTCACCTACAGCCTGGGATGAGGGGGTCTGCTATAAGAAAGCAAGCATGGCGACCAGAAGCCCACCCATGGGAATTTCTCTTCTTCTTTTTTTGATGGAGACACAATATTCCTAGAGAATGGGTCATTTTGAGTTGGGAAGATACCTCAAAGGATATCAGCCTCAGGAAGCACATGAGGCAAGAAAAGACATGCCTTTTAAAATGGGCTCACCTCTGTTTTGAATAGTCTAAGCCACTGTAACACACTAGAGTTGACACTTGATGTCAAGGGTATGTTGTCTCACCAGTCACCAAATAGAGCTAATTAGGATCATAATCAACCCCCCGATGCTCGAGACAGAGTCCTTCAGTGTATCCCGTGTTTGTCGGGAACCTCTAAACTCTCTCCCCAAGTAAGGCTCGCCTCTGTTCCTGTCAATCTGAGCTCACATTTGTATCTCTTTGGGCTCCAGTGGCAATTACTGCTTATGCTGTAAAACCATTACTGCTTTCACCTACACATTTAGCTATGGTTTAAATTTCCACCAACTTTTATCTTGTGTCACCTACTGAATTATGAGCTCCTGTCTTATAAACAGTTTTGACTTGCCTCAGAGCAGCCAGTATCATACTTCCATTGACAAAATGTTACCATCCAGTTTACAATAAACACATAACACATTGTTTATAATATCCTGGCACCACTGAAAATGTTTTGTCCAAATTGCTTCTGTATTCAAAAATCTCTAGGATGTTCCTACATCTAAGATGTGAGCAAGATGGAAGATTTTAAAAACCTATCTTTTTCATCAAGTATTCAGTGCCACCACTATCCAATTTCCATGATGTAAGAATAAGATGCAATAGCTGTCACAGTCTGGGTAAGATCTAAGACTTGTCATTCTCTAATCTCGTCTTTGGTGATGTATTATACATAGAATTATCTTGGTGTGAATCCAGAGCCCCAGCACAATATTTGGGCTAGCTTTATATTTCTACTTTTAAGCGGGTAAGAAAGTTGTTTTCTTCTTCTTTTCTTTTCCTCTATCCCTCAGGGGAAAAGAAGCCTCTGATCAATACACTCTGCCTATTTGCTCTAGTCTCCTGAGAAAATCGTCTGTCTTCTTACAACACCATCTGAAATAAGACTAGGGAAGAATTTGTGCTTCCATCCGGGATTATTTACAGACGACCCCAGCGCCACCTCTACCCCTTGCAAGAGACATTTGACAATGTCTGGAGACACTGTACTTGTCACAGCTGGCGTTGGGGGGGGGGGGAGCTGGGGAGGATGTTACTGGCATTTAGTGGGTACAGGTCAGGGATGGTGCTACACATTCTACAATCTATAGGGCAGCCCCTCACAACAAAGAATTATCTGGCCCCAAACGTCCATAGCTCTGAGATTGAGACAGCCTAGCTTAGACAGGCAAGGTGTGTTGGTAGGAGCTATTGTTGAAAACATCCTTTGGGTCTGGATTCACGTCTATGTGGAGGATGAGAAGTAAGTGAGCCTGGCAGGAAAGGGAGGCATGAAAAAGAGGGAGCAGGAAAGTGGGGTTTGTCCTTAAGAAGAACCTTCAGAGAACATCTCTGCCCAACATCAGCACTGGAAGGTCATTCATAAATTAATAAACTAAATTCCAGATGACACCGTTGAGGAAGTGATGTCCAGAGAGGGGAGGCTAACTTGTCCAAGCTTCTGAAGCCAGCTGCCTGCAGAGCTGAAACCAGAACCTGGTCTCGTACACCCAGCCCACTGCTCCATCTACTCTGTCACGCTGATCTCCAGAAAAAGAGAAAAGGAAATACAGCTCCAAAACTACCGCTGGCCTTTAAATTCATTAAGAGAGATGGGAAGTAAGAAGAGACCTTTCTGACCCAGGAAGGAACCAGACATACAATATGAAGATTGAAAGGCAATGGATTTATTCAACACAAAATATGTAGAGCACCTACTATATGCCAGGCTCTGGTTTAGGTGCTGGAAGCACACCAGTGAATGGAGAGACAAAGTGCCTGCTGTCACGTGACGGGCTTTCTGGTGATACGTGCAACAGTGGCAGGCGTGGCCACCACAGAAAGGCAGGAAAGCTAAGGCCAAAGGTAAATAGAAGTTTAAGGTAAGTCCGGTACCTAATATCGCCTCCAGGGCTCAGAGACCTATCAAAAGGCAAACTCCCTAAGTACCTTTAAAAAGGATGTTATAGGCTGATGCAACATTTTGTTTCAAGCTCTAAAGCTTTCACAGGTCACTAACTATTGCATTACTTAGTAATTACCTAGCAATGCACTACTAGGTAATGCAGTAGTAGTAGTAGTAATAATGGCCAACATTTCCCGGACACGGATGTTCGTGCAGAGTACTGCACTCTGCACTTTACATACACCATCCATCTCATTAAATCCTCCTAACAGCCCTGCGATGGAGGTATCAGTACCCTAACTGCTAGATGCAGAAACTGGGGTCAGGGATGTCAAATAACTAGTTCAAGGTCACATAGCGAGAGGAACTCACACCCTGGTCTGTCTGCCTCCCAGACCTAATGATGAGGCTGGATGACATCACGACTTTCTAAGCTTTCAGCCTAAGACCTACAGTCAGCATGGCGGCCACTCTGCGCCAGTGTGGGACTCTCAATTTTCCTGTCCCTCCTACATGGGCCAAACGGCATACCTGCAGTTTACCCCTAAGGTCTTATACCAAACAAACAACCATCTTCGTTAATATACATTGTATTTCTGTCTGTTCAATGTGGCTTCTCAGAAAATTTAAGTTGTCAGCAGACCATCTATGTCAAAGTCATGTATTTCATACAGACCATAAAAAGACACATCAGCATGAGGACCACCTTGTATGAAATGTAAATGTTCGCACGCTGCTAAACTCTGAAAAGCAGGGAGGTTAGATGAAGTATTCATTTGCACTTTTGAGCACCATCAGGCAAGACAGATTGCTTGCTGCCCCATAAATTTTCATCACCAGATTAAATTTTCTTAATGGGATCAAGAACATTCAAAATAACCCATTTTTCTATGTGAATATTGGATCTAAATCATTACTCCCCTACCAAATTAAGTTTTGTTTTTTTGTTTTTTGTTTTTAATCCCTCTCAAGAATCTCCTCAAAGGGCTACATGCCCAGGCTCACACCCGCTGGGTCTCAAAGAGCAGGAGAGTCCAGGCAACACAGGAGTTAAGACCACAAGCTGACTGACTTCTGCCAGCTCTAGGAACGCCTCAAGGATAAATGTGTGAGCACCTCATCCCGCCAACGTTTAGAGAACACCCGCTATGTATCAGAAAATACAGGTGCATTCACACAGGTTTTCTCATTTAAGCCTCCCCAGAAGTCTGGGAAATCAAGAGTTCTCCCATCTCACTGATCAGAAAAAAATTGAGGCTCAGAGAGGTTCAGTCACTGCCCTGGGGCACACAGCTAGGACATGGCCAGGCCAAGAGCAAATCTATTGTTCTAAATCCAAGCTCTTGCTCTCCTTTCACAGGTGTTTCCATTACACCAGTCTCTTAAGTGGGGTCAGAATCTAGCTCATGATGGGTGCTCTGTAAAAGTTTGCTGAATAGAGGAAAACGCACTCATGGGTTTTAAGTAACTGAGAGCTACCCGTATTTACATCAAGACAGCTTTCGCTTATTCCTGGATCAAAATAGCTGTCATAAAACATTACAAATGACAAAAAGCAACAACAACAACAAAAAAAGGCAAGAGAGGACAGCCCATGCTGGCACACAGTAGGCATCCACCAGTGTTCCTTGGCCTGCTGAACTCATCAGCTAACAAGTCCTACCAAGAGAAACTCACGCTGGAGTTTGAAGTGCCATTCACGTCTGAGAGGGCAGCATGACAACGACCATACCTTTCTACTAAACATATGTTATCTGTGTGCCTCCAATTATAAAGGTTACTGTGACTTAAATTTCCAGTCCGAGAACCAGGGCAGCTGCTCAAGTGCACCATGCACGTCTCACATATTAAATCACCAGGGACAGTCTGCCTCCCCGGCCATCGAATGGTCTGAGCACCTGGCCTTTGAATTGTACGTTTTCCTACTTCGCTTCCGCAGAACAGCCTTCTCGAGGAATTCAGTGATGACTGCACTGAAACCCTCAGCATCACAGGATGCAGCCCCGGCCTGCAACACCAACAATTCTCAAGTTTCCAGATGGATTTTAAACAGTAATAATTCTCCACCAATCTGTAAAAAGGTGGTCAGAATGGCCCTCAGACTGAACCCACAAGAAGTGTCTGATCCTGCAAGCTGATTTCTATGGAAACGTCGATACTTTGCTGTGCCCTTCCATTCATTTGGCTGCCTCGGTGAGGGCAGGATAATGAGGATTTGGAGAACAAGACTCACCTGGTCCATCCCTCCACTAATAGATAGGGGGATAGTAACAGTATACCCGAGCTAGCTTAGTTGCTAGGTAGAAAAACCAATTATCCAGCCGTCCCTCTCCCCTGCAGGAGGACGAGCTCTCTGTGCATCAATGTTTCATGCCCTGTCATCTGTGCATTATTTAATAAAGCAATTGAGGGGATGAGGGTTTTTTTATTTTTCAACCTCCCCGCCAAAGACCCAGGCCTACAGTACACGATGCTGGAACTCAGCTGGCAATCAGAGCGATGTATTTGCGGATTTTTTTGAGACCAAGGGGCTGTTTCTAGCCTTAACTACGCACTCCCAGTGTCTGACCCCAGGGACACCCAGGCATCGTCTGTTTCCACTGCCTGAGGTGAACTAACTTCAGAATCCAATCAACAGTGATGCAATCGATCACCAGATCACCAGACACTTACTGAGTGCCACGCTGGAGGATACAAAACTTATCAACAAGGATGCCCGCCCTCGTGGAACCTAGAGGCTCCCTGTGGAAACAGGATGAAAATACACGGGCAGGCAAATGATGAAGGCTGCAAACCAGCTAAGCACACGACTAGCTTACCACGTCGGTGGTGCACAGGGCCCGGCATGTGAGTATGACGTGTAGATATCTGCCTTCTTCTTTCCATGCAATGTTTCACTCCCTTCCAGCACGCAGGCTCCCCGTTTGTGCGTAGCATTCGTGGGAATGTGGTTTCCACTGATGCTTGCCTTTCACCCCGTGGTGGAGCAACCAGATCCTTCTTTTTCCTGAGGCCTGGTTTGGTGGGCAAGCAGGCGGTCTGAGCCCAGCCCCAGACCTCTTTCAGAGTCTTCAGAAAATCCGAAGATTACATTCATCACAGCCAAGGTGAGAGCACTTGGACTTGATGGCTTCCAATGCACGGCCTTCAGCAGGGCTCTCAGTTTCTGCCCTATGTTCAAGCCCACCCCCAACCGCAGCTGTTCTTTGAGCTCCTGTCATCCTTCCCACAAATCACCTGTTTCTGAAGCTTTCTTCAGCCAAGAGACTTGGCTTCTGTTTCTTGCACCCAAGATGCTGCCTGAATCAAGAACTGTTCGTTGAGCAAAAGTTGGAAGCTGCAATCCATCTCATCACCAGTCCGGATTAGCCAGCCATCAGACTAAGCATGTGCTTAGGGTACAAAAGTAGTTTTTATAAGGCTGGTATTTCAAAAACAACTCAACACCATCAGGCTGTGGACTAGAATCAGGGTAAATGTGAGAACTGTGTTGGTCCTTCTTGCATTTATTCTGTAGTTTCGCATGGTTTTCTTTTGGTTTTCATTTTGACTTGCCTATCTATGGGGTCAGAGCTTAGGGATCTGAACCATCGTCGTCTGGCTCTGCCTGCTGAACGCACATCTCTGCATTTATCACATCTCCTAAATCAGGGTACCGAGTCCTTCAGGGTAAAGACTGGATGTTTCTTGTCCTAAATATTTAGCTACTACATATTTAGCACTACCACTGTGTTAGGTAGTTACTATATTCTGTGTATACCTGTTAGCATTTAATCCTCGCAACAATGTCACAAAGTATGCATTATTATTTCCATTTTGTAGTAAAGGGGAGAGATGTCCAGAGAAGGTAAGTAACTTGCCCAAATTTATACAGCTGGTAGAAGGCAAAGCCAAGAGCTTTGGGTCTAACCTCACCACCAAATTATGTCACTTACTGATTACTCGCAGGCACCTATGACGGTGCCTTTCACAGTCAAATCCAATGACCAAGTCCTGGAGGCTAAAAAAACGTTGAGCTATAACTAAGCCAGTCCCCAGTTTCTGCCTAAGCTTTTCCTCTAGAAAAAGGGACACCTTCTGCAACTTTGATGTGAGCAGTCTTGAAATGGCTCGTGCCAGCAGGGAACTATCCCACATTTAGCGGAAACCCTTCCTCTTCAAGTTTAAACATACTTTTCTCTCCTCTCCATGGGAAAAAGACAGGCTGACCTGACTCGGTGGTATAATTCGCTTTCATATGCTTGAAGACAATTACTAGGTCTCCCTGCAGGCTTCTTTTCCTGAGGCTACAATTCCTAATTATTTTTCATACATGCCCTAATTTCCAACTCCACAATCAAATCTGTTGCTCTCCTTTGAACCGTGTCCTAGCTGTCCTTTGCGGTTAGTGGTCCTGACACATGGCATCACGCCCTGGTGCCCGGTTTTATCCATCCTCTTGTGCCCGACTTAGGTATCTGTATCAGATGGGCAGAGGTAAAAAGGTTCATGCCCAAGATGGGTGATGGCCTCCACTCCAAAAGGTAGCATGTGCCTTGATCAGAGATTCTGTTCCAAAGCTGGTTCATCGGCAGGTCCAAGCATCCAGGAGTTGGTATTAGATAGGGAAGAAACACCATCCGGGCTTGGCATCAGGGAAGTCCTGGCCCTTGACCAGCCCTGGTGTCCTCTGATGAGTAACAGACACAGCCAGAAAAGAGGGGTCCAGCACACGTCCATGGAAAGGAGTGAAAGGAGAAGGGGTACCATGTGCCCCATGGAGAGGGTATCACCAAGGAATGATACCTTGCCAGGGACAGGGTCACCATCACCTTCTTACACATGCTATGTCTCAAACAACACAGGTTCCCCCACACGCCAACACAGACACAGACAGACACACACACACCCCTAGGCAGATCTAATTCCTACTCATTCTTCAGGTGTCTACAATTCAGTTGGTCCCTGCCCTCGAGGAGTTTACATAATTACATAATGAAAGGTGCCAGGTGTCCAAGAGAGAAAAAATGACAGACTACCATGGGAATGAGAGTCATGAAGAGAGAGAAATTGTGACCTACACCAGGCACGAAGAAGGCTTATAGAAAGGGAGCAACGGAACTGGGGACACTGGAGGTAGGCTCTGAAAAATGGGTAGTCCAAGACATGAAGAAATTGTGGGTAGGGAAAACAAGTGATCAGAGGCAACAATAAAAGCACTGGTAGATTGGCTTGGTGAGTGGGTGGGGACTGAGGCCTATGAGCAAAATCATGATATAAGTGGAACTGCACATGATTTACAATTAAATGCAACATCTTCACAAAGCGCAAATGTTTGATCTCTATAATTCCCATGTAAGCCGCTTGGGGCAGAGTAAAGTTGCACCAGTGAAAAAGGACAGTAGGAGATTGATAACTGTGTGTTATGGTTTGGTCTATCCACTACTGGGAATTGCTGGATTGTTCTATTAAGTGTTACTGTCAGTCAATATAGTGTAGTGATTAAGAACTTAGGCTCCAGTTTCTAATCCCAGCTTTACCATTCACTTGACCTTGGACCAGTTACTTAACTTTTCTTGACCTCAATTTCTTTATCTTTGAAGTGGAAAAATAATTACAGCTACTGCAAAGAGTTGTCAAGTAGTAAGGCAGGCAATCCATACAGAGCGCTTCGCAGAGAACCAGGCATATGACAGTGTACAAAAAAGCTGCTAAACCACCCCCTGAAGCCCCAGCAATGTCCCCAAGACTATCCATTTGGATGAGCATGATTTAGATCTGTGTATGTATAATAGATACACCTCAACACACACATATCTGTTTATGACAAGCAATAAGCAGTGACTCCTTTGGAAAAGACACATATTTGTTCAAAACGCACAATAAAATTAAAATGTATTTGCAATAAGAGTAAAGGCAGAAGGCTTGCACTGCCCACATCTATTTTTGACTACACTGATGCTAATTCTACTGCTATAAAAAGAGGCCTCTAGACCTGGGTAGCAACCCCAGGGGGCTGCCAACTCCGTTAAATTTTTACCCAATCTTCCTAATGACTGAATTAACCTAAGGCAACAACCATTAAAATCAGTAACCCATCTTGCTTTATAAGCTCCTACAATGAATAGCACACAGCAAATCCCACAACGTGTTTTACTTGTCTTCAAAGGAGAAAAAGCCCATTCCTTAATCACACAAATGGCCAGTTTGTCCTCAATTCTTTTAGGCGTATGCCATCAAGGTTATCTTGAACGGGCTCAGAGTGAGGGCTCTCTTCAGGCCTCCCAAAACTCCTGGAAGAAGAAGCCCTGCTCCCTCCTTGGCTGTGGATACAGTAACAAGTGGGCTGGTGACACGACTTAGCACATGCTAAGCTGGGCAGATCTGTGTGTGTCTCCAGGGACTTTTAGACTCTGGTAAAATGAACCTGAAATGTTGTTACTGAAAGGCTCAGAATCCTGATAGGCTTCCCATGATTACAAAAATCTCCCTCACCTCAATCTACTGTGTGTTTTCGTGTGTGTGTATATGTGTACATGTATACAGACACACACATTTTATTCATCAATAATTAAAACTGATAAGAACCCACCACCTGTTAAGTACTCAGAAAGGTTACTCCTTCATCAGAGAAGGCAATAACCCTAAAGGCAATAATGATATTCTCATCAATAAAAATCAGCCACAGGAGGAGGACAGGCCGAAGACTAGTGTGAATAAAAAAGAAAAATGATGCTACTAAACTGCATATGGTTAATCGAGTGCAACGACAGTTGATGCAATGCCAACAAAATCCTGAGGATTCCATGTCCCCTTCTTATGACCTTCTCCTAAAGGGCATTCCTGGTGGTAGAGGTGGCGGTGGTGATGGTGATGGTGGCCAGGGGTGGGTAGAAGGGTGGTGACCGGGTCTGACAACATAAGAGCATAACCACAACTCCCTCTGCTTTCCTTTTTTGCAAGTTCTGATTATGTTCTCCTCTGCCAGAATTTTTTTAGCAGCACCCAATGCCTGGAATTGCCACTTACAGAAGGGAGTCAATCCCCAGAGACTAGAGGAATTAATTAACGTAAGGCTGGACACAGTGTGCTCAGGGAATGGAGAATGGTCAGCCCGTAGAGCAGGGTCTGCCCCTCGATAATGGAATGTGGGGGGTGCATTTCTCTTAGTATCTGCAGAAATTCCTCCCAGAGAAAATCCAGCATGTGGAGTTAAAGACAACATTTGCTTTCTTTGAAATCAGGGCAGCCTCAGCCAGTGGGCAAAGCAGATGTCCTGTGCACAGGTGTGCCGGGAGCCATTCCACATTATCGAAGGCATTTTCAAAGAGATCCAGGGTGGGAGGGAGTCCAGAGGCCCCTTCACTGGGAAAACAGCCCTGGGTGGCAGCTGGGTTAAGAAGCTCGGGGGCGGGCTCCCAGTTTCGACAAGAGTGAGGATAAGAGAGAACCAGGGAGCAACACATGACAGGGAGAGGTGAGAATCAAGAGGGAGTGACACAGGGGAAAGGAGGAAAACAGATAAGGAAAGAAAAGGCAAAAATACTTCAGGAAGAGAGGCTTAAGGAGGTTGGGAGGGGGGAAATGTAGGGGTTCGGGAAGGAGGGGCACGAAAATGGAGAGCTTGTAAGATAACCAAGTTTAAAACTCCCTCTCACAGGAATGCAAGGATTCTTCAATATACACAAATCAATCAATGTGATACACCATATTAACAAATTGAAGGAGAAAAACCATATGATCATCTCAATAGATGCAGAGAAAGCTTTCGACAAATTTCAACACCCATTTATGATAAAAACCCTCCAGAAAGTAGGCATACAGGGAACTTACCTCAACATAATAAAGGCCATATATGACAAACCCACAGCCAACATTGTCCTCAATGGTGAAAAACTGAAAACATTTCCACTAAGATCAGGAACAAGACAAGGTTGCCCACTCTCATCACTGTTATTCAACATAGTTTTGGAAGTTTTAGCCACAGCAATCAGAGAAGAAAAAGAAATCCAAATTGGAAAAGAAGAAGTAAAGCTCTCACTGTTTGCAGATGACATGATACTATACTTAGAGAATCCTAAAGATGCTACCAGAAAACTACTAGAGCTAATTAATGAATTTGGTAAAGTAGCAGGATACAAAATTAATACACAGAAATCTCTTGCATTCCTATACACTAATGATGAAAACTCTGAAAGTGAAATTAAGAAAACACTCCCATTTACCACTGCAACAAAAAGAATAAAATACCTAGGAATAAACCTACCTAAGGAGACAAAAGACGTGTATGCAGAAAATTATAAGACACTGATGAAAGAAATTAAAGATGATACAAATAGATGCAGTGAGATACCATGTTCTTGGATTGGAAGAATCAACATTGTGAAAATGACTCTACTACCCAAAGCAATCTACAGATTCAATGCAATCCCTATCAAACTACCACTGGCATTTTTCACAGAACTAGAACAAAAAATTTCACAATTTGCATGGAAACACAAAAGACCCCGAATAGCCAAAGCAATCTTGAGAAAGAAAAACAGAGCTAGAGGAATCAGGCTCCCAGGCTTCAGACTATACTACAAAGCTACAGCAATCAAGACAGTATGGTACTGGCACAAAAACAGAAATATAGATCAATGGAACAGGATAGAAAGCCCAGAGATAAACCCACACACATATGGTCACCTTATCTTTGATAAAGGAGGCAAGAATATACAATGGAGAAAAGACAGCCTCTTCAATAAATGGTGCTGGGAAAACTGGACAGATACATGTAAAAGAATGAAATTAGAACACTCCCTAACACCATACACAAAAATAAACTCAAAATGGATTAAAGACCTAAATGTAACACCAGACACTATAAAACTCCTGGAGTAAACCATAGGCAGAACACTCTATGACATAAATCACAGCAAGATCCTTTTTGACCTACCTCCTAGAGAAATGGAAATAAAAACAAAAATAAACAAATGGGACCTAATGAAACTTAAAAGCTTTTGCACAGCAAAGGAAACCATAAACAAGACCAAAAGACAACCCTCAGAATGGGAGAAAATATTTGCAAATGAAGCAACAGACAAAGGATTAATCTCCAAAATTTACAAGCAGCTCATGCAGCTCAATATCAAAAAAACAAACAACCCAATCCAAAAATGGGCAGAAGACCTAGACATTTCTCCAAAGAAGATATACAGATTGCCAACAAACACATGAAAGAATGCTCATTATACGTTCTCTAATAATCATTACAGAAATGCAAATCAAAACTACAATGCGATATCATCTCACACCAGTCAGAATGACCATCATCAAAAAATCTACAAACGATAAATGCTGGAGAGGGTGTGGAGAAAAGGGAACCCTCTTGCACTGTTGGTGGGAATGTAAATTGATACAGCCACTATGGAGAACAGTATGGAGGTTCCTTAAAAAACTAAAAGTAGAACTACCATATGACCCAGCAATCCCACTACTGGGCATATAACCTGAGAAAACCATAATTCAAAACGAGTCATGTACCACAATGTTCACTGCAGCTCTATTTATAATAGCCAGCACATGGAAGCAACCTAAGTGTCCCTCGACAGATGAATGGATAAAGAAGATGTGGCACATATGTACAATGGAATATTACTCAGCCATAAAAAGGAGAGAAATTGAGTCATTTGTAGTGAGGTGGATGGACCTAGAGTGTGTCATACAGAGTGAAGTAAGTCAGAAAGAGAAAAACAAATACTGTATGCTAACACATATATATGGAATCTTAAAAAAAAAAAAAATGGTCATGAAGAACCTAGGGGCAAGACGGGAATAAAGACGCAGACCTACTAGAAAATGGACTTGAGGACATGGGGAGGGGGAAGGGTAAGCTGGGACAAAGTGAGAGAGTGGTATGGACATATATACACTACCAAACGTAAAACAGATAGCTAGTGGGAAGCAGTCGCATAGCCCAGGGAGATCAGCTTGGTGCTTTGTGACCAGCTAGAAGGGCGGGATAGGGAGGGTGAGAGGGAGGAGATATGAGGATATATGTATATGTATAACTGATTCACTTCGTTATAAAGCAGAAACTAACACACCATTATAAAGCAATTATACTCCAATAAAAACGTTAAAAAAATTAAAAAAATAAAATAAAATAAAACTCCCTTTCACACGAACGCACGCTGAAAAAAATTCTTTCACCAAAATGCTGTCAGACTCAAAGATAAGAGGAAGGGTAGCCCCAAGCATTCACTTTGAAGAGTCTTTTTAAGACATGTCTTTGGTGTCAGCCAGTGAGGGAAAGGAGGAGTTGGGGGGGACGGAGATCTCTGATGGAGCATGGGACGGGGGTGGAGACAGGGAGAGGAGAGTTATCTGCAAAGCCTCCCAGATGGGGGCTCAGAGAAACAAATCCTATGGCCTCTGGTCCTACGTCGAGCCAGTCCAGGTAAGAGAAGGTGTGGCCATTAGGCCAAGGAAAGGGAAGGACCTCCAGGGCCACAGGTTGGGAGGGAGATGCGTCTGCTCTGTGGCCACCTTCCAGAAATCACCTCCACACCCGCGGAGGAGAGGAAGGGCAGCGGTTTTGGAGAGATGAATCCCTGTGGCCATTTCACACACACACACACACACACACACACACACACACACACACACACACACCCCGCCCCATCTCACTGCCAGTTCACAGCCAGGGCCACCTCATCAAAGAGGCATCCCGACCGTCCAGCGCCTTCACACCAAACTGCCCAGAAATGGCCTCATCTGTCTGTTTGATTACTGACCACTGATTCCTCCGCTAGAACACAAGATCCACGAGAACAGGAATTTGTCTCTCTGTTTACTTCTCAAACCCCTGTGCTTAACACATGGTAAACACATATTTGTGGAACAAGCCAAAGGATTTCTCCACTCGTCCAGCTGTTACTCACAGAAGTGTACTGCTGTGGGTACCACCTTGTTAGGGGCTGAAGAGGGGAACGGTCGTGCTGGGCCTGTTCGTGAAGTCTGTTAGGCACCAGGCATCTGACCGCAAACCGTCCCTACAGCTTCCCAGAGGAAAGAATCCTAGGCACATCTCACCATAAAGAGACTGAAGCTCAGAGAGGCCGAGAAACTTGACTTTTTGCATACCTGGATAGCAGAGCAAGAAATCAAATTCAGAAGCCCAAGGTCCTTCTCTACAGAGTTTGGGGGATGACAGAGTCTGGCGGCAGCCCAGCTATCTTGTCTTGCCCTGAGAGAGACCAGCTGGAGCCACCCCCATCCTGGTCCCACACGCTCAGGGTGGGAAGGGGGCAGAGATAAGCAGCGTGATTTGTTCAGACCCAGCTTTGCGCTGGCCCAACACCGACAACATCTCTGCCTCTGGATTCCCAGCTCCAGTGGACGCAGGGACCAATTCTGGAATCACAGCAAGTGTCAGAGGAGAAGCTTCTGGGGGCACACATGTAGCATTTAGTGCTCCTTGGCTAGAGAGGGAAAGAAGGCACCCTGGGATTCTGTGAGGACACTGGGCCCCAGCTCTGCGGCTCCAGGCCTGACCTCTCCCGAGGGCCCACCTGTGACATCAACTGCCCACCTGACACCTCCACGTGTCCGCTCAGAGCCCACACTTCATGTCCAAAAACAACATTCTTTTTTTTTTAATTGAAGTACAGTTGATTTACAATGTTGTGCCAGTCTCTGCTGTACAGCAAAGCGATTCAGTTACATACATACATACCTTCTTTTTTAATACGCTTTTCCATTATGGTTTATCACAGGATATTGAATATAGTTCCCTGTGCTATACATTAGGACCTTGTTGTTTATCCATTCTAAATGTAATAGTTTGTATCTACCAACCCCAAACTCCCAGTCCATCCCTCTCGCTCCCCCACTCCCCCTTGGCAACCACAAGTCTGTTCCCTATGTCTGCGACTCTGTTTCTGTTTTGAAGATAGGTTCATTTGTGCCCTATTTTAGATTCCCCATATAAGTGATATCATATGGTATTTGTCTTTCTCTTTCTGACTTATCTCACTTAGTGTGATAATCTCTAGTTGCATCCATGTTGCTGCAAATGGCATTATTTTGTTCTTTTTTATGGCTGAGTAGTATTCCATTGTATCTATGTACCACATCTTTATCCATTCATCTGTCAATGGACATTTAGGTTGTTTCCATGTTTTGGCTACTGCGAATAGTGCTGCTATGAACATAGGGGTACGTGTATGCAAAAACAACATTCTTGATTCTGCAAAACATGTTCGTCCAGTCTTTTCCATCTCAGTCAACGAGAGCACCACTGACTCTGCCCTGAAGCCAGACGCTTAGGAGGTCGCCTCGATTCCTACGTCCATCCACCCATCAGTCTCACTGGCCCTCTTAAACATACCCTGCAAGTGGCCTCTTCTCTCCACCCTCCTGGCCTCTCTGGACACCTGCAGCAGCCTCTTAACTGGACTCGCTCTCCTCCCCTAGGGCCTTGTGGTATCCAGAGTCATCGTTCAGAAATGTGAATCCCATTAGCACTTGAATCCTGCTTGAAATCTGTCCCCGTGACTCAGAAAGCCTCTCCCATGGCCTATAACATAATACACAATGTGGACCCTGCCCACTTCTCTGCCTTCATCCCTGGCTCCCCTCACCCTCTGGTCCAGCCACAATGGCAGCTCACCTTCCTTCTGACCCTTTGCCAGGAAGCTAGTTCTAGCCTCAGAGCCTTCACTATGGCTGGAATGGTCCTCCCCAGGTCACCGCCTGCTGGCTCCTTTTGTCACTTACATTCTCTGTGTCTCCTAAGGACCCTCCTAGACCACCCCTCTGAAGAAGCCGCCTCTGTCATATCCTGACTTTTCTTTGCAGCATTTAGCAGTCTTTGATATTTTATTGTTTATCTCTCCCAGTAGAATGTGTGCCCATGAGAGCAGTGATCTTTTCTGTTGTGTATCCCTGGATCTAGAAAAATGCCTAGAACATGGCAGAAGCTCAGTGTAAACTTAGCAAGGGGCTAAATGTCTCTCTGCATCACACCTGGCCCAGAAAAGGAGGTGCCCAGAAACATGAAGACATGTTTGGTAGAGGATGGCAACTTTCGTTTCCACACCAATTAATAAGTGACTGGTTATGGAGCGTTTCTAAGGCCATTCAGGTTATTCAAACTCTGGTATTATTTTCCTCCAATATGAAAAATAGGTTTTGATTACAAAAGTGGGACTGTGCAGAAAAGGCCAACTCCATCCTGAGTCTGCTAAGAACCACACTCATAATGGGTTAAAAAAATTAAAGGGACCAGTTTTCTATCTATACCCAGTGAAAAAGCAAGATATCTGTCCCCTTTTCCCTATCTGATCTAAAAATAAAGGCCCTGCTCTGAGTCCCTGAGAGAGAGTCTAAGTTCTGATTCTGTGTGAGGAAAGGCTCTGCCATTTGCTCACCCTTAATAGGGCATAATGTCACTAATTAGTTAACTGACCCACACAGGGTGACACACAGGGTGAATTATAGGCTCCCAGAGCTGGCAGACCTTCAGGGGTCCTCCTGTCTCCTCCCTGCTTTGCTGGGGTGTCTTGAAGCCCTAAGAACTATTCCTGTCTTTAAGGGAGGGACACCTTCTCATGACACCTATTTTTCCAACCACTTTTACAGCCCAAAATTCCTCCAAGCAGCAGCCTAAGTCCCGCACAGCACTAATACCAATAGATTGTCTGCCCTGCTCTTTCCCCAGCAGAGATGGACCAAAGTTCATTCCCAGGTTGGGTAGCAAGAGTGGGAGGAAGCAGAGCTGCTCCAAGCCCCAACTCAGCCACTTGCCAGTGGTGACATTTGTGGCAGGGCCCTGACTTTATGGAGAAGGATGGACTTACAGCATTGGGTCTTTCTAACGCTTAGGGCTTTTGTGAGGAGTCAGCCTAAGTGAGGCCACCTCCCCCTTGGCCCATGCCTCCCTCCAATAAGGCCCCTCACTCGTGGACTGTGCCCTCACTAGATGCCAGACACCAGAGCTTGACAGGAACCATCTCCTTCCCTGCCCAGGATAACTCCACACAGGGCCTGTCAGTGTCATGAGTTTACAGTGAAGAAACTTAGACTCCAAAAGGTTACATCATCTGCCAAGGTCACACCATCAACAAGTGGCTGAGCTGGGGGCACTGGAATCCTGCAGCGGCGACAGCCCCAGCTTTACCCAACCCCCCCCCCTTCTCTTTCACAGCTGGCCCGGAACACGGGGCACCCGGGACTCGCCAGCACTTACCGAGCTGAGTTGAACACACTTTGCAGAGCAAGCAAGAAAGATGCGACTGTAAGATGCTGCTGTCCACTTATGTTACCTTTTGTAATGACAGCATTTATAAGTCTCCCCTGAGCAGCCTAAATAAAGGGGTGAGGTGGGAAAGGAAGAAGAGTTTGACGCTCTGGAGTGCCAGGCCCCTTACCTGAATTATCGCATCTTATCCCTCACTGACCCTGGGTTATACATTATGATCCTTATTTTATAGGGTAGAACATCAAACTCAAAGAAATCTCCAGCTTCCTAAGCCTGAAGCCAGTGGGTTTTATTTCCCGAAGACCCTGCTGTAAGATCCTCAGGGATTACAGTCACCACTCCCGGGGCCGTCTGATTCCCTGGCACCATGCTCCTGGCCACCTCCAGCTATGACCAAGACCCCCCACTCCAGTGCTTGGCTGAAGGAAAACCAGGAGAGCTAGTGGCTCCAGAATATGCAGGTCAGAGCTGTGAGGAGGCCTCATTTCCCCTCCTCAGCTTTCCTCCTTCCCACACTCTGATGAGCACGGTCTCAAAATAGAAACCCCCAGAGTTCAGGCACTGGGATGATGGAAAAACACAAAAAGGCCATGAATGAGCTGCCCACTATCCTCGTCCTCAAAACAAAAAACGGAATGTGTGGTCGAGTAGATGGCTTGCTTAGATTTGACTTGGAACAGAATCCAATGCTACCTACATGTGAGGTCTTGGGCTGGGCACTGGGGGAAGACGTGGGTAGTAAAGGTGACCTCGGGCTCGTAAGTTCAAGGATCTTCCATCTCAGAGTGTGACCCTCACAAACAACCCTAATTCAGGGCCGAAAACACAGAGGGGAAACACGGACGCCCCCTCGCAGAAAGGGAAAGGCTCAGGGGAGGACCAGTATTGCGCTGGGCACTGAGAAGCAGATGCGATCTCCAGCAGGAATGAGGCACCCTGGGTAGAAGCAGCAGCAAGAGGGAACATGGGAAGAGAGGAAACTGAAGATGTGGAGTGGAATGTTCTAGTCTGGATGCGTGTGAGGGTGGTCCAGGCCGGAAGTAGACCAGAAGAACCACTAAGCCCTGCACTAGTCAGTTTGGACTTTCTTCCATAGTCAGTGCAAGCCCCACTGTCAGTTTCTGGGGGGAGAGTGACACCAAGGGATGTGCTTTAGGGTCCTTCACTCCATCAGCCATGGGGATTGCTGTGAACTAGAAGGACCAATCAACAGGGGACAGTGGTGAACGTGGTTCTGCTGACAACACGGGGCTCTCTCCAATTCCAGCCTTAGAAATGAAACTTCTGAGCTGGATTGAGAGAATGAGAGAAACAGTCACAGGGGCCCCGAGGCTAGCTTCCCAATGCTCGAAGCTTCCAACTTGCCATCAGCTGTGTCCCTCTCTTTTGTTGCATTCGAATGAAGCATTAAACAGAGCTGGAAGTGTGGTCCCCATGGAAGCTAGAAACTTAGGAGCATTAGCTGACAAACAGGTTCACTGTTGTGTAAACTCCCAGGGCAAATGCAAAGTGTGAGCTAATCTTGCCATCATTACAAGTTCTCTGAGCTGAGGATAATGTATGGTAAACTAAATCTGGCCCGGCAAACGACTGCCCGGGAAATCTGATTGGGATTTGTTTGCTGATTCCCTTCCATCCTCCAGGAGATTGCAGGATATGGCACACCAAGACCTAGTCACGAAGCTGACACGTCCCTAGTGCTCCAGTCCCCAAGGCACTCATCTGCTGGACCTCCACTGTTGGCTAGAAGGGACATGAGGATAACAATCTGCCAATAATTCTGCAGCAGTGGGTCCGTAGGAAGAAACCTACAGCTTGATCAGTGCATGGTTAAAGAGTTCAGAGCCCCCCTCTGTATACAGACCATGTGTAAAGCTCAACTGTGCCCCTCTCCTCCTTTGCTTAACATCTTCTGGAAGATTCCATCAATTCTGAAACAAAGTTTAAAATGCGCTGTCAGGCACACCTGTCCAGCCCTCACCACCTGTGGCTCCTCACCACCTAAAACTCCAAACCCCTTAATAAATGAGCAGCCTGCAGCCCCCCTCACGAGACACACACATCTCCACACCCTGGCTTTGACAGTTCCCTCCACCTACGCTGCCCCTCTTCTCCTGGCTAAATTTTACTTGTTTTTCAAAACACAACTCACACATCTCCTTCTCTGGGAAGTTTCCTGAACAGTTTTCAGCTCTCAGTTATTCAGCCAATACTTGTCAGCGTTTACTGTATGTATACGAAGTATTATTACAATCCCTGCTTCACACTGAGGGAGATCAGAGAGGTTAACTTGCTGGAGGTCACAGAAACATAGTCTGGATTCACTCCACACTCCAGTCTGGATTTGGGAGCTGTGGTCTGAATGACTGCCCTGTTCACACTTAACCTCTGCACCAACATTTCTCTGTCTTAGTCTGTCTTTTCCACCAGATGGTCAAGTCCCTGAAGACAGAGATGGCCCAACCCATCTCTCTGGCCAGCACAGGGATACTGGCCTGCTGCAGGGGCTCAGTCAAGAGTCCCGGAGCCGGGACTTGCCTGGTGGCACAGTGGTTAAGAATCAGCCTGCCAAGTCAGGACATGGAAGTAACCTAAGTGTCTATCAACAGATGAATGGATAAAGAAGGTGTGGCACATATATATGATGGAATATTACTCAGCCATAAAAAGAAACGAAATTGAGTTATTTGTAGTGAGGTGGATGGATGTAGAGACTGTCATACAGACTGAAGTAAGTCAGAAAGAGAAAAAATAAATACCGTATGCTAACACATATATATGGAATCTAAAAAGAAAAAAAAAATGGTTCTGAAGAACCTAGGGGCAGGACAGGAATAAAGACACAGACGTAGAGAATGGACCTGAGGACACAGGGAGGGGGAAGGGTAAGCTGGGACGAAGTGAGAGAGTGGCATGGACTTATATATACACTACCAAATGTAAAATAGATAGCTAGTGGGAAGCAGCCGCATAGCACAGGGAGATCAGCTCCGTGCTTTGTGACCACCTAGAGGGGTGGGATAGGGAGGGTGGGAGGGAGACGCAAGAGGGAGGAGATATGGGGATATATGTATATGTATAGCTGATTCACTTTGTTATAGAGCAGAAACTAACACACTATTGTAAAGCAATTACACTCCAATAAAGATGTTAAAAAAAAAGAATCCGCCTGCCAATGCAGGGGACACGGGTTCGAGCCCTGGTCTGGGAAGATCCCACATGCCGCGGAGCAAATAAGCCCGTGCGCCACAGCTACTGAGACTGTGCTCTGGAGCCTGCGAGCCACAACTACTGAGCCCACGTGCCACAACTACTGAAACCCGTGAGCCTAGAGCCCGTGCTCTGCAACGAGAAGCCACTGCAATGAGAAGCCTGTGCACCACAATGAAGAGTAGCCCCCGCTCGTCGCAACTAGAGAAAGCCCACGTGCAGCAACAAAGACCCAATGCAGCCAAAAATAAAAATAAATAAATAAATTTATTTATTTAAGGAAAAAAAAAGAGTCCCAGAGCCAGCGGTCCCACAGCACCATCAGGCTAAGCTCCTCCAATCTGGATGCTCTCCTCTCTAGACCCACACGCCCTGGACTCTGGCCAACCAACTTCTAGGCCCACGTCGTCAATTTTCAGGGAGACTTGATGAAGAAATGTGAACGGTTTAGTAGAGAGACACTCCATTTCAGAAACAACTCCTAGTGTACTTGTTAGGGACAAGATACCAGCACTTGTGTTCTTGGTATGAAGAGGATAAGAATCCCCAGTCTCGACCAAGAAAGAATGGGTAACTCTGTGTGTAAACACGTGACATCTCATTATGTATTGTATAAATATATCCCTTTCAAACACCCCTTACTCCCACAAATCTTTACACAGTGCTCACTACGTGGCAGAGACTATGCATAAAAAGATGAATAAGAGCCAGTACCACAGAGCCCCTGGTGAGACAGAGACCTGCCTGGGGATGCAAATGGAGGACCGGCCAATTCCGGAATGATGAAAGTTGGGAAAAGGTCGGGAAAAGGTCAGGAAAAGGGACATGGAAGACATCCTGGCCTGCAAACCATTATTCATAGTTGTTAGTATCTGGGTCCATGTTCTAAACTGCACAACCAAGTATGGATTCCTAGATCTCACCTCCTGAAATCAAAACCTGGGTGGCAGGGCCCAGGATTCTGCACTTTTCAGTTCCCCAGGTGACTCTTGCGCAGCCTGTTTCGCACAGGTCTAGGGATGGGGTCCTGGAGCCACTGCTCCAGGGTACAGGGACCCCGAGAACACTGAGGGGGCTGCAGGTGGTTCAGGGAAGGCTGCAGAGCCTCAGACTCTAAGCGAAGAGACTGGCATTTACATTCAACCTCCAGCTCTTGCTAGCTGTGTAGACAAGGGCAAGTCACTCAGCCTCTCGGAAGCCCTGTCCTCACCGGCAGGCTGGAAGGTACGAAGGTTCAGAGTCAGACTGCCTGGATGGAAATCCCAGCTCCACTGTCTCCCCGTGGGGTGACTTTGGGCAAGTCACTCGTGCCCTCTCTGTGCTGGAGCTTTCCTTCCTTACAACATCGAGCTATGAATATTATCCACTCAGAGGAGAAGATCCACAATGCACTTCGCACAGCGGCTGTTACCCGGCATTCATGAACTGCTTATCTGCCATTACGACCACCATCCTCACCGTGGGATGGTGGTGTGGCCTTAGGATTTAGCCCAGTGACCACCAACAGAAGGAGGGTTCCCCAGGACAGGAACAAACTTTATCAGAGCTTTAAAACATAGCTTTGATTTCTTTAATTACTATGTAAAGCAGGCATTCTCCAGTGAGCATTTGGGGTTGGGCTTTCTCCCAAGGATCCACAGCTGTTGAAGAGGCTAGCAGAATCAGCTCCTGAGTGGCTGTGACTCAGACACCCAGAGCCAAAGGAAGCTGCTGAAGTAGGCACCAGCCTGGCGCAGGAGCGGTTCTGCCAGTCTCCTCGACTGACCCCAGCGCCCAGCCACGCAAAGCCCTTCTCTTTCCCAGCCCCACACGAGTTACTCCTGACCCAGACATCCACCCCTTTCCTTGACCCGGAATGTCCCATCATCTCCTGGCATCTGCTACCCACCTCAACCCACACTCCTGTCATTTGGGGAAAAGGTAAAGAACTCCCCAGGCTGGAGCTCCGCAGGGTTTCAAGTAAAATCAACACCCATGTCCATACACCGATGAAATCAAACAAGAGGCCTCCTGGCCCTTCACGGCCCAGAGCAGAGAACATTAGGGCAGCCACTTAGCGCCCGGTTCGGGGCATGAGCACGAGCACGGAAGGCCTACAGCACTAAGACAAGGGGCTTCTCCAAGAGAATCGAGAAGTAGGTGGATTGGCACCAGCCTCTCTCCGACCTCCTCGACCACCCTTCTGGCCTCCCTCCCCATCTTACCCTCAATGCCCCTTTCAGTTTCTAGAGGATTCCAAGCTCTGTCCTGCTCGGAGGCCTTGAGATTGCTGCTTCCTCTCAGAAGCCCCTGCCCCTGCTTCCTCGCCCTGCCCCTTAGGATAATCTTATCCTCCAGGCCTCATCTTCAATGGCTCCATCTCAGAGAGGCCACCCCTGACGACCCCGTCCCTTTTATTCTCTCTCACCGGAACCTGCATGTCCCCTCCAGAGAACTTCACCATGCTTGCGATTATTCCGCTTTGTGCTTATCTTGCCGACCATCGCACCTCCAGCACCCAGCGGAGCAGACGGCCCAGAGTGAGTGAATGAAAGGACCAACAAAGGGAGGGGGCGGGGGTGAAATCAAGGCAGGAGGAGGAGGAAACAGAAAGGCTCAGTTGGGAGACGGAGGGAAAGGAAGAAATAGCGAGGCCAAAACAGAACAGAAGACAAAGTGCCTTTCTTGGGTCCTGGGTGGCCAGGGGTAGTTTTATTTCTTGTTCTTTGCTTGGAGGCACTAGACAGGTTCCACTACATCCGTATCAAGTTGACTTGCTCCAGTGCTAAGGCCCCCTTCTCTGAAGCCACTACCATCACTGGCTGCCCCCCCCCCCCCCACTGTCCAGCTGCCCCTGGGAAGAAACCTGTAGGTTCTGAGCCGGGGCAGGATCCTGAAATTTCTCAAGCAGATGGCACCGGCTTCCAGCACTGAAGGAGTCCCGGCGATTATTTTAATCTGTTGAGTTTCTCTTTTGAATTCAGGAAATAGATGCAGGCAAATTAGCTACAAGCTACACTTGCATGACTTCAATACCTGACAGTCTTGTAGCAATCGGCTTTTCAACCCAGGGCCCTCTAAGTCTTCATGAAATAAAGAAAGAAAGAAAATCTTCAGGGAGGAAGGAGGTGAACACAGTGGGGACTGCTGTGTGATTAGGTGATGGGCTACAGTGGTGCCAGCGTGCCCAGAGGAGGCCATCTCACTGAGGGGACAGAAAAGAGATGTGAGCCAGGCTGGCATCTAAGGAGGCTCCTGCAGGACCACAGAGCAATACCACACAGGGAAGATGCAAGCTGTGTGTCCGCTAGATAAGGCCTTTCAAGGTACAGCCTGGTAATTGAAAACAAAATGAATGTGGGATTGCTACAAGATACAGGCAGTAACAAAATACACTGCTCCATCCCGGTAAGTCATGAGAAATGAAGTCTTCTTAAGGGGCTGAAGTGGGGATGGCAGCATGTGGAAGCCAATTCCCTCTGAGACCAAATTTATCTGCGCCGCAGGACAAAGGTGATGACCGGGCATCCAACGAGTCTCCGTCCTCGCGGGGACGATGCCTCCCTGAGTCGGGACCTGCGCGTGCGCCAGCTGAACAGGCTGAGCCACCCCCACCTCGAACCCAACACTTCTGGGCCCACGGCCCCCTTCAGCTGCTTTCCTCTTGCTTACCTTTCGCAACCAACCTTCTCAAAGGAGTCTGTGAGCAGTAACATTGATGACCATAAGGAGGCCAGTAAGCCAGGCCCTTCCCCGGGCTCCTCCTGATGGAAACAGCTACATAATCACTATGGCTCTTGTTCCAGCTATCTGTTTGGACTGCACCTGTTGTCACCAACATTGTCCTGGAAGGACTCAGTTTCACTCCAAGAAAACACCTGCAAAGCTCTGGACCAAACTGGACAAGCTAGCATGGGTAACCTTCCTCTAGCCCCAGAAGACATCAGGAAAGGGACAGAAGGAATGGGGGTTGGGAGGTTGCAACTGTTAACTATAAACTTCACGGAGGCTCACTAGCTGGGGCGGGCTTAAACGAGGGCACAACTGACACACGTGAAGCCACCAAGATTCCCAGTCTGTGAGCTAAGTGTTCTCCACATCCCTTTCATTATCTCAGAATCCTCAGGTGTCCAGCTTGGGGAGGGATGAGGCGGTGAGCCGGGCCCTCATCTGCATCTCGTCTAGTCCCGCTGTCTCCAGTGCCCCAGACCCCACCTGGCCTTCCTTCTGTATCATTTCACTCCACTCTTCCCAGGAGACCAACAACCTCCAGGCTCCTAACTCCAAAGGCCACATCTGCATCCTTACCTGGGTTGGCTCTCAGCCCCTTCCGGTCCCCTGACCACACCTTCCTTCCTGAATGCGTCCCTCCCTGTGGTTCCCATGACACTCTGGCTATGCCGCTCCCAGTCAACTTCCTGCCTTGCTGGTGCCTCCTCTGTCTCCTGTGAGCACTCCTCCTGCTTTCTATCCCTTCTATATTATTGTTCCTTGGGGTTCTCTCCTAATTCTCTCTCTCACCCAGTCTGCTCTCCCTGAAAGAGCACAGCAACCATCTACCCTGCTCCATGGCTTCAAATACCTCCTTCGGGCTGATGGCTCCCAAATGTTTCTCCAGGCCCAACCTCACCACTGAGCTCCAAGCCCGTCTGTCCAGTTACCTGCTGGTCCTCGTTCCAGGGACAATCCACAGGCAATATGACAGCGACCCAGGCCCTACACTTACCTCACCCTTTTTCTTCCCAAACCATCTCTTCTTTCCATGTTCCTGTCTAGTCACCCTGTAACTCTAGGAACTTCATCACCTATAACTCCTTCTTTTCTCTGTCCCCCTACATCGAAACTCACCCTTCTCTCTACCCTCCAGTACCCGCCTTACCTGTCCCCCTCCCCACCAACCCATCCTAGTTTCTCCTCTGACCTACAGCAACTACCTCCTTACTGAGATCTTGCTGGGTTCAAGCTTAATCTCCCTCTGACCCACCTTCCAAACTGCCATCCTTATCTATAACTCGTACATGCACTGAGCACCCACTGTGTTCTGGGCACTATAAAAAAAAATACTTTCACTCTGGGCATGTTCCTGGTGGCTGTAAATTCTACAAAAGACATAAACAGACTACTAAAATTAAATATATTAAAACAGGAGTTATGTGGAGTGCTGTGAGAGTGTGGAAAGGAGACTGAAAAAGCCAGTCGTGTCACTTCCTATCAACAACCTTCAGGGACTCCCCTGTAGATGCCCTCAACAGAGCTGCCAGTGGTGGTGTCATGACACACAGGAGAGGGGGACCCATTATGAGGTATCCCAAGTAATTAGTTAGCCTATATTAGTGAAAACAATTAGGGCCCAAGAACAGGAGTTTTCAGACCATTATCTTTCTATACAGTAGAACAGATACAAGGCTGCCTGATAATAATAGCCCTGTTACTTAGTTGCAATCTGCAGCGGAGGAAATACAATCCTATAAGGTGAGCAACATCCCAGACAAGTCCACAGGACATCCTGGGTCAGGTAGTCACTGTAGGAGAAAGGAAGGGAGCCACTGGCCTTTGAGATACTCTCGCTATGGTGTCTAAGGGCCACATAACATGTCCAGCCCAGGTCCATCCATCTCACACCTGTCCCCAACTTGCTCCTTGTTCCAGCCATACCTGATCACTATTTTCTGACTATACTCTGATCCCAAGACTTTGGGACCTTTCTTAGATTGTTATCCCCTGCCTGAAATGCTGTTTCCATCATGTCTACCATCCTTCAGGTCACAGATTACAGCCCAGGAACAAATGACCAACTGCTTCCCTCCTCAGGGCCTCCAGAGCCCCATTTGTCCGTGGTCTTCCTCCCCCATCCTCCATGATATCCAGAACATGGTGGGGCAAGGCTGGAGCCTGATCCTGCCCTGTCTACCCAGGGCTTACTTTAGCCTCTGGCAATGGATACAGCCCCACACGTATTTCCTGGGCAAACAAAGAACTCATTGTGGGGTCCACCTGCTGCAGAGCCAGGAGAAGCAAGTCTGCACAGGGCAAGAAGGGAGCTTTGAAAGGGCTTCCTGTCTGTGTTCCCACTTTGCATCTAAGGACAGAATGTTCTAGGGTGTTTTTTAATCCTCTTCTCTCTTAGTTCCTCTGTTTTATCTTCCCACTTAGAAGCTGCAAAGGGCCAGGACCTGGCAGACGCAGAAGAAAGACTCCAACTCTTCCCGGCTATGTGACCTTGAGCAAGTTCTTTAACCTCTCTGAGCACTTCCGCTTCTGTAAATGAGAAACATTAAACATCCCACAAATGGGTTGGAAGAAGAAGAAGTAAGTTACCATGTGCCTTATAAAGCACATAGTGAGCCCTTAGTTAATGTGACATGCCTTTCCCTCCATCCCTTTGTTCTGTAATCCTCACTATGCAAAGGGACTGAGGGGGGATGAGTCTTGTAGGAGAGCCTGGCACATGTGAAAGCTCATCAGAAGAGTATAAACAGAGCTCCCCAGACCTGAAGACCAGGGCATCAGAGTCCAATGTGATCTGTTATTCACCCACCACGAGCAGCCAGTGCCAGTTGAGAATAAAGAGAAGCCTAGAGTTAGCCTAAGTTAGAGGGTTTCTCCCACTCTGGAGGCTGCCTGTGTTGGGCTGTGCAGTCCCTAGCTTGGGCACAGACAAATAAGGCCACGTGGGCTGGGACAGCTGCCTCTCAGGGCACTGAAGGGTTTAAGCAAGGAAGAAACACAATCTGACTTATACTTTGAAAACATGCTTCAGTATCCATCAACAGAAGAATGAACAAATAAACTGTGTACACAATAGACCACCACCCAGAAGCTAAAGTGAATGAGCTAGAACTACATGAATCAACATGGATAAACCTCAAAAAAATGTTGAGATGAAAAAGCACAGTATGATACCGTAACGTGAGGTTTAGAACACACAAAAACATTAGTACATATGTTTACATATGGATACATACGTAGTGAAAACATACACATACAATGCAAAACATACAATGAGAAATTCAGTTACCTCTTGGGAGAAAAGAAGGGCATACTGAGGTCTTTACTAACAAATCTATGATTTTTTTTCTTTAAGTAAATGATCTGAAGCTGACATAGCTGTGTTAGAGCTGGTAGGCAGATAGAGACATACATTTTTAAAAACTATGTTAGTTATAAAGAAGAAAGTGTCACTCTGATGGCTATGGGGCAAAGGGATTGGAGGGGGCAAGAGAGGAAGCAGATGGACCAACCAGGAGGTTACTGCCACAGTTCAGACAAGAGACGACGGGGGTGGAGAGCAGTGGAAATAATGTAAAATGGGCAGACTCAGCACACGTCTTGGCAGTGATCCAACAGGCTTTGGGTATTGATGGGATGTTTAGGGTAGCTGGAGGTTCATGGATGGGGAGGAGGCATTGTGATGTCCAGTTTCCTGGTTAAGTAAGTGGGTGGTAGAAACACTGAAGTTGGCGGAAAGCAGTGGGGGAGAAACATCTGGTCAACCCAGGGACAGATCCAGAACCAATGGCCCCCAGCACCATTCCCCAGCAAATGAAGTGAGACAGACATCTCCCCAGACTCATAATGGGCTGTCACCATAGAATATCATGAGAATTCTTTTATAAGCCATGCCTGGCACCTGGCTTTGATGAAATAACCCAATTAAGAAAGGGATGGGAAGGACAGAGCTGAAACCCCCCAGTAAAATAAAGCAGCCGGTGCTTCATTCTGCCCTCAAACCTCTGGGTACAACCAGCAGAGAAAAATAGGAGGTCTGGATGGTGTCCATGAATACTTGATAGTTCAATATAGCTTTGGGGGTGCCAAAGACTATGAAATATGGACAGCGTCTGGCTGCGCCTGAAAAGTTACATTAGCGGTAATAACATGGTAGGCTATAGGTACAGGGTGCTGGTAATTTATTTCCCCTTTAAGGATATGTTAGAAAAGGCAGATTTAATAGTGTGGAAATGAGAATGGGTGAGAGATGACATTGCAATTGTGTAGATGACCCATCAGGCTACCCCAGCCCCCAGACGGCCCTAGGTCTGCTCTCCTTTCTCATAGGCACCTCTGAGGCCCCCTGCAAAGCTTCTTCCTCCACCCCCACCCCCCAAATGCACACTCCATTCTGTTAGGCTGAATAGGAAAGTGCTTAATTGCTCATTTAATTCGCAAGCTGCCCAGGGTCTTGGTTTTTGTGTATCTGATACACCAATGTGCCTGTTTCAGACTGAATATTCCTAGAAGCAGGGCTAGTTGCCGAGGCCAGCCACTCTGCCCAGTAACACCCACAGAAGAAAAGAGATGGCTGCAACAGCAACTTCTTTTCCCACATGTTTTAGCATCAATAACCCTTCTTTCATCACCAAAGGGAGAGAAGTGGCCTTGAAGACTTGGTCATTCACATTCGTTAAATAAGGCATTAAGTATTGATTATACCGGGCACTGTGCCCAGCTCTCAGGGGGCTCTTGGTGCAGGGGACAGACAGACAAGTGAGCAGGCAACAAAGAACTGTGGGAGAAGGGCAACAGCACAGGGAGACACAGGGTGTCTAGGGGAGCCCGCTTCACAGCTGGGAAGGCTTCCCAACAGAAGCTGAGACATGAAGGACCAGAGAGCGTTATCCAGAGGAAGGGAGTGGAAGAGTGTTTCAGGCAGAGAGAACAGCATGTGCAAGGCCCCAGGCGTAAGAGAACACCTGGCCTGTCAGCGGAACTGCAGCGATTCAGTCTTGTCAGAGCGGAGAGTGGCGGGTGGCACGTGCAGAGATGAGAGTGGCGGGGTGAGCAAGGGCACGGTCTTTGCTTTCCCCAGACTCAGCCCCAGGCCACCCTGTGCTGGGCAGAGAGAGACTTGTGGACGGCCCCACCCTTCCTGCCCTCTCCCTCCTGGCTCCTGTCTTTCTTCCCACAGCCTCCCCTTCCCCCAGACCCTGCTCCCTCCACTGGGCCCCTCTTGATTTCCCTCCAGGAAGGTAGCTCTCACCCCTCTGCCATAGAGCCTCTGCTGACCACTATCCGCCCAGGCCCTGAGAAAAACTAGGACTCAGCAGAAAGTTTCCATCTGATCCCTCCACAAACACCACCTCTTGGGCCAGCAGTTACAGCCGCATTTCTGGGCAGAGCCTTCTGTAAATGATGCTGACACTGCGTACAGCAGCACAAGGGTCCCCGGTCCTGTCTGGTCAGGGTCAGCGGGTTTAATCGTAATGAAAATAAAATGCTAAGAGCAGCCTCCCCCCGACACGATCCGGACTCCCTCCACATCCAGCATGTAATTAGGACGACAGAACAGCCTGGCGGCAAGTCCGTGATTAAATTCACCAAGCAGCGAAGGGGTCATCCATCACTTCTTTTGTTTTCTTCTCGCTCTAACAATGTAAAATTACCCTCTTAAAAAACTGAAGTGAATAACCTGATCTGGCCTCTCCTTTTAATCCCCCTTCACTGAAAGCATACCCACTGCCTGTGCACAGGTTTCCAATATCCCCTCTCCGAGTTTTAACTATACTTCTTTCCAACCGTAATAATTCTCTGTCTACTCAGTGGTGTGGATTCCACGGAAGGTGATCTTCACAGGTACCACCTTGCCAAAGCTGCCTTGATACAGGCAATAAGCAATTCACCTGAATTTCACAGACACTTAAAACAGTAACTGTGCAGAGCTCTGGTTTTGTCTAACATCATTTAAAAAAAAAAAAAAAAGATATCTTAACAAAGCACATGGGTGACTGTGAAATTAGCTGAGATCCAGCCCAAACATCACTATCACCTTCAAAGGGCAGGAAGCAGAGAAGATGTGGGAGCTGGGGCAATGGATGAAGGATGGGGCCCAGGCATGGTGGCCACCTTATTTGGCCACAGGCTATAGCAGGCCAGCCTTGAGACTGGACAGCTGCCAGTGGTATGGCATGACATGGGGGTGGCCCACATTTCCAGATGTGTCACCCAAACTGTCCACTCCAAGGAAGGTGACTCAGCCCAGCCAGGTTCACTGCCCCCTATAGCTGGAAATAAGAGAGAGTTATGAGTACGTGCTGGTTGGAAGCAGCAGGGGTAACATCTCTCCAGAGATGGCTGGTGTAGGCTACTCCAAGCCAAGGATGCAGATATAGTACTCTGGGTGGCAGGGAATATGCAGGATCATGTGTACCCGCCCACCCCCATGATATTGTGATTTATAATAAGAAATGGGGTAGTTCTTATTCAACCCCATTCCTGGCACAGAGCTCCTAAAACCCTTGGAACTTCCTAAGTAATGAGAACAACAAAGGTGTCTTCGTTATATTAAGGAGGTGACTTTTGGAAAACACCCTGGTTGCCCATGGAATCAACTGCGTGATTGTAAGGTTGGAACTTTCAGTTCCCATCCCCGGAACTCCAGGGAGGGGGCGGGGCACAGACTGAGTTCAATCACACATGGTCAATGGCTTAATCACTCATGCCTATGTAATGAAGCTTCTCTAAAAACCCAAAAGGACGGGGATTTGGAGAGTTCCTGGGTTGTTGAACATAGGGATGTGCAGGGTGAGTGGCGCTCTTGGAGAGAGCCTGCAAGCTCCTCCGCCTCCCCCCACACCTTGCGCTGTGCATCTCTTCCATCTCGCTGTTCCTGAGTTACAGCCTTTTATAACAAATCGGTAATCTAGTAAGCAAAAAGTTTCTGAGTTCTGTGGGTCACTCTAGCAAAGCAATTGAACCCAAGTTGGGGCCCATGGGAACCTCAAATCTATAGCTGGCTGATTAGAAGCACAGGTGACAACATGGACCTTAGTTACCTTAAGGTAACTAAGATGCCCCACGCCTGGGAAGTGGAAAAGGTTCCTGAAGGAAGAGAATTACTCTTTCAGGCCATCCAAGGGCCCCTGAGTCCATCAAATTAACAAAATTAACATTTACTGTGTATCCAGCACAATACTAAGCTAAGCGCTGCGAAGTCTACTAAGAAATAGGAGTCTCAGAAACTCTCCTTTCCTCCCCATTATCTCATCAATCACGGCCTCAGTCCCTCCCGCCCCTCCCCACACTGAGTCCATCTCCCTGCAGGCAATCCCTCCTAGCCCAGCCTAAGGCTGGGAGAAACAAACAATCTCCCACCTGCAGACCCCAAGCCCCAGCCCTTCCTATCCAGCCAGTGGGTACTTTTCAGATCGCAAATCTGTCATCCAACCCTCCACATCCAGCTGAAAACCTTTCAGTGGGCTCCCACTGCTGCCAGGGTAATGACAACACTCCTTAAGGTGCCCTGCATGGCCCTGTGTGGTCTGGCCCCAGCCAGTCCCTCTTCCTCATCTCCTGCCCCGCCCCCTTGCTCTCTGCACTCTGGCCTTCCTTTAAACCCTCTTGCTTACCCCACTACCTGTGATGAGAGGGCATTTAAACATGCTGTTCCCTCTGGCTGCAATGCTTTTCCTCTCTGCTTTACTTATTCGGCTCCCTCAAGTTGCAGCTCCGATGCAACACCCACAGGGAAGCCTCCCCAGATCATTTCTAACTACGTCACATCTTCCCTTTGTGACCTGCTGGAGCTCGGTGTATCTAATTGGAACTTATCACTGTTCAAACACTACACTGACTTATGTGATCATTTGATTACTACTATGTGTCCTCCCTGAACTATAAGCTCCAGGAGAGCAAGAGCCACGCTTGATTTTGTCATCACTGTGCGGCCAGTACTCAACAGGGTGTCCCACACACACTATGAGTTTGATGTATATTCATTGAGTTAAAGAATCTTGGCCCCCAGGGGCTTGCAAAAGCTGTCTAGTTCACGAGATGACCCACAACTAGCTCCGTGAAAACTGACATCCAGCAATGAAAATAACACAGCCACCCAAAAAAGCTGGAGGACCTGGGTGATGAGTATGACTCAAGCTGCCCTGTGACCTAAAGAGAATGTTTTGGGCAAGATACCCATGAGAGGACGATCACCTCCATCTTGACAACACAGTCAGGATCTTGGGTGCTTTGGACCACTGTGGGAAGCTCACTGATTCTGCAAAGCCCTCAGAACCCACTTAGGCATGTGTCTCTCCAATCGCACAACCAAAACTTACTCTGGTCCCTGTACACGCTGGAGTTCCAGGGCCCATGTGCATCAACAGGAGAGACTGTCTTGAGCGAGATACTGATGTCTGCTTGATTTTGGTAAACTAAAAAAAAAAAAATGTTGCTCAACAAACACAGAAAGACCACGATACCCTGTGGGATGAGGTATGAGGGTTCCTGCTTAGAAAGGAAGCAGAATCACTTTGAATCCCAGCTCTGCTATGCACGACAAGCCACGGACAAGCCACTGGGCCACTCCAGGTCAGTTTTCTCATGCATAGAGTCAGGATAAGAATCACTGTATCTACTGTCCAAGGCCGTTCTGAGGATTAACTAAGATAATATATGCAGCATGCCTGGCACAAAGTAGATACTCAAATTCCAGATTCCACTACAAGAGAAAAATCCTGATACTACTTCTCTACAAAAATAGACAAGCTTAAAAATAAAATTTGGGAACACATTGTATTCTTTAAAACATTTTTTTAAGATTCTTCTTTTCTGATTATCACAGCAGTGCATTTTCATTGAGAGGCAATACGCAGGAGATGAGGACCCATTAAATGGATTCAAGTCTAGCACCAGTTCCTCACAGCTGTTTGGCCTTGGGCAAGCTACGTAACTTCCTGGAGTTCAGTCTCTACATCCATGAAAATGGAGATGATGGTATCCTCCAGTTTATAGCCTAGTTGTAGCAATTAAATGAGATAAACTATGTGAAGTTCTTGATATAACACCTGACACATGGTGAGGACTCAGTAAACACTATTTCAATCATCATCATCATCACTATTGTTGAGACTTTTTTAAGTCAGGAAGATACAAAATATGGGAAAGGTAAGATAATTTGAAATGCCACCATCCATAAATAAACATTTTAACATTTTAGTGTTCTTCTAATAATCACATCACTATTTTAATTTTACAAAATTTGGCTCATACAATATAAACTTTATTGTATTCTGATGTTTTCTGTCTCCTTATGTCCTAATTATTAAGAACAAGAAGTTAAAGTTTCTGTACTATTCCATCATGTGGTAGGACCAAAATTAATCCATCATAAAGTTTAACCAAATGTTGGTCTTGTAAATAATGCTGCAATAAATGACATTTCTACATATGCATTTGTCCTCATTTCAAATTATTTCTTTCGGACATACTCTTAAAGGATGAATTACTGTTTAACAGAGTAAATTTTTTTTCTATTCTCAGTACTGGGTATGATGAATTGCTTTCCAGAATTCATATGGTGCCTAGCAGAGTACTTAACCCACTGAAGGGCTGGACAAAGAGCTGTCAAAAGGAGAGAAGAGAATAAGCATTGTCTTTTTAAAAAATATAGTCTAACAACAGAAGAAAGATCGTATCTTTATTTTATATTTCTTTGAATGCCAATGAAGTTAAACATTTTTTCATGCTGTGTATATTTCTCCTATGAAATTTTATATTTATGTATTTGTCCATCTTGTAAAGTTTTAGCATTTTTATTAATTTGTAAGTGCTTTTTATATATTAAGGCTATCATCTCTTTGACTTACTTGCGGTAATATTTTTCTTAATTTGCTTTGTGGTTTGTTTTTGACCCAGATCATATTTTAACTTTAGTGTAGTCAAAATTTCTAGTTTTACTTTTAAGGTCTAGGGTTCTTAGGTTAGATGCGAATTCAACCATGACTTCGTTTTTTATGTGTTCTCATTTTTTTATACATAACTCTTCTGAATAAATACTTAACAATATGACTAAATGTGTTTGAGTGATTTATATGTGAGAACTACCTATCTTAAAGTATTTTGCAAAATCTCCCAGCACCATCGGTAAAATAATCCTTTTTGTGCTGTTGCTGTAATCATACGCCAAAGACCTTCCAATGACTATGAGGGTTTATTTTTGACTTGTGAATTCCAGTCCACCGTTCTGTCCATTGATTTTTTTACATCATTCACACTGAACTCTTAAGGGGGAAAAAACTCATCTTCCTCAGAGCCTGAGTCGGTGGATGCTGTGAGATGATGACCCAGAGGACCTGAGTTGCTGCCGTCTTCCTTCAGACAACCACCACCTGTCACAGAACCAGCCTGGGCATAGTATGAAGACCCCGTGCTGTGGAAAAATGAGTGCCAGCCTGACACATGTCTCTGCTTTGTTAATATCATTCAGGCTCAGCACCTCCCCTCACAGATTCTCTTCCAAGCCATGATTTGTTTTGTCCTGTGTATATTATCTGAAGTCCAGACTGGTCATGAAAAAACCTGCTGGCTGCCTGAGTCACCACAGAGCCATCATCAAGAGAAAAGTCGATGATGTCAAGGATGGTTCTCAGCTATCTATGGCCGCTACCTAAACCCCATCAGTCCTAAGTCCTTATTTTACTTGCTCCATCAGCCATTTTACCCAGTTGATCTCCCTCTCTCCCTTGAATACTTTCTCCACTTGGCTTCCAGGACGTCACACTCTCCTGGTTTTCCTCCCTCTCTCGAGAAGTTTCCTCTCAGCCTCTTCTAGTGCTTCCTCCTCATTTTCCCAACTTCTGAACACTGGGACCTGAGTCACGGGTCTTAGTCATCAGACCTCTTTGTTTTTCTGCCTACACTCACTCCCACGGTGATCTCATCCAACATCATGGTTCTAAAAGCCAAGGACAGGCTGATGACGCCCAAAACCTTTACATAGCCAACTTGGGTCCCTTCCTGACATTCAGACCAATATATCCAGCAATCAACAAGAGAAATTCTAACATGTCCCAACGTGAACTCCTGACCTACCCGAGGCAAACCAGCTCCTCCCAGAGTCTTCTCCCACCACAGTCCATCAGCAAATCTACCAAAAGACAGCGAGAATTCAACTGCATCTGACTGCCCTCACTACCACCACCCTGGTCCAAGCCACCATCACTCCAGCCTATGGCAGAACAAGTCTCCTAAGTGGTCTCCCTGCTTTTGCCCTTTGACCCTCTTCAGAGTAAAGTCAGAGTCTTACTATATTTACACGGCCCATCACCTCTCTGTTCTCATTTCCCAATACTCTCCCCTCTGTTCACTCTCCCCCAGATGCTCCTGCGATCCCTCAGACCAGCCAGGCTCACCTCCTCTACTGGGCCTTTGTACCTGCTGCCCCCTCACCCCAGTGTTCCCTTCATCTGACTCTTCACCTCCCCTGGTCTTTGCTCACTGTCACCCTCTCGGTGAGGCCTTCCCCAGCCCCATCCAAAATGTCAACCACCACCCCCCGCCAAAAAAAAAGTATCAACTCTCCACTTTATATCTCCTTTCCCTGCTTTACTTTTTCTCCTTGGTACTTGTACTAACAGATTCTAGATTTTACCTATTTAGCTTGACTGTTGACTGTCTCCCTCACCAGAATCTAAGCTCCACGAAGGCAGGCATTTTTGTTTACTGCCATAGGTGTAGTAGGATAGTATCAGAACACTGCTTGGCACATAATAGGTACACAATGAATGAATGGATGCATAGATGGACGGATTTATGAATCCCTCTTTTACAAACAAGGAAGTGGAGGCTTCGAGTAATTAGAAAGCCTTCTTGGGTTGGAACTTGAGCCCAGAACTGATTCTACAAGGAGGCCTCTGCTCATAACACTGTGAATACGAATTGAGGGGTTGAGACGGTGACACCATGAATAGAAACGGGATCTATTTAGCAAGCCCACTGTGTTTCATAATGCAGTAGGCAAGTTTTCCACTGACAGCTTTAGCATGTAGTTTTCGCAGGAAAAAAAAAAAAAAATTAAAAGGAACAATGTAGACACGGGGGAACTGTCCTCTTGAGTTGGCCCAGGAAGAAAAAAAGGCATCAGCAAGACAATGCCCAACACGAGTGAGAGAGAGGGTGAGGGACCTGACTGACAGAAAAGGAGAGGAATTAATTCATCAGAACAAAAGAGACCAGAAGGCCTAGACCAACAGAGAAGCATGATACACATGGAGGGGCTCCATGAATGGAATGGTGATTACCAAACAAAACAGTCCTAATAAGATTACAGCTGATAATGAATCTGCTACAAAACTCTGGAATGATGTTAGGATTTTAATAAGCATCCCCCAAAGAGCATTCAGTCAATTTCACAAATGCCCATTCTCATCACTTAATTCTAAGGGGGGAGGAAGCCCGCTCTACCTAGCTGCTTCTAAATTAATAATGCACTTCATTCCTGTCATGCCTCAGAAACAGAGCCACTGTAACATTTCAAGCTGTTTTGGGGAGAACTTTAATATTCTCCCTGTTAATATAAATAGAACCTTATTAAGTGGGCCCCAGAGATGTGACATTTGGGATGTAATCTAAGCCCCGGTGCCAATTCCAGTGTTAACATTAGAAAATACGTCATGTAAACACTTCATTTGAACAAGTAAGGCAATATAAGCTTTCCCCCAGAAAAATGAAAAGGAAAAGAAAAGGAAATTCTGTACCCCAATGAAAAAGGCTGTTTAATCCCAATTTTGACAAAGACTACAGTGAATGGTACATTCTGTCTCTTTCTCTGCATCTTTTTCACAACATCAACTGTCCCTCAGTGCTAAAGAATCTGTATTATAAATATAGCCAGTTCCACTCCACAGAGGGGAAAATAGGAAGAGAAAACCCATGTGACTTCTATATACATTGAAATTGCAACAGAGCAGGCCACGCAACTCCCAACCCAGGAGAGGCCCAGACGTGGCACCCATGCCTCGGCCCCCTGCCCAGCAGCTTCCCAGGGTGAAGGTGAATGCTCCATCGCACAGGGATACCCAGGGCTTCAAGGCACAGTGTGCTGCCAACCCTGTGAGCAGAACCTGGCCCTGCGTCACTGGATACAATCGTGTCCAAACAATCCTGATCCCATTCTCACGACTCAGTCTCTAATGACAGCCCAGCCTCCCGTAGCTGCAGCAAGTTCCCAGGACTTCCAATCCCAAGGCAGGGAAAACAGGTAATAGAATAGTGCGAAGGAGAAAGTGAAATGGTAAATAAAAGGAGTAGGAGGAGGAGGCTCTGTTGCCTGCTTGTTCATAATCTGGACAAAACACTTGTCATGGGAATATACTGCTAGTATACACATACATATTTTAATGTCCTCCTTGTATTGGAAATAAAAGGGAAAACCGGAAGGCATCATGCAACAGGACAAACCAGAAAAGCCAGACTAAAGCCCAGGACAAGCCGGTATGCAGCTCCCCTTGAGACCTGATTTATGCACCCTGATATAGACGTACACAAGAACATACACACACAAACGCACGTGACATATCAATTTCTCGGTGTTTCCAGCATGCATACATGCCTCCAGGAGCAGTAATGAGTAAAAATCGTGCTGAACAGCGCTTGGAGGCTTTATTTGAGCTCAAAAATTGTTTCCCCCATTTGTAAATGAGTTAGATGTTCCCAGCCTGAGACGTCTCCTTCATTTTGAGGAGCTCAGAGTTGGAAAAGGAAAATAACAGCAAAGCATTCTTTTCCTGGAATTAAAAATCAGGTCACAGTTAACTCAAAAATAACTTTGTTAAGGCTAAGGATGGGAATAGAGGAGTTCTTCTATAAATAATCACTAACATCCATATTCATTGTGAGCCTTTGAAACTCGCTGGACAAGTAGTTTCAGAAAAGCGGCGGCTGATCTGAACATGTTACTTGAAGAGCGTCATCCATATTCACGTCCTGGATGCGCTCTAATCAACAAATCAAAGTGCTCAACTAATTAAATGCTGATTGCTTGTTGCACAAGGGTGAAAGTCAACCATATTAGCCAAGGTTGGAGTTATTCTAAGAAATGATGACAGTTAAGCTTTTTCAAGCCATTTTATGCCTAATGAGTACATTACCCTTAATGAAACTTCATTTAGGCTAATGATTACCTCGGTTTAACAAACAACTAACTGAGGACTTTCTGTCTTTTCATGCCCTAAATTTGGTAACTGACACTGTGGACATGGCTGATAAACTTTGAACACTTTTCTGGGCTTGGCCACTGACAAGTCAAAGGGTGATGATCTGGTCCTCCCACCTCACAAAGTGACTGCTCAGCCTCATGATGGAGGGAAAGGGGTGCCTGATCTGGTACCTTCGACGATGAGGCTCATGAGAGCTTCAGTATCACTATCCGCTTGGGATGAGGCCACTTCCCAAAATCAAGGCTAAAGCATGAGACGACTCTCTCTCAGTAAAAAGGACAACGCAGGGATTCCAGGCCTGAGAGTCTTCTCGTTACCTCCCTAGGGAAATCCCAAGAGTTGCTTCTAATTACTGATGTTCAGTGTATGATTTCCTTATCATTACTGCTATTTACCCCTTTTTCCTTAGAATGGCATTACCATGTTTACCTGAAGGGTAATGCGTGCTTTAGCTAAATGAGAAAATCATTCTGTCTCTCTGAGCCTTAAGAATTTTGCATACGATACTGCTTAAATCAATTTAAAGTATCTCACCAAGTCATCAACAAAAACTGTTTACTCTACCTGGCTTACAACTTTTTGATTTGTAGCGTGCTTTCTAACGTTGCACATGTAAACAAGAAACTATTTAGATGAGGAGCGATGTCACTTTTGCATAACTGTCTCTCCTTCATAAATTAATCAGGCTGATGAGAGGGACATCAGAGAAAATCCCTCTTAAGTACTGTGGATTAATGACATGCTGCCACTTCCAAAAGGAGGGGGAAAGTAGAATTCTTCCAAAAGATGGGATATTGTCAACATGAGGAATACCTCCAGCTAGTGGGTGAGAGCTTAGGCTCTGGATCCTGACAGATCTGGATTTTAATCCGTGCTATATATTTGTTTGGCAGCCTTGGGCGGGTTCAATAAATCAGCTCAAGCCTTGGTTTGCTCCTCTGTAAAATGGAAATCATTACCCCTAATCTTGCTTTGTTATGAGGCATCAATTAATATCATGCCTACAAAGTCCTTAGCACTGGCTTGATAAACATAGATGCTAATGCTATTTTTAATTTTATTCTTAATATTATTAGTAATGTCCAGCCAGCAGCATAACAGTTTTCAAAAGAGCAGAGGTTTTTGTAAACTTGATCAAACAAAACCTAGAGAGCTGCATGCATCCCCCCACTGTGTCTGGGAGAAAGCACTGCCCTGCCAGATCTGGCTCAGCTCTGATGCAGAAGCAAGGCGGCAGGCTGACAAAAGGGAAACATATTGATTGGTTTCTAAGAGTCATCAATAAATAGCATCACCCCCCCACCTCACGGTCGAGGTAGAAATCTAAGAGTCAGCCTTCATTTCACCTCCTTTCTCTGATTCCCTTTGTTCAACACATTGTGCTGTCCCATATGTTCTACCTTTAAATCACATCCCCAATTCCCCACTCCTCCCTTGCTCGTACTTCCGGCCCTTGACCCCGGGTGTCATCTATCTGCTCACCTGCAATATTGCAACTAGCTTTGCTCCTAGCCCCCACTTCGTATCTCCCGTCGCCTGCAGCCCCACCAAATCCAGTCTCCATCCAACTGCCAGGCTCATCAGCTTAAAACCCTTCCATGGCCGCCCATCACCTTTGGGGTCAAGTCCAACTCTCAAACAGGCCTCTGCTGACCCTGCAATCTCACATCCCGTCACGGTCCCCTCCCCCTGTGCACTCCGGGGGCACCATCCCCGCTCACTGAATACATCGGCCCACTCCCACCCCGGGCCGTACACAGGTGGCTTCCTCTGCGTGACAGGCGACTCCCTCGCCCTTTGCTCAGCGGGCTCCCTCCTTGTCATCAGGATGCAGCTGAAACATTTCCTCCTGAGAAGTGAGAATCCCCGCGACTCTGAAGAAGATGATTTATTCCCTGTCACGGTGCCCCGTCTGCTTCTTTACAACAGTCTTCTCCAACTGAATGCCACTTTTGCTTGTTTACCTGCATCTCTCCACGAGACCGCAGGCTTTGCAGGAGCGACTGGGGCCCGCCTTTCATTTACTGTTGTGCTGCCTGCACTTAGCAAAGTATTTGGCAAACAGTAGTAACTTGATAAAAAATGAGTGAGTCTGGTGGTGTCATAGGGTCAAGTAAGATTTAGACTTTATTCTGCATGGTTTCAGGGTAAAGAGAAAACTCATATGAGCAGAAGTTATGAGGCAGCCGACACATCTAAGGGAAAGGAAGGCTTCCTTGTCGCAAAAGACCTGCCTTCCCTCTGAGTAGTGAGGTTCCTGTCCTTTAGAGTATTCAAGCAGAGACTAGTCAACAGTTCACAGGAAATGACTGATTGGACCATACAATCTGGCAGGTGGCTTTCACCTCCAAGACTCTACGAGATGAAAAAGCTCAGGCCTTGGCAGCGATGAGTCCTTGCAGCAGGGCGGTGGAAAGTAGATGGCAGGACTATGCACCGGGATCCAGCATTTCTACCAGCTGTGGCTGTGGCTGCAAGCGTCCCAGTGTCCTCAGGTCCTGAAACGGCTTCCTGGCCTCAGTTTTAGAGAAATGCACAGTCAGGTCCAGCTACCGGTGAAGGCAAAACAACACCTCTCACTGCTCCGCAAACACAGACAGAGGCCAATGTCTGTGACAGGCTGGCCCAGGCTAGTCTCCGGAAAGAGCGACAGTTAAGTGAGAGGAAAAACAAACGACTAACGAAGCTTTACAGAGCACTTACAGGTGCCTGGCGAGGTTCTAAGCGCTCTGCACGAGTTAATTCACCTGGTAGTCACCAGAGCCCTAGGAGAAAAGTACTATCACTGCCACTGCCACGACTGGATGGAGAGCTGACATGAAGATGCCAAGAGAGGTCAACATACAAGGCCCAAGGTCAAACATTCTGCAAGTGGTAAAGCCGTGATGAGGACCTGGGCAGACAGACCAGAAAACACACTCATAACCCTAACACTATCCTGCAGCACAGAAACTCGAAAGGCAAGATTCACTATGTATCATTTTTTCAATTGCTCTAGAAGAACCATCAGTGGTGTTCAAAAACCCACTGAACACACTTGTTAAGGCTGACAGACGAGAATGGATTCCAAGAAGCCAACTGGAACCCCTGAGTCAGAGCACACTGGAGGGTGGGTTCAAGGAAGGGGTTCCCAAGAATGCAAACACAGAGCCCTGGAGTGATTGAGAACTCCAGTCAAGCACCTGCAGCTTATGTACCAAGGTGTTCGGGCCTCCCAGACGGCCCGCGCTGAGCCCACCTGCACGGCCCCCACAAGGGCTTCTCAATTACAGGGGACTGCCAAACACACCGAGAGGTAGGTATGAGTCCCTGCCAGCTGGAAAAGCCAGACGAGGGGAAATTCTTTGAGAGAGGCTCACAGAAGAAAGGGAGAAGCCCAGGCAACCACTCAGCTGAATTCCTGGCCCTTCTCTTTACCACGTGGGCACGTAAGACAAGTGACTTGCCCTTCTGGGTCTCTGTTTCCTCACCTGTGTTACCCAACTGCTTCTTAGGGCTGTTATGATACATGTTAACAGACATATTTAGGAAATGCTAATATAGTCCTACAAATTGAAGTTGCTTTTAATCTGTTACAACCAGCGTAATTAATATAAACAGGAAAAACTGCACATAAATATCATCATAGTTGACATTTACTAAACATTAACTACGTGCCAGACAATGTCTTATGCAATCTACTTGGGTTGTTTTATTTAATTCTCAAATGCTCCATAAAGATAGGACAATTAACCGCATTTCACAAGCTAGGAAACTGAGAACCAGAAATCAAGGAACTTGCCAAAGGGACACAATGCCGAATAAGTATCAGAGCCCAGAGACGAACCCAGCCATGTGACGGCAGAGGGCACACGCTAAACCAGAATCGCACCAGCCTCTGTGGAATAGGAGAGTACAGCACACTTTCACTGAACACATATATTTTTTTTACAAGTATAGTCCTTTGTCCTAAGTGACATAGGTTTTCTCAGGTCCAGTCTCAACTCAGGCCGCTGGAGTCTCCTTTTGTCCAGGTTCTCTGGTATCCAGCCTGGGGTCTCTGAATGGCCTGTTGACAAGTCCTGTCCAGTCCTATCAGAGGTCAGCACAACTGTCCTTCTGTCTGGGTTGCTGACATCCCACACTGACCACGAAGGGCACCTGCAGGCTCGGAGCAGGCCCACCAGCAGAGAGCCTTTCCAGTGGGGTCTATTGTAAGCTGGAACCAAAATACCAGCACCAGCATTCTCCTGATTTATTATTATGTGTAAGGGATGGTGAATAAATGACTTATAGAGGCACATATATTTCCTTCATGATCTTCTCAATCAAACTTTTTTTTTTAACTGTCAGGAAAGAGGTATAGGCTTCAGTTACAGCACTTCACTGAAGACTGGCCCTGGGTTTGCATTAGCTTTTCGTCCAGATTACAACAGGCCACCTAGGTTCCTACTCCCCCAGCGTGAGATGGTAAACGGGGCACCACCAGGGGCCGAATTAAGGAGAGGCGGCAGCAGGAGCGGGGCAGCGGAGGAAGTGGCCACCCTGCGTTATGACAGAGGGACAAAGGAACGCTTCCTGAGCGTAGGAGATATGCTGGGCCCTGTGCTGGACGCCTCCTAGGTTGTCTGAGGATTACACGAGATGAAAAGCATGTGAAGGGCTCAGCCCACGCTCCACACACGCTGACCGTACTTTCTGTGATTTACTATCATGATTATTCTTTTTAAAGATCATCCCTTACGCATCCCAAATCCTACATGGCTTAAAATCAGAGCACAGCTTATTCATTTAACTTAAAAAATGAATTCCATCCTTTAATACCTCTGAAAAGCATGTGAAAAGGATGCAAATACAGAGTCCCCAGCCACAGTGATCCACATGCCATCCTCCCCCCACCACCCCCAGAAGAGCCTGGCCTCACCACACACTCTCCACCAAAATCCCTCATCCTCTCCCAATTGAAATGTCTTTTTTTCTTTGGCCCTAATTATTTTGACCGGCTTAGCCTCTCTCCCAACCAGAGAGACTTTTTTTTTTTGCCCTATTTACAAGGAAGGAGGAGAGAAAAAATGGGGTTGGCGATTCCAGGATTCTCTTTTGTGGCTGACAGAGCAGGGAGCCCCATGGACACGCCCATATTAATAATTTTGTCCAATTCTGGTATCTATTATTAATAAGGACAACCATGTGAACTTGGGGATAGTGTCCCCATTTTTATAGATGAGATGAAACCTTGGAGGGGTTAAGAAAACTGCCCAGGCCACACGCCCATAGATGGGAGAGACTGAGGTTTTCACAACTCCATTCAGCCTCCCTAAAAGAGGCTGTGCCATCCAGACACCTTTTCTATATCTGAAATAAAACCACAAAGAACTCTACCCGTGGAGCAAAAGGAATGCGGATGTGAGAGAGCACTGCCCGAGTGTGAAGCTCTGTCTCATCCCTTCCTGATGGCGTGAGCATCAATCCACGAGTTCCCTGACCCCTCCCACCTCCATTTCCTCATTCACGAACCTGGGATAATAATTCTTGTTTCATAGGGTTGTTGTGAGAATTCAAAGAGCACACTCAGTAAAGGTTATTTCCTCCCTTTCACCTGACGAGCCAGCTTAAAAAAAAAAACGATACATGAATCTGGAAAAAAAATCAGCCTTTGTAGTCTGGGGTTGCCTCACCACAGCAGGCAAAGTCCTCTTGGAAAAGTCCTTTTAAGACTTCTCTATGCCCATCGACAGACGAATGGATAAAGAAGATGTGGTCCATATATACAATGGAATAAATATTACTCAGCCATAAAAAGGAACGAAATTGGGTCATTTGTAGAGATGTGGATGGACCTAGAGACTGTCATACAGAGTGAAGTAAGTCAGAAAGAGAAAAACAAATATCGTATATTAACGCATATATGTGGAACCTAGAAAAATGGTACAGATGAACCGGTTTGCAAGGCAGAAATAGAGACACAGATGTAGAGAACAAACGTATGGACACCAAGGGGGGAAAGCAGCGGGGGGGATGGGGGTGGTGGTGGGATGAATTGGGAGATTGGGATTGACATGTATACACTGATGTGTATAAAATGGATGACTAATAAGAAAAAAAAAAAAAGATACATTCTATTTGTCGTCTCCTGAATGTGGCAGCAACGACATTTTCTCCCTTTCACTATCAAATCCCACACCATGGTAAGAATTACTCACAAAGAGTGTTTACTATTTCCTATTTCCAAAATATATTTTCCATTAGGTACTTCAAAGCTGTTAAGGCTCCCAAAGCCCTAAAGAGCCAGGCCACATTGGAGCCAGTACTGCATATGACCCTCCGGCTATAAACAAATTAGTTCTAACCCTAAGTAGATATGGAGGGTACTTGATGTTGCTCCGATATGACTCAGACTGATAGAAACACTGTAAATATCCTTCCCAAAGTTGGAAGCAGGCAGCAAATGTGAAACCATTTTCATAATAATTTGTTGAGCCAAGAACCACAAGAGAGGCTCATGTGACAGATAAGAAGAAGCCAAACTTGATTAAATCAGACCAACCATGAAATGCTTGACTGTTCTGTGCTTCCATTCTGGGCCCCTGGGAGTTCAGTCCCAGTGTCAGTCAAATCCGACACAAAACAAAACCCAACCTTCCAGCCTGAGAATGGCCAGGAAAGTTATGTTATGTTAGAAGGTGGAAAATTGACTCATATGGTCAATGAGCACATAGTTACTGGGATCAAGTTTAAAAAGATTCATATACTACACTTCGTAGCCAAATATAAAACCACAAGAAAAGCAGGGAAATATAAACTCTTCCGAAAACTAAATGTAATAAATCCGTATTTTATGTTTTTGGGCATTAAGACTCAAGGACTTTTAGTGCTTTCAATGTTCCACTGTAGCCTTTTCGAGTCTGTGTCTTTGCCAGCACGACTAGATCTGATATTGATTTTTTGTTACAAAGCCAGGAACTGAAAGAGCTTGGGACCAAATATATGATCCAGGATAGCTGATTTTCCTCCTTGTATTTCCAATTCTACAGAATTTCAGGGTGACATTTTCACCCTGTTATACACAGGACAATGAGGCAAAGTGATGGGAGATGTCAGTTGCATAATACCAGTTAAGCGACTTTCAATTTCCCTTCTTTTTGTACATATACACACATGTTCACACATACCCCCCCCCCCCCCCACGCATCATATAACAGGCAAAAGAAACTGGGCCAAGTTTTGTATGAATTCATCTCAAAGAAACACTGAAAATGGAATGATCAAAGAACAGAGAGCTCCCTTACTTCCTTGTTACTTCTCAGGCTAGAACTGAATAAACTACTTAACTTGGTAAGGTAGTCAAAGCAATATCACATCTTCGTCTTTGGAGAATTAAGACTGAACCATGTGCACTTGTGTCTGAAATGCTTGCCAATGATCAGTTTTGTTCAAGAGTCATGTCATTCTATTCCTTAGAACCTCTGAGCAACCCTGTTTATTAACTCAGGGTAGTACAGGAGAGAACACAGAATACAAGATACAATTATAACACAGGTTGAGCACCCAGTCTGGGACGAGGGGTCATCTGGAGAGGGAACGAAAGCCTTTACCCAGTAAGTCATCACTGCGAGTCCCAGAGCTTTCACATTCAACGTAAGCCATCCGTCAGGCAAGGTGTGCAGGAGTGGCTGGGGTGAGGGGAAAGTTTGCCCAGGGGTCCATGTTACAGCTTTCGTCTTCTAATTGTCTAACTGCGTTCCTCCAGTCCTGTTCTGTGCCAGTTAAGGACCCAGAACCGCCAGTAAGCCTGGCCTGCATGATGTGATGAGGGTTTGCAAGCTTATCTCATCCCGCTTAGCAGTCTGTGCACAAGACAGTGAGCAATGATTCCTGCCAATGAGCCAAAACAATATGCAAACACAGTCCCCCTCTCCTCAGTAGCTGGAACATCATTGCTGGGAGACGAGCTTGGGGTAGCACTCAGCCCTATGCACACCTGATGCCCACAGAGAAAGAAGACCGAGAAGGACAGCTCTGGAAGGAATCTCCCAAGCCCCACTCCGGTGCTATTTCTTTAAAGATGAGGAAACTAAGGCTCAGAGAGGTAAGGGACTACAATCCTTCACCTGAGCCCCCACTACCCTGGGTCACGTTTTTAGCGTAATAGTTAAGAGCAAGATCTTCAATGTCAAACACAGCTCAGATTTCCACCTCAGCTACTCCTTAGCTGTGCGACCTTGAGCAAGTAAGTCACTAAGCATCTGAGGTTCAGGTCCCACAACTACAAAATGAGGGGCCTGATGGCACCTACTTCAATAGGGGTGTTGCCAAGAATCCATGATGATTTGCATCAAGTGTTTAGTGCGGTGCCTGGTATGTAATAAGCAATGCAATACAGTGCAGCTAACCTGGTGATGATGGTGTAATTTCTTGGTATTCCTTCAAACCGCGGCAGGAATCTCTCATCAACCTTGGCCCGAATTGTTTGCAGGCTGCCGGGTTAACAATCACATCTTGGTCAGGTGAGGAGGACACCAGGTGGTTACCTGTTGAGTCCATGACTGACCTAAAAGCCCAGGGCCAGGGGCAAGGAGTCTTAGCCCTTTCAGGCTGAATTTCCAAAATTTCCTGAATTAGTGTTTCGTGCATTGGCAGATTTGCTTCCCCTGCCGCCGAGCTTCCTTGCAGTAGACAAGGTCAGAAGCTCAGCATCTTACACACGGACAACAGCTCCAGGCGGTGGCTGGACCAAGGATTCTGGGTTGTCTGCTGCAGGAGGCATCCACAGCCCCAGGCTCTGCCTCTGACCTCCCAGACTCCGGCTGCTGGCTGCCTGGGAGAGGTCAAGGGAATGAGACCTGGTTTCAGGGCACTGCAGCAGCCTCTGCACCTCACTGAGGACCCTTTCAGGAAGGCAAGAGCCAGCTACTGCAGCAGCTAGAGATGACAAAAGGCCCAGGTCTGAGGCCCACAGTCATGGGCTTCATTCTGGATGAGGGGGAAAGAGCGGAGAGGCAAAGCAAAATCATCGGCATCATCGCCATCACAGTGGTAACGAACATTTGCTGAGCACTTGCTATTTGGACTGCGTGTGTTCATTGGCACTGTCCCCATTTCACTCATGAGGACACTGAGGCTTCGCAAGGATCAGTGACTAACCCAAGGTCACACAGCAAGTAAGCTGCAGAAACAGACTTCACACCCAGGGGGCCTCAGAGATTCTCCGCATGGCTATACCGACAAGAGCACTCCCAACGGCTCATACTCACAGACTCAGGAGCCAAGCTCCGTGCAGGGCCATTACATTCTCTCACGTCATCTCCACCAAACCTCTAGCAATGAGTGCTATTTCCCATTGTACAGAAGAGGAAACCGAAGCTCAAAATGGGTGCCAAGGCTGGCGTCTGACTCTAAACCCTGAGTCTCCAAAGCACCGGGAAAGGACTAGCTTAGGAATCAGGAAACCTGGCCCTGGTCCCCACTCTGCCATTCACTGACCGCATGTCCTCAGCTAAGTCAGCAATCTGGATGGGTTACTGGTGCCATCTGTGAAACAGGATAGCAATCCCTGCTTCCTGGAGTTCTAGCAAGGCTCCAGGGAAGGGGGCAACACACACACCTGGGAGAGCAGATATCACTGTGACGGCAATGACCTTCCTCCTGGCCCAGGTTGCTGCTCGATGCAGCAGGGTCCCAGACCAGACCAAAATACTGCCCTGGTGCTACCATTTTCATTCATTCTATTCCTAAAGCAAGAAGGGTAGCAACAGAATATGCCACCCAAAAAAAGCCACAAATTTAATGTGCATCCATTCATTTCCGCTTGCAATTTATATCAGCACTAGGAAACTTAAGACCAAAGAAAATTGCTACCAAAAGTCTTTAAGGGTAAGGAGCTTTGTCACCACATACACACAGACCCCAATACTTGGCATAGCATCTAGCCCAGGATCTATCACACAATAGGAGCTCAAATATTTCTAAATTATACTGAATAGTTAACCAATTACTATTATTTGCTAAGAGCCAGGTGCTGTCTTATCTCAATTACAGTAAGTCCCCTACATACGAACCTTCAAGCTGCGAACTTTCAAAGATGTGAACGTGCGTTCCATCAACGTCAGGCATGAGTGAAACTGCAGCTTGCCCTCCGTCTCCTATTGCTGACAATCCTTCAGCTCTACTATCTCCCACCTCCTCTCTCTCCTCCAGTCAGTAACTCTTCTTGCCTGTTCACTCAATGCCAGCACCTGTATGCCAGCTGTTGTACTGTCTTATTGTACTTTTCAAGGTACTGTACTGTAAGATTAAAAATGTTTTATTTCTTGTGTTTCTTGTGTTATTTGTGTGAAAAATATTATAAACCTATTATAGTACAGTACTGTATAGCCGATTGTGTTAGTTGGGTATCTAGGCTAACTTTGTTGGACTTAGGAACAAATTGGACTTAACGAACGCACTCTCAGAACGGAACTCATTCGTATGTAGGGGACTTACTATAATCTTCCCAACCTATGAAAGAGATATTATTTTTATTCCTATTTTATAAATGAAAAAACTGAAGCTGAGAGAGGAGAAATAAGTCGGCCACGGTCACAGAGCTGCTAAGTGGTGAAACCAGACCAACCCAGGCCTGTCTGAGTCAAACCCAGAGCCCTTCTATGTAGTATGTACTGCCACCTCAGTACAATCAGAACCATTCAGACACCAGAAAGTTATGTCACTTCTTGAGGACCAGTGTGCCCTCACAGGGGGCACTGATTTCATTATTCATTCAGAAAGAAGGGTTCAAGTTTATCTAGTTCACCATTATTTCCCTACAGCACACTTTTGGCACATTGCAATTACTCAACAACTACAAAATATTCAATGAGTGAATAAGCGTTTCTTGATAGCTGTGGTCTATCGGCCCTCAAACCAATTAGGATCAATAATGAGACAAAGGCTTAATAAAACAAACAAAACCAATGCCTCGCACACCAAGTTCCAGTTTCAGGACATAAATGATCGGGGCTAATAACAGGGGTGGAGGGAGAAATTGCTGGGGCCTGAGGAGGAATCTGCCCTTGAGCTCATTTTTAAGGAAGTTAATATGTGAATTAGAGATAATGGGAGGCAGAATTCACAGCACATTAAATCATGATAATTTTATTGTAGAAATATTCCATTCCTATGCAAATATATGTTTTAATTAGCAAGTTCTATCCCAATTTTTAAAAAATCCTCAATGTTTCCATTCCAAGGAAAAAATAAATATTTGCTCCTTAATTAGGTGCAGACCAAATGAATACCGTGTACTAAACGTTCACAAGCACTATGACTCAGGCAAATGAAAGATAAACCCTTGTCCAGTGAGGGATAAATACGAGCTGGGGTTGATGGGTGGCAGGGTATGTAATTTCAGTGGGAGAAAACGTTTTGAACGTTTATTACATGCCAAGAACCAAGCTTTGTCTAGGATTTCTCATCTAGGACCTGAGAGGAGGCTGGTTTTGCCCCTATAGAAAACAGGTATATTCCTTCTAAGAAATGTCAAAAATCCAGCTTTCACCTAAGCAAAGAGGTAAGCAGCCTCAACCCCTCAGAGAATTCACACTCCAACAAGGTACAGCCTTTGAGCCAGCAAAAGGAGAACCGCACTCTGTAGGGCCCCTGAGATTAGACTCCCCCCATTCACCTAGAGAAGACACATCAACTAAGCTCTTGGGACAAGAGAGAAAGCTGGAGCGCCACCATATCTAATGTACAAAGGAAACCAGAGTAGCTATGATGGTAGCACCTTCCTGGAATATAAATTTTAGTGGGTGGCAATTTTACACATTTTCATACCACAGTAAACACAGACATTAAGGAATATAATTCAAAATGTGTATGAATTTTTAAAGATGAAACCTAAGATTCCAAAGGAATTTAAGGTTTGTGGAAGACTGCTTCAGGCCACACCCCAAACTTCTCAGCAGTATGGCTCATGTTCCTCTACCTGGGTATTTGTGGTAGAAAGTTCCATAAGGCCCTGTGTTAGTCAAATGTTGTAGTTTCCAGGCAGATCTGGAAACCACAAAGTATCTTTGCGGTGACTGCTTATTTCTGATCTGATGCATGAGGGTTCACTGTGGAGGGGAATCCCCAGACACTAGGCTAGCTACAAGTGCATGGGAACATATAACTCCCTATTCTAGAGATAAAGTAGCTGAGATCTAAAGAGGTCAGTAACTGGACCAAGGTCAAAAAGTGGCAGGGTTGGGGGTCAATCCAGGTTCAAAATCATAATACGGTCTCTCACTTATAGGAGCAAATGATCCAGGTGGCACAGTGAAATGTACAATGAAAAGATGACTCCTCACAAAATGCTCCCTATCAAACGAGTGGTGATCACAGGGCGATCCAAGGCATGGCAGGGGGATGGGGCACTAAAGCAAACCCTAAAAGACACAAAGGAATCAGACAGGTGAGAGTGGGCAATGCATTTGCTAGGTGAAGACCATCTTGGACAAAGACTGATCGCCATGCGTGACTTTCGTTCACCATAGCATAAGGAGTAGGAGATCTGAAATCTCATATCCTGCATTCAAATCCCTACTCCATCACTTACTAGCCTATGCCTTGTAGACAACTTATTCGCTTTGTCCTTTTTTCTCAGTTCTCAAGTGGAGATCCTAATTGACAGTACCACACAAGAATCTCCAGATAGGGCTTCCCTGGTGGCACAGTGGTTGAGAATCTGCCTGCCAATGCAGGGGACACGGGTTCGAGCCCTGGTCTGGGAAGATCCCACATGCCATGGAGCGACTAGGCCCGTGAGCCACAATTGCTGAGCCTGCACGTCTGGAGCCTGTGCTCCGCAACAAGAGAGGCCGCGATAGTGAGAGGCCCGCGCACCGCGATGAAGAGTGGCCCCCACTTGCCGCAACTAGAGAAAGCCCTCGCACAGAAACGAAGACCCAACACAGCCATAAATAAATAAATAAAAATAAAATTAAAAAAAAAAATAGGAGCATGGTTCAACATCATTACAGCAAAAAAAAAAAAAAACTCCAGATAATCAGGTGAGATATTTGTACATGGCCAAGCATTAGCTATTATGGTTCATTCAGTCATTCAAACATTTATTAAATATTTGCTCCAAGAAAGCCACTGTAATAGCAAATAGTAGATAAAGAATTGTATAATATAACATTATTTCCATTAAGGATCATGCAACATATTAGTAAGATAAACAAGTATGAACTGAGAGCAGAGAATAAAGGTGAGCAAATCCCCACCCAATTTTGCCTGGATGGGCCCAGGTTGGGGGTGGTTTGTGAAGCCATCAGTGGGGAAGGCTTAAGAGAGGTGACACTTGCCTATCTTTCAGATTAAATAGGAAATCACAAGGAAAGGAGTGGGGGAAAGGCACGAAGGAGAGAGGAAGGCATGGGCAGAGGCCAGAGCCTGGAGGATGCAGCTTGGTGGGGCTGTGTTGGGGGCAGGGCCATGTTGGGGGCGGGGGTGCCAGAGGCCACAAGGGGCCAAGTTTTAAGCAGAGGCACGATGTGCTCAGATGTGTGTTTTTAAAATAGGCATCAGGCAGGAGTTTGGGGGCTTAAGGGCATCGAGAGGGAATCCAGAGGGTGGGAGGTGGGTTAGGAGGCGAGATTCTAAAGGTGCCCTTCTGCAGAAGGGGCAGGAGAGTCGAGACTTCACGCTGCAAACAGAGAGAAGACAGGGGGGCCTGGGGAAACCATGCAGACTCAAGATAAACCGACAGAGAAAATAAAACTCAGTTGACTGAAGCATTTCTTTCCAGTACTGGAGGCTCTCCTCAAACATAATGAATAAATAAATATGCTTCCAATGACTACAAAGCAACACTTTGCTTCCCTTTAAATCGCTCTCCAGAGCCAGTCCTAGGAGCCCTGCGTGACACCCAGCACACGGAGCTGAGCCCCCTCCTCTCCCTGCAGGGGCCACTTAGCCAGGCAGCTCGAAGCAGAGGGCAGAGAGGGTAGAGTTCAGGAAAAGGGCCCACCTTGCCTCCACCTCACCTGGTGACCTTGGACAAGACCCTCCCCACCCCAGCCTCAAGTTTAACGTCCCACCTGGAAAACAGGGCCCCTGTGACCCCTTGTAGCTCATATGCTCCCTGATTGTAACGATGGGAATTTCCTTTCCAGGCTTGGCCATGACACCCCTGTACTTCTCTGAAGTCATCATCCACACCCAAAATGTGGACCAATCCACTACGGTTTAGAAATGAAGACTGCCTGAGGGACTTCCCTGGTGGTCCAGTGGTTAGGATTCTGTGCTTTCACTGCTGAGGGCGCTGGTTCAATCCCTGATCAGGGAACTAAGATCCCACACGCCGCGTGGCGTGGCTAAAAAATTTTAAAAATTAAAAAAAAATAAGAAACGAAGACCGCCTGGCAGTCAGCCATTGTCACCGGAGGAGGTACTGAGTACACTCCTTACACAGCTCAATCACATTTGTATTGATCACCTACTATGCAAAGGACTTAAAATGCCTGACTCAACCCTCGTGCCATTCTCACGAGGTAAGGACTACAGCATTCTCCTTTTGCTCAAGAGGAGACGGCAGCTTAGAGAGGATAGGTAACTCATCCAAGGTAGCCTAGCTAGTAAGTGATGGAGCTGGGACAGAAATCAGTCTGTATGGCTCCAACCACACTCCCATCCCCTACGCCGTACTATCTCACTTGCACAAGCCCACCTCTCTGACGTTTCTATACAGATAGAGAACATCAGAAACAGGAGGGGCTTTGGCATTACCTGGCTCAGGGATGCCACCCCTCACCCTCTCCTTACCTGTGGCAGACATGGCTAATCAATCACAGAATTTTCCCCAACTGACTTATGACCACAGATCCATTTCTAACTGGTCAGAATTCAAGATGAAACCTGATCCTTTGTCTTCATCTTTGCCAGAGAAAACTGAATCCTGTTAGAGGGATGTGATGTGTTTAAGGTAACACAGCTGGTTCATAAGAGCTGGAACTAGCATCTTCATCTCTTGACTCCCAGTTTAGCAGGCTGAGGGGGAGACCTCTCTATGCAAAGGACAGAGCCTCTTCTAATGGAATAGAGATAAACAGGAGAAGAGATACACCTAAGATGACCACAACATCAAGTTCCAGAAGGAGAATGTCCCATGTCTAGCCCTAACATGTGGTTCTCAGATACTGTAAGTCCTCCAACTAACGGCCCACTACAGAACAGCATTTCTGCTTAATTCTGATTGAAACACATAGTTCATACAGCTGAGAAATTAACTTTTTTTTTCAAGCTAACGAATATTTGAAATGGGAATCCCAGAAAACTCATGAATTAAACAAAAGAACAATAATGCTACTTATTTAGTTCCTTCTGGAGAGACTGGATTTTCTTCAAGCTTTACAGGGAAAATTGACAACTTAAGCGACTCAGCTACCTACACCCAAAGGAGGAGCTATCTATCCCATTTCCAGGACATGGCAGAAGCAAGCTCCCAGAATCAGGTCCTTAGGAACCAGCCAGACTCTTCCCCTAGCCCTGAGGCATACAGGACAGGTGGTCCCAGACATGCCCAGAAGGAGTTCTTCCTCATCAGACACCATGTCAGGAGAGGGGGTAGGGGAGCGCAGACAGCACCACCAAAAGTCAGGAACAGGTAACCAAGCTGCTGGGCACGTAGGCAGAGGCAGGCACGGAAATAGGAAGGAAGATCATTAGCAAGGAAGAAAGCAGCGCCCAGGCTGCCTCCAAAAGGGCAATCAGAAAATTCAGGGTTCCCTCCGAGGTACTCCTCTTTGCAATCTCTGGGTGTGGGGAGAGGGGGGTCTTAAGCAGGCACATCAGAAGAAACCTGTTTGATACCAAGCTTTCTTCCCTGGAAGCATACCTGGAACCTCTCCAGATAGATGACTCCTGACAACTTTGCACCCAGGAAATGCTCTCATCACCGGATCAACCTGTGCAATAGCCTGTTTCCACAAATACACTGCGTTCTTTGTGTGAACAGGAATAATGATACTAAGGTTATAAAAATCACTCATCCAAAATTATCTGCAGAGCGGTAAGCAAGCAGGGAGGGTTCTGACGGTGAAAGTCTCAAAGGTCCATTCATTAAATATTAACTCTTACTTGTGAGAGGGAGAGCTGGCTGGGGGCAGCAGAGAATGGAAAATGGAAGACTGTCCCCAAACTTGACAGGGCCTGCTCCAGGGATAGTCATGTGTCTGCAGGGTTAGAACAGGTCTAATGAGCCAGGAATTGGCATTTCTGCAAATAAGTTTCCTTCTAAAAAGGGAACTCATTATTCCCAGAATCACATTTCTGAATTCATGAAGGTAAAATTACAGCAGTTAAGAATCATGCCTTTTCTTCGCCAAATGAATAGAAGCTCAAAATACTGCCAAACAAAATCCCAGGTCAAATTCCACGAGCAAGCATACCACGTTACCAGAAATGCACACAGATGTGGAGAAACACTGACTGGCACGGGGCCTCTACTTAACGTCCTGTGTCTCATCACAGTCAAAAGACTCATTCATCCCTCATCCATTCCTTCAGTCCACAAATGTCTGCCAAGCACGGGGCCCTGTGTTAAGTGCTTAGGAAGAGAGGTCTCAGTCCCAGCCTAGTTTACTGAAGATAACTTTTTCCAGGAGTGATGTGATGGTTTTATAGGGTTCTAGTCCTGGCTTTTAGAGATGCTTTGCCTTCGAAAAGTGAGGAGGTCCTGCAGAAGCCACTTTTTAAAAAAAAATGAACCTTTACAGAGCCCCGGCCTGCAAGATTATCTGGCTCTAGAGTCTGGGGTAATAGACCCAGCTCTGTCTGCCTCAGCAGCAGATCCTGAAAGAGTCTGAATCTTGAAAGAGTCTGAACTCATGAAGGTAAAATTCATGAATTTTACCCCAGTAGAGGGCCCTCCTCTACTGGGGTCCCCTGCATCTCCTGACCCTGGAGGCTGGTGTTTCTGGGCAGAGCAGCTGGGGGGTGGGGCAGGAGGAAGAAGACGGGAACAAAGACAGAGCAGTGAAGAACAAAATCAAACAACTTCCAAGTCACATCCTACACATCCTGTGTTGACCATCCCTCATTCCCACCAAAGCACTATATTGGTAAGTGCTGTGGAAAAAGAAAATGCCCTTCCCATGTTTTCTATGGGCACACAAGTGATTCTGTCACTTGAGTTGCCCTGCCTGGTGGCATGTACCTGGATGTGTGGTGAGTCCCTCTCTACAGGACGTGTCTGTCCATCTATCGAATGGATGAACATCTTATGGGCATTACCAGGTGACCGGCACTATACTTTGTATGGATTTAGATCATTTAATTCTCAAGGAATCCTGTGAGGTTGGTCCTCTTTTTGACCCCACTTTAAAGATGAACAAACTAGGGGCTTCCCTGGTGGTGCAGTGGTTGAGAATCTGCCCGCCAATGCAGGGGACACGGGTTCGAGCCCTGGTCTGGGAAGATCCCACATGCCGCGGAACAACTGGGCCCGTGAGCCACAATTACTGAGCCTGCGCGTCTGGAGCCTGTGCTCCACAACAAGAGAGGCCGCGATAGTGAGAGGCCCGCGCACCACGATGAAGAGTGGCCCCCACTTGCCGCAACTAGAGAAAGCCCTCGCACAGAAACGAAGACCCAACACAGCCATAAATAAATAAATAAATAAAAATTAAAAAAAAAAAAGATGAACAAACTAAGCCTCAGAGGATATAAGGCATTTGGCCGAGGTCACACGGGGCTGACACATAAATCTAGTCTCCTAACCACTGAACTCCACTGCGTCCTACTGTAATCACTGGACTACGTGACGGTGTCCACTGTACTGTGAGGACACTGAACGCCAGGACTGAGTCAGATTCTTCTCTGCCTCCCCAGCACCTCTCAGAGGGACCAGCACACAGTGGGCACTTAGCAAATGGCCACCAAGTAGATGTGTGAGCGAGTAAGTGAGTGAGCCAATTGGTGAACGTTGCTGGTCTCCATGCTGAATCCTCGGCCATCTAAGACAGTTCCAGAGTAGAAACATGCAACATTCAAATGAAATTCAAGTGAAAAAGTCCCTCAACTTTATTAAGATGTTCGACTTAATATCCATGTTTTCAAAGTTTTTTGTAATAATTCTCTTTTAAAATGACTCACTTAAATTAACATCCCCCTACAGTAAAACAACAGCCACAGAAGCAGGGCCAACAGAAGTACATCTGCTTAGACAAGTATGTGTCACTTTAAGAAAAACTGAGATACAAATCCCAAGTATCTATGTAGAAACCTATATAAGGAGAGGCACTTTATTATAAAAAGTATTCACCATAAGTTTCCTCCAAAGAGCCCATTGCCTTGGAAATTTTGGGTTTAAATGTCTGATTTCAACACCTTTCAATAAACACATCTTTTGAGCTATGTCCATCCTAAGGAAAATGACCAATTAGTTATACTTATTAAGAAGAGTACAAGGCTTCATGTCATAAAAGTCCAAGCCAATATCAGAAACTTTTAGGGACATCTGTCTGTGACAAAGCTCCAGAAGATGTAACAACATTCCTAACCCCACCAAAACGAGAATTCTTACAAGGCAGTATTATATGACACACTTAGGTCTCATTGAAAGGAATCTGCCCCAACAAAGCAAATAAAAAATTCAAAGTCTTTTCACTTTCAGTCGATGACTAAGATGAAAACAGATCCCAATCTTAGGAATTTAACTTCATTATTAAGCCATGAGGGTCAGACAATCAGAACCATTCATTATGATAACTGCTTAGCCTGTAATTAAATTCATTTTCTCGACATGAATATTCATATTTTCCTGTAATTGTTGGTATAAAAGTAAGTGAGAATGTTGGCCTTCTCTTCTAAGGAAATTAGCATTTGAAATATTTCTGTGGAGAAACAAGCTACCTAAAATGATGAATGAACACTTCCCTTCCTGGGAAAGCACACAGCCAGTTATTTCTCCCAAGGCCTCTCAAGGAAAGCAGAATCTACACCTGCACAAGGCTTCAGGCACTGAGTCTGTATCAGATGGGAAAGCCTTGGTCAGACTTAGTCTGAGAGGGTCTTCCTGGTCTCTGGCATCTTAAAAGACACACACCAATTATCTTGCTTTTATTACTATTCCCAACACACACAGGACAGCACGAAGCCTCAAGTTTTCTTATTTTGTTTAATGCAATAGAAATTGCTGGCTTTTATCACGCCACATATATAGTCCATCAGGAAGGAGAAGCTGCAGATTATCAGGTGATCTGGAAACATGCAAGGTGCCTGGGTAAGTCCACAGCATACTAAGAAGCTTTCTGAAGTGCCTCTGTTTGGTCCCCACCCTCATTCTGGGGTAATCCTCTGTTTGGGTAAGGCCACCACTGGGGGAGGCGGGGCTCTGTCATCAAACAGGTCAGTTTCAGGACCACAGCTTAAGTGGTAACAAAGGGTAATGCCAGTAGTTAGAGCAGTTAGTAGATCTGTGCGCTGGCTTTTTGTTCATGCATCAACCGTCAAGGATGATTACAGGTTTAAATAAGACCATCTATCAAAGTATTCCCTTTACTGGTTGATCACAGACTCATAAGAAGAATGAGCACTTCACACACTGTGAGAAGGATCCCTTCACATACCTAGCAAGTGGTTAGCCAACATTTGTTTGGCTGCTACTGAAAAAAAAAAAAAAAAAAAAAAGATGAAATTTTAGAAATAGACACATGTAAACTACTATTGAGTGCCTGCTATGCTCCAGGCACCCTTGTGGGCAGTAGGTCTAGAATGTGCATTCTCAAAGGGGCACCACTGCTCCTCGAGGGGTTTTTGAGGGATGGAAAAATTCTTACTCCTTTTATATACAAAGTACAGATATAGTACATAAACAGATGTATGGTATATGCGTGACAATAAAATTTCACGGAGGCGGGCAATTAGCAAAAAAAAAAAAAAAAAAAAAAAAAATCTGAAAAGTCTCCATAGGAGAGTGATAATGCGGGGAAAAAGTTGAAAAACACTGGTCTAGAGTAATGAATACACAGAAATTCTTCCCTTCATGGAGCTAATACTCTATTGGTATCAGACAGACGATCAACAAGTAAAATGTGGTCTATTAAGGATAAGCGCTATGGAGGAAAATGAAGCAGAGAAAGGAAGTAAAGACTGGCCAGGAAGGGACAGAAAGGAGGGAAATAGGAGAAAACTACCAGTTCTATGATTAATTCATCAATTTTCCTCCCAATTGTGGCTGCTAATGTAACTTCCATGTGAGAAAAATTAAAATCTGATGACAAATTAAAAGGGTAGTCCCTATAACTCAGCACAGCTCCATTATATAATACATAATGTGCTATAATATAGAAAAAAAGTAAGAAGTATTATGGTCAAACAAGAGATTTATACGTGGCAGGGGTAGTCTCAAGTATTGAAAAGCAGCATGAAATTCCTAATGACCCCATCTTAAACACCATCTTTGATGACATATTTTCAGCAGTTCATATGAGTCCTTTAATATTCTCTTTCCCCCCAATTGAATACACAGTTGACTATCTTAATTCCAATGTCCACCCATTTGAGACTAATGATTTGCTATTTGGGGCATGTTTAATGATTCCCAGTGTTATCTTCACATTTATGAGACCCAAGCTTCAACACCATTATTCTCATTTTATCACACATGTTTATGAAATAATGAGGAAAAATGCACTGAAAGTTTAAAGAATTGCTGGAACATGTAAGGCTATACAAGCAGAGATGATGATCTTGCCAATAACATGAACTGTCAGGCTCTGCCAGAGCTCAGAATGTCTGTCTGCCAGGGCACATCTGAACAGTGACATAAAACTAGTGAACGTAAAGATGTACAGGGGCATCAATTCATAATGTACTAAAACGAAGTTTATGCAAAAGTTGAATCTGAAAAAGTTGGGACCACCTTAGTGCATCCCCTATTAGATCATAAGAGAAGTTTCAAGAGTCACTTTGGGAAGTTTACTCCAGAGGTAGTTTTCTCCTAACTAATAATGCTACAAAGTTTCCAGTTTCCCATAACACTGGAACATCTTTACAGATGCTAGGCAAAGTTATTCTCCAGGGGAGCAGTTTATGATTTGAAAGGAAAAACAGCATAGCTCAGCCCGGTTTGTAGGCTGAGTTCAGCCTCCCTGTAGCTTTGCCACATCTTTTCTATGGGGAAATTAACAAGAAAAGCTCTAGGCTTAATGTATTATTGAAACTTGACTACAAGCTAATTGGGAAAGAGAGATCATGGGGAAATGCTGTTTACTGCTGGTGTCTCCAATACAAATCTGGAAAATGGTAAGACACTTAGTGGACAGAGGACTGCTTACCAGGTAGGCAGGATATATGGGTACATGTGACTTACTGTGCGTTTTGCCAAATTCTTCCTTAGAATAAGTGACATGCTTTCAAGGAGCAGATTGCAAAATCATGGTCCATAAGGAGGAAACAGCCAAAGAGAAATCCTTAAAGAATGTAAGCTGGGAAAGGAAGCTGGTATAACTCAAAAGGCCAGTTTATACCCAGGTCCCAAAGCACCCACCTTCCTACAGATTTCAGGGACAGCTAGAAACTTGAAAAAGCATCAGAGATCACCCTGGAAGCAGCAAGCTGAGATTCAGAAACTGTCTCTGCTAAGCCTAATAAAGCAGTAAACTCACATACATGCCTTCATGACGATTTCTAAATCTCAGCCCAGTCTTTTTTTTTTTTCCCCTCCCCTTAAATAAAAGAAAATTGTTATTGCTGCCTGTTTAATAACAAGAGGAAAGTGCATGGAGAGATGTGCAGGCAGCAAGAGGCCCACGTCCCTCTCGCAGGCTGTTCCAACCACCTGGGAAAACAATTAACCAGCCAGCCCTGCAGTTCAGCTCCTTCTTTTAAGGGCCTCAATCACTGGAGACTGGGAGCTTGGGCCCAGTCCAATTTCATAGGCACTCGATTGCACGCGGTGCATTTCAAGTGTGAAACAGTTCAGTTGGTTTTCTTGGTTCTTGTTTGTGCTTCTAATATTACTTATTTGTGGAGAGGAGATGAAGTACCATTCTCCCCCCACAGCATGAAAGCCCTCAACACTCAATGCCTTCGCAGGGCTCTGTACTGAAACACGTCCACCACGCCAGCTCAAGGGCCCCCCAGGAAACCCAGGCAGTGCTGAGACCGGCCATGCCCAGAAGTACCAGTACCTGAGCAGAGCAGGAGGAAGGCCAGGCTGCAGCTCCGGGAGCACAGGCTTTGGACACAGCGCAGACCTGTGCTTGGGTTCCCTCTCTGCCACTTTCTAGTGGGACGATCCTGAGCAAGTTAGTTACCTGCTATAAGCCTCACTCTAACTCATTATAAATTGGGGATCGTAAAACTACCTCATAGAGGGTATCACGAAAATAATTTGAGAACATGCACCATGCTTGGCACAGTGACGGGCACACGCCACGCTCAACAGCCGTTGACTATCATCATCAACATCACTATTAGGTACCAAGAGGTACGAAAGATCTCTCCATCATCACTCAGCCCCTACCCAGGTGCCCCCTATAGTCACTTCCCTGCACAGAACCTTTCCTAAGTGGTTCAGACGTGTGCACCCACATCCCAACACAAACTTCGACCTTCCACACATTTGCATGCTAAGGCACGGAGCGTGACGCCCCAGTGCACACACACTTGCTAAAGCAGGGGTTTCCCCCTGCAAAGGAATCACCTGGAAAGCTTGTTAAAACACAGGTTTCTGGGCCCCATCCTCAAAGATGCTGATGCAGTATGTCTTAGGTGAGACTTAAGAACTGGCATGTCTGATGCGCTGGTCCAAGGATCACATTTTGAGAACCACTGCGCTAAAGGAAGGAGAAATAGGAGACAAGCTCAAGAACTGAGAAAGGGAAATGTGCAAACAAAAGTTACCTTCAAAAAGCTCAGAACCAGCTGGAGTCCAGCCCTTGACCAAGCCAGGAGGGGACCCCACGTGAGCATCCGGAAAGGCTGTAGGCAGGCGTCCTCCCTCTCGAGGCACCTTGCCACACTCCTGCAACTTGCGCTGTGGGGCTGACCCAAGGCCACCGCGCAACAGGGACATCCAGACCACAGCTGGGCCCTGAAGAGAGGGGGTTTCTGGACACAAGACCACCAGTGAGCTGTACATCGTCCTGCTCCGGGATTGCCTCCTCCTCCGTGTACCTACAATGCCGCAGCCTAATGCTTCTTCACAGGGAGACTGATGGGCACATTTCACGCTAATTCTTTCTGGAGTTGGGAAGCTTTTATTTTCCTCATGTCAAGAAGAAAATGATGGCAGACATTTCCAGTAGAAATGCCACTGCATTCTTTATAATGTCATTCGGCTACTGCCAGAATTAAACTACTGACCAAATTAATCTGTTTACCACATACATTGTGGCTTGATCTTCTTGCCCTGAGGGCTGAAGTGTCATGCTGCAGAGGCGTCTACATTTATTCTCAGTAAGTAATGCTGGGCCATGAACTGCCCCGTACACAGGCAGGGGCCTTAATGCTAAGAAAGCGACAAGGATACAGGGTCATCGTGTATCCACCATGCTTCACCACGTCCCTCAGGGTTATGCCAAACCCTCTAGCACGGTGTGAGTCCAAATGCTCAGACTCTCATCTACTCCCACAGCATTCATGTCTTCTGTTCCCATCCCCTGTGCTCTAGGCATCGTACCAAGGGTTCAGGACTCTCCCATCTCTGCGCCTGTGCACAGACTGCCCTCTCCTCACTTCTCTGTGTGTTTAACTCCTACTCATCCTTCTGGTATTAGTGTAAGTATCACTACTGTGTGCCTCAATAGTGCCTGTTATGGACTGAATTGTGTCCCCAACCAAAAAAAAAAAAAAAAAATAGTCCTAATCTCCAATATGATGGTATTTGGAGACTGGGCCTTTGGGAGATAATTAGGGTTAGATGAGGTCATGAGGCTAGGGTCCCCATGGTGGGATTTGTGCCCTTATAAGAAAAGGAGAAGACACCAGAGCTCTGTATCTGCCACGTGAGGACACGGCAAGAAGGCTGCCACCCACAAGCCAGGAACCAAAGCAGCCAACATCCTGACCTTGGACTTCCAGCCTCTAGAACTATGAGAAATAAATGTCTATTATTTAAGCCACCCAGTCTATGGTATTTTGTTATAGCAGCCCAAACTGACTTATACATCCCCACCATAGCATTCCTGTTTCTGATAATTATTTGTATCCAGATTGTAAACTGTGTGAATCCAAGGACACTTACTGGCCAGGGTATCTCCAGAACATAGTAAAGCAAGTATTTATCAATGAGTGAACAAACCAACAAACGAATGAATGAATGGGTAACTCTGTGTACCTCCCCACCCCTTTCAGAGGCTCCCTTTATCCATCTGAAAAGTGAGCCATTTTGACTGAGGATTTCTAACAAAATCTGTGACCAAGGGATACAGCAGAGGCTCCACAGCTGCTGCAATGCCTCAAGTTCAGAGCATACAGGGAATCAGAAGACCCTACCCCACGCTAATTCTGTACTATGTGAGCTGCTCAGACCTCAGCATTTAAGGCAGTGCAGAAGGACTCAGAAAGCCAGCAGCCCACAAAGGAAGGACTCTCAAACGCTCAGCATCCAAGAAAGTGCCTCAGGATCTACTGTAGTAGGCTCAAGGCTAGGCTAGCCTTAGGAATTCTTAATCAGTTGTATGTACTAGGCCCTAGGTGCAATTTTATTTGACAGAAAAATAGATTTTTCTGCTTAGCAGAAAAAAATTAAATTTAATTTTTGGGGTAGTTGGGGGGAGGGATAAATTGGGAGATTGGGTTTGACATATATACACTACTATATATAAAATAGATAACTAATAAGGACCTACTGTATAGCACAGGGAATTCTACTCAATACTCTGTAAGGACTTATATGGGAGAAGAATCTAAAAAAGAGTTGATATATGTATATGTATAACTGATTCACTTTCCTGTATGGCAGAAACTAACACAACATTGTAAATCAACTATACTCCAATAAAAATTAGAAGGAAAAAAAAAAAAAGAAAGTGGTGGTTGTTTTCTAAAGCTTCAATCCCACCAGTTGGCATTACTCATGAGGAGGAAGAACTTTGTAAGGATAGCAAGTTGAATTATTTGCCATATTATGACTTAAGCCAACCATTTCATAGGGTCTTGAAATCCTGATGATCCTCTGGCTCTGGCAGAATCAAAATAAAACAAGAATCTGTGAGAGTTTGGCATCTATTGCCCACCTCAGTGCCAGGCATTGAAATGTGCAAAGGAGCCTGAGGTCTTTCCATTTTGGTTTAAAGAACAAGCTAACTCGCGCATCAGTGTCTGTAGGACGAGGGAACAGAGGCAATGACCTGAACCAGGGACTGTCTTGGAAGAAAGGCCTATGGCTTCAGAACAGACCCCTGGGCTTCGCAAACAGAGATCAGGTACGTTATCATAGGGCTTGTAGAAGCAAAGCAACAACAGCCAATACTGCCATTAATTATAGACTACAGACCACCTAAGCAGGTTTGTGACATACCAGCAAGCCTCTCAGACACTCCCATCCCCTGGATCTTTGCTGTCCTATTCCCTGGGGGCTTCCGTGGTTAATAGGGGCTGTTGCGAGGCTGATACACCTATGAACAGGAACTGCAAAACTCTGCGACCTAGACATTTCCCCATCAATGTCCAACACAGAAAGAGTGTAAATTCCATTTCTTTAACAAAGCTGACGAGACCAAAAAGCAATGATGAGCAAACCAAGCCTGCTTTCTTCTCATGCCCGCCTCTCCACTTACCAGCAGAGAGGAATGCGAGGCTTCTGATTGTTGCCAGTTGACCTGAGAAGCCCTGAATGACTCAAACAAGCTTGGGGACTTACAAATGGCACATCACCGGTGCAAGAGCAGGGAGGGCTCTGGCCAAACTCCAGGACGAGGAGGCTACAGTGGTCCACTCTCCGTAGAGGTGGCTCCCAGGCCATCCGAGTGAGACTCAGATTGCACACACCACGGAAGCACGATCCCACCCAACACTACCCAACAGGACAGAAACACTAATCATCTTCAGAATACTGCTTGCGTGTTACTCCAGTGGAATTGCAGTACCAAAGTGCAAAGATTTAAAAAAATCACCTCTATGAATATTTTAAATGTTTTGCCGAGGGGCAGAAAGCATCTACAAATATAATATTTTCAGTTTAATTACTACATAGCAGCCCTTGCCCAGATAATGGATTTACCTCCAAGCAATGTCAGAATTTAGGAACAATCTAAATATACCTCCGCAATCACTCATCAGTTTTGATACATGAATTCGCTAGGACTGGGAGATGACATCGGTCTCTTCAGCAACAAGGTGAGCACAGACACCGCAAAAAAAAAAAGGCACTGGGAGCAGCCTGAGCTGCTCTGCTCCAGGCCTTTTTAGTTCTGATTGTGGGTGGATTCTTGATGAGACTGGAGCCGCTCTTGCAGAAGCACCTGGTGCTCGCTAGACACACAAAGGGAATCGTCATCTGATCTTGTCTGGGACACGGCAGGAAACTTAAAGAACAGAATAAAACGAGGCACTTATTTTGGCCTCTCCTTCTATGGCTAAGAACAGGAAGATGTAGGGAAGAACTGAGAAAGAAAATAATGAATTTCGATGTTACAGAGGGTATGAGTCAGGACACTTGAACACACGTGAAGGGAATTCAACATGAACTAGCTAAGCCAAGGAACACACTTCACTAGCTTTTGTAAACAGCCAGCTCAAAGGGTGGCTAGTCTTAGGGGTGACTGGTACCAGGGGCTGCTTCATCACCAGGTCAGGGAGGCATGGAAGTGCTCAGAGCCCTAGCGCCATCAGGGGCACAGAGTCTATGGGAAGATGATACTCTCATTTGAATCACAGGGTTACAGAGAAGGAAAGACACATCTCCTAGAAAGGTAGATGCGATGGCTACTGCTCTGGGCAGACAAAACGACAGAGGTCCAGGACAGGGGGCTCAGAGAGGAGAGGAATTACACTGAGAGCAGTCTTGTCATTGCTATAGAGTGATGGGCAACAAAGATCGCCTTTTGCCTCTGAAAGAAAAGCAAACCAAGACTCCCTAGCACTCTGCTATTTAGATGCAGGAGAGAAGCCCTTATAACGAAAGGGGCTCGTCACATACAGGATTACATACTCCAGACCCTAAGCCTTCCCCATCTTTCTTTATATACAGACATCCACTGGCACCCCTTGAGTTACCACCTACTGTCAGCTCAGAGCTGCTAAGGGCATGGAGGGAGGCTGGTTTTATCTTGTGAGCAGCTAGCTTCTGAAATGTTATGCAAGAGCCTTGTCTCAAATCAACAGCATCCCTGAAGACACACTAGTTCAGTGGACAAACACCTTCACACCCAAGGACCTGGGGACTCTCCTTGGAAAGGAAAGGTCGCCTCACCCATCCACGACAAAAGGAACAGTAAGTGGAACCAGTGAGAGCAAAAGACCACAGGACCGCCTCCTGATGTCTATTAAAAACAAACACGCGCAAGGGATGTCTATTTTATTCTTTGGGCTTACTTGGAAATTCCAAATACAATGAATCTTTAGTACTTTTGTAAGAAGAAAAATAAAAGTTGCTTCATTTAAAAAAAAATATTGAAGCATTAGATCAGAATAAAATGGATATATATTAATTTCTGTTAATCTATCAATTTGGGGACAGGAATTTTAGATGGCATACTGCTCATTCCTTTTCTATATACTTCTATGAAAATTTCATAGGACTATGAAATGTTTTCACAAGATATTAAATGCTTTTGAAATGCCTTCAAAAATATATTAAACCTGATTCCATCACATCATATATCTTTTTTCACTGAAATTTTTATTGAAATCATTGTAGATTCATAAACAACTGTAAGAAATAATCCAGAGAGAGCCCATATACCTTTCTTCAGTCTCATCTTACAGTAACTTCTTGCAAGGCTATGGTACAGAATCACAACTAGGATATCTGCATTGATACATTCCATCCATCTTACTCGGATTTCTCCCAATTTTACTTGCACTGTATAAAGTTTACCTCTATACACTTTCATCCCATGTAGATTTGTGCATCCACCATCACAGTCAAAATACAAAACGGTCCCATCACCACAAAGATCCCTGGCATAGCCATTTTATAACCACACCCTTTTCCTCTTGACCCCTCTTAGTCATCCCTAACCACTGGCAATGACTACTTTTTCTTCCATTTATAAAATTTTGGCATTTTGAAAATTTTATCTATAAATGGAACCATACAGTACGGAACCTTACGGGATTGGCTTTTTTCACTCAGCAAAATCCCCTGGAGATTCATCCAGACCATTGCATGTGTCAATAGCACATTCCTACTTCAGTGCTGGGTACTATTCCATGGTGTGGATGTACCACAGTTTAACACTGACTCACTGAAGGACCTCTGGCCTGATTCCAGGTTTTAGCTATTACAGATAGAGCTGCTATAAACATTCATGTGCACATCTTAAACTTGCACAATGTTATATATCAATTCTATCTCAATAAAGCCGGAGGGGGGAGGCGAATAACAGGGAAAAAAAGTGGTAGGACTCATCTGGCCATTTGGAAACTGGTATATTTTTCTATATGTGAGCTGTATATTTTTTCTATGCTTTTAAAGTCAATGGTTACAAAAATCATTTGATTTAGATTATCTCCTATACACTGAGTCTTGGTCAATCATATAAAACAATCTTACGTTAAAAAATTAAGTGCAAGTTTTCACATGAACACAAGTTTCCATTTCTCTGGGATAAATGCCCAAGAGTACAATTGCTGCGTTGTATGGCACTTGCATTTTAGAGCAACTATACCATTTTACACTCCTGCCAGCAACTGCGAGTAATTTTTGTCTCCACACCCTCACCAGCATTTGGTGTTGCCACTATTTTTTTCATCTTAGCCATTCTGCTAGGTGTGTAGTGGTATCTCCTGGTTATTTTAGTTTGCATTTCCCTGATGGCTAATGATGCGGAAAACCACTTCATGTGGTTATTTGCCATCTGTGTATCCCCCCTGGTAAAAGGTCTCTTCATGACTCTTGCCCATTTTCTAATTGGCTTGCCAGTTTTTTGACTCTTGACTTTAGAGAGTTCTTTATACAGGGCCAGGTGCTAGCCCTTTGTTGGATGTGTGTGCTGCAAGCATTTCCAGTATATAGCTTGTCTTTTCATCTTTCTAACAAGGTCCTTCACAGACTACAAGTTGTTGATATTTTGATGAAGTCCAATTTATCAAATTTTCCTTTTATGGATCATGATTTTGTTCTCAAATCTGAGAATTCTTTGTCTAGTCCTAGATCCTGAAGACTTTCTCTTATATTTTTTTCTCCTATAAAATTTGTATGGCTTTACATTTTACATTTAAGTCCATGATCCATTTTGAGTGAACTTTTATGTTAGGCATGAGGTTTAGGATTTTTCCTCATGGATGACCATGGCTCTAGCATCATTTGTTGAAAAGGCTGTGTTTCCTCCATTGAAATGCTTTTGTACCTTTGTCAAAAATCACTTGAGCATATTTGTCTGGTTATATTTCTGGGTTTTCTATTCTGTTCCACAAATCTATCCCTCTGGCAATACCACACTGACTAATTACTATAGCTATATAATTAGTAAGCTTTAATATAAAATAGAGGGAGTCCTCCTATTCTTCTTTGTCAAGATCATTTTACCTATCTTGGGCCTATGCCTGTCCATATAAATTTTAGAATAAACTTACCTACATCTACAAAAATCCTTGCTGGAATTTTGATAGAAATTTCTTTAAACCTGTGCGCCAATTTGGGGCGATGGATATCTTTACTCTGTTGAGGTTCCCAAGTCATGAACAAGATATGCCTATTTGTTTAGGTATTCTTTGATTTCTTTCATCAGTATTTTGTAATATTCAGAACACAGATCCTATGCGTGACTTAAGCGTATATATAAAGATTTCATTTCTTTGGAGTCACCATAAATGGTATTGTGTTTTCAGTTTCAATTTTCATATATTCATTGTTAGTGTACAGAAACATGACTGATTTTTGTGCATTTGTCTTATATCCTGTTATCTTTGTGAGCTTACCTATTGGTTCTAGGAGGCTTTTTTTAAAAAAGTATTCCTTGGGGTTTTCTACATAGAACCCCGTGTCATCTACAAACAGGCACAGTTTTATTTCTTGCTTACCAATGCCTTTTCTTTTTCCCACCTTATTGCAAGGGCTAGAACTTCCAGTTCTATGGTGAATAAGAGTGGTGAGAGCAGACTTCCTTGCCTCACTCCTCAAAGCAAGGGGTTCCCCAGTCCAAGCCACCAGTGTCTCTTGGTTGAGAAGGAGAGTCTTGGGCCATGAGGATAAAGAGGTGTCCCTGAGTGCTTGTTGTAGAGGGCAACCTCCAGCCATCCAGGGGTCTCTGGGTAGGGGAGGGGAGAACAAAGAAGCCTTCCCAAGCCAGGCCACATGTTGTGGAAGGGACTCTTTTGCTGGTGGCCCCCCAGCCACTCTTGTATCCCTCAGTGAGAAACAAAAGTTTCAGGCACCAGCAGGGAAGAACACTTCCCGTGGCTACCGTTGTTGGTGGAGCCAAGGTACTGGGTTCACCAAATGTTGAAGGTACTCTTATTGTATCAAGGGAGGGATGGGCCGACCTGGGGTACTTCCTGGTGCTAAGCTGTAGGTCAGGAAAGGCCGTAAGACACTCTGCCACTGTGCTGTTCCTCCAGTCCTGGGTCGCAAGCCAACACCTTCCTCTTACCACCTTTCAGATTCTCCTTTGGTTGCCTCTTAATGCTTTATCCAGGGTTTACTGTCACTCTTAGTAGGGAGGAGCAGGGATGAACACATCTATGCCATTTCATCCAGACCCAGAAGTTGCACCAAATACCTTCAGATCTTTTTAAAAGTGAGAGGGAGTGAAGTCTTTCTTTCAGCAGAATTCCAAATAATATGTGCAGATACTGCTCCTTCCAGGAGGTGGGGCTTAGCTCCTGCCCTCCCCATTTGAGGGTAGACTAGAAGTAGTGACTTGCTGCCGAAGAAGAGTGTGAAGAAAGGGAAAAGTGGCTTTACAGAAGAGAGCGCTGGAAAACACTGCTTTTACCAAGTGATGAAAGTCTGGAGTTAAGCTAACAGTCATGCACCAATGCCAGTGTCTTAGTTTTGACAAGTGTCCCGTGGTTATATGAGATGCTATCAATGGGCGAAACTGAGTGATGGGTATACACAAACTCTCTGTGTATCTTTGCAGATACACTTCAGATTTACCTTTCTGTAAATGTAAAAGCATTCCAACGTGAAGTTCATTTTTACAAAGTTAAGTCAAATGATATAGAATCCTACTACTGAATACCAAACATATTTCCAACAAAATGTCCCATCACACAGTTGGACATCTTTTACTTTAAGGCAGACAAGACACCGACATGAAAGGGCTTTGGCCCAACTACTGCTGACCTGAAAGTGCTTCACTAAGCCCATATGGTTCCATCACAGAGACGGTGCTGTGATGGAAATGACCAGAAAGAGTGAGCTATTTGCATCTGCCTCTGAGGCAGTGACCCGGAGATGAGATTTTTGGAGCTGTATCTTTGGCTAAGTAGGAGCTGAGGCCACAGGAACATGTGGGGTCACTCAGTCTCCCATGCATGAGTTTCTCTGTGTCAGGGGAGGAAGGATGTGGGATGCTACAAGGAATCCTGTGTGCTGCTCCTAAAATACCCGGACAAGGGAGCCAGGGCCAAATGCTCTGCCCTGCGGGATGACACACGACAACCTTCGGCAGGACTGCGCCACCAACAGAAACACAGCAGATGTGTGGATGTTTGTGTCTGGATTACCCAATGGTCATCAGTAAATGCAACACGTTCAGTTTTCATTGTCTGCTGATGAGTCGTAAGTAGAATCTCAATAAAATAACCGCTCCTAAAATCCGGAAGCCTTACTTTCACTTGCTAGTCTCAACCTGATCCTTGATGACACCGATGATGACCGGTGACAAGAGAAACATGCCAGATGAAGTAAGTGGGGCTACATGTCAGAGAAGTGAGTATGGGCAGAAAGAGGCCTAGGTTTGGGGACGTGTGAACAAGCAACATGTTTGTGGGCGTGCATACGTGTGCGAGGCTAAGAGATACACATGTCTGTGCATGAAGATTGATGACAGGTGTGTGGGTACCACAGTAAAGCAGACAAGTGACAGTTGCTGAGTGTGTTTATGTATATATAAGAGTAGCACGGATACATCTGCTGGGAGTGTGTCAAAGTGTGTGTGTGTAAGGGTAGAACGCACAAGGACCACGTGAGGCTCACACAGGAGGTTCTGTGCACCATCACAGGATAGAAACATCTGTGGGGCGGGGTGTGCATGAATACACAAGCCTGTGTTTAAGGCCTCTCCCTTGATTGAGGCCCTGGACAAATGAAATCCTACTAACATTTCACAAGTTCACTTAGACCCAGTTAGACCAGGCAGAGGGACACCTGCCTCTGGCCCTCATCTGGAAGCCAGGCCTCCCCAGAACTCATGCTCCCCCTTCTGGGCCACGTCCTTGTTCCCTAGAATAAGAATTTCCTGCGAAAAGAGGCCTGAGCCAACTTCCAGGGCCTTTTCTCCAAGGTGCACTGACACCTTGACAGGTGGCCTGAGCTGCCAGTGAGGGCCCCTTAAGCCTAAGAGGCTATAACAGGGCAGGGGTCCACAGTGAGGAGGGGGCTTAGGATGAGAGTTTGGACGAGAAGGCTGGGTGCCTGCAAGCGGGCACGCAAGGCCCTGCACGGAGCGGAGGAGGCCGAGGGTGGGATGAGAAGGGGCTCTTTGTTCACACAGCCACATCTAGGTCATTATGAAGGTTCCTTTGTCAAGGTAGGAGGACAGAGCATATGTTGCCGCTGGAGAGTCTGTCGGTCTGCTTACACTGTAACTTGGCTCTTTAGACGTCAGGTAATATGAGTCTCTGTTTACACTCTTGTCACAGGTCCCCGCAGTCATTAGACCCAGCCTGTGCGGAGACTCGCGTGTGTGCAAGCTCCCCAGCTCCCCTGCGTCCTGCCAACCCCAGTCTCCGGCCCGCAGGCCTCACCCCAGAAGAACTATGGACCGAGGGTGGGTCACTTCTGTCCCGGATGCTGGGCGGTGTGGTTCAATTAGAGTCAGCTCACACAGGGACACACAACTTGCAGTGCCTGGGAAGTGGTTCATTTAACACATCAATCCTAACCCATCATATATACACATGTACACACACACACGCCCTGTACATACACACACACAGATACTCACGTACCCCATACATACACACACACACACACCCATACATGCACATGCACACATATAAACAGATGCGCACACCCACTAGGAAAACATTTACTAAGCACAGAAATACGTCAGTCTGCAAACTCCTAGAACTGGACAAGATACCTGAATATAATTAAAAGCTAGTTTCAGCAAACTGTACTTGGTCGCTGGTAAACCCACAGCACCCTCAGAGCCCCGAGCTGACACCACTCCGATCTAATTACTCTGGGGGTGACAAATAATGCAGGGACGAGAGGCACGTTATCGAAAACCACTTTAGCAGCGCTCCCGCTCCCAGCCACACTGCCCTCTGTACTGACTTCACCCAATTAGCTTGCAAGCAGACTGCCTTTTGTAAATCAGTGATGCCAATGAAATGAATTCTGCACCCAGAAGAGAAGGGCAAGCAACTGTCAATTGCATGGAAATCATTAATTGGCATGAGCCTTTTAGGTTAAGTGAATTATCATTATTTCCTCAGTCTGGTGGCACTGTGAGGAGATGAGGTCTAGTGGGCAGACTGCCAGCATTTCACCTTCCTCCTGGAGATTACTTATTCAGGGGAACAGAACAAAGTCTTCGTGAGCCTGTCAGAGGCAGAGACCTGAGGCTGCTGGGTCCCTGCCATCACAGCCCCTTTCCTACATACACTGAGTCCCAGCAAAGTACATCCTGCACTGGGGCCATAGGCAGAAAACATGCAAATCTTCAAACTGTTTCACACTCCTAAAATGAAGTCTAATTAGTTTACTTACGACCTCTGCCTGGACTGAGGCTGTGAGTAAATGATGCTCTGTTGACATTTCACAAGAATGTTTAATTTTCACAAGTTTCCTAGGGAGCTAGGCTCAGCAAATACTCTCTTTTGTGAGCAAGCCATAAGGTGTTACACAAATGATTAGCCTTTATTTCTGAAGAGTAAATGGAGAAAATAAAGAATATTTGCCCTATTCATAGAGTCAACACGTTAACAACTCCTAAAATTCAGACTGCAGAAAGAAAGAGTAGTCTGAAGTTCCTAAAGCAGCGGTTCCCAAACTTCAGCGTATGGAGATTAGCATCGTCCGGAGGCCTTATTTATTTTATTTTATTTTTTTAACATCTTTATTGGAGTATAATTGCTTTACAGTGGTGTGTTAGTTTCTGCTTTATAACAAAGTGCATCAGTTATACATATACATATGTTCCCATATCTCTTCCCTCTTGCATCTCCCTCCCTCCCACCCTCCCCATCCCACCCCTCTAGGTGGTCACAAAGCACCGAGCTGATCTCCCTGTGCTATGCGGCTGCTTCCCACTAGCTATCTATTTTACATTTGGTAGTGTATATATGTCCATGCCACTCTCTCACCCTGTCACATCTTACCCTTCCCCCTCCCCATATCCTCAAGTCCATTCTCTAGTAGGTCTGTGTCTTTATTCCCGTCTTGTCACTAGGTTCTTCATGACCTTTTTTTTTTTCCTTAGATTCCATATATATGTGTTAGCATACTGTATTTGTTTTTCTCTTTCTGACTTACTTCAGTCTGTATGACAGACTCTAACTCCATCCACCTCACTACAAATACCTCCATTTCGTTTCTTTTTATGGCTGAGTAATAGTCCATTGTATATATGTGCCACATCTTCTTTATCCATTCATCCGATAATGGACACTTAGGTTGCTTCCATGTCCTGGCTATTGTAAATAGAGCTGCAATGAACATTTTGGTACATGACTCTTTGAATTATGGTTTTCTCAGGGTATATGCCCAGTAGTGGGATTGCTGGGTTGTATGGTAGTTCTATTTTTAGTTTTTTAAGGAACCTCCATACTGTTCTCCATAGTGGCTGTATCAATTTACATTCCCACCAACAGTGCAAGAGTGTTCCCTTTTCTCCACACCTTCTCCAGCATTTATTGTTTCTACATTTTTTGATGATGGCCATTCTGACCGGTGGGAGATGATATCTCATTGTAGTTTTGATTTGCATTTCTCTAATGATTAATGATGTTGAGCATTCTTTCATGTGTCTGTTGGCAATCTGTATATCTTCTTTGGAGAAATGTACCTGGGAACTAGTTAGAAACGCAAATTCTCAAGCCCACACCCGCATCTGAAGCAGAAACTCAGGGATGAGGCCCAACAGTCTGTGTTTTAATAAGGCCTCCAAAGGGAAGCTTGGAGGACTTGGGGTATAGTTCCAGGGCCAAGACAGGACCAAGCTTGGACCAAGCATGGAGGTTAGGCATATGTATGCCAGGTCAAAGAGATCTAGGTTTAAAGTGTGATTCCATCCCTTACTGGCTGTGTGATCTTGGCCAAGTCATGCTCACCTCTTCAAAGTCAGTTTTTTCTTCCGTAAGTTAAAAGAAATTCCTCTTTTAAGGATTACGGAAGATTAAAATGGGCTAATACATGTAAAGCCAACCTACTATGTATTAAACTAATTAATTTAGTTAACTAATGATTGACTTTATTAGTTCTTATTAGTACCAATAAAATACTAATACATTATTTTCCATACTTTGCCTCCCCAAAGAGACAAAGCTTACCTTCATTAAGTTTAAACTGGCACCCACATACATGCACATACTTGTAAGTAGCCCTAGAAACTACTGGTTCCCTTAAGTCAAATATGTTTCCTAAAATCTTGTTCACAGTACAAACTTGTTTAGAAAACCCTCCTTCACACAAAAAGTAAGTTATTAAACAAAGTAAGTAAAAACCTCACAACTATAAGGTATCAAAGAAAACTCAAGACCAATTTCATCCATGAATATCAATACAAAAAAATTAACACATGGTATCAAGAAGCACATTACATCATGACCAAGTGGGATTTATACAAGCAAAGACTGCTCAATACTATACTAGTCAATCCATCAAACTAGTTCATCATATTAATAGAGCTCTAGTGTAAAATCATGCAACCATCCCCTAGACAGAGAATAAAGGATGAATTTGGGCAAAATTGAATTTGGGCAAAATTCAACAATCGTTCTTAACAACAATGAATCAATCAATCAAACAGGAATAAAATGTACACATTTTGACATGATAAAATATATTTAACACAAACCCAAAGCTAGGATCATACTTAATGAGGCAACACTAGAATACGAGCCAGTATGCTAACACATATATACGGAATCTAAGGAAAAAAAAAAAAAAAAAGGTCATGAAGAACCTAGGGGTAAAGACACAGACCTACTAAAGAATGGACTTGAGGATATGGGGAGAGGGAAGGGTAAGTTGTGACAAAGTGAGAGAGTGGCATGGACATATATACACTACCAAATGTAAAATAGATAGCTAGTGGGAAGCAGCTGCATGGCACAGGGAGATCAGCTCGGTGCTTTGTGACCACCTAGAGGGGTGGGATAGGGAGGGTGAGAGGCAGGGAGACACAAAAGGGAAGAGATATGGGAACATATGTATACGTATAACTGATTCACTTTGTTACAAAGCAGAAACTAACACACCATTGTAAAGCAATTATACTCCAATAAAGATGTTAAAAAAAAAAAAGAAAGAACAGAAAAAAAAAAAAAGAATCAGGGCCAAGTACATATATACAATGGAATATTACTCAGCCATAAAAAGGAATGAAATTGGGTCATCTGCAGAGACGTGGATGGGCCTAGAGACTGTCATACAGAGTGAAGTAAGTCAGAAAGAGAAAAACAAATATTGTATATTAACACATATATGTGGTACAGATGAACCTGTTTACAAGGCAGAAATAGAGACACAGACATAGAGAACAAATGTATGGACACCAAGGGGGAAAAGGAAGATTGGGATTGAGATTTATACACTAATACGTATAAAATAGATAACTAATGAGAACCTGCTGTACAGCACAGGGAACTCTACTTAATGCTCTGTGGTGACCTAAATGGGATAGAAATCCAAAAAAGAGGGGATATATGTATACATATAGCTGATTCACTTCTGTGTACAGCAGAAACTAACACAACATTGTAAAGAACTATACCCCAATAAAAATTTTTTAAAAATTAAAATAAAAAAAAAGAATCAGGGCCAAGACAGGACCAAGACAAGGGTGCTCACTATCACTGCTATTATTTCACATCATATGAAGGGAAACCTGGGAAGGCCTTAAGAAGTATAAGAATTGGAAAAGAGTAGATAAAACTAGGACTGTTTAAAGACAAGTTACATATACTCTTGGAAAGCCAAAAAAAAGACCAACTAAAAACTATCAGACAATTCAAAAAGCTAGCAAGATACAAAAATTAACTTGAAGATACCCATAATTTCCTTCTATACAAACCTCCACTAATTAGGACATCTGTCCAAGAAAAAATTCCTTTTACTGTAGCACACGTGGAATAAACTATCAAGAAACTGACTAAATAATAAATGTACAAACCTATAAAAGAAAACTTTATAGCCCTTCTAAAGGACACAAAAGACTTGCACGAATAAGAAGATACACACTTTTCCTGGACAGGAAGACAAACTTACGGAGACGTCCATTTTTTCTTGAGGGTAATTTATAAACCTAATGCTCTTCTAATGAAAACACTGTTTTCAGTTTGGGAATTACACGAGTTTATCTTTAAGCATATTTTGAAAAATAAATATGTAAGACTATCAAGAAAAGAAAAAAATATACAAGACTGAAAAAAGAAGAATAATTAAAGGCAGCCCTATCAAAGAGTCTAACATATTATAAAGCCATAGCGTTAAAATAGCATGGTACTGGTAGTGGAATATGACTATAAAGACCAACACATGGATCAGAATGCAAAGTCCAAAGTCAATCCAAATACAAACTCAGAACACAGTAAAGGTGAGCATCTCATATCAGTGGGGAAAAATATATATATTCAACTAGTGATGTAAGGACAACTGAATAGCACCTGAAGGAAAAAGTGGCTTCTGTATCTTACAGCATACACCAAAATAAATGCCAAATGTGTAAAAACATGGTGGGAGAAAAAATGAGAAAACTCCTTATTAACCTTGAAGTGGAAAAGGGCTTTTGAGTCTTACCTAAAAATCCAGATGTTACAAGAGTCAAGGTCAATAAATATGAACACATAAAAATGAAGTTTTTACCTGGGAACATACCATAAGTAGAATTGAAAGGCAAACATCACCACTGGGAATCTCGTATTTGCATTCAAATTAGAGGCAAAGGGCTAATCTCTCTAATATAAGAAGATCTCCCAGAACTTAGCACGTGAAAAACCAAGGACCTACTAGAAAAATGGGCAAAGGACTTGAATAGACATATCTATTGGCAAGGCTGTTTGGATAGTGTCAAATACTTACCATTATTGGTGGGGAGAGCAATTTGATAACAGTCATCAAAATTATAAATGCATTTATCTTCTGATCTACTAATTTCTTTTCTGAGGATTCAGCATACTGAAGACCTTGCACTTGATGTGTGAAATGACACAGACACAGGGTTATTCATTCTAGCACTGCTTTTGATAGTAAAACACTGGAAACAACCTGAATGCCCACCAATAGGGGATTGATTAAATAAATTATGGTACACTTTTACATTGGAATACCACATAGTAGAAGGAGAAGAAAAAAAGACGACAATGGTGTCTGTGTACCTAACTAGAAAGATCTCCAAGATATATTCATACTTGTAAAAAAAAAAGCGGGTGCAAACACTGCCTATAACATCCTTTTATGTTTTGCAAAAAAAAGAAAGAAAAAGAATATACATGCACACACAAATTAATAAATGCTTAAATTTATCTCCAGAAGGATACACAAGAACCTAATAACAGTAGTTACCAGGTGAGAAAACTGGGCACAAAGAGACTTTTTCCTGTCTTCCTTCCTATTTATTTCTGAACCATCTGAATGTATCCCCTACTTAAAAATCTTAATTAAAGAACAAAGAAAATAAAAATGAATGTTATGAATGTGATCATCCTTTGTAGGGTGACTTTTTTAGAAACTGTTATCCAAATACACCCCAGGAGGTGCCTCATCCAACTTACAACTGAGCTTCTGATGTTCGCCTTGGCTCTCTCTTGAGCCCCTGCTCCCTTTTTCATCACAGCTAGCATCTAGGGAAGAACACACTGAGGTCTTAGGATACCACATAATTGGGAGTTATTTTATATCTCTCAAAGTTACGCTAAAACTCCGCGAAATGTCAAAGGCAGGCTAGAGCCTGCCTTTTAAATGCAGCACTAGAGCCTTTCTGTTTCCTTGGGTTTTCAGTCTCATTTTCCTAGGACCAAAGATGTCATCAAGAAGGTGATTTTCCGAAACTGATAGAAAAATGGTTAGTATCTAATCGCGGACTGGCATATCTGTATGTGGGTACCAACCAGAACAAACTGGTTTGGAGTCTCTGAGATAATGGAGGACTTATTCATGGAGAAAACTTCCTATCTTACTGTGTTACCAAGGACCCTAAACTAACCTGCATAAGAAATGGTTCTGTCCCAATCTACTATTACACTCTTTTACAGGAATTCTGCAGGAAAACGCCATAATTTAATGCACTGATGGCGCTGCTGATTCAATTTTCTGCTTGCATAAATATCTGCTAAATCCCTTATTATGAATGAACACGGCTGGCCTCAGGTATGAGACCTCCGGTTCTAATCACTGCAGCCACCAGAACTGATGATTCTGTAATGACTTGAAAATGATCAACTAGCTGGCCAGCCTCACCCACCACACTGTTCTGAGGGCTCTGCATTCACAGCACTGACAAGGAGAGTCAGAATCTATGGGCAATGAACAGGGATTAAAGGATTATCTAACGAGATAAAAGCAATGAGAATGAAACCATTTCTAATAAGGCGGCAACAGCACTCTTTGCAAACAGTGACAGCAATCTCAGTAAATATTGGAGAGAAGGGTGTTGCAGCTTATGTTATTATTGATGAAAGATATAACTCTAATAAAAATTCAGTGCATATAAAAATGTCAGAGACGGTTTCATTTCATGTGTAATAAAGTAAGGCACATAAAAATAACATGTTGGCTATAAAGAAACTATATTGCGTTCGATACAGGTACACAAACACACACAGCAAGGGATTTAAAGAGACTGCTAGTGGCAAAGGCATCCACAGAAAATGAACCTCCACAGTTCAACATGTACAAAATTCAGATTGAAGCTGGGACTAGGAGACCATGCTGGGAAACACACTGTCCTTCAGGTAACTAAGCCTGAAGCTTCCACGACCGACTGGATTTACTAAATGAAGGACATTCGGAGAAAAGGCACACGAGAGAACTAGAAAAAAAATTTTTTTGAAGGTATTTGAAAGGAATCAGCAAAACCAGGGCTGATTTCTAGGTGTCTTCCCAAAGCCATGGCACCAAAATGGAAAAATTGATTTCTGAGAGAAGAACTAAAAAATGGAGGTAGCAGTCTTGAGCTGAAAAACAGTAGAACATCAAGTCTGTGGCTCTCAATTTCAGAGTGTCCTGTCAGAAGATGGAATCCCACCTGACCCTGGTCCTCAAGGTTTTATTCCACCCTTAAAGGAAGGTGCTCACACCCAGAGGAAAGGAATTGGGGCTGCCAGACCTGCATTTACGACTGCCAATGACTCCACTGGGCAAGGCTCTACATGACTGCTGGCTCCTGGCAGGCTTCTTGCCACCAGAAGCGCTGTGGTGCCAGCACCTGTCACCTTGGCCTAGTGTCCTCCAGCATGGGAACTAAAGATCAAACCCCCTATAGAGTGGGGAAGCCAGATTATCAACAAAGACCTTTGATAAATTATTTTTTAAGCACAAATGTGACAACTTACCAATGTCCAGGACAAGGTTTACCTGCATCTATCAGGAAAAAATAGCTCACAAAAATGGATAAAAAATTTAAAGGTCTGATTTTAAACTCTGAGTAACAGAAAATAATCCTCTAAGGATTTCAATAAAAAGATATTCACTCCCTCTTTCCAACCGCCACAAAGTTGAGGATATTAGTGAACAAGACCACTTGTCCCAGCAGAACTAGAAAATAAACATCATTGGTATTATGCTGCCAGGTGAGAGCTAACATAATTAATTGTAAACACATCGTGTTTCATTAGGATTCTCCTTGATGCTAGTATTAAAAAAAAAAAATCAATGATCTTTTCAACTTAATAGCCAATCTGAAAAGCAATTTTAGAAAAATAATTGGTTTCAGTAATGGAAAAAAGAATGGTCGTAAGTATCTTTCCATTACTTTCTGGAGCTTTTCAAGGCCATTCCCAGGACTCATATAACATTTATAAGAAATAATTATACTTCAAATGATTATTATACCAATTGTTGGTTCTAATCAATAGTTAAGGACATAAGCAGGAAAGGGAATTAATTACACATTCAATATTGCTCCTTAAAAATGAAAACAAAATTGAGGGCAACACAAGCCTCAAGAACTTGTGGGAGTGAAAAAAACACAAGTTCTGTAAAATATCGCCCAGGCACGGAGGGCTCATGCTTTGCAAAGCCCACCAGCTGGTTATGAAATGGGAATTACAGTGACATCAGCAACATCAAAGGATCTGTGGTCACATGGCCCAATCATGTAATCTCTGAAGTGTGAACTCTCACAGCTGCATCTGTATTTAAAAAAAAAAAAAAACAAACTTCTAAGGAATTCTAACTGCTCTGAGATACTCTTCAAGAATGGAATCCATGATCAACTAAGTTTGGGAATCACCATCTATGACGCTGTCTTCGGAGAACCACAATGTGCATTAGTGTATTAAAGGCTCTGAGAAGTCTAGCGGTAAAACACCTAATTAACTTCGTTTAAATCAGTGTCACTCCAATATACATACATATATAACTATTAATACCTATTAACAGTACAAGGAACTTCTTGTTCAAGTGATGTAGGTCTCCCCATCCTACATCACTAAGTCAGTGATGAGATCTCAGCACCCCATGAGCACCCAACATCATTACAGACAACTCTATCAAGAGAAAACAGCACAGGGGACACACTTCGGGTTTTAAAGTGAATCTGATCAATACTTGAATTCTCACTAACCATTTAATCACTGTATAATCTTGGCAACCTTTTAAATTACTTCTGAGCCCCGGCTCCATTATCTATCTAGTAGGGCAATAGTAACTATTTACAGTGATGCTGTAAATATCAAGAGACACTACATATAAAGTGACCAGTCAGTTTCCTAGCATCTATTACAACTGTCATTATGATGTAACATTTTCCTTATACGGAGCTCAAGTCGACCTCCAAGTTAACTAGCTCTACCTCTCAGAAGCAGATAGAACATATCCTATCCCACTTCCATCCTCCATGGTGGCTTTTTCCTAAACACCTTCAGGTCTTCCAGCTCTTCCCCATGGCTTCCAGACCCTTCACTGTAACCTCCACATCTCACTGCTTCTCTTATCTGCGAGTTTGTTATCCACTTTTGTTGGACTCTCTAAATCTGATGGATGGCCCAGGCGTGATCCAGGTGAGGACAGTGTGATTTGAGGGGATCTTCACACTTGGAGTCTGCCATGAATGACCACACTCACTCACCACTCTGGATCTTATTCTGCCCCACAAGTCCTGCCCTGAAATTGTCCAAGCAACCTTGCCCAACCTTTGGTTGAGGCAGATGGGGCAGTGGAAGCAAGAAGTCAGGGAGAAGAAGCTAAAGGCCAGAGTGTGTTTCTAGCAGCTGCATTCAGTCACATGTATGGAGCTCCTGCTTCATCAGTTCTCAGGTGGGTCCTTGAAACACCTAAATCAGCACCGTAGACCTATTCAATACTAACCTCTGTGGGTGGAGTCCAGGATCTGTGTTTTAACAAGCACTCTAGTGACTGAAGTTGGAGGACCACTACCCCACAGTGTAGGGAGGACATTTGAAGCTGGACTCGACTCAATGAAGAACCGGTAGAACTATCTGAAGGATGAAGAGGCATTAACCAGATCAAAGAAGAGACCACGGAGGGAAGGGGGAACATGGCAGGCAAAGGCGGAGCATGGCCAAGGCACGATGCAAGGCCAGGTGGCAAAGTGTGGAAAGGGTGGGGCAGGGCTCCATGAGGTGGAGGCGGCGCCTGCCCAGGGAGGACCTGGCATGGAGCAAGCTCAGCTCTCCCACTAAGGCCTGGAGGAGCCCCTGGAGGTCCCACAGTTCCTGTGCAAGCCAGTGGCAAGCCATCTGGGTTACACCCACTCCTGATTTAGGTGCCACCAGCCACCCAGAAATTCTGGTTCTGATTTGATTAGGACCCACACCACCCTATGGTGTGGAATTAATGCAACTGCATATTTTCTTTGCAATATCCCTTCTGCTTATTTGTCCATAACAATCCCAAGCGCAGAAAGCAAAGCAGATACACCTCTTCTGGACCCCAGCTACACAACCAGTCATCATCACAGAAGTTCACAAGATACACACACACATGCGTGTGGAATGTTTCTTTACTAGAAAAAAAGGGCTTGTATTAACTCTTGTCTATTTTCCTACATATAACTTGGAGGCTAAAAGTTAGCTACCAAGCAAAGGTTTAACATACTAAAAATAAAATTCACTATTTTTTTGGTTTCATTCATAGGTGAGGAAATATAGGGAAGTATACGTTTGTCTAGCCTTTTTTTCCCTTAAAAACCTGTAACATCTTACTCTCTATACCCTACTACTTAGCCCCTAATCATACCAAGGCTTAAAGGGGTCTCTCATTACTTCATATGGATTTGCCTAATTCATTCATTCATTCAACATTTCCCGAGCACCCTTCTACGCTAGGGTCGCAAGTATAAGTGACATACCATCCTGTCCTTGGAACCCACAGTCTAGTAAAAAAGCCTGTTCCCACCACGAGCTGTGATGCCAAAGGCAGAAGCAGCACCTACTTTTATGGTCTCCCCCATAGTTACTGACTGATCAATTTCTATCACGGAGCACAAGATACTTCCACTATTTTTAGACAACTAATGATAGAAAACAGCGTGCTTGGTGCTCAAGAATGGGAGTTGTAGAGTTAGAACTGGGTTCAAAGCCTGGCCCTACTACTTACTTGCTATGTGGGTCTCTCTGAACCTCAGTTTCTTCATCTGAACAGAGAGATGAGAAGAGTTCCAGCCTTCTGGGATCACTGTGCACATTCAAGGAGATCACTCATAGAAAGGGCTTAGTACAGAAGCTGGCACAGAGGCAATACTCAAAATTACTAGGGTTAATGGATGTATAAGCTATTAACAAATCCTCCCTTAGGCCTCAAGAAAAATTCATGGAGATTAAGTACAGTTTTCACAAACCACTGTTGCTTTATCAGAGAATTCTGGCCAGGCAGGCCAGAACACATTTCTTATGTTCTTAAATAAAAGGTGACTGTTCTTTAAATAGAAGTCAAATATCATGATAAGATCCAGAGCCCAAAACCTCAGTGTCACCATGTACGAATTCTCCACTAACTGTTTTGAAGATGAAACATGACCTATTTTCTCACCAAACAAAAAAACAGATAACTGGAAATATTACAGGAGGCAGGAGGGAGACAATTTCCCACCAGCAATGCTGTTCTTTGTAGACATTCTTGGCTCCAGGGAATAACTTGTTTGAAATTTCTTGTAAGAAAAACATTAACTAAGGTATCAAAAAAGCACATCTCCTTTGATACAGAGACTTCTCTTCCAGGAACTTATCCTACAGAAATACTTATAGAAGCATGACAGACTGACTTACAGCAATATTCACTGAACCATTTTTGGTAATAACTAAAAAACTGGAAATGACTCAAATCCAAATATGGGAACACGATTAAATAAATAGCAGTACTTCACAAGTTACATACACAGGAGAATATTATGCATCCACTAAAAATAATGTATCAATGGAGGAATTGATAAGGAGAGCTCTCCAAGATGTAGTACGTGAAAAAGAAAGTATGCAAAGAGAAATGAATATGCATACACACACTGCTGTAGTCACCTAGTCAACTTCTAGAAGGATGCCCAAGAACCTGTTCACGGTGGTGGTTATCTATGGCAAGAGGAATTACATAACAAAAGGGAACAAGGGAGTAAAAGAACTTTACTTTTTATTTTATACACTTTTGACATGAATTTTGTATACCATGTACATGTTTGTTTCACTTTTTATAACTTGACAATTTCAAACTGTCAGTTCCAAGGTCAAAATGCATCTCCCAGTTATAATGAACACTGAGCTAAGAATAAGTTCAGAGGGAATTAAAACCAGATCTCCCTTGAAAAACTTGAAAAACTCCATGATTAAGGCAAATAGTACTTTTAGTGCAGGACTTTTTCTTTGTTTTTGGAAACAAGTAAGTTGACAATCATCTAGCTCTCCTTACTATAGACAGCACAGTGTAGTGGAGATTAAATCCTCATTGTGGAGACACACATGGATTTGAACCCTGACTCCAGGTGACTCTAGACCAGGGGTCAAAACCTACTGCCCCAGGGGCTACACTCAGGACTAATCTGGCCTGCCACCGGTTTCTACATAGCCTGAGAGTTAAGCATAATTTTTACCTATTTAAACAGTTGAAAATTAAAGCTAATGTTTGATGACACACAAAACTTCGATGAAATACAAATATCAGTGCCCATAAATAAAGTTTTATTGGAAGACAGCCACACCCATCATTTGCACGTCACCTGCGGCCGCCTTCACACTGCAAGGCAGGATTGCATCGTGGCGGAAGAAACCACATAGAGCCTAAAATACTCATTACCTGACCCTTCACAGAAAAAGTTTGCCGAATCCCTATTCTACACAATGGACTCAAATGAGTCTCTTTCTCATCTGTAAAGTAGGTACAGTAATAGCACTAATTTCACAGGGTAGTTGTGAAGACTGAACATAATAATGTGTGAATAGTACTCAGTACTTACTGTTTTTTATATAGTTTTTCATATTTTAACAGTGAAATCAGGATTTTTTTTTTTTTTGGCCACACCATGCAGCGTGCAGGATCTTAGTTTCCTGACCAGGGATCAAACCTGTGCCCCCTTCAGTGGAAGTGCGGAGTCTTAACCACTGGGGAAGTCCCAGGATTTTTTTTAAAAACAATCAATGCTATGCCAGTTTGATTCATATTGGGTATTTTTTTGTTTGTTTTTTTAGTGGTACTAACGTATCTTCAAACCGTGGTGTCTGAGATTAGATGAAAGCAAGCTGAACCTACCACATGTTGGTTGCCTGATACTTCTGACTATAATTGAGATGACCACTACCCTCACCGTAATCCTACACAGGTTATGCTCACCTGTCTCTTGCTGTGACTGCCCTCCTTTCTCAGAGCCAATCTCCCCAGGTCGTTTGCATGGTCCACGCACAGACCTGGCTCAGTTTCACAGCACAGCTCTCCTGTCTGCTATATTGTCTGTTCTACAGACAATGAAACTGAGGCCCAGAGAAGTCATGTGACACGTCCCAGGTCCCAGCTAATGGAAAGGCAACATGGGAAAGCAAAGTCCCATCGTCTTTCCCTCTCACCAGTGGTTCTCACACTTGAGTGTGCATCAGAATCACCCAGGGGGCTAGGTCAAGGTGACACAGATTGCTAGGTCCCATTCCCAAAGCCTCCCATTCAGCAGGTCTGAGGTGAGGCTGGACGATTTTCATTCTAACAGGCTCTCCAGCGAAGGCATGCTGCTCGCCGGAGGGTCACACTTTGAGAGCCGCCGAACACTACTGAGTCACGGGAGAGCAAAGCCCTCACCCCCTCACCATCACCCCCACGTCCTGCCCCCTGAACCAGGTCCTCTCCAACCTCACCCACACAAGGAGAAGGTTCTCTTGTCTATTTGTCTCTTTGTCTTTAAGAAAAAGATCTCTCTTTTCTTCCCACTGTTGTTTTAGGGCTGATGGCAACACCAGGAGCCAGGGGTCAGTGGTCCAGTCCTGACTGGCCAGCAACTAGCTGGGTGGTTTGAGGCATTCTTTCCCCTCTGTGGCCTCCGTTTCCCCCTCTGTGATGTGAGAAGGTCAAATGCGATGATTCTCAAGAACGCTCCCAGCAGAACAGCACGGTCGACGCGAGGATTCTCACCCGCGGCGCTCACTGTGGATCCGCGCAGCTCCTAGAGGGGGTCCCCCCTTAAGGAACGGCCTGACGGATGAGACCTCGCCGTGCAGGCACCCGCAGAACGGCGCTGCCGATTGGCTTCTGGAGGCCAGCACGACGCCTGATCTCAGGTAGCACATAACCCTGTAAATCACTAAAGGAGGTGATGGGGATCATCCTCCCTCCTAAAAGAACTCTCAGTTTTCCCTCAGGTCGTGCTAAGGCACACAGAGGCTCCCACCCACCCTGCACCTCCTCAAGACCCTCTCTCCCTCCTAGCGATCACCTCCCTAACAGCCCAATTACCATCTGTCTGTCTCCAGCTCTCTTTTAAAAGCTTTGGTTGGGGATAACGCCAATAGGTGGTGTAACTTTTACTGTTTCCACTGGGCACCGAAATTACCTTCTGCTACCAGGGCTCATTAGGCCAGGGCCGGGCATCCCCTGGCCACATGGCTGATGGCCCTGTGGGGCCTAGCTGGGCACCAAGTTCACCAGAATCAGGATAGGACAGGACGCCATTCTGGAACAAGCTTCCTCAGCCTCAGCACTACTGACCTGGTGGGGTGGATAACTGGGTGGAGACTGGGGGTTGTCCTTTGCAGTGTAGGACGTTAGCAGCACCCCTGGCCTCAACCCACAGATGCCAGGAGCACCCGCCCCCCACAGTGTAAAACCCAAAACTGTCTACAGACACGGCCAAATGTTCTCTGGGGGGTATTGAAACTACTGTTGCAGACACATCAAAGGTATCGGGAACAGAACCCAGGCTATAGAGCCAGGTGGGCTGGGGTTCAAATCCCCCCTCAATCACCAAACCACCTACGTGGACTTAGGCAAGGCGTCTTCTTTCTCTATTTATTTAAAAAGAGAGGCTTAGGGCTTCCCTGGTGGCGCAGTGGTTGAGAGTCTGCCTGCCAATGCAGGGGACGCGGGTTCGAGCCCTGGTCTGGGAAGATCCCACATGCCGCGGAGCAACTAGGCCCGTGCGCCACAACTACTGAGACTGTGCGTCTGGAGCCTGTGCTCCGCAACAAGAGAGGCCGCGGTGGTGAGAGGCCTGCGCACCGCGATGAAGAGTGGCCCCCGCTTGCCGCAACTAGAGAAGGCCCTCGCATGGAAACGAAGACCCAACACAGCCATACATACATAAAAAAAAAAAAAAAGAATGTAAGCAGACAAGAATAGCATTAAAAAAATAAAAAATAAAAAATAAATTAAAAAAAAAAAAAAAAAAGAGAGGCTTACAATAAAAATTTTTAGATGACAATATATGAAAAACTGCAAAGTAAAATTGCTCATGCCCCTCCCAGCCCATTCCTCAGAGATAAATGGTTACAATTTGGTGTTAAGGTATTTTGTACGCAAATACAAGCACATTCATCAGTTATATACATACATAAACACTTTGTTTCACATAAGTAAAATCATATTAGGTACAGTTTTGCTTTTTCACATTTATATCATGAATACTTTTCCAGATGACTACTTATGAATTTCCTGAACCCTTTTTAAACCTGAATATTCTACTCTCAAGATTTGAACCCAGTTTTCCAGTTGTAAATGGGAAGAACCTGTTTTCTTTATAGAGTTGTAAGTATTAATGGTTATATGCCTGTGCACATACATTTTTTAAAGAGGGCTAGATAGTACTGGCATACAATAGGTGCTCAATAAACAGTAACTACTTTTTCCAACTAGTATTAACTCAGCACTTACTTTGTGCCCAGCCCTACACCGGGCCCTGGAGATACAGAAGTACACAAGACATATAAGCCTCGTCCCGAAGAGATCACAGTTTACCAGGGATATAAACAGTAAATAATTCTGAAAAATTATTAAACTACAACTGTGTAACAATGCAAAGCATAGACTATTAGGAGAGTGTGATCTAATCTAGTCTAGGGTCAATGACAGGAGGTTTCCTTGAGTAAGTGACATAAACTGAGACCTCAGGGATGTGTTGGACAGGGGGCCAGAAATATGCTAAGCAGAGGGCACAGAACGTGCAAAGGCCCTGGTGCAAACTATTTGCAAATTATTATAATATTATAGTATTAATATTAATACTTAAAGGAATAGTCAAATAGCCAAGAGATGAAATAACTAAAATTTGCTCTTAGTTACAATTCACCTATCTCCCTCCATACTATCTGAAAAGTTATACCACCCAGATAACTTTCCATTTTGTACATTTAAAGAATCACACTTATATAGGAAAACATGGTTCTCTAAGAAAAATGGAAAACATACAAAGAAGAAAATATAAACCACAGAGTTATGAACATACCAACAGCTAAGAATATTCTACAGAAAAGCTCCTATAGCACGATTAACTAGACGACTGGCATTATCATTTCTTTTCTTTTGTTTGGTGGGGGAGGGTAAGTCTTGGTGATTTCCATAATGGTATATAAATGATGTCCTTGCAAAAAATGTCTATCTGTCAAATCCCCAAGGACTCAAATACTGGTGCTCCAGCTGAGAACTCACTTCTGTGTGCAGTTCTGGAGAACAGCCCGGTCCCCTCCCCCGCTTTGCCAGGTCAATTGTGAAACTCCCTGGAGCGCACCTCCCAGCATCTTTGCTTTGCCATGGGCACTCAGCTCCACTGATACTCAGCCCATCAACTAGAGAGAAGGGATCTAACATGTCCTGAGCTCCTGCCATGGGCAGGCATCAAAGTAGAACCTTCATATACATTTTGCTCAATTAATCTCTGACTGCAACCAAATAAGGTAGTTTTAGCCTTCTCCAATCTACAGACTGAAGTCAGGGATGTTAAGTAACCTCCCCAAGGTCATAAAGTGGACTCACAGTTTAGATCTAGGATAGGATGACTCCGTCTTGGATCCATGCTGATGCTAAGCAGACCAATCTCACCTGGTTTCCCACCCAAGAACTACCAGTCTGATCCCTGCTTACCTCCTGAGACCAGACCAAGTAGGCAGGGTTTCATGGCTATAATGACCTGTTGCTGGGGGCACAGCATGAATGCAAACATGCAAATGTTTCTACTCCAACTTTGCGTTCAGTGACGTAATCCTTTTCCTTTGGGTCACCAAGCTCTCCCCTTCTAACCTGTTCCTGCTCTTGAATCACTGGGTCGGTCCGTGGTCTCTTGCACCTGAACGCCTTACATTTGATAAACGGGCCCTTCATAACTCGCCTGATTCCTCTGTTCATGTAAGGCTCATTGCCCTGATACCAAAACAAGACAAGGACAACACACAAAAAAGAAAAATCACAGGCCCAAATCACTGATGAACATAGATACAAAAATTCCTCAATAAAAAATGACCAAATCGAATACAACACCACATTAAAAGGATCATACAACATGATCAAATGAGATTTATTCCAGGGATGCAAGGGTCGTTCAACCTGCAAATCAGTCAACATGATACACCACATTAACAAAATGAAGGATAAAAAAAAATCACATGATCATTTCAATTGATGCAGAAAAGCATGCGACAAGTTTCAACATTTATTTATGATAAAAATTCAATAAAATGAGTATAGAAGGAATATACCTCAACATAATAAAGGCCATTATGACAAACCCACAGGTTAACCTCATATTCAACCAGAAGTGTCTTAACTGGGACGATGAATGTAAAATTTTTAGCCAAATGCCTGATGGTCAGCACTCAATAAACACTAGCTGTAAATATTATCATGACTGCTACTGTAATAACAACTACTACTAAAGAAAGTCTGAGATAAGGGAAGGCCACCAATCATGGTTTGTTCTCCTCCCTTTTAAAGTCTTCCTAACATTTGTTAAGTACTTTATATGTGCTAGGTCCTTTCTGTACTCTATTTCATTATATAAGCAGAAAAATCTATGAACTGATTTTACTGTAGTGTAGGAACCTGGAATTAGATAGGCTTGAGTTTATATCCTAGGTCTGCCTTATTCTCGTTCTCTAATATATTTAGACAAGTGCTTTACTAGTCCCCAGCCTCCAAGTGTATGACTTTTTCTATCATCACTCTACCAAAGCAGTTTGGTAAAAGTAAAGACTAGTTACACGACGAGTCTGCTTTCCGGAGAAGCAACAGCACAGTGGGGACTCACCAGGCCCCTCTCGGGAGGACTTTTTGGGCTCCACTTTGGCTCAAGGCAACTCTGCTCGTTCAATGAAAAGGTGTCGAATGCAATTTAGTGAGTCTGTGTTCTCCATGGGACAGTATAAAGAAGGAGGTGGACCCCCTGAAGACAACAATTTTGACTTTCAACGTGCTAGCCCTTGATTTTCCCAAGTGCTTCTGAGGGAAAGCAAGGCGTGGGCATTATCATTTCTGACTGATACCCCACCTCCCTCCCCTGACCTGATGGCTCAGCCTGAATGGCATTAGAGGCAGGGATGGTCCCTCCCGTTTTTCCTCCAGAGCAGACCGCTCAGTGTTGACACTAGGCACATACTTTCCCAACACACAAGAATCCATCTTTTTGTTGTTGTTGTTAGTTTCTGCTTTATCTTTATCTGAGAGTTGCAGGGTCTCTTCCTTGGTGTCGGAGATAGCACAAGGTTCTAAATATCTCGAGAGTCATCATTTGATATGCTAACAAAACCACATTTAATCCTGCCTGCACTGCAGATTTCTCCAACAACATAAGCTCAGTCAGATGACAGGCGTTTGTCAAAGCATGCCTTTGGGGCTGTGGGAGGGGATCCAAGGATGTGGCGCTAGACTTGAATCTGGACAACAGCCCATGGCAGGTTCTAGGCTTTCCTGGAGGGCGGAGACCAGCCTAATCTATTCCTACAGGCCTTCCCTGGCTTCTCTGTGAAGAGGAAGGCTTCCCCAGACCCACTTTATTCACTCCCCCTTGCTCCATCATCTGAATGTAAGACAAAAACCTTTCTTTCTCCACAGAGGACACCGATCTCTCTACGTGAGTCTCATGCTGATAAATCACAGTGCATTTGGAAATTTATGCCTGTATCTATGGCTCTGGCAAAATAAAACATAGCACCAGGGCCATTTATTCCCCAGCCATTCTTGCCAAAGACAACAGAATCTATTCAAATGCAGTGTGCAGGAATGCAGGAACCGAAGCCTTCAACTGACTAGCTATATTACTTTCCTTTACTAGGAACACCCAGTAAGCCAGCCATTTTACTTTCTCAGTCCCTTGTCTTTGCAATGAATGAGGCTTCAATCACCTCTGATCAACCCCACCTACTGATCAGGAATCTATACACAGCTGCGCAGACATAGCTTTGGTAAACTGAATCCACCTCAGATGTACCAATCAGGCAAGTTGTTTGAGTAAACCCTAGAGGGGATAATTTCTATTATAAAATAAATGATCGCTTCTCAACAGACCTGCCTTATCTTAGAACTACATCAACTCAAAGTCAGAAGCCATGTCAATGGTAAGTGCTCCTGCCCCCATCCAGAGTTTGGTTCCCTCAACCAGGTGGTTGGCCAGTCTTAGGTGTGCATATCCCAGCAATGGTGACTTTACCCCCACCTACCCCGAGGTGGCCCATCCCGTCCCCACACAGCTTGGGCTGTAAAACAGCCAAACTTGAACTCAGCCAAAGTCCGTCACTTTGCAACTCCCACCCACTGCTTCCAGGGCTGTCCTGAGGAGCCAGACGGCGTCCTCAACTCCCTCTCCACAAGCAACCCAACAAATATCCAAGTGCAGCTATTATACCAGAAGGAGTTCAAAACGCCATGCGCTGTGCTGGCTTAATATGGCGACTGGCCCACATCCCTGTGTCTTATCACCCCACTCCTACTTTCAAAACTATACATAAAGCACTTGAAACCTTTCCTGGATGAAGAAATCTACACCTTGCTGTGACAACAGAATGATGAATGTTCACCCCTAATCTGGCAGTGTAATTCTGTCATCACTAACTGGGACTTTCTCCTCCAGGCCCATCACTAACAGAAAGGACTGACCTCTCTAAAAGTGAAAATCATCATTATTAGCAGATGCCTGCCGACACTTATATGGCCCACACCCCCAAATTGTATTTTTTCCTAAGGGAAAAATATATATCTTTATTTTTCAAATAATTTATCCTAGCAGTACTGCTGAGAAGAGACACGGCTGAAAATTAGGCATTCTATGAGTTTCTATTGAGTTCTCAATGAGTGCTTCACAACACTTGTTTGAAAATATTCCGGAATAAAATTCCTGTGTCTATGTGCTGTGGCAATATGCCCAAATCCTTCTACCATGAGGACCCCTTTTCAACTGTCAAAAAACACCTGTAAACGGCACCCTCCCCTTCACCCTCCAAAGGTAGCTATCATGCTAATAGTTCTGTTGATGGCTGAGAATCTCATAACAACTAAATCTAATATGAATTTGGTAATACTTTTTTTTTAACTTTTTATTTTATATTGGAGTACAGTTGATACTCCAATGTTGTGTTAATTTCAGGTGTACGACAAAGTGATTCAGTTATACATACACATGTATCTATTCTTTTTCAAATCCTTTTCCCACTTAGGTTGTTACATAATATTGAGCAGAGTTCCCTGTGCTACACAGTAGGTCCTTGTTGGTTATCCATTTTAAATACAGCAGTGTGTACATGTCCATCCCAAACTCCCTATCCCTCCCCCCTCCATCCTTCCCCCCTGGTAACCGTAAGTTCCATAAAGGTAACCGTAAAGGTAATACCTCTAAATAAAATGTCAATTTTATTGAGCACATCAGCATCTGCCCACATTTGAGAAACAGGGGTGTAAATATATAAGTGTGTGCAAGGAAAGCATTTCCCATCCTCGTAAAGCCTAAATCACATTATAAAGCTCCCATGTGACATCTCTGTGACCCCCTGTGGTTCCAGTGGTATATAGGGCAGAACGCTGATGTTCATAATCATCCACTGTCTGTGGGTCTGAATTCACCTACAGGCTTGGCATGCAGGAAGGTGACTCTGTGTTCAGGTATCATAGTTCTGGGTTGGATTCTGCATGTCTGACTGAGGACATTGGCTCTACCCACCACTTGGCTGATGAAGGAGACCCATTTGCTTCCACTAATTGGCAGCACAGATGATCTGAACTCCTTGTTTCTGCCAGGAAAAGCCCAGAACTCTCTGTTCCCAATGCTAATCAGTTACCAGAAACAAAACAATCAGAGTATTCTCTGATGGAGACAGGCCATCCATTCTTCCGGATGTTGTCAATTTTATCCATGTATCAAGCCAGACCTTTAGAAGACTGTGTACTCTTTATTAGCCTGGCTTATCATCGAATTACCTTATAGAACTGCACTTTGGCACTATGCCACTGGCATACACCGAGAGATCCTGGAGGAAGCAATGGTAAAAATTTACTGTGGTATTTACTGTCAGACACTGTCAAGAAAGTGGTCCATGTCCACACAACTCCCTTTTTGAGAACTCACTGAAGGAAGGCATCTCTGGTCTCCATACCAGGAACACCTTGTATTTCTCATGAAAAGCTGCCTTTTTTTCATCTCCTGGGCACATAAGGCCGTGTGCTTCCTTCCTTCCTTTGGTTATTAGGAAGCCCCAGGGCCCGCTCTAGAAGTGCACAGAAATGTACTGTGCGTGTGTTTTGAGTGTTACCCTTGCTGCAGCTTTATTTAATTCACTCACATTTTTTCCTTAGATCCAAATACTGTCATCTATTCATTTATTACCTGATATTATAAATTCCTGAAAGTTACCCTTTCATGAATGAGACAGAAAAAACATATTTTTTAAAAAAGACAGAAATGTCAGGTTACCATCATTTGGTTACAAATCTGAGGACAGCTGAGTGACATTTCAAGTAAGTTCCTGCACGGAAACTGAGCATTTACAGACCTGAAGTGAATATAGCAGGAGAACTCAAGTGAAGTTATCTCCACATTTTGAAGTTAGGGGGAAAGACAGGGGCTGGAGTAGAGGCCAGGGCTCGTGGGTGGCACAAACCCTGGGCCACTTCGTCGCTAGAATGTTGGCTCAGAAGGACCACCCTCCACCTAACTGGGGGTCTTCTCCTCTTGGCATTCAGGGCATCTGACATTTCCCACCTTTCTGATCCCTTTCTACCAATATTTTTTGGCCAAGGAAGAGCAGGGGCAGCGCAGGGCCAACTGCTGTACACAGCATTCACCTCCTGCTGAGGGCTCCTCAGGGATGGCACTGCCCACAGCCCTGCCCCAAGCTGCCCCACGGCGAGGAGACTCAGCGCCTCACATGATCACCACAAGATCAAAGGGACTTGGCTCCGGCTCTCTGGGACACGGTTTGTGTCTCTAAATCCCCATAGCACTCTATTTCGTGTGAGTTGTGTGAGTGCTTGAATGCACGTGAGAGGAGGGCAGGGGTGTGTTTCCCTCTTCTCGAGATTAAAACAATCCATCTGCAAGTGGTGTGGGAGGCCGCAGAGAAACAGCAATAATAACCCAGAGGTCGGCCCAGCATTCAGGCTCCCCTGCTCATTACACGTGGCTGCAGGCCTCCTGGCATCTAATCGTAGCCTGGCAACAATGACTCCATCCAGGCCGCGTGCCCCTGCTCCGCCAGGCGCTGCCTCTACCCTCGGGCCACCCTGCTGTTCCAGGTCAGAGGCACCCCAAGGACTCATCAGCCTCCAGAGCCTACACACCACAGGCGAGAGACGAGGTCTGACAACGAGACCCTCGGCTCTCCTCTAGGAGAATCCACAGACAGTCCAAGGACATGTTTACCCTCTTCTCGTTTTTTTTTTTTTTTTTTTTAAATAATGGATTTATTTGCTAATACTGACGAATAAGGAGTTTGTACCCACATACAAAGACTTCTTCATTTCTCGTTCCTCTGCAGCAAGCAGAAGTCCTGGCGATGCTGGGCCCCAGCACCCTCAGGACCACCCTCGGCGACAGCCGGGTCACGGTCACTCTCTGGAGGTGGAGTAGGTGCTGGCTTGTCCCAGACCCCACGCCCCACCCCCAGTGTTCCTGCACCAGACCTACCTCACCGTCTGCAGTCCCCACTCTAGGGGTATTTCAACATCAGAAGGATCTGGAGAGATAACTGGCGACAGACAGAAGCAGCCTACTGAAGTCATGACTTACATTTTCTTCCTCTCTCTTAATAAATGTATTTTTTTAAAGCATCCTATCAAACTTCACTTCTTTGGTAACCGAAGTCTCACCCATCAGGAAACGTTTCTTTCCGTCAGAGGCTGTCCCTCCAGCTCACCTCCCAGCATCTACCCATCCTTAGAAAGGCTCCAGGTCACTTTCTCCATCATCCTTTTCCTGACTCCCACCCAGGAAGGGCTGGCTCTCCCATCCCCTGAGCGCCCCCATCTGCAAGACTCTGTCTGGGCGTCCCAAGCACACACCCTGGGTTATTTTTTTTCACGTGTCCCTCTGTCTCTGTCTCGGCTACACGGACTACAAGCGCCCCGAAGAAAGCTGCCGTCACATTCCTCATCATGTTCCTGCATGAAACCAACTCAGCACCTACTAAGTGATCAGGGAACAATTCACTGATCAATTAGCTCACACACCAAAAGGGAGAAGCAGACACATCAAAACCCCTAAGAGCCTCTCACACTGAGAGTCCAGAACAAAACACCAACCCTCCTCCTTTTACCAAAGCCTTATTGCCTTTCTCATGTACGTGATAATAAGACTGGATCAGGCACTACATCCAGAGTTTTACAGACCCTTCATGTCACAGCTGGGAAAAACATCATAATTTCTATTTTACAGATAAGGAAATTGAGGCCCAGAGAAGTGAAGCGTTTGCCTAGGTACACACAGTTATTAGAGGGAAGAGCTGGAGCTGAACTCAATCTTTGAGACTGCAATGCCCAGGGTCCTCCCAATACCTCACACTGCCTTTCATCATACACGGTTATTAGGGCAGGACAAACATTGGATAGGCCTCCAGCAATGAAGTGTTACATAACACACACTGAAGAACTTAACAGAAGAAAACTCTGGATCTTAGGCAGAAGCGCTATGGGGCACAGGTGACTCTGGCGAGTGCTTCTCCGGCAGCCATCTCCCATTGGGAAAATGCTCTCATCCACTCTGTGGTCTCCAGTGAGGACAATTTAACCAGCATTACTGATCCATTTAAAAATTCAACTGACATTTTTTCCCCTATTGAGAATTTCCCCAAACCAAGGCTGTTTCATTAGGACTCAACAAATACTATGTAATTAATTCAGGGGCTGTTGTTCTAGCAGATGGAATAGCCGAAGGTTTGGGTTTGGCTTTTTTTTTTTTTTTTTTTTTTTCTTTTTATAAAACTAACACTACGTTTTATGAGTTTGGGGAAAGGTGATAAACATGTCTTTTAAATGGATCTGTTCGTGCTAAAAGAACCTCTTAAACACAGTAATAGAAAGCCACAGCGCCCCATAATTGCACGGGAAATTTTACTAGCCTTCGTGATTCCATCCAAAGGGTGGAACACAACCCAGAATGGCTTTGGCTCCTTGGTTCTCAAGGGCCAGGGTGCTGGCAGCTGCTAGAGGAGCCAGAGGAAGCAGGGAACTTAACATCCACAGCGGCCGGCTCCTGTGAGGAGATGGAGCTTGCACAGGGGTCCCCGGCAGGGCTGAGCCGAGAAGAAACTGAGCTTTCCTGGGCACACGCCACATACCAACTCCCCAGCTCTCTGCAATCATGAGCTCACACAGTCGTCACAAATGTCCACCAGATGGATATCGTTAGCCTAGATAAGTCAGATGCCTCAAGTGGATGTCCCACATTCACGGGGGAGCCGAGATTCGAACTCGAGCCTTCTAAACCCTGGCTCTTTCCTCCACCTCTTGCAGTGCCCTCAGGACTCTGTCAGAAAACAAAGTACCTCCTGCTTTGGTCCTTTTTGCTTTTTATTCTGAGCCTCCCTCCCCACCCCTGATGGTTAAAAGGCTCATTTAATTCCATTGGTTTTATTGAAGCGATATTCATACCTCATTGGTTAAACTGTGACCTTTGAAATAAGAGCATCAGACTTCAAATTTTTCATTTTTCCTTCCTTCATGAGGAAAACATACACAGATTCTACATTGCCTGAAACCATGATAGCTTGGCTATCAGAAGGAAAGGACCTCAGGGGCCACCTGGCCCACCCCTTTTATCGCAGAGGTGGGCAAACGGAAGTCAAGAAAGGCCAGTGATTTGCCTGAAGTCGCACATTTTAAGAGTGGCAGAGTCCTGTCCCACCTCGCCCTCCCTTGGGGGACACCACACTCTCCAGGCCAAGGGGCTGGATGGACGAATCAGTCAGCATGTGTTAGAAATGCTAGGAGAAAGCAGCTCCAACAGCAAAGCAAATGAGACAACATAAATGTCCACCAACAGGGGAATAAGTGGATAAATTGGAGCATATTAGTACCACAGAACATCACAATATAAAGGAATTAACTGTATCGACAGCTAACCAATCGAAAACGATTTTCAGTGAAATAAACAGGTTAGAGGAGAAAACACTCATTTCTATATGTATAACAGTGTTTGTAGACATGCACGTATGACATAAAAGGACAAGAACATGGAAAGAAAAGCATGTTAACGATACGGTCACCTTTAAAGAAAAGAAAATGGGAAAGAGGACCAAGGAGGGGCCCCTGGGGGATTTCAGTCTTATATCTGATGTTTTATTTCCTTAAAATAAGCAAACAGGCAAAGGCAGCCAGAGATGGAAGATAAAACTTTCAACTTGATCTAACTTCAAAGCAGATAGGCTGAGTTAAACGAGGAGCAAACCAATATTTGAATTAACAGTTTTCTGCTGCTTCTCTGGCAGAATTGACTTGGAAAATTTAAAAATCAATACTTTAAATTTTTAAAAATAGTAACCATTGTATGGTCATAATCAAGAAAGAGAAGAAGAGATGGCAGGAGGTGAGAGGCTGAGGTGGCTGGAGTGAGGTGTGAATGTCTGGGGCAGGAATCGGTAATTTTAAATAACAGGAGGTATTTCTGTTAAGGGGAGAGAATGGTCCTTAACTTATGTGCAAAGGCCGAGGTGAGAGGGAGGAACCAACCAGACCAAACATGAGGGAACCCGGAGAAAATTAAGATGCTTCCCACAAACCAGGCCAGCTGCCTCTGAGAATCAGTAGCCCGAAGGATCAGATAGGATGAACAGATCTTTAAACACTGAAAAATTTTCAAGGCCCTACAAATGCGAATCAGAGGCTCCTTTTGGGGTGAGGTTAAATTCCACATCAAGAGGAAAGCTATGGGGATTTAAGATTTCTATAAAGCCTATCATGTAAAATTTCAGATTAATCTAGAGGGAAAGAAATCTCCTTCTAAAGAAAAATATTAGAAATAAGCAATCTTGGCTCCCCCAGGAGCTCTTTAAAATTTGGACAAAACATGTTGCTGTGATGGTCCACGGGGCTCTGGCTCCAGAAACACGGCTGGAACACAGGAAGAATTCTCTCCTTTCAAGTTTTAGAATTTTCGCCTGAAAACAGTTCGGGGCTTTGGTGAGGATTTGAGCTTGTCAGGATCTTGGTATAATAGATTGGAAGTCAAAGGGCAAGGTTTTTCTTCTTTTATTCTACTCAAGTGAACAGCATAAATGAAAGGGGACCCTGCCTTTCGGAGCTTTACTTTTATCTGGAGATCAATTTCTACGAGTTCATATTCTGCTCTGAAGATCACCAGCATCATCTGAGATTTAGTCACAGCCAGGCCGCTCTGGAGGAAAAATGATTAATATTCACTCCAGAAGGAAAAACGTTATCCTTTAAACCAACACCTCCACACTTTACCTCAAACATTCATTTATTCCACATTAAAGGAAGCCACTCGTCTCAGAAAAAGTTCCATGATAAATCCCCTTCAACCATCTTTCCTAAAATGGTTTGTCCCATCAAGTGGAACTTCTTACCCAAGTACATCAGTGGGTTCTTTCCTGAGCAGACCATGGCTGCAGTATGGAACCTAGATTAATTTGCATTCCATCACTTCGGACATCTTCAGGTAATCAGAATTTTATATTAAAGTGATGCAATGCTTTTATACACAAATTACCTTCTCAACCCCGCAATACAACAACAATAAAAACCTTTTACTTGGCAAAAGCATTATGAATAAGCTCTGATTTTCTTTTTCACAAAGGACTGGTCTAGAAGTTTTGAAGCTGCCTGTTAGAATTCACTTTGCTCCTTGTTCATCCCCTCCCCTCAGTGAATCCCCAAAGCAACACCTTTTATTTTTGTACCACAGTACTGTGGTTCAACCAATTCTCTCTTTCCCCTCCAGGCCCTTTGAATAACCTTCCTCATCAGCCACCCGACTCCAAGGAAAAAGAGGATCTGTGAGACTGCATCCTCAGCGTCTCCCCGAAGGGAATGTTGATCAGCTAAGGCTGGGGGCACCCTGATCCGCAGTCAACAGACACAGACTGAGTGAGGCCAGGGGGTCGCAAAAACTGTCATCCCGACTAAAACTGCCCTGTGTCACTAGGGTAAACAGTTGACATCATATGAGCTTCCCAGTTTCCCAGGCCAATACTTTTCACTTTCCCACCCCCACCAGCACTTGTCCCTGCTCCCCACCCCGTCACCCCCAGTACGGACACACACTCCGTGCTGGTGTGAGAACTTGGACAGATGACTAATGATTTATAATCCCGAGTGTCCCAAGAAAGACCTTCTTTAGTGTGGTCCCTACTATCTAGCGTAGGGGGTTTAAACATCAGCATTCGGTACCTGTTGAATGAATGAATGAATGAATGAATGAGCATTAAGTGCCTGAACCTTTTCAGCCCCAATAATGAGGATGTGGAGGTGCAACGGCAATGACTTGCCTAGTGTAAGACAGGTCAGCTCTAATTTAGCCCGGGAGCGCCAGAGCATTGCAACTGTGAGCGCCCCCATGAGGGAATACAAGAAGAAAGAAAGAAAACCTGCTTGGGAAAGGAGGGAAGCAACATGGAAAGGCAGCTAGACAGGAAGAGGAGGGAGCGAAAAAGATCAATTGCTGGCTAAAACAACACTTAACGGAGCGCCTGCTATCTGCCAGACACATTAACTCATTTAATCCTCTCGGTGCTCTTATTGTTACCATTTCCAGACGGGAAGGCTTAGAATCAGAGAGGTTAAGCAACTTGCCTAGAATCACACAGCTAGTAACTGGCAGAGTCAAGTTCCAAATTTAGAGAATCTGACTACAAACCCCGGGACCCCATACTGCACTCACCAAAGTGTATCCCACAGAAGATACCACTTTTGCTGGGGACATGACAGGTATGGTGTGAAAAAAATAACAGCAAAAGCATGTGGTCAAAGGCAAATTTAGCACATGGTACGTTAAATGGGCTTCTTTACTAAAAGACTTCTTAGAGCTTTTAAATTGCTAACAAACACTGTGAATCTCCACGAGATGAACAGAGCATATGTGTGTCCCAAACTTATTTGCGCAGGGACTGTTTTCTTGGGGAAGCATCTTGCTGGACCAGATGCCACTTTCAGAAGCATAAAACTCACGTCTGCTCAACACCCACTCTGTGCTCCAGGTTTGCTAGGGGCCAGTGGAGGGAAGGTGCCAAAGGCAAAAGCGGCAGAGGCCACCCAAAACTCTGGAATCACTCCAGAGCCCTCCAGGCTCGGCCAGCCTCCCGCAGAGGTCCACTCTGAGGGCCTCCACTCCTCCTGCCCATATAAGACAGGAAGCCGTTTGCATCTGCCAGTTGCCCTCTTGAACTATACAGCCTGTCCAGCTCCCCGCAGGGCATCTGTCTTTGTGGACTTCACAAAGGAAATTCCTCACCTGAGTTAATAATTGTTGCCTTCTATTCTGAACTCCCAGTCTGTCCCTTCTGTGAGGAGATGTGGCATTACAATCAAAAAGGATAGACTACTTTATCCAAATCTCCGAGAGAATTCTTAGAAAAGCCTCAAGGTGATAGCTATTATACTCCGCTGACAGAAGCATTCGTGATCCTCTTAAAGATAACACGTTAAAGACGTTTTCAGCCTTGTGGAAGGAGACCTCCAGCCAGGCGCTTTTCTTCTAACTACCTTGAAGTCATTACATGATAAGTGCTTGCTCTGTGAAGCCCTGTTGTTCAAAGTTCAGTAACTATCCTTCAGCAGAAAGAGCAATTACAGGGAAGTAACTATTTCTTGAATACTACGTGTGTCCTTACTATTCACACCAATACTTGAGGCAGTCAGGAGCTACAGGGCATTTCAGAGGTGAAGCTACAGAGCTGAATGGTTAAGTCTGACCATCTGTGACCAAAGCCCAGGGATCCAAGACAGTGAATGATGCAATGGAGAAGTTACCTAAGAGTCGGTAGGAGGGGCAACATTTAGCAGGTGTGTCTTGGGTTCCGAATCACTGCTGTTGAGCCACTAAACTAGGTCCTCTAAAGTATTGCCTTCAACCTGTCACTCCTCTGCTCAAAAACTTTCTATGGGTCCCCACTGCCAAGAAAACAAAGTTTAAACTTCATAGATTGGTATGAAATGCCCTTCACAGCCTGCCTCAAATCCCCCTGTCTGGCTACTCTCTACCAGAATCCCCCGTGTATGGCCTTCCTTCCCCTTTTCTCCCCCTGCATTTCAAGCCCACTTCACACCCACCTCTATCATGAAGCCACTTCCACCTCCATCTCAGAACATGCTTGTCATCTGGCCCTCTAACATGCTTTCCAGCAAGTTCCATTTCTATAAACTGAAAGTCATCCCCAACCACAAAACTGCCTGAACCACGTTGGATTCTTTTTTAGCTTGGGAGTGGAAACGACTTCTCTCTGCAGCTGACAATCTCCACTGGAGTTCGGCAATCCTCCTATTTTCTGGAAGATGAAACGCCCAATCTCTTCTTCCATGCCAGTGGTTTATATTGCGCCAGGCCGCGTCAGCGCTGATATAGTAACCTCCCATTTTTATTGAGCGGCACCCAGTGTAATTGATGACATCTGCTGGAGCCGATATTTTAAGTGAAGGCTATTCTCAGCCCTGCCTGCTCTCCCCCCAGCTCAGGATATAAATAGCCAACAGCAGCTACACCTGAGGTACAAAGTGGGCCTTCTCAGCTAAGGTCCTCAATTATACCCCAGAAGGTCATGAGGTTTTCTGCAAGGATTTATCTCAGCAGATCGAGCTTTCAAGCCTGCAGAGCTAGGAAAAGAGGGAGCAGGGGCAGGACGCTGCTAGATATAGTCGCTAACATTCCTTGGAGAGAAAAATCCCTGTTTGGACTTTTTGGTTAGGCAGATTTAAATAGCATGTTCAAAGGAAGCTATCATTTATATCATATATGTAGATATATCATTTACATATATGAAGTGACAAATGATGCCCACCTTCATGTATAACCTTTCCCAATGTGAATTAGTAAAAATTAAAATGTCCCTTGGTAAAGTTTTAGTATTTGTTTGCAGGCCTTGGGGAAGAGTAAATTTGGCATTTATTTAGGCAACATTTGATGCTTACAGGACTAGAACCTAAATCTTTTTCTGGACTGGAAAGCGTCAGTTCATGGTCGCCATCACCTGCAGTAGCTCCATAAGAAAGATCCTGGAAGGGGTGTTTGCAGAAGGGCTCATTTACCAGGTACACGCAGGGAACGTGTTGCTCTACATCTGAGTGTTCTTCCAACATGAAGGTGTAGCCTTTTGAGAAATTTTTAGAAATTTTGACCATTTTTGATGGAAAATTTCTAAATTACAAATACCTTCATATGTTTTACTGTGGTTTACTGTGATGACTCAGTCACTGTTAAAGTTGTCAGTTCTCCAAAGAAGACAGCAAGATGGCCAACAGGAACATGAAAAGATGCTCGTCATTGCTGATTATTAGAGAAATGCAAATCAAAACTACAATGAGGTACCACCTCACACTGGTCAGAATGGCCATCATCAAAAAGTCTACAAATAACAAATGCTGGAGAGGGTGTGGAGTAAAGGGAACCCTCCTACACTGTTGGTGGGAAGGTAAATTGGTGCACTATGAACAGTATGGAGGTTCCTTAAACAACTAAAAATAGAACTAACATATGGTCCAGCAATCGCACTCCTGGGCATATAATCCAGAAAAGACGAAACTAATTCAAAAAGATACATGCGGTAAGACGCGGAGATCACCTTCCTTCCCACAGATACAGCAGAAATACATCTACACGTGGAACTGCTCCTACAGAACACCCACTGAACGCTGGCAGAAGACGTCAGACCTCCCAAAAGGCAAGAAAATCCCCACGTACTTGGGTAGGGTAAAAGAAAAAAGAAATAACAGAGACAAAAGAACAGGGACGGGACCTGCGCCAGTGGGAGGGAGCCGTGAAGGAGGAAGGGTTTCCAGGCACTAGGAAGCCCCTTTGCGGGCAGAGACTGCAGGTGGCAGAGGGGGGAAGCTTCGGAGCCGCGGAGGAGAGCGCAGCCACAGGGGTGCGGAGGGCAAAGTGGAGAGACTCCCGCACAGAGGCTCGGCACCAACCAGCACTCACCAGCCCGAGAGGCTTGTCTGCTCACTCGCCGGGGCGGGCGGGGTCTGGGAGCTGAGGCTCGGGCTTTGGTGCTAGCCGGGAGGGAGTCCGGGAAAAAGTCTGCAGCTGCCGAAGAGGCAAGAGACTTTTTCTTGCCTCTTTGTTTCGCGGCGCGCAAGGAGAGGGGATTCAGAGAGCCGCCTAGACGAACTCCAGAGGCGGGCGCGAGCCGCGGCTAACAGCGCGGACCCCAGAGACTGGTAGGAAACGCTAAGGCTGCTGCTGCCGCCACCAAGAAGCCTGTGTGCGAGCCCAGGTCACTCTCCACACCGCCCCTCCCGGGAGCCGGTGCAGCTCGCCACTGCCAGGCTCCCGTGATCCAGGGAGAACTTCCCCGGGAGAACACACGGCGCGCCTCAGGCTGCTGCAAAGTCACGACGCCTCTGACGCCGCAGGCTCGCCCCGCCTCCTCCGTACCGCTCCCTCCCCCCGCCTGAGTGAGCCAGAGCCCCCGAAGCAGCTGCTCCTTTAACCCTGTTCTGTCTGGGCGGGGAACGGACGCCCTCAGGCGACGTACACGCAGAGGCGGGTCCAAATCCAAAGCTGAACGCTGGGAGCTGTAAGAAGAGAAAGGGAAATCTCCCCCAGCAGCCTCAGAAGCAGCGGATTAAAGCTCCACAAACAACTTGATGTGCCTGCATCTGTTGAATACCTGAATAGACAACGAATCATCCCAAATTCAAAAGGTGGACTTTAGGAGCAGGATATATTAATTTCCCCTTTTCCTTTTTTTGTGAGTGTATATGTGTATGCTTCTGGGTGAGATTTTGTCTGTATAGCTTTGCTTTCACCATCAGTCCTAGGGTTAAGTCCGTCCTTTTTTTTTTTTTTTTTTTACTTAAAAAAAATTTTTTTTTCCTAATATATGCTTTCTTAATAATTTTTTCCGTATTTTCTATTTTAGAAATTAAAAAATTTTTTAAAAAGTTTTTTCATATTTTTTATTTTAAAAAATTAAAAAATTTTTTTTAATAAATTTTTTTCTTAAAAATCTTTTTCTTATTTTTTACTATAAAAAAATTAATAAATCTATTTTTAAAAATTAAAAAAAATTTTTTTCTGAATACATTTACTCTTAATAATTTTTTTTCTTATTTTTTATTATAATAGCTTTATTTTATTTTATTTTATCCTCTTTTTATCTTTTTATTTTTTTCTCCCTTATATTCTGAGCTGTGTGGATGAAAGGCTCTTGGTGCTCCAGCCAGGCATCAGGGCTGTGCCTCTGAGGTGGGAGAGCCAACCTCAGGACACTGGTCCACATGAGACCTACCAGCTCCACGTAACACCAAACGGCAAAAATCTCTCAGAGATCTCCATCTCAACATCAAGACCCAGCTTCACTCAATGACCAGCAAGCTACAGGGCTGGACACCCTATGCCAAACAACTAGCAAGACAGGAACACAGCCCCATCCATTAGCAGGGAGGCTGCCTAAAATCATAAGGCCACAGACACCCCAAAACACACCACCAGAAGTGGACGTGCCCACCAGAAAGACAAGATTCAACCTCATCCACCAGAACACAGGCAATAGTCCCCTCCACCAGGAAGCCTACACAACCCACTGAACCAACCTTACCCACTGGGGACAGATACTAAAAACAACGGGAACTACGAACCTGCAGCCTGTGAAAAGGAGACCCCAAACACAGTAAGATAAGCAAAATGAGACGACAGAAAAACACACAGCAGATGAAGGAGCAGGGTCAAAACACACCAGACCTAACAAATGAAGAGGAAATAGGTAGTCTACCTGAAAAAGAATTCAGAATAATGATAGTAAGGATGATCCAAAATCTTGGAAATAGAATAGACAAAATGCAAGAAACATTTAACAAGGACGTAGAAGAACTAAAGAGGAACCAAGCAATGATGAAAAACACAATAAATGAAATTAAAAATACTCTAGATGGGATCAATAGCAGAATAACTGAGGCAGAAGAAAGGATAAGTGACCTGGAAGATAAAATGGTGGAAATAACTACTGCAGAGCAGGATAAAGAAAAAAGAATGAAAAGAACTGAGGACAGTCTCAGAGACCTCTGGGACAACATTAAACGCACCAACATTCGAATTATAGGGGTCCCAGAAGAAGAAGAGAAAAAGAAAGGGACTGAGAAAATATTTGAAGAGATTATAGTTGAAAACTTCCCTAATATGGGAAAGGAAATAGTTAATCAAGTGCTGGAAGCACAGAGAGTCCCATACAGGATAAACCCAAGGAGAAACACGCCAAGACACATATTAATCAAACTGTCAAAAATTAAATATAAAGAAAACATATTAAAAGCAGCAAGGGAAAAACAACAAATAACACACAAGGGAATCCCCATAAGGTTAACATCTGATCTTTCAGCAGAAACTCTGCAAGCCAGAAGGGAGTGGCAGGATATACTTAAAGTGATGAAGGAGAAAAACCTACAACCAAGGTTACTCTACCCAGCAAGGATCTCATTCAGATTTGATGGAGAAATTAAAACCTTTACAGACAAGCAAAAGCTGAGAGAGTTCAGCACCGCCAAACCAGCTTTACAACAAATGCTAAAGGAACTTCTCTAGGCAAGAAACACAAGAGAAGGAAAACACCTACAATAACAAACCCAAAACATTTAAGAAAATGGGAATGGGAACATACATATCGATAATTACCTTGAATGTAAATGGATTAAATGCTCCCACCAAAAGACACAGACTGGCTGAATGGATACAAAAACAAGACCCATATATATGCTGTCTACAAGAGACCCACTTCAGACCTAGAGACACATACAGACTGAAAGTGAGGGGATGGAAAAAGATATTCCATGCAAATGGAAATCAAAAGAAAGCTGGAGTAGCAATTCTCATATCAGACAAAATAGACTTTAAAATAAAGAATATTATAAGAGACAAAGAAGGACACTATATAATGATCAAGGGATCGATCCAAGAGGAAGGTATAACAATTGTAAATATTTATGCACCCAACATAGGAGCACCTCAATACATAAGGCAAATACTAACAGCCATAAAAGGGGAAATTGACAGCAACACAATCATAGTAGGGGACTTTAACACCCCACTTTCATCAATGGACAGATCATCCAAAATGAAAATAAATAAGGAAACACAAGCTTTAAATGATACATTAAACAAGATGGACTTAATTGATATTTATAGGACATTCCACCCAAAAACAACAGAATACACATTTTTCTCAAGTGCGCATGGAACATTCTCCAGGATAGATCATATCTTGGGTCACAAATCAAGCCTTGGTAAATTTAAGAAAATTGAAATCGTATCAAGTATCTTTTCCGACCACAACGCTATGAGACTAGATATCAATTACAGGAAAAGATCTGTAAAAAATACAAACACATGGAGGCTACACAATACACTACTTAATAATGAAGTGATCACTGAAGAAATCAAAGGGGAAATCAAAAAATACCTAGAAACAAATGACAATGGAGATACGATGACCCAAAACCTATGGGACGCAGCAAAAGCAGTGCTAAGAGGGAAGTTTATAGCAATACAAGCCTACCTCAAGAAACAGGAAACATCTCGAATAAACAACCTAACCTTGCACCTAAAGCAATTAGAGAAAGAAGAACAAAAAAACCCCAAAGCTAGCAGAAGGAAAGAAATCATAAAGATCAGGTCAGAAATAAATGAAAAAGAAATGAAGGAAACAATAGCAAAAATCAATAAAACTAAAAGCTGGTTCTTTGAGAAGATAAACAAAATTGATAAACCATTAGCCAGACTCATCAAGAGAAAAAGGGAGAAGACTCAAATCAATAGAATTAGAAATGAAAAAGGAGAAGTAACCACTGACACTGCAGAAATACAAAAGATCATGAGAGATTACTACAAGCAACTCTATGCCAATAAAATGGACAACCTGGAAGAAATGGACAGATTCTTAGAAATGCACAAACTGCCGAGACTGAACCAGGAAGAAATAGAAAATATGAACAGACCAATCACAAGCACTGAAATTGAAACTGTGATTAAAAACCTTCCAACAAACAAAAGCCCAGGACCAGATGGCTTCACAGGTGAATTCTATCAAACATTTAGAGAAGAGCTAACACCTATCCTTCTCAAACTCTTCCAAAATATTGCAGAGGGAGGAACACTCCCAAACTCATTCTACGAGGCCACCATCACCCTGATACCAAAACCAGACAAAGATGTCACAAAGAAAGAAAACTACAGGCCAATATCACTGATGAACATAGATGCAAAAATCCTCAACAAAATACTCGCAAACAGAATCCAACAGCACATTAAAAGGATCATACACCATGATCAAGTGGGGTTTATCCCAGGAATGCAAGGATTCTTCAATATACGTAAATCAATCAATGTGATACACCATATTAACAAATTGAAGGAGAAAAACCATATGATCATCTCAATAGATGCAGAGAAAGCTTTCGACAAAATTCAACACCCATTTATGATAAAAGTCCTGCAGAAAGTAGGCATAGAGGGAACTTTCCTCAACATAATAAAGGCCATATATGACAAACCCACAGCCAACATTGTCCTCAATGGTGAAAAACTGAAACCATTTCCACTAAGATCAGGAACAAGACAAGGTTGCCCACTCTCACCACTATTATTCAACATAGTTTTGGAAGTGTTAGCCACAGCAATCAGAGAAGACAAAGAAATAAAAGGAATCCAAATCGGAAAAGAAGAAGTAAAGCTGTCACTGTTTGCAGATGACATGATACTATACATAGAGAATCCTAAAGATGCTACCAGAAAACTCCTAGAGCTAATCAATGAATTTGGGAAAGTAGCAGGATACAAAATTAATGCACAGAAATCTCTTGCATTTCTATACACTAATGACGAAAAATCTGAAAGTGAAATTAAGAAAACACTCCCGTTTACCATTGCAACAAAAAGAATAAAATATCTAGGAATAAACCTACCTAAGGAGACAAAAGACCTGTATGCAGAAAATTATAAGACACTGATGAAAGAAATTAAAGATGATACAAATAGATGGAAAGATATACCATGTTCCTGGATTGGAAGAATCAACATTGTGAAAATGACTCTACTACCCAAAGCAATCTACAGATTCAATGCAATCCCTATCAAACTACCACTGGCATTTTTCACAGAACTAGAACAAAAAATTTCACAATTTGTATGGAAACACAAAAGACCCCGAATAGCCAAAGCAATCTTGAGAACAAAAAATGGAGCTGGGGGAATCAGGCTCCCTGACTTCAGACTATATTACAAAGCTACAGTAATCAAGACAGTTTGGTACTGGCACAAAAACAGAAATATAGATCAATGGAACAGGATAGAAAGCCCAGAGATAAACCCACGCACATATGGTCACCTTATCTTTGATAAAGGAGGCAAGCATATACAGTGGAGAAAAGACAGCCTCTTCAATAAGTGGTGCTGGGAAAATTGGACAGATACATGTAAAAGTATGAAATTAGAACACTCCCTGACACCATGCACAAAAATAAACTCAAAATGGATTAAAGACCTAAGTGTAAGACCAGACACTATCAAACTCTTAGAGGAAAACATAGGCAGAACATTCTATGACATACATCACAGCAAGATTCTTTTTGACCCAGCTCCCAGAGAAATGGAAATAAGAACACAAATAAACAAATGGGACCTAATGAAACTTAAAAGCTTTTGCACAGCAAAGGAAACCATAAACAAGACCAAAAGACAACCATCAGAATGGGAGAAAATATTTGCAAATGAAGCAACTGACAAAGGATTAATCTCCAAGATTTACAAGCAGCTCATGCAGCTCAATAACAAAAAAACGAACAACCCAATCCAAAAATGGGCAGAAGACCTAAATAGACATTTCTCCAAAGAAGATATACAGATGGCCAACAGACACATGAAAGAATGCTCAACATCATTAATCATTAGAGAAATGCAAATCAAAACTACAATGAGATATCATCTCACACCGGTCAGAATGGCCATCATCAAAAAATCTAGAAACAATAAATGCTGGAGAGGGTGTGGAGGAAAGGGAACTCTCTTGCACTGTTGGTGGGAATGTAAATTGATACAGCCACTATGGAGAACAGTATGGAGGTTCCTTAAAAAACTACAAATAGAACTACCATACGATCCAGCAATCCCACTACTGGGCATATACCCTGAGAAAACCATAGGTCAAAAAGAGTCTTGTACCAAAATGTTCATTGCAGCTCTATTTACAATAGCCAGGACATGGAAGCAACCTAAATGTCCATCGACAGATGAATGGATAAAGAAGATGTGGCACATATATACAATGGAATATTACTCAGCCATAAAAAGAAATGAAATGGAGGTATTTGTAATGAGGTGGATGGAGTTAGAGTCTGTCATACAGAGTGAAGTAAGTCAGAAAGAGAAAAACAAATACAGTATGCTAACACATATATACGGAATCTAAGGGGAAAAAAAGCCATGAAGAACCTAGTGGCAAGACGGGAATAAAGACACAGACCTACTAGAGAATGGACTTGAGGATATGGGGAGGGGGTGGGGTGAGATGTGACAGGGTGAGAGAGTGTCATGGACATATATACACTACCAAATGTAAAATAGGTAGCTAGTGGGAAGCAGCCGCATAGCACAGGGAGATCAGCTCGGTGCTTTGTGACCACCTAGAGGGGTGGGATGGGGAGGGTGGGAGGGAGGGAGATGCAAGAGGGAAGAGATATGGGAACATATTGTATAGTATAACTGATTCACTTTGTTATAAAGCAGAAGGTAACACACCATTGTAAGGCAATTATACTTCAATAAAGATGTTTAAAAAAAAAAAAAAAAGATACATGCACCCCAATGTTCATAGCAGCACTATTTACAATAGCCAAGACATGGAAGCACCTAAGTGTCCATCAATGGATGAATGGATAAAGAAGTTGTGGTATATATACACAGTGGAATACTACTCAGCCGTAAAAATGAATGAAACAATGCCATTTGCAGCAACATGGATGGACCTAGAGATTATCATACTGAGTGAAATAAGTCAGACAGAGAAAGACAAATATTATATGATACAACTTATATGTGGAATCTAAAAAATAATACAAATGAACTTATTTACAAAACAGAAACAGACTTGTGGACGTAGAAAACAAACTTATGGTTACCAAAGGGGAAAGGGTGAGGAAGGGATAAATTAGTAGGAGTATGGGATTCACAGATGCACACCACTATATATAAAATAGATAAACAATAAGGATTTACTGTATAGCACAGGGAACTATATTCAATATCTTGTAATAACCTATAATGGAAAAGAACTGGAAAAAATATTTATACCTATGTATAACTTCATCACTTTGCTGTACACCTGAAACTAACACAATATTGTAAATCAACTATATCTCAATTAAAATTTTTTTTTAATTTTTTTAAAGTTGCTGAAGTGTGAGGCCCTTGGAGCCCACTGGCATAGGTATAGCCCAGACGGGGCCTCCAAAAGAAAGCCTTCCCTAGCACCTGCCCACAACACACACATGCATGCCCACTAAGTCTCCCACCTATAGTCTCACCTGCACACACCTGCATCATAGCCATTAACACACCTCCCACTGCAATTGTTCACTGAGCTATTTCCCCACTCCCCACTCTGAGCTCCTCCCGGATGGGCACCACAGGTTTTCTGTTTTATCCCCAGGACCTGGCTTGGTGCTTGTTCCAGAGTGCTAGGTCAATAAATGTTTGAGAATGAATGAATGCATGCATGTATGAATGAACAAAGTGTTGCACTACTTGAGGGCATACGCTAAATGTCTATGAGAAAATTTTAATGCCAATTTTGCTTAAAAGAAAACCAGAGTCCGGATGGAGTGACCCATTAAAGTGACAAAGGAGAGAGCCGAAAGGGGCGCCTTCTATCGTGTTACACGTCAATGCTTTCCTTGACTTCTTTGTGTCAAGTTGACCATCGTGACCACATGAAATACTCAATCTACAGAACTGAAGCTGATTCTCAGAAGTGTGAACCTCTGAGACTTGGTAGGTAACATTTTCCCTCTGAGTTGCAGCATTAACTGCATATACGTACTTGAAGTACAATCTGCCACCATTTCAGCAGCAGGGTCTGCGCCAACAGCAGCCCCACATGGAACAATAGAAACAGGGATGTGATCCACAGCAGGTCCTCGCTGTGTCTTAAATAACTCACAGGAGGACAGAGATTTACAATGGCCTTCAGGAGCCTGGCTTTGTGCTTGCTGGTGTGAGAGGAAAGAGCCCTCTGAAGACCAAGCTAAAACCCAAGCGGTAAGTGAGCTGCCCCTGAAACAAGCTTCTATTTAGAAACATGATGAAGTTATTTAACAAAGGAAATATCAGCGCCCCTGAAAGCCTCCCGGGATTAGCCTATTTCTAGACAAGAAAGTTTCATTTTTGTGGCTCCTGTGAATTGGACAGCGTCTCCAGGCACAGTCTGTTCCATGAATGAAATCACTGGACTCAGCCCAACAATCCACCGGGTTAGTTAGTCTGATAAGCATTTTACTATTTTGTTTCTTTATGTGTTTGTTCTCTGACAAAACCAACCAATGATTATAGTGGTCAATTCAATAAAAACATTTTTTAATCTGTCTTAGACAACCTCAGACAAATAACCAATTTGATAAAAATAATTTCTATCACCCCACTCAATTCAGTCCACAAAAGTCAATAAAATAAGACAGCTAGCGGGCCTTTAAGGGAAGAGTAAATCAGCATTCAAGGAAGGAAAAATGAGACAGCATTTCCCATGGAATATACAGCAAGAAACAGTGCATCCTTTACCTTGGTCAAAAGGCTTGTTGGGATTCCAGTTTCTGAAATAATCATCCTATATGAGGGAAAAAAAAATAGAAAACAAAGGTCAGATTTCAAGAAGCTTCGCACATAAATGCATAAAAAGCTGCCTTTCCCCCCACCTCCCAAAACACAAAGGAAAACACTAAGGGCTTAGAAATCTTTCCAAGGCATTCACGTGCAATCAAAAATATCAATTGACTTTTTAAATTCTTGTCTTTCAAACTGTATGGATTATACACTAGGAAGAGTTAATACATTTCAGCCTAATATGGAAACAGCACTGCTCTTCCTGTTTCGACAGATAAACAGAGACACCTTCTAAGTGCAAGACGTATTTGCTATCAATTATACCGCTAGTGGTGATGCCTAGCTGTTCTCACTTGGGATTAAGCCTCTGTGTTTGTAACCACTGATAATTCAACTGTCAACATTCCTCCTACACGAAGACATGTAATTTTGGTGCACAGTTCCAGTTTTCTAACACTCCCCAAACCAAAAAACAGAGGGCCATTCAAATGTGAGAATTAACCACAGGCATATATTCAGCTTAATACCATGTGTCCCGGGTGTGTAAAGATAAAAACACAAAGGCTGGCCAATCTGGTTCGTTCATAACCATGTCCTTCTTGCATGAAGCCTGCCTCGACTTATGCTCTGAGGCTAGACACTTCACTACTTTGAAATTGCAAGGGTCCAGGTCACTCACTTCTCTATCGTCACATTAACCTCTTCCCCACTTCTAATAACCCTTCCCTTCCAAACCTCCACTGTCCGCTCTTCCTCCTCCCCATAAGTGCTCACCCACCCCACTGCGGCCGAGCTCAGCTCAACTGTCTGCAACATGCAGAGGCCTCACCCGTGGAAAACACCTCCACACCATTTTTAGGGCATGTGCCCCCATGCAGTTAATTTCCTCCTGCATATACTCAAATGATCTGCTGGATGTGTTTTCGGCTGGTACTCTGCATGCTGCAGTTCCAGAAAGCTGTCCAAAATGAGGCCTCGATGTCTCTTCCAGAAAAGTTCATTTAGATCAAAGTGCACAATTAGTTTCAACTATGGTCCATGCCATCTCCTGCGGCTGTTTATCTCTGACACCATCTCCTGTGAATTTTATTGGCCTCTGTGTCATTCAATTACCTGGCTTTATTAGATCCTGGTTGAGTTCACCTAAGCTCTTAAATAGATTTTAGGAAACTGGATTTAGAGTAAAATCAGAACATTGCTCCTTGGGCAGTGATTCCATTTTCCAGAGCATGAATAAACATGAATGGGTTCCTCCAGATCCTGGGGATTCAGCATTAAATCATTTTTAACTCCGAGGAATTGGCCCACTTTGCTCTGGCTTTAAATTTATGGCATAACTGGTCTTCTCACCCATCTGGTTAGGAAGTCCCTGAGGTCTACACCATGAAATATCACTGAGAAAGTTTAAAAGAATCCCTCTGCCACATCTCTCTCCATTTATTATTTTAAATATAATCCTAGTCTTTTGAATTATGTGGCAGCCAGAGTTAATGATTCTAAGTTAAGTGCTGGATGATTGGTGGGAAATTTACCACTTGATTTCTCAGCTTTGATGGCCAATATACTCAGCACTAAATATAAGCAAGTGACTCAGACATTCTGCTGTTCACAAGGGCAAGAGAAGAGATAACCCAGGATGAACTCACCCTCACCACTGGAGAAAACATAACAAAACCTCTGCCCTTCCAATTGCGGTTCATCAGTGCCCTCTGCACATCCAGAGGATGGCACCACCCAACCGCAATCTAAAATCACGTGAACTATTTTCTACTTGAACATGCTGTTCTAATACATGGAAGTCCTTGGAAGCTTAGGATGTGTGTTTAACAAGGAAGGACTGGAGCCAAAGACAAGTTCCTTTGCTTTAATTTCACATGTCACGTTCTCTTTGATATCCAAGTGAGGTTTGAGCCAGTCTCAAGAACTGAATATTCCCTAGTGATTTCAACATACGTTATAACTTGGATGGAACGTGAAGTATTCTTCTGGACCTTGCCACATTTCCGGGCTAACTATAACTGCCATTTTTACATATTTCTTGGGGAAAATCATGGTTTTAAATATAAAACCTCTAAAAGTGGCTATCTGCATGAGAATATTTAAAAACTCATTGCACATGTAATAATACTGCCTAACTGCTGCCCAAATCTGAAGGTACACCTGAGTCAAAGCTCATTATGCAAAATGAGTCCTTCAAACAGCCTCTTGCCCAGCAAGGCCAAGTGGGGAAGGAAAATGATTTCCCTGCATCTGATTGCTTTTGCCCTGCCTTAGGAAAGCGGGTGCCAAAGCAGAACCCAATGAGCTAGCAGCCCGGACAACCTTGGGTGTGACCGCTGTGGCTACAGCTGAGAGAGAGGCACCAGAGCCCACTTGGGGGATGGCCGCTGAGCACGGGGAAGGGGGCCACTTAGCGGTCACTGCAGCAGTGAGGTCCAAATGTGAGCGGCCGGAGTTCACGGATCAGCCTTCCACAGTGGACCAGCCAGGTCTGCAGACATGGGCAGTCCAAGCAGCTGGGCCTGTGCCAGTCAATCCACTCTGCCTCTGGGGCAACGTCTGGTGGGCGAGCATCCAAACCCGTGTGGAAAAAGCCAAAGCTAGAAGAACGCCCTTCTAGAGCTTCACCTCACCCCTGAGTCCCACTTAACAGTCAGTATGCTCAAGGGACAAAGGACGGCTGGCTGGTCATTTCTTCAGGGCTTAACATCCAGGGGCACCAGCCCAGCTCTTCATCTTATTTTCTATCTAAAATTTTTAAATATAGCATATATTTTAGGTTATCCTAAAACAGACCCAGGACTTGCTGTGCTGTTGACGCTTCTACCTCCTTTCTCACAGTGACAAATCCCACCGTGGGAAGCAGTGTGCCAGCCCCACACCACCCAGGTGCTGCCCGGTACCTAAGGGCATTATGCTGCATGGACCCCAGAGCCTGGTCCAGAGACCGGAAAAGCACAGGACTTGAAAAGCCCTCACCTCTGATCTTCCTTCTGGCCCAATAAAGATGTGGTCTGTTAAAATTCAGACTGTGGTGGAAGGCATGGTGGACGTACTAGATCACACTTGCCAGGTGAGGTGTATCTGTCTGTGTTGGCCTCTTAACTGGTAATTTTATCTCTACTGATGAAGTTTTTAAAAATGACTTGCAAGGACCTCAGCAACAGTTAATTCTTAAAACATACACCTAAATAGAAGTTCGCATACCTAGATACAGTCATTTATTAAATTCAATAACTCCTATTAGTGCATTCTACAGGCTGAAGAGTGAAGTATGGCAGTGTTACCATGCATGTATATTTTATGGACTACACTGCACAGGATAATTATATCAGGCCTCTGCTGGACAGGGCAGAGAACAGTCTTCCTCTAAATTCTCACCATACGAGGAAGGGCTTATTCCATTTCATGATACCACTTCGAAAATGAAAATCACCCAACTCTTTAGGGACTGTTAAAACCCGGAAGAACCTATAAATTTAAAAAGACTCTCAAATGTGAGCATATTGAGTTATGTCCAAAATCATGAAACATTCCAGGTGAGCATACAGTCATAGTAAAAACACATCAAAAGTCAGCATACCTAAATGTCCATCAACAGAGGAATGGATAAAGAAGATGTAGTACATATATATACAATGGAATATTACTCAGCCATTAAAAAGGAATGAAATTGGGTCATTTGTACAGACGTGGATGGACCTAGAGAGTGTCACACAGAGTGAAGTAAGTCAGAAAGAGAAAAGCAAATATTGTATAATAACACATATATGTGGAATCTAGAGAAATGGTATAGATGATCTTATTTGCAAAGCAGAAATAGAGACACAGACGTAGAGAACAAATGTATGGATATCAAGGGGGAAAGGGGTGGGGTGGGAGGAATTGGGAGACTGGGATTGACACATATACATTATTGATACTATGCATAAAATAGACAACTGATGGGAACATACTGTATAGCACAGGGAGCTCTACCTAATGCACTGTGGTGACCTAAATGGGAGGGAAGTCCAAAAGGGAGGGAATATCTGTATGTGTAGGGCTGATTTGCTTTGTTGTGCAGTGGAGGCTAACACAACCTTGTAAAGCAACCAAACTCCAATAAAAATTAAAAAAAAAAAAAGCATACAGATCACAGTAAGAAAGCGACAAATGATAACGTCTAGAATGACGAAGGGAGTGGTGCTGGTGGTGGAGGGAGAGTCGTGTGAATGATCATGGCCCCAATTATTTTTTTAAATCCTCCACTGCTGATCAAAAGAGGTAAAACCATATTCATTTCACTAAATAAATATTCTACTAAACACAATACTGGATCCTGTGAAATTATTGGCACCCAGTGGCTGGTGCAAAGGAATTTAACTCTGGTTTTTCAACTACTTTAGAGATACCCAGTTTTGATAAGCATCCATGGGAAGCGAAATCTTTTAAAAATATATACATATATAACACGTATATATTATATATATAATAGATATTAATAAGGATATATTTATCAGGACATGTTAATAAAATATGTATATATACATACATACCAAAGGACATTCTGATCTATAATGCATCTTCCAAGAAAACTTTTAAGCCTCCCTACCATGAAATGATGCAAAAATATTCCTGCCATAATTTTAGTGATTAAGTCCCCTCATCATGGATGTCATAACGAATTGGAAAGTCTCTGGGTTTAGCCCATTTTGATTGGGAACCTGAATTTTTCTTCCCCTGTCCCACAGCCCCCAAATGGCTGATGCAATTTAGCTCAACTATTCCCCATGGGGCTGCCTTTCCAGAGATGCTTATTTCAGCTCCAAAGAATGTCAAAGCAACTCTGAGGAAGAGATGAAGGGGCACAATCAAATGGAAACCACTTTTGAGATCCAACTGCTTTACTGCCACTTATGAAGATGATGATGTAATTTATATATACCTTACAGCTTTAGCTACTACAGATCAAAGACACTTAGCTCTCATGGAACAGATCATTTCTCCTTCACACATATTTTAGCTAAGTTGTTTGAACACTGAAGTATCATCTGAAGATTACCTGAGGTAATAAAAATTACCAGCCTAGAAAATAAATGGAAGCCTCATTTGTCTCGACCAGGAGTGAGCAGTGGAGACATGTACAGAAGGAAGTAAGGTGAATTGAGGGCAGGCAGCCCCTTGGGGTCATCTGAAGACCCCCTGCAGATAAATACAAAAAGGAGAAGCATTGCCCTGCAGGGCCAGGTGGACTAAAGCCAGGTTTATAGATCCTAGATGGAGGTTAATCCCACTTTATCAAACCCCAAACCTTTACAAAGAGATTAGTTAAGGGGCTATAGGCAAACTGCTCTCCAAAGGACTCAGTGCAAACTAGTTATTTTTCACACTAACTGACTGGGGAGAACAGGAAGGAGGGGTGGCTGGCAGGTGGGAAAAGTATCTCTGAAATGATAATAGAAGTCACTGGAAATGTGAGATTTCCAGATGACATTATATAAGTGCATCAGCTGTATGATGTGAAATTTTCCTGTAATTTCAATTTGTGTGCAGTGGAAACCCCTACTAATCACACTGTTGAGAAATACAAAACATTCCATCTGTTGGGAAGGAGCTAGCTTCCCAGACACCACCTTACCTCTGAGCTATTTCCAGTCACATCTCTGGGCAAGCAATGTGCTATCGGTCTCCTCTCCATCAGGCCTGTCCTGCCCACCCCCGGTGAAGAGCCCCAGTGACAATCCTTCTGAATGAAGCGATCGACCAACCAGCCCAGCTTGGGCAGTGACTTGAGGTCCCCCACCCACCCCCCATCACTCCACAGACCCCACTCATGCGAACCCTGTACACCAGAGACTGGAAGCTGGGCCATTAATACATCTTCCATTGGCACATATCACACCCACACACCTGGGCCCAGGCTACTTCTGAACAGGGATGGGTCTTACTCACCTGCACATTCCCCTAGGGCAACACTCAACAGTACACAGTAAGTCCTGGCCGAACTGTATATAATTTAAGTAAGCTGTTCCAGCTTTAACATCTCTGTGTCCCTGTGAAATGCCCATAACTGTTCCTGGTGTGCGTGTAAGGACAGGTGGGTGTAGGTTTATACAGACATTCTAAATCACTTTCTTCCTGAATAGAGTGATTCATTGATAAATTGGTCTGACATTTGGTATAAAGTCCTGCAGGCCTCAGACAAAATGATTTAGAAAATAACAATGTCAGTTGCTCTGCTCTTTCAATAAATAACCCACCAGTAAAACACAGATAATAACTGACAATCATACTTGTACTGTAACTAATGAGAAAAGATAAAGCAGCAAATGGACTGTTTATATGCATTTGATAAATTGCATCCCCTGGATATACCCATGAAAAATAAATGTGTGTGGTCCTGGTTCACTGAACTAAAACAAATATTTACCACTGAGATTTAGGATTTAGAGTGAAATTTACATTTTATTTGGCAACTATTTTGATGCTATGTCTACACACAGTGGAAAAATCAAAAACCTACCTCAACTTCCTGAGTACGAAAGCATTATAAATGAGAAAAAAATAAAAGAATCACATCAAACAATAGGAAGGAATGTAAACATTTTCGATAATTGCATCAAAACTTCAAATTATCATAACATTAGAAAGGTCACAGGTAGACATTTTCCCGACCATCACTCCCTTGAAAAGGTCCCCTTGTTCACTAAGTTCATGAAAAGAACATTAGGTTCTCAGTGGAATAAGTGAAGTGCAGGGAAATCAGAGGGTCCTCTGGTGATCTGTGTCATTACTGTAGAACAAATAGCAACATCATGATTAAACCCAAATACGCAGGCATGATTATTATCTTTGAGAATTTCAAATGATTAATTTCCTATGACACTGGTCCAAAGGGTGAAATTCAATAAAAGTCCCGAGGTGACATCAGAGAGTGAGAATAAAAGACCTTCTGCATTTCTGCAAAGAAATTCTTTTGTCTCGCAGCTCCAAAATAGCTTGAAGGGGTCTAAAACCTGAGAAAGACGTGGATTTACGGTCTTGGGATGTAAAATGAATAGGACTGTCATGGCCCCTCAGGTGATTAATGGATTATAACTGCCACAAAGTCCCCTTCCTCATGATGTCTGCCTGTCCATTTCTGTCCATCCAAGCTGGGGTCAGGGGGAGTGACGGCTGATTTGGGCTTTTCTCAAAGAGAAAAACTGAGTCTGGGGTCCATTCCAGAAAGTGTGCCCTATATCTGGCTTCTTCTTCTGGGAATACAAATGGACCTACGATGCTGCATTTGTACTCTGACCAAGACAAGGGGCGTCTCCCCAGACGCAAAGCCACCCACACCCTTGACCTCGTTAGCAAAATGATCAAAACACCTGAGGTAGCCAGGAGCGGGCTTCCGAATGTCAGATGGGAGTGAAGCAGGCAGGACTATGGTGTCAAAGACAGAGGAGACACTACGAACAGGACAGGCTGTGAAGCAGATACAGGTTCACATCCTGCCTTGAACACTCACCAGCCAGCTGGCCTTGCATAAACCCCTCAGCTTCTGAGATGCAGTCTCTTGATCCACAAAGCAAGACCGCTGCACCTGCCTTGGAGGATGGGTCACCATGATTCGCGACAATGTGGCAAAGTGACTGGCGTATTACCAGGCACAAAGAAGGACTCAATAAATAAAAATGTACACTTTTGTGTCCATCTCCAGAGGTTCATAATATTGACATGTCTCAAAAACATTGAGAGAAACAGGCTTTATAGAAACAATGACATGCTTAAAATTTCAGTAATGTGACTCTTGCGCATTTGAATCTTACCAAATAGGCCCAAATGAAGGGAGACCAATTGCACTTGGGAACAATAATTATGAAATATTTCAAATGCATGCAATTTTATTAGTCTTATGAATGAAGAGTGACTTAGAAAAAATGCAGTGAAATATGAAAGCATGAGTTGCAGGCACGTCTCTGTTTAAAGGTCAGGCACCCATTCTCTAAGATTCAGTGACCCTGTCTATTAAAAAAAGATAATACTTACACCACAGAGCTGTTCTGTGCAACCAGTGAGGTGTTTTGAACCATTGTTAGCAATTACACATCATATAATTCTAAGTCAATTTAAGTTTCAATTTTGACTCACTATACCCCGTTAAGTGGACTGGACCTGCTCTGAACAGGTAAAATTTCCACATAATCATTAATTGACACGTAGAAAACAGAGGAAGGAACCCTGAAAAGGTCCATCTCATTGACACACCAAGTAAGGCCCTTGCCGTCTTGGAGCATGTAAACCTTTACTTTACAGAAAATACAAACTGTACTTGCCGAAGGCCCAGCCCTGTCCGAGTATCACGAACTCCAAATTAATTAGGTCCCTCTATCTTTCTGAGAATGCCACTCCTACCACCCCCTAGGCCGGCAGGCCTCCATCGACATCCAGATGCTGCCTTTTGGAGTATAAAACACTGGCTATGAACTATCACCACACCCCTTCCTCCCCACCCACCCTGCACGGGAGGTGCCAGCCGCAGGCACTGGGAAGCAGTGGTTCTCATCCTTGACTGACCGCTGGGGTCACTGAGGACCCTTCCAGACACTGATGCCTGGGACCACCTGGGAGATGCTGATTCGGTGGTCTGGGTCGTGGCCTCCACAATGGGACATTTAAAGTTCCTCAGAGGATTCTAATGAGTAACCCCCATTGGCTAAAGGAAGCTACACACTGATTCAGTCACAGTGACTGAAAGGCGACCAGGGGACCATCAGGCCCACCACAAACAGCAAACCCGGTGCGGCCCATCAGAGGCCTCCCTTCCCCCAGCTTCCGGAGCTTTCCAGAGTTATATTCACCTTCCACTGTCAGATCCGGCCTCAACACCTCCCAGGCTCAGTACATGGTACCTCTGGGCTCCCTGCTGGCCAGGCCAGGACCCAGGCTGGACTGGTCCCTCTTCCCTCCCTCTGCCATTCCGGCATCAACCAGGCCCCCTCCCTCTCTGGACCTGTCACACCTCCCACTCTCTGCACCCACAGCCCCTCCCTCAGTCAGGCCCCCCAGCTGCCCCTCGGGTCACCACCACGTGCCCAGCCAGCCTCCGCTCCCTGCACCCTGCTCAGGCTGTTCTCCATGCTGCTCCCACGGGGACCCTCTGAAGGGACGTCTGTCCTCATCGGCCCCCAGTATCAAATACTCGAGTTGCTCCCCACAGCTCCCAGGCAAAGGCCAAGCCCAGGAGCAGCTTACAGGACCCTGCAAGGCGCAGTCCCTGCGACATCCTCCAGACCCCCTGCAGCCACACCCCAGCCCACACGCTTCGCCCCAGCCCCACATGAACCACTTCTTGGTTCTGCGACAGCCATGCTTACTTCGAGCTCTGAAATTCTGCACATGCTGCTCCTTTTGTTCCTGAAATACCCTTCCTCGCCCTTCTCTGATGAACATTCATTCACTGCTCTATCAAATCCCAGTTTAGATTAAACGATGCTCCTTGTGCGCGAACCTCCGCGTCCCCAATCCCTCCACACCAAAGACGTCTCAGCCGTGTGGTCTACACCCCCTGTGCAGCCCCCAGCAGAGCACTGACGCAAACGCTCTGCAGTGGCCCACCACTCTCCTGCCGCTCAACCACACAGCCGGCAGTCCCCACAGCCAGGGGCGGCACACCTTCACCTCCACACCTCCAGAGCCCAGCACATGCCCATCTTGCAACAGGTACTCAGTGAGCACCTCCTGTGAAGAAAGAACCACTCAACCTCTGTTGCTTCTTTTACACCAGTATCTTGGGCCGCAACTCCCCCATTAATTCCCCGTTGACTCAGAACTTCAGGCTCCGTGACCTGGAGGTTTCCGAGGAAAGTGAAATGGGCAACTCCCTTAGTGTAACTTAAACTGGGGCAGTCACGGGAACCTGGCACCAGCAGGGTTGACGGCAGAAGACCTTGGAGGGATCGACCAAGGAGGACAGGTGGACCCTTGCCTGACAGCCTCGCCCCACGTCTGCTAACACCCCGAGTCGCCGCAAGGAACAAACAGACTTCATGACTTGGCTCACCACAGCTGGCAGAAATCTGATGCAAGATTCAGGACCTGCATCAAGTTGAAGTTGAAATGAAAAAGTTGAAATCCAGTCCAAAAAATCCAAGTGATATTGATAGCAACGTTAACGTTGATCATATAGGAATAAGAGCAGGTACCATTTTCCGAGCGCTCCACATGCGCCAGGCGCTGTCCAAGCCAACTGTGTTTTAGCTCACTGAACTCATATGATGACCGTGTGAGGCAGGCAGAGTCAGCACCCCGATGACATAGCTGGGAAAGCAAGCTTAGAGAGATCGCATTTCTATATAAGGTCACACAGCTAGCGAGAAGCAGGAGGATTTGAACTCAGTTTTGCCTGACTCCGAAGATCATGCTCTAACCACTCCACGCTGCGTTAACGGCACCATGTGAAGGGAGGACCAGGGAGGTATGTGAAGACTGGAGGCCCTGGGAGACAACACGGGGCTCGTTCCCTATCGGAGATGGAACACGATGGTTGCAGGAGATGCCAAGGGATGGAGATGAGCACAGAGGCCTGAGGCCTCCCAAGAGGCTCCCTCTACCACTGCACTGACCCTTAGTACATCTGAGCCTCAGCTTTCCCGTCTGTGAAAGGGGGGATTCAAACACCTGCCTCACGGTTCTTTGTGAGCTTGGACAGCAGGTCCATCTGTCCTGTGCCTGGCCCCAAGAAAGCAGTCAGGACATCCAGATGTCCTGACCACCCCGTACCCCAGATGGTTCCCCGGGCTTCAGAATCATGGCCAGCAGCATTGATGACAGCAGCCTCAGGAGCAAGCCCCCCTGAGGAGCACTTTGTGGGCTCTGGACCAAGCACTGCCACCACATCTGTCTGCCACCACACTCTCTGGGGCCCCCTTCAAAGTAGAGCATCCAATGCCGACATCAAGCCACTGCACAGAGGACGTGGTGGCTTCGGCACTGCCTAACTCTCTGAGAAGCCATGGCCACAGACTTTGCATGAAATTTTCATTAGCAGCACAGCAAGGCCTGCTGCGGTTCCTCCCAGCCCTACCATTCAGCCTCTTCTCTTGGAAGGAGCATCTGGGAAAGTTAGCAATAAACACTCCCTCACTGGGTCCCTAAAAGCATCCTAGCAGCCGCCTCCCTGCCTGCCCTCCTCTGCATCCTGAGGCTCTGGCCCTTGGACCATGTACACAGCAGATGCTCCTTACCAAAGCCCCAGAAATAAATCTGGTCAAGGTCTTTCGTCCACTTCAAAGCAGTGATGTCACCGTCAGAATCTGAGAGGGTTCATTTGAAATCTGCAACTTCTGAACTTCTTTCCCCCATGGTAAGAGGTCACCAGAGTAGACAAGCCTGCCAAATAGAGCCACACTCCCAAGCCACAATTTCCCTCTGTGATCACTGGCAAAGCTTCCACAGAGAAGGGGGAGTGTGCCCTGTCTGAGGTGCAGCCACTGCCGTAACTAGGGCTCGCCACGAGGGTAGAACAATCCTCTCACACTGACTGAACACCCTCCATAGGACCCACACTCCCAAAGGCCGCTGGGTCCAACCAATCCTGGACCATGGAGATGGGCTAATTTTCCTCTCACTCAACAAGCACTTACGCAACTCTATGATGGATGTAACCCAGTCTCTCTCGCCCAGCACTGCCAAACAGATGCCTGGTAAACTCAGGAGACTTAGAGAAACAATCCCAAAGGACTTCAGCCAGGCTCCACACTTGGGAACTTGCTCACCTGGCCACTCGGACAGGTAGATGACGTACTTACGTCGTACGACAAGACAGAGAGTCCAGAGAAGCTATAAGAGAACTGTCCTCATACCAAGATCAGTGTGCGTGAGTCCCTGACTAATGGGGATCTGTGTGCTCTGTGAACATCTAGCTGTCCTGCTGCCCTCCAGGGCTGTTTCCATAATCTGTCCATGTTCAATGAGGGCCTGGGGCACCCACAGAGACAGAGCAAGGTCGAAGCTGCAAGGAAGTTGGCGGCAGAGACTCGAGGACCTCAGTGCCTGAAGAGATATCCACGCCCAATCTCCAGGCACTAAGGAGCCACTTGGAGGTGAGTGGACTTGGAGGTGGATCCCATCACACCAGTACTTTCCGAAGGAGCTGGGCTGACTGAGTGTGGGACAGATTAGAAGGAGCCCAACCAAAACCAAGGACACCAATGAAGAAGTTCATTCTACGTGCGCACATTATCACTTACAGCATTTGCTGCACATCTGCCTTTGTGCCAGAAAACAGACACGAGGAACACCCAGCCCTTACCCTCAGAAGCCCACAGTCTGGCCAGGGGAAAGGGAAGCAGAAATGTCAGCAGATGAAGGCATAATACTACCAGGCAATGTGCTCATTATAAAAAGAAAATAGCTACAGAACACAGAGGAGGAAGTCACCAACGATTCCAGGGAACCAGGGCTGAGTCTACTGAAGCAGTGGGACTTAGCTGGGTCTGGACAGACAAGGAGTTTTCCAGGCAAGGAACGTGGAGTAGGTGGGACAAGGAGCCAGCAACTGCAATGAGCGGGGCTCTGCTGCAGCAGCCCTCAGCTCAGGCAACAGGAGAGGAAGCCTGAGCCCAGGTGCAGCCACAGAGACAGGACAATAGGAGACATTTGCCGGCTTTGCCCAGGGTCTCCAACCCACCACGGCCACACCACTAGGTGTGCCATTTGCTCTGTGACCAGAAATCCTGTAGCTGCTGTGGCCGGTCACTGGCGTCACTGTGATCCGTCCACTCCAGCTGGAAGGCTGAGCAATGACACTATGTCTAGAGAAGACGCACTGACCCATGGCATGCCACCCCAGGGACAAGAGCCAGCTCACATCCTGGCCCTTCCAACCAGCAAGCGTCCCCATGCCACCTGTTACGAACATGTGTAAGTCATATGGGCCACAACTGGAACCAACTAGTCTCTGTGCCTGTCCCTCTCTCTGTCCTGCAGAGACACACTGCCAGCTTGTTCCACCTTCCTTTATTAAATAAACATCTCTCCCTTTGGAGGTGAGATCCCTGAGAACAAAGGCCATGCCATGTGACCATGCTCTGGGAACCAAGACCCTGGAGGTGCCCCCTCCGCACCCGCAGTCAATGACAACAATTAAGGGCCTCTTGCTCTCACCGAGCCTTTGAAAGGTTCCACTCTTGTTTGCAGGGGACAGTGGTAGGGAACCACGGTTCCCTTTTACCCATCTTTTAAAATCAAAACGCTCCAGGGCAAAATTATCAGGTTACACCATTTATATGGTAACAAAATACATATCAATAAGGACATATTTGTTTCTTGTGGAAGAGTACTCAGCCAGCAGAAGCCATGCAATATTTTTATTTTTATGCTTCCTTTTAATTTATTATTTGGAAAATAAGAGGAATGTTAATAACAATGCAGGCCCCTTCCAGTCCTAAAATTCAATGATTCTAAATATGTCAGATAATAAATCAAATACGCCTGACAGCTCTGTGCAAATAAAGTGGGAGCAATTTTCAGACTAGCAAGGACTACAGTGTACTGGAAGAATCCAAGGAAGACCAAAGCAATAAGCTGCTTTGTCTTTGATTTTTACTTCTGCTTCCAAATTTTAAGAGCCCAGCAAGAACACAAACAGTAGTTATGTCCTAGATCTTTAAAATCCCTTTCCTATTAAATAACTTATGAGCATTAAAGAAGGAGTCCAGTTGGGTTTTTTCACATGATGCTACTCAGAGAGAACTTTTGGAAAAAATTTCCAAGATCTAATTCTTTAGCTAAATTACTTTCTTGTGAGAGGTGGAGACTCCTAGAAAGTCACATACAAAAACATGGGAAGAAAGAAACCAAGAAGCAATAAAAAGGACCAACGATGCAATGTAACTATCTCTTCCACTCAATAACCACACCCTCCTCATGCCCAGAGCCCACTCCTCAGAGGCCTGGGAAGAAAGAAGGGGCAGCCACGGCCACCAGCAAGCGTGAAGCAGCGCTGGGTCCTGCTCATTAAAATCGATCTTCTCATTTAGCCAGTTGCATGGTCACATTTTCTAGGTATCTCAACTGTCCTTAAAGAGTGCCCATGGGGGCTTCCCTGGTGGCGCAGTGGTTGAGAGTCTGCCTGCCAATGCAGGGGACACGGGTTCGAGCCCTGGTCTGGGAGGATCCCACATGCTGCGGAACAACTAAGCCCGTGAGCCACAACTACTGAGCCTGCGCGTCTGGAGCTTGTGCTCCGCAGCAAGAGAGGCCGCGACGGTGAGAGGCCCAAGCACCGCGATGAAGAGTGGCCCCCGCTTGCCGCAACTAGAGAAGGCCCTCTCACAGAAACGAAGACCCAACACAGCCAAAAATAAATAAATAAATAAATAAATAAAATTAAAAAAAATAAAAGAGTGCCCATGACTTACCATAAGAAGAAAAAAAATACAAAAAAAGAACTAGAGGAAAGTCAAAATGGTAACAATGGTTATCAATGGTTGGAGGAATACAAGAGTTTTCTTCCTGCTTCTACTTTATTATTTTTCAATTAAAAAATAACCTGTATTAATTCATGTGTTTGTATGTTGTCTCCTCATTCATCCATTTACCCATTCTTCATTCATTCATTCATTCAAAGTTCTATGTGATAGGGAAAATGAAGACAGCATTACCCTAACATTATGGTTGGGGCAACTCTAGCCAGAGAGGTAAAATCATTTCTAAATGAATTCACACAGCACTAAAATCTGCAGTATAAGATCTACGTACACCAAAAGATTAGACTGAGAGCTGTACTCACAGCCCAGACATGGGGAATAAGAAGGAAGAACCTCTTGGGCCATGACCTAGAACAATGACTAGGAACCTTTCCAGGCAGCTGAATGGAATCACAAGCCCTTCTGATTACCCTGTCTCTGGGCTGGCACATAGGGTAAGCATTCATTTATTCCTTTTGTCCTGGCACCCTATTATGGAATGAAAGATCTGGAATAAGCACGGCGTGACCTTCAGCTCACTCACTAGCACAGAGCCCCGGCCCCTGCTAAAAACAGGTAGGAGAAGGACCCAGAGCTCACAGTAGAAATCATACATTTACTCACAAGGCAGTGACAGCTCCTGCAACAAACCCAAATTGTGGCTCAATTTAATAAGGCATCCGAGGCTCAGATGCCTCATCTGATTTACCAGCAGGAAACGTAAATCACTGCTAGAATCGGAGACACCTTGTCAGGGCTGCCTGCTGGAATTATTTGGGAACAACACTGCATGGGTTATTTTGGTGTTGCCCATCAAAGCCTCATACGTCTGTTTCACACACCTCTCTTTTAACAAAACTCAGCTCTTAACCCAGCTTGGAGCTAAAATCAATGGTTCTGCTTCTGGATCTGGAACATAAACAAACATAAAAGCCTATGGCAGTTTCTTAACTGGTAACTCCTCTTGATGTCCACTGTTACTGCCTAAGTGATTCTGGGTAAACATTCCAACCTTTTCAAGCTTCAGTTTCTTTATCTGTAAAATGAAGGCTATGGTGCCCACTCTACTAGGATTACTGGGAGGATTACTTGGGACATAGATGCAAAATGTCCAGCATGTAGTATGCACCAAATATCCAAACATGGTCACTGCTATCTATCTATCTATCTATCTATCTATCTATCTATCTATCTATCTATCTATTTATGGCTGTGTTGGGTCTTCATTGTTGTGCGCAGGCTTTCTCTAGTTGCACCAAGCGGGGGCTACTCTTCGTTATGGTGTACAGGCTTCTCATTGCTGTGGCTTCTCTTGCTGAGCACGGACTCTAGGCACGCGGGCTTCAGTAGTTGTGGCACACGGGCTTCAGTAGTTGTGGCTCACGGGCTCTAGAGCACAGGTTCAGTAGTTCTGGCACACGGGCTTATTAGTTGCTCCGTGGCATGTGGGATCTTCCCAGACCAGGGCTCGAACCCATGTCCCCTGCATTGGCAGGTGGATTCTCAACCACTGCACCACCAGGTAAGCCCGGTCACTGCTTTTTTTTAACTAACCTCAGTACATCCTCTGCTGTAAGCTGATAACAGAATTTAAATAAATAAATAAATAAATAAATAAATAACGCTAGTTTCCTCTGGATTAGTATATTTGTGATACTGCCATCCTGACTCCGCAGAAATTTTTAAGAAATCAAATCTGGGTAATGGCTGCTTTGGAAAAGCAGCAGCCACTGCTCAGTGCAGAAGTGTAAATAAAATGCCACTTAAATAATCACATTACTCATAGCTTAATGCATGTGATCCAGAGCTACAAGCAAGCAGGTCTGTGATGGATTTCTCATCTGTCGGCTGCCACTGCAGCCCATCCAAGCGTCTGCAGGCATCCTGACTGGGAACGTCTACATTAGCTCCTGATGGGACCCACACTCCCACTATCAATGAGAACAGACTCAGCAGGAAGGAGGCGATGCCTTCATAATAAGGTGATAATACAAACAGAAACGTTTGCTTGGGGAAGGGCTGCTAGGTTCTAGGTCGGCCATTAAATGTCCCTTCCTCAGTTCGCAGGGGCTCCCAGAGCAGTCTGGGATCCCTAGCTGAATCTTCCCAGCCCCTGCCAGGTAGGGATGGAGCCTCCTCAGATGCCACGATATGGCCTACTTTTGACTCAGCAGTGCTGAGTACCAGACTAAACACCAAAGGAGACAACCGGCAATGCTGGACTAAATCTACCTTCTTTCTGAGGAGGGGCTCTGAAATCTCAGCATTTTCCATTTAACCAGAGCTGCCCTCAAGGGTGCCAAGCACTAACTGGGGATATTTGGTCCTTAGACCATTTACACTCTGGATAAATGCAGAACTTCTAGAAAAGCCAATTCAGAATCCAACCACAAGCATGCTCTAAAGATGTGGGTGGGAGGAGCTTCAAGATGGTGGAAGAGTAACACGTGGAGATCACCTTCCTCCCCACAAATACATCAGAAATACATCTACATGTGGAACAACTCCTACAGAACACCTACTGAATGCTGGCAGAAGACCTCAGACCTCCCATAAGGCAAGAAGCTCCCCACGTACCTGGGTAGGGCAAAAGAAAAAAGAAACAACAGAGACAAAAGAATAGGGACGGGACCTGCACCAGTGGGAGGGAGCTGTGAAGGAGGAAAGGTTTCCACACACTAAGAAACCCCTTCGTGGGCAGAGACTGCAGGTGGCGGAGGAGGGAAGCTTCGGAGCCACGGAGGAGAGCGCAGCCACAGGGGTGCAGAGGGCAAAGCGGAGAGTTTCCCGCACGGAGGCTCGGTGCCAAGCAGCACTCACCAGCCCGAGAGACTTGTCTGCTCACCCGCCGGGGTGGGCGGGGCTGGGAGCTGAGGCTTAGGCTTCGGTCGGATCCCAGGGAGAGGACTGGGGTTGGCTGCGTGAACACAGAATGAAGGGGGCTAGTGTGCCACAGCTAGCCAGGAGGGAGTCCGGGAAAACGTCTGGAGCTGCCGAACAGGCAAGAGACCACTGTTTCAGGGTGCGCGAGGAGAGGGGATTCAGAGCGTCGCTTAAAGGAGCTCCAGAGACAGGCACGAGCCGCGGCTATCAGCGCGGACCCCAGAGACGGGCGTGAGACGCTAAGGCTGCTGCTGCCGCCACCGAGAAGCCTGTGTGCGAGCACAGGTCACTCTCCACACCGCCCCTCCCGGGAGCCTGTGCAGCCCGCCACTGCCAGGCTCCCGTGATCCAGGGACAACTTCGCCGGGAGAATGCATGGCGCACCTCAGGCTGGTGCAACCTCACGCCGGCCTCTGCCGCAGCAGGCTCGCCCCGCCTCCTCCATACCGCTCCCTCCCCCCGGCCTGAGTGAGCCAGAGCCCCCAAATCAGCTGCTCCTTTAACCCCGTCCTGTGTGAGCAAAGAACAGACGCCCTCAGGCGACCTACATGCAGAGGCGGGGCCAAATCCAAAGCTGAACCCCGGAAGCTGTGCGAACAAAGAAGAGAAAGGGAAATTTCTCCCAGCAGCCTCAGGAGCAGCAGATTAAATCTCCACAAACAACTTGATGTACCCTGCATCTGTGGAATACCTGAATAGACAACGAATCATCCCAAATTGAGGAGGTGGACTTTGGGAGCAATGATGTATATATATTTTTCCCTTTTCTCTTTTTGTGAGTGTGTATGTGTATGCTTCTGTGCGTGATTTTGTCTGAATAGCTTTGCTTTTACCATTTGTCCTATGGTTCTATCTGTGTTTTTTTGGTTGTTGTTTGTCTTTTTAGTATAGTTTTTAGCATTTAGTATAGTTTTTAGCACTTGTTATCATTGGTTGATTTATTATTTTGTTTGGTTGCTTTCTTCTTTCTTTCTGTCTTTCTTTTTTATTAATTACTTTTTTAATTTTTAAAAAATTTTCCATTTTTAATAATTATTTTTTATTTTAATAACTTTTATTTTATTTTATTTTATTTTTTCGTTCTTTGTTTCTCTTTTTCTCCCTTTTATTCTGAGCTGTGTGGATGACAGCGTCTTGGTGCTCCGGCCGGACGTCAGGCATGTGCCTCTGAGGTGGGAGAGCCACGTTCAGGACATTGGTCCACCACAGACCTCCCAGCTCCACATAATATCGAATGGCAAAAACCTCCCAGAGATCTCCATCTCAATGCTAAGACCCAGCTCAACTCAACGACCAGCAAGCTATAGTTCTGGACACCCTATGCCAAACAACTAGCAAGACAGGAACACAACCCCACCCATTAGCAGAGAGGATGCCTAAAATCATAATAAGGTCACAGACACCCCCAAAACACACCACCGGATGCGGACCTGCCCACCAGAAAGACAAGATCCAGCATCATCCACCAGAACACAGGCACTAGTCCCCTCCACCAGAAAGCCTACACAACCCACTGAACCAACATTAGCCACTGGGGGCAGACAACAAAAACAACGGAAACTACGAACCTGCAGCCTGTGAAATGGAGACCCCAAACACAGTAAGTTAAGCAAAATGAGAAGACAGAGAAACACACAGCAGATGAAGGAGCAAGGTGAAAACCCACCAGACCAAACAAACGAAGAGGAAATAGGCAGTCTACCTGAAAAAGAATTCAGAATAATGATAGTAAAGATGACCCAAAATCTTGGAAATAGAATGGAGAAAATACAACAAACGTTTAACAAGGACCTAGAAGAACTAAAGAGCAAACAAACAATGGTGAACAACACAATAAATGAAATTAAAAGTTCTCTAGAAGGAATCAACAGCAGAATAACTGAGGAAGAAGAACAGATAAGTGACCTGGAAGATAAAATAGTGGAAATAACTACTGCAGAGCAGAATAAAGAAAAAAGAATGAAAAGAATTGAGGACAGTCTCAGAGACCTCTGGGACAACATTAAACACACCAACACTTGAATTAGAGAGGTCCCAGAAGAAGAAGAGAAAAAGGGACTGAAAAAATATTTCAAGAGATTATAGTTGAAAACTTCCCTAATATGGGAAAGGAAATAGTCAATCAAGTCCAGGAAGCGCACAGAGTCCCACACAGGATAAATCCAAGGAGAAACACGCCAAGACACATATTAATCAAACTATCAAAAATTAAATACAAGGAAAAAATATTAAAAGCACAAAAGGAAAAAAACCAAATAACATACAAGGGAATCCCCATAAGGTTAACAGCTGATCTTTCAGCAGAAACTCCACAAGCCAGAGGGAGTAGCAGGATATACTTAAAGTGATGAAAGGGAAAAACCTACAACCAAGATTACTCTACCCAGCAAGGATCTCATTCAGATTCGATGGAGAAATTAAACCCTTTACAGACAAGCAAAAGCTAAGAGAATTCAGCACCACCATCCAGCTTTACAACAAAGGATAAAGGAACTTCTCCAGGCAGGAAACACAAGAGAAGGAAAAGACCTACAATAACAAACCCAAAACAATTAAGAAAATGGTAATAGGAATATACATATAGATAATTACCTTAAATGTAAATGGATTAAATGCTCCAACCAAAAGACATAGCCTGGCTGAATGGATACAAAAACAAGACCTGTATATATGCTGTCTACAAGACACCCACTTCAGACATAGGGACATATACAGACTGTAAGTGAGAGGATGGAAAAAGATATTCCATGCAAACTGAAATCAAAAGAAAGCTGGAGTAGCAATTCACATATCAGACAAAATAGACTTTAAAACAAAGACCATTACAAGAGACAAAGAAGGACACTACATAATGATCAAGGGCTCAATCCAAGAAGAAGGTATAACAATTGTAAATATTTATGCACCCAACATAGGAGCACCTCAAAACATGAGGCAAATGCTAACAGCCATAAAAGGGGAAATAGACAGTAACACAATCATAGTAGGGGACTTTAACACCCCACTTTCACCAATGGACAGATCATCCAAAAGGAAAATAAATAAGGAAACACAAGCTTTACATGACACATTAAAAAAGATGGACTTAATTGATATTTATAGGACATTCCATCCAAAAACAACAGAACACACTTTCTTCTCACGTGCTCATGGAACGTTCTCCAGGATAGACCATATCTTGGGTCACAAATCAAACCTTGGTAAATTTAAGAAAATTGAAATCACTTCAACTATCTTTTCCAACCACAACGCTATGAGACTAGAATCAATTACAGGAAAAAATTTGTAAAAAATACAAACACATGGAGGCTAAACCATACACTACTTAATAACCAAGAGATCACTGAAGAAATCAAAGAAGAAATCAAAAAATACCTAGAAACAAATGACAGTGAAAACACAACAACCCAAAACCTATGGGATGCAGCAAAAGCAGTTCTAAGAGGGAAGTTTACAGCAATACAATCCTACCTTAACAAACAAGAAACATCTCAAATAAACAACCTAAACTTACACCTAAAGCAATTAGAGAAAGAAGAACAAAAAAACCCCAAAGTTAGCAGAAGGAAAGAAATCATAAAGATCAGATCAGAAATAAATGAAAAAGAAATGAAGGAAACGAAAGCAAAGATCAATAAAACTAAAAGCTGGTTCTTTGAGGAGATAAACAAAATTGATAAACCATTAGCCAGACTCATCAAGAAAAAAAGAGAGAAGACTCAAATCAATAGAATTAGAAATGAAAAAGGAGAAGTAACAACTGACACTGCAGAAACACAAAGGATCATGAGAGATTACTAAAAGCAACTGTATGCCAATATAATGGACAACCTGGAAGAAATGGACAAATTCTTGGAAATGCACAACCTTCTGAGACTGAACCAGGAAGAAACAGAAAATATGAACAGACCAATCACAAGCACTGAAATTGAAACTGTGATTTAAAATCTTCCAAGAAACAAAAGCCCAGGACCAGATGGCTTCGCAGGCAAATTCTATCAAACATTTAGAGAAGAGGTAACACCTACCCTTCTCAAACTCTTCCAAAATATAGCAGAGGGAGGAACACTCCCAAACTCATTCTACGAGGCCACCATCACCCTGATACCAAAACAAGACAAAGATGTCACAAAGAAAGAAAACTACAGGCCAATATCACTGATGAACATAGATGCAAAAATCCTCAACAAAATGCTAGCAAGCAGAATCCAACAGCACATTAAAAGGATCATACACCATGATCAAGTGGGGTTTATCCCAGGAATGCAAGGATTCTTCAATATATGCAAATCAATCAATGTGATACACCATATTAACAAATTGAAGGAAGAAAACCATATGATCATCTCAACAGATGCAGAGAAAGCTTTCGACAAAATTCAACACCCATTTATGATAAAAACCCTCCAGAAAGTAGGCAGAGAGGGAACTTACCTCAACATAATAAAGGCCATATATGACAAACCCACAGCCAACGTCGTCCTCAATGGTGAAAAACTGAAACCATTTCCACTAAGATCAGGAACAAGACAAGGTTGCCCACTCTCACCACTATTACTCAACATAGTTTTGGAAGTTTTAGCCACAGCAATCAGAGAAGAAAAAGAAATAAAAATGAATCCAAATCAGAAAAGAAGAAGTAAAGCTGTCACTGTTTGCAGATGACATGGTATTATACAGAGAGAATCCAAAAGATGCTACCAGAAAAATACTAGAGCTAATCAATGAATTTGGTAAAGGAGCAGGATACAAAATTAATGCAGGGAAATCTCTTGCATTCCTATACACTAATGATGAAAAATCTGAAATTGAAATTAAGGAAACACTCCCATTTACCACTGCAACAAAAAGAACAAAATACCTAGGAATAAACCTACCTAAGGAGACAAAAGACCTATATGCAGAAAACTATAAGACACTGATGAAAGAAATTAAAGATGATACAAACAGATGGAGAGATATTATACCATGTTCTTGGATTGGAAAAATCAACATTGTGAAAATGACTATACTACCCAAAGCAATCTACAGATTCAATGCAATCCCTATCAAACTACCACTGGCATTTTTCACAGAACTAGAACAAAAAATTTCACAATTTGTTTGGAAACACAAAAGACCTCGAATAGCCAAAGCAATCTTGAGAAAGAAAAACGGAGCTGGAGGGAATCAGGCTCCGTGACTTCAGACTATACTACAAAGCTACAGTAATCAAGACAGTATGGCACTGGCACAAAAACAGAAATATAGATCAATGGAATAGAAAGAAAGCCCAGTGATAAACCCATGCACATATGGTCACCTTATTTTTGATAAAGGAGGCAAGAATATACAATGAAGAAAAGACAGCCTCTTCAATAAGTGGTGCTGGGAAAACTGGACAGCTACATGTAAAAGAATGAAATTAGAACACTCCCTAACACCATACACAAAAATAAACTCAAAATGGATTAAAGACCTAAATGTAAGGCCAGACACTATCAAACTCATAGAGGAAAACATAGGCAGAACACTCTATGACATAAATCACAGCAAGATCCTTTTTGACCCACCTCCTAGAGAAATGGAAATAAAAACAAAAATAAACAAATGGGACCTAATGAAACTTAAAAGCTTTTGCACAGCAAAGGAAACCATAAACAAGACCAAAAGACAACCCTCAGAATGGGAGAAAATATTTGCAAATGAAGCAACTGACAAAGGATTAATCTGTAAAATTTACAAGCAGCTCATGCAGCTCAATATCAAAAAAACAAACAACCCAATCCAAAAATAGGCAGAAGACCTAAACAGACATTTCTCCAAAGAAGATATACAGATTGCCAACAAACACATGAAAGAATGCTCAACATCATTAATCATTAGAGAAATGCAAATCAAAACTACAATGAGGTATCACCTCACACCAGTCAGAATGGCCATCATCAAAAAATCTACAAACAATAAATGCTGGAGAGGGTGTGGAGAAAAGGGAACCCTCTTGCACTGTTGGTGGGAATGTAAACTGATACAGCCACTATGGAGAACAGTATGGAGGGTCCTTAAAAAACAAAAAGTAGAACTACCATACGACCCAGCAATCCCACTACTGGGCATGTACCCTGAGAAAACCATACTTCAAAACGAGTCATGTACCACAATGTTCACTGCAGCTCTATGTACAATAGCAGGACATGGAGGCAACCTAAGTGTCCATCGACAGATGAATGGATAAAGAAGATGTGGCACATATATACAATGGAATATTACTCAGCCATAAAAAGAAAAGAAATTGAGTTATTTGTAGTGAGGTGGATGGTCCTAGAGTCTGTCATACAGAGTGACGTAAGTCAGAAAGAGAAAAACAAATACCATATGCTAACACATATATTTGGAATCTAAAAAAAAAAAAGTTTCTGACGAACCTAGGGGCAGGACAGGAATAAAGACGCAGACATAGAAAATGGACTTGAGGACATGGGGAGGGGGAAGGGTAAGCTGGGACAAAGTGAGAGAGTGGCATGTACATATATACACTACCACATGTAAAACCGATAGCTAGTGGGAAGCAGCTGCATAGCACAGGGAGATCAGCTTGGTGCTTTGTGACCACCTAGAGGGGTGGGATAGGGAGGGTGGGAGGGAGGGAGGGAGACGCAAGAGGGAAGAGATATGGGGATATATGTGTATGTATAGCTGTTTCACTTTGTTACAAAGTAGAAACTAACATACCATTGTAAAGCAATTATACTCCAGTAAAGATGAAAAAATAAATTAATTAAAAAAAGAAAGATGTGGGTGTCTGTTGGGGCACGGGCTGGAATACCCACAGGAAAGGACGTGACGGTCACTTCTTAAAGTGAAATCCAGGTTCACCAAGGCACCTGCTGCCTTTGCTCACACAGATCTCCCTACACATGGGCAGCTTTGATTGCAACAAGGCAATCAGAGACTTTGCCCTTCCTGCCTCTGCCTCCCAGCAGGGTGCCCTCATGGTCTTCTCCTCTACTCTTTCTCATCAAAACTTGTAAAGAGGACTGGGGCAGCTCCACTCATATTCAATAAGGGATCCAATCCCAAGGTGACAAAATCCTGCCAGAGTTTCTGCCAGTAGAAAGGTTAGAAATATTTGGGGAGAGGGCCTTTGCTAGCCCCTGAGTTTAAAACACACTCATCAGCCTGGGTCCTGGTAAAGATGGAGGGTGAGGAGGATTAAGAACTAGTGTAGGAGACTTCAGACAATACTACAAAGCTACAGTAATCAAAACAGTGTGGCATTGGCACAAAAACAGACATATGGATCAATGGAACAGAATAGAGAGCCCAGAAATAAACCCACACACCTACAGTCAATCTTTGACAAAGGAGGCAAAAATGTACAATGGAGAAAAGACAGTCTCTTCAGCAAGTCGTGTTGGGAAAGCTGACAGCCACATGTATATCAATGAAGTTAGAACACACTCTCACACCATACACAAAAATAAATTCAAAATGGCTTAAACACTTAAATATAAGACATGACACCATAAAACTGCTAGAAGAGAACATAGGCAAAACACCTCTGACATAAATCACACCAATGTTTTCTTAGGTCAGTCACCCAAGGCAACAGAAATAAAAGCAAAAATAAACAAATGGGACCTAATCAAACTTATACGCTTTTGCACAGCAAAGGAAACCATAAACAAAGTGAAAAGACAACCTACAGACTGGAAGAAAATATTTGCAAATGATGAGACCAACAAGGGCTTAATTTCCAATATATACAAACAGCTCATACAACTCAATAACAAAAAAAATAATAATAATAACCCAATCGAAAAATGGGCAAAAGACCTAAGTATACATTTCTCTAAAGAAGACATACAGATGGCCAATAGGTGCATGAAAAGATGCTCAACATCACTAATTATTAGAGGAATGCAAGTCAAAACTACAATGAGGTATCACCTCACACCAGTCAGAATGACCATCATTAAAAAGTCTACAAATAACAAATGCTGGAGAGGGTGTGGAGAAAAGGGAACCCTCATACACTGTTGGTGGGAATGTAAATTGGTGCAGCCACTATGGAAAACAGTATGGAATTCCCTCAAAAAAACTAAAAATAGAGTTGCCATATGATCCAGCAATCTCCCTCCTGGGCATATACCCAGAGAAAACTCTAATTCAAAAAGATACATGCACCCCAATATTCATAGCAGCACTATTTACAATAGCCAAGACATGGAAGCAACCTAAGAGTCCATCGACAGATGAATGGATAAAGAAGATGTGGTATCTATACACAATGGAATACTACTCAGCCATAAAAAAGAATAAAATAATGCCATTTGCACCAACATGGATGGACCTAGAGATTATCATACTAAGCGAAGTAAGTCAGAAAGAGAAAGACAAACACCATATGATATCACTTATACGGGAAATCTAAAATATGACACAAATGAACTTATTTATGAAACAGACTCACAGACTATGAAAACAAACTTACGGTTATCAAAAGGGAAAGGCGCTGGGGGGAGGGATAAATTAGGAGTTTGGGATTAGCATATACAAACTATTATATAGAAAACAGATAAACAATGAGGGCCCACTGTATAGCACAGGGAACTATATTCAATATCCAGTAATAAACCATAATGGAAAAGAATATGTATACATACGGATAACTGAATCACTTCGTTCTACACCAGAAACTAACAAAACACTGTAAATCAACTATACTCTAATTTAAAAAAAAACTAGTGGAGTCGGGGAAAGGGAATGAAAAGAGTCTGCAAATGGTTTTGAAGGGAAAAGATACAGCAACCAGGAAAATGAACACGGGCAACGTGAGAGTATTTTCTACTACAGACCCAAAATGGAGCCAGTGGGCAGTACAGCAAGGACCCAGGTCCTAGGGAGGTGCTGGGAACTTGCCATTTTCTAAAGGAAGATCAAGAAATAGCTACTCAAGCCTGTATTCAGCCTACAGTGGGAAGTAACAAGTGTCCACTGAACACCTACTGCCAGCCAAGCACGGTGCTCTGCTCTGCACTTTACGTTATCCCCCATAATCATCACAATGACTTTGCAAGGATGGAGGTAGCCTCTACATTTTACAGTAGAGAAAACTATGGCTCAGGGAGGTTGCGTAACTTGAGCAGGGGGTCAGCTCCAGCTCTGTCCAACAGCAGAGCCCTGGGCTCTTTCCACACACCATGACAGCCCAGTGCCACCAGTTGGTTGAGCACCCCACCAAGTTCTAGACCATCAGCTCCCGAAGGATGGACTCCACTGGACCCGACTCAGACCTGATCAACCTGCGAAGACTCAGAACAGCTACTGGTTGAATCAGAGCTGGTATGTGGAGAAATTATGATTCTCTTGGAAACTCGTAATTTAATCCTTTTGAAGGCAAAGTCCCACCTTTGACAAAGCCCAGGGAAGCTGAGCCTCTAGGCCTAAGATATGGGTGAAGCCAGAGTATAGAAAGGGAGGGGAGAGAAATCCCAGGAGGCACCTGGAGGGATGGGGGAGGAACAAGCTATTACACCAGATGTCTGTGTGGTTGCTGGGCTGGAGTTGGGGCTGGAGGACAGAGGGTGAAGCAGGATCCTTGCCCATAAGATGTACAGCATTGAGCACGTTCCAGGAGTGGCCAGTTCCTATCCTAAGCAAGAGCAGCTTGCTAAGCACACCAGCCTGCAGTCTGATCCGTGAATCACCCCAGACTAACGTGCCTCTTCCTCCGGCCAACAGCCACGCGGGCCACGGGCGGCTCCCACGCGCTCATGTACGGGAGCGCACACACCTTAACAGACCTGGGGCCCAACTAACTAAAAATTAGACACAAATTTGATTTGGGTCATTGCTTGCCTTCCTGCTGGTCCCTGCATTCTGCCACACAACCTTGGGGCCTGAATGACAGAACTGGAGAAAATATTGAATAAATTATGGACACACACTCAACCACAGCTACCCAGACCTCCTGTGCTTATTAACAATGCCTCTCTACCACATTATTCTTAAATTTTCCTCAACTAAAATCTACCTGGGAACGTAAATCTTCCTCACCATAACGTGAACAAGTCCCGTAATAGCAGCTCATTACTGAGCCATGTTGGGTTATATTTCTCCAAGAAAATAAATAACCCGTTTAAAGATTGTCAGAAAAATGTTCCACTGGTACTCAGGTTAAACATGATTATTTATTAGAAATTATCGAAAGCTACTCACACCTGTGGTAACTATAAGCACACAAGGTCCTCAGTGAGTTTTATACTGAAAGGTGAGAAAGAGATGTAAAACACACAACTGCTACAGATTTTCACTTTGAACAGATCTTCATTTCTTTGGCCTTTGGGGCTGATCTTGGTGATGGGAGCCTCTTGCACCAAATGCTCAGACAGAGAGAACCCTGGGGAAAGATTCGTAAGAGGTGGAAGAGGGGAAAATACCACATGGAGAGCTGTTACTCTGAGCCAGGCAGAGCTCAACCCCCCAAATTAGGAGTCAGAAAACTTCTTCTATGAAGGGCCAGAGAGTACATTTTTTTGGCTTTGTGGGTCACAAACAGATTCTACCACACCCTCTTCTCCCTGCCCCCTTTAAAAATATATCAAGCACTCTATACACACTATTATATATAAAACAGGTAATCAACAAGGACCTACTGTATAGCACGGGGAACTCTACTCAATATTCTGTGATAACCTATATGGGAAAAGAATCTGACAAAGAATGGATATGTGTATAACAGAATCACTTTGCCTAACAGCACTGTAAATCAACTATACTCCAATATAAAATAAAAATTAAATTCAAAAAAAATGTACCAATCACTCTAAACTAGTGACCTCAGCTGGATTTGGCTTTTGGGCTGAGTTTGTCCATCCCTGCTCTAAACAGACTACTTGTCTCAACTCTTTCCACTACTCTCTGCAGTAGATGCTGTTTGGGCTCCCATTTTAAAGACAAAGGGAACAAGGTGCTGAGATGTTAGGAAGCCTGCTTGAGTTCACACACTTGGCTTAAATGTCAAAGTACAAAGCCAGGCAGGAGCCAAGCCTAGGCCCACTGGTTCTCAAAGGTCATACTCCTCCCACTATACCTCTTGGCCTCAAAAACGCTCTGAATGTGGCAATTCTCTTTTCAGCAAAGAGTGAATTTATATTATGAATAAGAAGGGATGACAAAGGAACTAATATTTGTTGAACATCTAGCGTGTATTGAGCCCTGGCCATGGACTTTACACATGAGAGTGCACAGGGCCAGCGTGGATAGTTGTATAAGTCACTCACTGTACAGGAATGCCCGGTCAGTAGTGGTTATTAGTGGGGAGAGAGAAGCGGGGAGGCGGGGGACAACATAGGGGTAGGGGAAGAGTTATTATGGGATAATATGAAATCACGTGTGAAACTTTTGAAAATTGTAAAGCACCAAAGAATTTAAAGACTCTGTCATTCAATTAAAAAAAAAAGACTGCCAGGTCAGGAAAGGAGTGGGGGCTGAAATGCCACGTGCACTGCATGCATTAATCACACCCTGGAGCAAGGCTGCACCCACCCAGAGGAAGCACCTACTTCCACTTCGAAGGCACCACGGTGGCTGTAGCAGTCCTGCCGGTGTATCTCCCAGAGGGCAGGATGCGAGAGGAAGAGCCTCACCAAAAGCCAGGGCAATCTGCAGCCTGGGACAGCCAAGGGAGACAGAATAGAGTCCAAGCGGGCAGACTCGCAGAACACGAGGGCGATAGGAGAAGCCAGACACAGGAACCACGGCACCGAGCCTCAGTCGCTAAGGAAAACCAAGCTCACCCCACCCTCAAGTCTTAGGATAGAGCTCTGCAGTCAGGAGAAAGGCCAGTTTCACACACCACGTGACTTAATGGACTTCATTACTCCCAAAGGTGATAAGAGTGGAAAATAGGTATTTTAAAGGAAGATTTATACAAATTCTATTCAGTTCAACAGACACTTATTGACTCTCTTAGTGATCATGACCTACGAGTTTATTAAAGGAAGCCAGGAGCAGCTGCAGAATTTCCCTAACATGATGAAGTTTACATGGTGTAGGTGTCATCCTTAACAAAAATGGACTCTTAATCACAAAGCAGAATGGGTGAGACCCAGTGTGACCGCTGGGTTCCTGTGGGCTCCTCTGCTGCAGCTCTGACCGCTGCAGCCCAGGCCATTATAACCCCTCCCCATCACTCACACAGTACAGGGACCGGGGACCTACAAGCACCCCACACAGCTGTCGTGGCATGAACCGTTTCCACCCAGAGTGCCCCGGCAGAAGACAGCCCAGGCACAGCCCTGAGACGGCCCATGTGTACCTGCCTCATACTCTACCTCCTGGGCTCAGATGCCCTGGTCTTAACTTGCAGGAGGCAAGCTGAGCCAAAGGCTGCAGGAGGTCCCGAAACACAGAGGCCTTCCCCTGCCTCAGCACATGGTGACACGTCCCAGAAGGGACAGCGCTGGGAAAGAGTCCTTAAGGACCCATGAGACTTCCTTTCTCCCACACCCTACCCAAATGGGAAAAAAAAAAACACTCATAGGGACTTCCCTGGTGGCGCAGTGGTTAAGAATCCGCCTGCCAATGCAGGGGACACAGGTTCAATCCCTGGTCCGGGAAGATCCCACATGCCGTGGAGCAACTAAGCCCGTGTGCCACAACTACTGAGCCTGTGCTCTAGAGCCGGTGCTGTGCAACAAAGAGAAGCCACCTCAATGAGAAGCCCGCGCACCACAACAAAGAGTAGCCCCCACTCGCCACAACTAGAGAAAGCCTGCGCACAGCAACGAAGACCCAACGCAGCCAAAAAAAAAAAAAAAAAAAAAAAACTGCTTAATAAAAAATAAGTAAGTAAATAAAAAAAAAACCCACTCATAATTGTCTTCCTGAGACCTCAGCAGGCAAAAACCTAAATTGTTGGGAATTAGTTAACCAGTGGAAGAAACTGCATTTTCTTTCCTTTATCATCTCCAACTCCAAGGGCAAGATTTTTCTCAGATGCCTCTAAAAGTTTTTGCTATTGTCTCCAGACAGACACTAGTGAGGAGAGAAAGTAAATTGCTCTCTGCAATTACTAAGCTCCAAACTCCCTAAACAGCCAATCTTTATGCCACCAGTGTAGCTGTGTCTGTGGACGGCTGCTTCAGGTGAGGGCAATCATCCCCTGAGCCCTCCCTTACTGCTCAATGTTCAAAAGGCAATGAGAAAATTACCCAGAAAACAGCTGTTTATGCTTTAGGTGGTACCTACGTGGAGAGAGAAGTGACGGGCCGGTGGAAGTCACAAGCCATAAAATTGAGAAAATACTATTTTCAGGTTAAATGTGAAGGGAATTCCCTCTGCAAGAGGTAATCAATAGTCAAGGAGAAGCACTACAGGACAAGACCCTCTGGTGACGGAGAGAAGGAAAGTGGCACGAGTCACCTCCGAGTGACCAGTCACTGAGCTACGATAGCTGCAGAGGGACTGAACTTCACCACTGTCACCATGCCCAGAGCAATGAAGGTGCTTCACCCAGCAAGAGGGAGCCAGGCCCAGCCCCCAGCTTCTGGATGATTTTCTCCTTCCAAGCACACAACCCTACAACATAGAGAGAGCGTCTAAATCAACTGTGGTAAACGGTGCTGCTCCAGGCGCAGCTCTGCGGCATTTTGAAAGAACAGGCAATGGCAGCTACTACTCCCCTCCCAGCCGTAACCCGAGAATCTAAGAGATTTGGGAACCCTTGGACATACCCAACCCTGACTTTGTCCCAATCTTGACAATAAGCTGCCCACAATAGAGAGGGCCCAGCACAGCATCCTGAATCCCACTCAGTGCTTCGCTTATGAAGGTCCTATCTCCCCAACCAGGGCCAATTCCCACCCTCATGGCTGTGAGAATTTGGTCCAGTGGGCTGGAAAGTAGTGGTCCTTAGCCAATGAATACAGAGAGCATCCAGAAGCAGCCAGAGGTTCTAATCACTGGCCTCTCCTAGGTTCCTGAGACAAGGCAGTCATTTGCTGCCAAGCTTGGACACCAGGTTACATTTAAAAGGGAAATCTGGACTCATAATGATTTTAAACATACATAATTCTAGACCAGGTTGTTGCTAAGCACTGAAGTCTACCTTATTTTACTCAAAACTTCCAGGTCCTCTGGACTGCACCCGGGGAACAAGATGCAATGCCTTCTGGAATGAGGAGAAATAAAATCACTTCAAAAGGCACTAAGGAGACAGTCAGCTTTATTGATTTATTTCTGAGATGGAAAACTGGGGAAGGAGAAGCTACCAATTTTTCATCAGTACTGAGACGGTGTGACCTTGGAAAGGTACTGAACCTCGCTTTTCCAATCTATAAAACAAGGTTATTAATAGGGCCAACTTCATAGAGTTTACAAAGTCCAAATGCGGTAATCCATGTAAGGGACTGATGAATGCTCATAAAGAGTAGCCATTAGAAATAGTACTGCTATTTAATATATGATTCTCATTTATGTTCATTTTAACCCTCGATGATTCTTCTTTCCAAAGCTAGCCCATCATATTAGGATTTTAGGGGGAAAAGTTTAAAAGGAAGGTTTGCTTGGCCTCTTGCTTTTCTTTGAAAAACAGCATTCTCTGGCTCCATGGTCTGAAAACAGGTCCAAAAAGACAGTGACTTAGTCTTTTAAAAAGGAGGGAAAAAAATACCCTAACATGTAAGTCAGAGGCAAAGGCGAGGGAAAGTGGTTCTGTTTTACAATCAAGAAAAAGCAATTCAGGAGGAAAGACCCACATGTCTCTGTGTTGGTTGAAGCCAGAATAAACCCACAGAGAGCTGTACATTCTGCTGAACAAGAGCAGGCAACCACATTTCCCTAGACGCTTCTTTGAAATATGTAAGGGAAATGGTATGCAAAGACAAAAACTCATAAAGCAATCTTTCTCATCAAAAAACACCAGAAGGAGGGTGAAAAAAAACAAGCCACAGAGTGAGAGAAGATATTGGCATCACTTAAAACCAACAAATGGCTTGCATCCAGAATATATAAAGAACTTATACAAATCAATTAAAAAGAAGACAGACAACCCAGTTAAAAGTAAAGGGCAAGAGATGTGAATAGGCACTTTACATAATAGGATACCCCTAAGCCAAAATGTACCATGAGGGCTAAAACGGGGAACTCTGACCACACCAAGTATAAGAAAAGATGTAGAGAAACTGGGACTCTCCTGCCCCACTGGCTGGAGTGGAGCCCTGCAGTGGTACAGCCAGTTCAGAAAACCACTGGACAGTGTGAACGCAAGATATTCCTATCGGCCCTGTGACCCAGCAACCCCACCCCTGGGAATATATCCAACAGAAATGAGTACAGGTATAGAAAAAGATGGATACAGGAATGTTCATAAGCAGCAGCAAAGTAATCTGCGCTTGAAACAACTCAAAAATCCATCAATAGCAAAATGGATAAACTGTGGTCTGTTCACACAACCGAGTACTAGACGGCAATGAAAACCAGTGAACTATACTATACACTCCAGCCTGAATGAGACCACATGCATATAATACAGAGTAAAAAAGGGCCAGACACCAACAAATGTAAACTGTAGGATGTCATTTACATGACATTCAGAAGAGGGCAAAACTAGCGTTCACTGCAAAGTTAGACTAATGGTAACCTCTGGGGAGAAGGGAGCAGAAGTCAGAAAGGAAATAAGATTAGGGGAGGATAAGTGAGACTTTTGGGGTGCTGCTCATGTCCTGTTTCTTGATCTAGGGGCTGGTCACACGGGTCTGCGTACTTGGTAATAAGTCTATTGTATTTGTGCACCTTATATGCATATTACACTCCAATACAAAAGTTTAAGAAATGAGTGAAACAGATACAGTATATTCTGTTGTATTTATGTGATCTAGCTGGGTCATTGCTTAGTTGGAAATAAAGAGATGCAGTTGACCCTTGAACAACACTGGTTTGAACTGTGCAGGTCCATTTATACGTGGATTTTTTTTTCAATAAATACGTACATTATAGTACTACATGGTCAAGGGTTGGTTGAATCCATGCATGAGGAACTGTGGACACAGAGAAACCACATCTACAGACTATGAATTATATATGGATTTTTGACTGCACAGAGGGTCGATGCTCCAACTCCCACTGTTCAAGGGTCAGGTGTACTCTGAACCAGAAACAGCCATTTCCAGGGAAACATTCACATGGCAGAATGTGTTCTTCTGACCCCCGGGGCACTGCTGGATGGGTACACCCCGCAGTCACTGCAAGGGAGGGACACTGTCCTAGTCTCAACCCTGACAGAAAGGTACATGGGAAGCCAGAAAGGTACACGGAAAACCTAATGATGGCACAAATAACAACAAATGTATTAATCACTTATTAAAGTCCTGGTGTTGTTTTAAACACTTAAAATGTATTAACTCGTGTAATCCTCCTAAGTCCCCATTTCATTTTTCAAACGAGCTAAGCACAGAGGAGTTAAGTGGCCAACCCAAAGTCACACAGCTAGCAAGAGCCAGAGTGTGGATCCAGGCCAGGTGTTCTTGCTCCAGAACCCCACACACTTAGCCACGTGCTGTGCCGCCTCCCTAGACTACCTGACAATCTGAGGAAGAACAGGAAATCCAACCACTTGCCTCAGCAGAGGCATTCATGCCAGTGATGGGGAGAGGGAAGACAGAGGCCAGGAGGAGAAGAGCCACCATTCACAGAGCACCTATGTGCCAAGCAATGGGCTAAATACCCTCCTCATGCCAAACCTGGTTTAATTTTCACAGCAGCCCTATGAAGTAGCTAGTAGTATTATCCCTATTTGGGAGATGAAGAAAATGGGCTGAGAAAATTTAACTAACTTCACATAGCCAGTGATGGGCACAGGCAGGATCTGAACCCCAAACTCCCCCATCTAAAAGGTCAGCAGTCTCCCAGATCCTACAAGCCAGAATAGGCCCTGGCATCATGGTGTTTCCACGGCAACTCCAGGAGGCCACCCCATTGAAATGGCATATGGGAGGGGAAGCTCATGCTTGCACAGTTGCTTCACAGACCCAGGCCAGAGCCAAACCCAGCTAGTAAGAATGCAGCTGGGAGAGGGGTGGACTAAGGCATAAGGATTCCCACACAGACAAAAGCTGGAGTGAGGTCTGAAGATGCCCCAGCCGGCATGATGGAGGAGACATCTGTTTCGTCTGGCCCACAGGGTCCCCCTTTTCCTCTAAGACAACCCTTTACTTTTGGTTGAGGCCTAGCTGACCACACTCCCCAACCACACAGAGAACCACATGACTCAGGCATGGCCAATGTGAGTTCTCCCTCCTTGCCACACCACAGGGATTCACCCAGGAAGGGGTACATGATCCCACAGGTTAGTAAGAGTCTTCCTAGGGTTTGCATATGGATGCGGGAAAGACAGTGTTCTCCATCAGGAAGAGTTATCTTGGAACTGCCAGAGAACATCTTTCCAGTCACTGGGAAGAGCGTGTCTAAGAATAAAGCCAATGTGCCAACGTTGGTACAGCAGAGAGATGAGGAGAGAGTGAGAGCAATCCCTGGATGCAGCCCTGCCTGAAGTCCACCACTGGACTTTCAAATTATGTGGACCAATAACTTGGCTCTCTACTTAAGCTCGTCTAAATCAGGTTTCATTTGCCTGCGACCCTAAAGGTCCTAACATAGCAGAGGTCTCTGAATAAGGTATGATGTAGAGTATGGACATTTTTCAAAACAAGAGGTGGCAAACTGGATGGGGTGAGGCCAAGTTGTCTGAGTTACCTCCAAGGAGGTTTTCAAAATGGAACCACCCGAGGCTGAACCCCCAAAATCCTTACTCAGCTTCCAAGAAAGGAAGGCAGCATGGGGTCATGAGAAAACTCTAGGCTGTTCCCACTCACTGGTATAGTTTAAAAAAAAAGAAAAAGTGAAAGGGAGGCAGACCAAAATGCTGGGGCAACTACCAGGGACGCAGATGTGATCTGAAACTGCTGAGTCGCCCATCATCTTCCAGCGCAAACAGATGTCAGAACTAAGCTCTTCTGTGGCAGAACTAAATGCACAGCCAGGCTTGTCTCCAACAAGTGAATCTCTATGGTGCAATGAATCGACCCACCTTTAACGAGAATTTTTTTGCGATTTTAATTCCATACAAGATTCAGCCAGTGAGAACGATCAAAACGGTATTTTACTACCTGCAGACACACACCTTACCTTTTAAATTCATATCTTCAGATAGAAAGGGGGTTAGCAGTAAGAGGAAATTAAATCCATAAATCCACTGATTTATCACTGCACAAACACACAACAAGCACCATGACAGTAAACTCTTTGCAGGCGGTATTTCCCCCAGAGTCATCACTGCAAACACAGTGGAAAATCCTGATTTGGAATGAGAAAGAATTCCATTTTAATCTTTTTTATCTTCTTGGTCTAGTAATCCCCCTGTGGCCACTGCCCATCTGGCATGTTCCTAGAAGAAAACTGTGGCCACTATTGTGTAATCCAACTTGACGATTGGTTTGCGGAATTTTTTTCAATGTATACTATAGGCCGTTGGGTATTGGTATTTTTCTTTTTTTTAATAAATCTAATAAACCAATACTGAGTACCATTTATTTCAGGAATATTTTGAAAGTACAAATAAGACACAGGCAGCTTTTATGAGAACACATGAAATGCTATCTGCAGGGAGTTAACAGAGCCCAACGAATTAGTCTAATCTCAAGTGGACCAGGAGGAAGGGAACTGATTCATCAAAGCAATTTGCAATTAGTAATAATATTGTGCAGTGCTGTAGCTCGCACCACCAGAGCATATTAGGATGTGCAACACGCCTTAATTAATTCTGACAGTGCCCTTTAGAGCCCCAAATCGCACACTTTACCCTGCACTGGAATCACAGAGGACGTGATGAAGAGGCAGATCCCAGGGCCTTACCCTCAGAAATTCTGATTCAGGAAATCTGTCACGGGGCTTAGAAATCCCATCCCACTTCCTCTCCCAAGTGACTGTGATCGTGGAGGTCCGGGGACAGTATTCTGAAATGCCACTACGAAGAAAGGTATTATTGCTCTCCCCACACACATGGACCAGAGCTCAGAATGAATAGAGGTGTTCCACTTGCTCTAGAGCGGCACCGTCCAGTAGAACTTCCGGTGATGACGGCAAGGTTCTGTAGTCAGCATGGCGCGTACAGGAGCCACATGTGGGTAATGAGCACTTGAAATATAAGTAGTAGGACTGAGGAACTGAATGCTTCATTTCATTTCATTTCAATTAATTTTAACTTAAATGGTCACATGTGTCTGTTGGCTTAGTTATTGAACTATGCAGCTCTCGATAAAACAGCAGTATTTAAGAACAAAAAAATGGAAGTTAACTGTATTAGAACATATTCCTTTCTATCTTCAGCAAATTGTCAGCTATTTCTTTAACATATGCAAAATGGCATGATCTGAGTACCTGCTATTCTCAAAACCTCTTATCAGGTAAGTTTTATAAATGAAAAAACTGAAGCTCAAAGAAGCTAAATGAAGTCACATGGCTGGATATAACAGAGACAAGATGCGAACCCAAGTCGTGCAATTCCAGCACCGTGATGCTTCCATTACAACACGCTGCCTCCACATATATGAGCTCAACTTAAAACACAAAAGGAAGAGTAATGGAACTGTCACCTCCCTTATCCTAAACTCCTGAAAATTTTCATTGTTTTTCCACCTATGAATTGGTATTCCTATGCAGGGTTCTATGAATAAACAAACACAGCATTACACTGAGAAAGGAAACGGTTCCAGGGCCAACCACACACTGCAGGATTTGGCCCTCACTGATCCTCTTCCTCTCCAGTTCTCCCCTCTGCTCCAGCCACACTGCTGCAGGAACATAGCAGGCACTCTCCTGCCTCAGGACCTTTGCACTAGCTGTTTGCTCACCTGAAATGTTCTGTCTTCAGATATCCACATGGCTTACTCTCTCTTTCCTGAGAACTCTATTCGACTGTCCCTTTAAAATGAGTCCTTCCTTCACTATTATTATTTTTTAAATTCCTCTTTCCACTCCCACAAGCCATTAGTCCTGGCACTGCCTCTCTCCCTTTATTTTTCTTTGTAGTGTTTATCACTTGTTTATCGTCTGTCTTTCTCTGTTCCCATTGGGATATAAGCTGCAATGGGGAGAGTAATTCTGTCTTGTTCACTAATGTATCCCACCACGTGGCCTAAAGGAGGCACTCAGTAAACACTCTGGATAAATACATAAATTTACAACAGAAGTTTTCTTGCATGGCTGCAATATAGGTATTATTCTTTCATTCTTCACACAATTCTGTATTTCCCCAATATTCCACAATAAACATCTATGTCCCTTGCGGTCATAAATCAATAAATAATTCAATCAACAAATATTCTTCACATAATCCTACTCAGTTATCATTGTGTTGCCCTAATGCCACCCCCTCCATGAAGTCTTATCTCATACCTGCCCCTACTCTCCACCCTTCCTCCTCTGAGCTCCACTAACAACAGCATGGAGCTACTAGCCCCTGGAGACAGAGATGGTCATGTCTGTATTTCATCATAACTGCTGGACCCAAGGAGCTTAACCACAGAGGCCAGCCAACGAATCATACTCGAAAATCAAAATTCATTTAAAAAATATAACTCCATCATTTCTGACAATTTTACAATTGCATCAGAGGCTAAGAATTAAAAGGCTCCATACTTGCTGAAATAGCTACACATTGTTCTCCCACTAAAGGCCAACTCTAAACACTCTTTTTAATGCTAGCATTAGGAAGCTGGGGGTATACTCAACCTCACTAACCAAGCATGCTTAGATAACGCCTGTTTTACTGGAAAAAGAAAAAAGCATTGTTGGATGTGGTCTCTGCTTAATATCAATCAAGTATCAGCAGAGTTGCATCATACGTAAAACAGTAAAGGCACATGGTGTATCCCTTCATTTTACAAAAGGCTTTTCCTCATGCATTACCTTATTGAGTCTTATCAACAACTCAGTAAGGTGGGTTTTATTTGTATTCCTGTTAAGAAGTTGAGGAAACTGAAGCACAGAAAAGAAATGACTCCTCACATGTCCCAAGTCACGTAGGTAGACAGTCATGTAGGTGGAGCTGAGTTAAAGGACATAATCTCTAGTTATGAGAGTTATAAGCAAAGTAGCAAGGAAGGGTGTCCAGACAATAGAGAAGACGTGATGGGCAGCTACAAAGTGTGGCATGGCTGACTGAATACGAACTACAGCAGCATCCAGGCTGTGAAATTGTGCTCCGGGCTCTGCCTGTGAACATTAGTGTTTGACAAGTGCAGCCCAGTGAATCGGTAGATGGAAAGGTTTTCCCACTGGCCTGACACTAATGCAGGTCAGGTAAGTAAATAGCACTCATCTGTGACAAGTACAGATAAATCCCAGTTTAGGGCTCTCCTCTGGAAGGGCTAGTGGAGGTGTCCTGACACTCCACTAGGACAATTCATCATCCCAGGGAAACAGGTTAAAAGTTGCACTCAATACCACGTAGAATCTCAACACGAGCTCATACAGCAGGGACTGGGGACCTGGGATTTGATAAGGCACATAGACAGAAGAGCACAGACCTGCACGGCAGGTTTCCCGAGCCCTCCAGCAAAACAATGAGTAGCACAGCTAACCCCAATAAACTGTAATACATTTGCTTACAGAATTTTAGTTTGAGTGAACCTCAAGAAATGACAGAAGAGACTACATATATACATAATTTGTGTACATTATTCGTATGATCCATATATATACATGTATACATACGTGTGGATACATATACACGTACACATGTATACATACACGTGTGCGTACATATGTGTCAGAGGTTATCTCACCTACAACTAGGGAGGTCAGTGGATACCTTCAATTGAGGTGCAAAAGGGTAACTTCTGTGCACAGTTAATTTTAATAGAAACAGAATAATTACATGAAATAGAAAAAGTACAGCTATAAACTATAAGGGTTGACAACGGACACATTTTCATCAGACAAGACCATAGTTCCAAAAATCTTATCAGGAAAGGAAATGCAACTATACAAACATGATTAAGAGACCATACTAATGTGGTCCAGAGGAGGGCCTCTGGAGTCAGAGAGACCCAGCCCCGACCTCAGCTGTCCCACCCACTGGCTATGAAACTTTGGTCAAGTCACTTCAGTCTCAGCCTTCCAACAGGGATAGCTGTGTGAGGATGACATGAATTACTGCGTCTAAAGCACGTCTTAACACAGAGCCATGTGTGCAGTGAGGACTTATTGAGTGCCTTCCCCTCTCACTGTGGTGGGCTGACCATACCCAACCCCGAGTACAGGGTGTCCTTTTGGACACCAGATTGGGGTCTTCCCAGAGGTCCTGTGGGAACTGTGCACACGGCATGATTTAATTTCCATTTACTTGGGATTTGGTTGCTATTGATTTCTAATTCAATTCCACTGTGGTCAGAGAACTCTAAGATTTCAATCCTTTGAAATTTGAGTCTTATTTTATGACACAGGATGGTCTTCCTCGGCATATTTCCACATGCACCTGAAAAGTAAGTATACCCTTCCATTAGGTGAAGTGTTCTATAAAAATCTATTAGGTCAAGAGGGCTGATAGTGTTTGTCAGATCCTCTGTATTCTGATTTTTTGGTCTGGTTGTTCCACCAATTACTGAGAAAGCAGTGTTAAGATTTCCAGCTACAATGAAGAATCTATGTCTCTCTTCAGCTGTATGTTTCTGTTCAAGTATGCTGAAGCTATGTTATTAGGCAATACACATTGATGATTGCTCTTCTAGGTGAACTGACCCTTTTATTATTAAGAAATGTCCCTCTTAATCTCAGATAATACTCCTGGTCTTGAGGTGTACTTTTTCTGATATTAATATTGTCACTCCAGTTTTCGTATGCTTATTTTTTTCATGGTCTGCCTTTCTCCATGCTTTTACTTTCAACCTATCCAACCTTCTATATTTAAAGTGGGACTCTTGTAAATAGAATTTAGTTGTGTTTCCTTTCTATCCAGTCTGACAATCTCTACCTTTTAAATTAATGTTTATTTACATTTAATGTAATAATGGATATGGTTGGACTCAGATCTTACATTTCCCCCTCCCCCATTCTCTTCCTATGAACTATTGTTGATGTTCATACATATGAATATATGTATATATATTTTATACACATCATCTACATACATTATAAACCAAATACAGTGGTATATTTTCTTTTTTTTTTTTAATCAGTCATCAATTTTATACACATCAGTGTATACATGTCAATCCCAATCGCCCAATTCAGCACACCACCATCCCCACCCCACCACGGTTTTCCCCCCTTGGTGTCCATACGTTTGTTCTCTACATCTGTGTCTCAACTTCTGCCCTGCAAACTGGTTCATCTGAACCATTTTTCTAGGTTCCACATACATGTGTTAATATACGATATTTGTTTTTCTCTTTCTGACTTACTTCACTCTGTATCACAGTCTCTAGATCCATCCACATCTCAACAAATGACTCAATTTCGTTCCTTTTTATGGCTGAGTAATATTCCATTGTATATATGTACCACATCTTCTTTATCCATTCGTCTGTCGATGGGCATTTAGGTTGCTTCCATGACCTGGCTATTGTAAATAGTGCTGCAATGAACATTCGGGTGCATGTGTCTTTTTGAATTACGGTTTTATCTGGGTATATGCCCAGTAGTGGGATTGCTGGGTCATATGGTAATTCTATTTTTAGTTTTTTAAGGAACCTCCATATTGTTCTCCATAGTGGCTGTATCAATTTACATTCCCACCAACAGTGCAAGAGGGTTCCCTTTTCTCCACACCTTCTCCAGTATTTGTTGTTTGTAGATTTTCTGATGATGCCCATTCTAACTGGTGTGAGGTGGTACCTCATTGTAGTTTTGATTTGCATTTCTCTAATAATTAGTGATGTTGAGCATCTTTTCATGTGCTTCTTGGCCATCTGTATGTCTTCTTTGGAGAAATGTCTATTTAGGTCTTCTGCCCATTTTTGGATTGGGTTGTTTGTTTCTTTAATATTGAGCTGAATGAGCTGTTTATATATTTAGGAGATTAATCCTTTGTCCGTTGATTCGTTTGCAAATATTTTCTCCCATTCTGAGGGTTGTCTTTTCGTCTTGTTTATGGTTTCCTTTGTTGTGCAAAAGCTTTGAAGTTTCATTAGGTCCCATTTGTTTACTTTTGTTTTTATTTCCATTACTCTAGGAGGTGGATCAAAAAAGATCTTGCTGTGGTTTATGTCAAAGAGTGTTCTTCCTATGTTTTCCTCTAAGAGTTTTATAGTGTCCGGTCTTACATTTAGGTCTCGAATCCATTTTGAGTTTATTTTTGTGTATGGTGTTAAGGAGTGTTCTAATTTCATTCTTTTACATGTAGCTGTCCAGTTTTCCTAGCACCACTTATTGAAGAGACTGTCTTTTCTCCATTGTATATCTTTGCCTCCTCTGTCATAGATTAGTTGACCATAGGTGTGTGGGTTTATCTCTGGGCTTTCTATCTTGTTCCATTGATCTATGTTTCTGTTTTTGTGCCAGTACCATATTGTCTTGATTACTGTAGCTTTGTAGTATAGTCTGAAGTCAGGGAGTCTGATTCCTCCAGCTCCGTTTTTTTCCCTCAAGACTGCTTCGGCTATTCGGGGTCTTTTGTGTCTCCATACAAATTTTAAGATGATTTGTTCTAGTTCCGTAAAAAATGCCATTGGTAATTTGATAGGGATTGCATTGAATCTGTAGATTGCTTTGCGTAGTATAGTCATTTTCACAATATTGATTCTTCCAATCCAAGAACATGGTATATCTCTCCATCTGTTGGTATCATCTTTAATTTCTTTCATCAGTGTCTTATAGTTTTCTACATACAGGTCTTTTGTCTCCCTAGGTAGGTTTATTCCTAGGTATTTTATTCTTTTTGTTGCAATGGTAAATGGGAGTGTTTCCATAATTTCTCTTTCAGATTTTTCATCATTAGTGTATAGGAATGCAAGAGATTTCTGTGCATTAATTTTGTATCCTGCAACTTGACCAAATTCATTGATTAGCTCTAGTAGTTTTCTGGTGGCATTTTTAGGATTCTCTATGTATAGTATCATGTCATCTGCAAACAGTGACAGTTTTACTTCTTCTTTTCCAATTTGTATTCCTTTTATTTCTTTTTCTTCTCTGATTGCTGTGGCTAGGACTTCCAAAACTATGTTGAATAATAGTGGTGAGAGTGGACATCCTTGTCTCGTTCTACAGTGGTATATTTTGCTTTTAATAGTTATATGTCTTAAATAGATCAAGAGATTTTAAATAAAGAGAAGAAAAATATATACTTAAACAGTCCTCTCTCTCTCTCTCTGTCTCTCTGTCTCTCTGTCTCTCTGTCTCTCTCTCTCTCTATATATATATATATATATAATTCATTCATTCCTGTCGATCCGTATTGTCATCCAGTGTCACTTTCCCTCAGCTTTAATAACTTCCTTTAGCATATTCTGCAGTGCAATTATGCTGGTAACAAATTTTCTGCTTTTACTTCTCTGAAAATATTTCACTTTCATTTTTGATGGATATTTTTGTTGGATACAGATTCAAGCAGTGACAGATTTTTTTAGTGTTTACTATTTTAAATGTTTCATTTTCATCTGACTTCCATTCTTTCTAATAAAGAGTCAGTTTTTTAGTATTATTGTCACTGTATATAATGTGTCTTTTTCCTCACTGTGGCTGCTTTCAAGATTTCTCTTTCTTTGGTTTTTAACACTTTTGACTGTAATGTACCTAAAAGGCAGCTTTCTTTGTATTTGTCCTGCTTTCAGTTTGTTGAGCTTGCTCTATCTTTAAGTTGATTTTTTCTCCAATTTTAGGAAATGCTAGGCCTTTATTTCTTCAAATATTTTTTCGGCCTCATTTTCTCTTCCTTTCTCCTTCCAAGATTCCAATTACATACATATTAGACTTTATATTGTCCCACTGTTCCCTGATGCTCTGTTAATTTTTTTTTCTATCTTTTTTTTTCCTTCTGTTTTTCAAATTGGATAACATTTGATTGATCTAACTCCAGCTTCAGTGGCTCTTTCTTCTGCCATTTCCAATCTGCTCTTAACCCCATCTAATAAACTATTTCAGATACTATACTTTTCAATGCTAGAATTTTCATTTTTTAAATAGTTTTCATTTCTCTGCTTAGATTCCTCATTTGTTTATTCATTAAGACTCTTTCCTTTAAGTCTTTGAACATATTTATAATGGTCGCTTTAAAGTGTTTATCTCTTAATTCCAATATCTGGATCATCTTAGTCAGCTTTAATTGCTTTGTCTCTTAGCTGCAGCTTATACATTCCTGTTTCCTCTAGTAATTTTTATTGTATAGTGGATATTGTGTAGGATACAATGCAGAGGGTATAAAATCTTTTATCTCTTTTAAAAATATTTATTTTTGTGTTCTGGCAGGCAGTTAATTTGGCTAGACTCAAACTGCAAATTCAGTATCCCCTGCAGTGGGTAGCAGCTAAAACTTCTCAGTTTCTTCAGCCTTTCAGCTGTTGCTTTTTGTTGGGAACCTTGAAGTCTCCCCCATTCACATGAGCTCAGGCATCAGCCAATGATTCGGGCAAAGTTTACAAGATGTTCATGATCCTCCTTCTCAAGCTCCCTCCTTTCTGAAATATCTCCCCTCACTTTCCAGCTGTTCTGGCAGCTCTGAACTCTGTCCTCCAACTATTCAACTCAGTAGCATCACAGCTCTCTGCTGGACCTCTAACCACCCATGCTGCAGTAACTGGAGTGTACCCGCAAGCCAAAAGCCACAGAAAAGTCTTACCAAGTCCAGCCCTCCTTCATGGACTTTTTACAATCAGAATGTAAAGGCAAAGACAAAAATCAAATTAGATTTTAAATTGCTCTGAACAAATAAATTGTGGGAGGGCATGCATATTGTAGAAGACTCCTTTCCTTTACAAAAGGAGTTAACCTTGGGGTTCCTTTAAATCTGTTTTAGATCCCACTGAAAGTCTATTTACATTATAAGTTCTCTAAAAAGCATACATTCACACACATACATTACAAGTAATTTCAGGGGGTTGGTACACACTTGAAAGTGCCCATGAATGTTCACATTCATTAGAAGTTCATAACTCAAGGTTAAGAAACTCAACAGCGCATCTCTCCTTTCCCACCCTGTCACTCCATCCTGGTGCATAAAGATGGGAGTTGTAAGGCTAGGGGAGTTGCAGTCACTTTCAGCACCCCATTTTCAGAGCCTTGAACAGGTACAGGGCTCGTACAAGGTAGGTGCTCCCTAAACACAGATGGTTGAAAATACTGTTGATGAATCAGCAAACAGAAACTTCAAACAAGGAGAGCATAAATAAACAAACAAATAAACAGTGAAACATTAAATAGCCTTTACCTACTGAAAACACGAAAGACGGCGTTGCTGGTAATAAAAAGTGATTGAAATATTTTCATCCATGAGAAATTCGATTTTGATGTTCTAAGGCCCGAATGCATACCTAACACTGAAAGCAGAAAAAGAACAATGTTCTGTTTATCTCTGCCCCTCACACAGGCCCTTGCACACAGCAGGCTTGCCAATGAACCCCTGTTAACAGCCATACACAAACCCCATTCCAGCGCATCTCCTCCCAGGCCCCCCAGCACTCTGGCCTCCACAGCCTTCCAGGGTTCTCAAAGGGAAGGCATGTGACTTGCCAAGTTTAGCAGTTTCAAGTGTGACCAATGAAATATAAGTGTAGCTGTGCAGGGCTGGGGGCAGAAACTGCAGAATGTATGGAACAGTCAGGAATAGGATTTTTATAGTGGCAGGAATATGAATGTCCCCCAGAAGGCACTGTGGTGGGGTCTGTGCCACTGGGAACCAGCAGGGCTGACAAGGGAGCAGCTCCCATCCTGATGGGTGAGTGGGCAGCTCGTCCTGGTCCAAAGAGGAGCAAAATCCATACGCTGCTCTGAGCCAGTGATCCACTTGCTGCACGAACACCACCAGGATAGCCTCTCCCAGAGAACAGGGGAGAGAGCTGACCAGACGCTACCACGACTGGCTGTGTGCCCTCGACGAGCAACTTTACCTTTCTGTGCCTCAGCTTCCTCATCTGCCAGTGGGGGTTACGATTTTATTGCCCTCATACGGTTGTTGGAGAGGGCAGGGTACTGGTTTCCTAGGGCTGCTGTAACAGGGCCTCACAAACTGAGGGGCGGGAAACAACAGAAACAATAGAAATCCAAAATCAAGGTGCTGGCAGCGCCGCACTGCCCCTGAAACCTGCAGGGGAGGACCCCTCCTTGCCTCTCCTGGTGGTTGCCAGCAGTAGCTTCAGCTTACAGGTACGGCACTTCAACCTCTGCCTCCGTTGTCACACAGCTTCTGCCTCATGTGTGTCTTTGTGTCTCTTTTCTTATAAGGTCACCAGTCAGACTGGACTAGGGTCCACTCTAACGACCTCACCTTAACTTGATCACATCTGCAAAGGCACTTTTCTAAATCAGGTCATACTCGCAGATACCAGGGGTTGGGACTTCAGCACAGCTTTCTGGAGGCCACGATGCAACGGGGAAATTCAACGAGATGGGGTTGGAGGAGCTGGTAGCGCAGGTCCCGGCCACAGGAAGTGCACAGTGAAGGGCAGCAGCTCCAGCGAGTCTGATCAGCACCATGCAGGCTTCAGGCTGGCTGCTCCCGTCACCTACTTCACTCCACCTCGCTGTGCTGCTTAGGGACCTTTCCTGTAAAACATGGCTCCTCCCTTGAGGCTGCTCCCAGTTCCATCACCTTCATCCCAGCTCAAATCGAGTTCCTCCTTGGAAGCCTCTACAGTCAAGGCAGCCCCAGGGACGCAGGGTTCCCCTGGCTCCAGGCAGGCATGCCATGAAGACAATAAGCCTCAGGACCCTCCTGGCATGTACTCCTTCCAAGACCTTGAGACGGGCCTAGCAATGTGCTCACATAGATTCGTGTTTGCATAAAATGTGCCAAAGTAAGATCTTTTAACCACCGTCAGTTAAGACCCGTCTCCTTCCATGTCACAGCACACTCTGTCACACCCCAGCTGGTTCCAGCTAGCACCGGAATCCAGCCAAGAGGAATCAGGTGGACATACATGCAGGGAAAATTCAGTGGGATGGATTATGTAGTTTGTGGGCACCTCTATGTAGAGGCAAAATTACCGCTAGCCATCAAGGTATGGGAATGGTTTTTAGGAACGATCCCGTTCACCCACTGTCATGGTGACACATAAGAACAGGGCTGGAAGTCACACCAAGATAGGAACACATCCTCCAGGGCCCAGCACTGGAAGTATGTAGGTGGAGAAGAACCAAGGTCCGAAACTTACAGAGACAGAATCCAGGCCACGGAACAATCTTCCAGTAAGAAATCAGACACGTACAACGGCGCTTGTTAAGGCCTATTCGAAATGGAAGCTCTCTCCCAACAGAAGGATCCCAGATAATGCAGCACACACGATTGCAAATGTTCAAGCTTAATTCCTTTCTTTCTTGGTGGGAGTCAGATGACATCAGATTAATTAGAATCCCTGTGCTTCAGGGGTACAACGTTATGAACAGTGGGCAGAAGAGATCTGTGGGAGACGTTGTGTGCTTTGTGCATCCAATCATCAAAAATAAAAAACAAATTTCACCAGCCATGCTGGAGGAAAGACTGAATTCTTTCTAATCTCTCTGTAGCAAATATTACAAAATTAATGTCATATGAACAGCCCCAAAACACATACAGGGAAAATTTACTGTAGAGGTGTGTCAGGCAGTTAACTTACAATATAAATCTGTTATTTACTGGGCTGAGTCATCTAGGCTTTCTGGAATTTGTAAATTTGTGATGATTTATTTTCTCAGCCTAAACAACAAATAATTTTACTCCTAAATTTGTGTGTGCGTGTGTGTGTGTGTGTGTGTGTGTGTGTGTGTGTGTGTGTATATATCTGTGTTCTTTTTCATAAAGAGGGTCCCCTATATAAACTTCAGACCCCACAAAACCTGGATCCACCCAGGCTCACACTACTGTGGATCTCTGAGTTTACTCTCGCTGGAAAATCAAGTGGTCTCAGAACACACTGTGCACACACAGATCCTCAGGCAGGACCACTCAGGGGTCAAGACAGACCCCGTCCTTATCTAACTCTATCCCTTGGTGAATGTTTATCCAATCTCTTTGAGACTCGATTTTTTGCAATAAAATGGGGATACTTTATATGGCAGCTTACATATTCAGCCCCATATATATATACACACATATATTGCTTTTTCAAGTACTGCGCTAGGAGCTAGAGATAAAATCATGAGCAAAAACGGACATAAAGGCGTGGTCCTTGTTGTCGTGAGGCATAGAGACTGGAGGGGAAGCAGGCCTTTGTTAACGCCCATCCACTTAACCCCTGCCTCTGAAATCTTTTCCTAACAACCCAAAACATACATACATACACACAAGCCATCTTAGTGCAGATTTCATATGCATCTATTTTTCTCCAAGACCTACTTTTGCTCCCAAGCAGGGAGAACAAGCACAGCTCGCGGGACGGCTGAGCCTCTCGGGCAGCCGGTGCTCTGCCACACGACCCTGAGTTGATTCTACTCTGCGGTGTGTTTACTCTGCTGTGGCCTCTTTTTCCACCACGGAGTTTGTGTTCTGGTCAACAACTTTTACTCATTGTGGCTTACACCCATAACGGCTGGCAAAAGATAGGCAGCAAAGGAAGAACCTGGCATGTGGTGATAAAAACGCAAAGTTTACAGATGAAAACTACAGGACACAGGGAGCAAAGAGAAGCAGACCCTTTGGGATTGGTGACCACCTTGGGGACTCAGGGGGGCCATCATCAAAGCCCCTGCAGCCTGGGTGGACCAGCCCACAGCTGTCAGGAACGGGGAGAGGAGTGAGAGCAGATGGATGTCTGGCACGACCTCGGGGAGTCTGAGCTGAAGGGTGACCGCAGGCGTCTGCAGCCTAGGATGCGGCGCTACAGGGGCTCATGTACAGCGACCTTGCCGAGGGCTGATTCGGTGCGCACTTTCTTCTCCAGGAACACATCCTGCACTGAACAAGGTCTGTGTTTATATAATGACAGAATGAGATCAGCATTAAGAAGAAATGGAATGCTGTTCTAGAGCAAGCCTGGACCAGCAGAGGAACGTGGTTCAACTACATGGGGTCACAGAGGGTGGGGCTTAGGTATACTGAACCCAAATGCGCCCCTACCACCTGTTCCCTGAAGCACCTAAAATCCCCAAAGTTAGAGTCTCTGCTAAGCACCCAGTGGGAATGTGTGAGTTTTAATAAGTATAAAGCATTGTGCTTTTGCGAAATTGAAGGGGTAACGCATCAACTAGTCCCTACTAAACTAGTTTACTCAGCGCATCGTAGGATACTCCCATCATCTGGCTGCAAGCAGGGATGAGGTATGGCCACACCCAAGAGGCAGGCTTTGACAGGAGGATGAGGTGGAAGAGAGATAGGGCAAAGCCCAGTCCGGCATCTTGCTGCCGAAGGTGCTTCGCCTGCTGCAAGTGGTGGTTCCAGAATAACTGGAGAGCAGGCTGGGTGCCTGGGTCACCCGAACAATGGAGGGTTGGAGGGTCACCAAACACCTCAGAAGGAGAATCCAAGCTCCAGCCTCCCTTCCAACCCCTCAGAAGGAACCTGACCCCATTCATCTAAGCTCCCAGAACACACTGTCACATTGCACACCTACTGATGCTCTGGGAAAGAAGAGTTCAAATCTATCCAAGCTACGATTCACCCCTTGGCCAGGAGCCCACCCTGCCCTATGGGCTGTCCCCACAGTTCTCTCAGAGCTCCTTGGACCAAGGGGCTGTGTTCAGGCAGGACAGGAAAAAGGACGGTTCTCCTAACTTGAGTACATTTACTGCAGGACTCAGGGGCTCCGCATCTTGAGGGAAATGAAGACCAACCCTGTTGCAAGTGCTCCTTGTGGAAGACAGTAGCAGTAGAACTGACAGAAGCTCCTCACTGGGAGATGTGGAGCTGGCTGTTTGTCCTTCCAGATGGGTCCTGCCCCCGTCCCCTTCCCCACCTGTAGACACGCAGCCTCTCTCTCAGTAGGAGCTCCTGGTCCCTGCATCTTCTCAATTTGGTCTGGCCTCAGGCTTAGAACCTATCCCTCAGGCTTCCCTGTCCTTGTGTTTGATCCTTTTGATCCTAAGCTTGCCATCAGGAGGCCTGGAAGGACCTCTCTGCTCCCGACAAGCAGGACCCACCTCATTCCCCCACTGCGCTTATTTCACTGAGCGAGGCACACAGTCCCATCCCTGCTCACTGGTGAATAAAGGACACGGAAACATCATTCCCTCATACAACACCGGGAAAATCCTAACTTCCCCGGTAACAGTTCAAAGAGCTCCAAAATCCAGCCTCACCAACATTCTCACTTTTGCACTATAGTAACCCTGCCAACTTCTCCCGGCTTGATTAAAAACTGACATATGGTACACCAGAAAGAAGACGGGACCTGCCACAGGACAAAGCTGTGCTCAGATCCCAGCTCTGCCCCTCGTAACTTTTCTGAGCCTCACTTTCCTTACCTATATGTCAAAGATAATCAAAGCCGCTTTGGGGATTTAAAAAAATTAAATACCACACAAAAGGTATGGAGATAACACCCCGTCCTCTATGAAAGACAGTTAGGACTAATATTTGTCATGTGTCCATTGTTCCTCCCCAGGTGGAATCCTTGGCTATGGATTTATACCCTGGCTTTATTTAAAAAGACAAACAAATCCTGTTACAGTTGAAGTTTTTAGAGTGCATGGACCGCCTTTTCCCTCTTCACTCCCCGAACCCCACCTCCTCCCGAGCTCAGCACCAAGCAGGTACTCCACAAACGAGGCTCCCAGGAGAACCCCAGCCAGTCTCACGTGTTGAACTGGCCCGAGTAACGTCAGCAGCACTGAAAGCTGTCTGTCCATCAACGTGCACTGGCTCGGTCTCAACACCAGCAAAAAATGAGTTGTCTTCAGGAACATTTGGGAAAGTTGCTGTGAGGCACCAAATCCAACTATGTGAGAAATCCCGCAGCTTCTCTAAAATCAGAACCCTCCTCTGTCTGCTTACCCCTGCCAATTCCGTCAGCCCGCGACACTCCTCCGCAGGAGTTTAGCAATGACCGCGCCACTCCGAGAGGAGCAAAGAATCTCAGAAGCTGGAGCTGGAACTACGCCCATGAACAGTTGCGTCGTCTCAGCTAAAAATCCATCTCTCTCCACTAGGAAGCCTTCCAGGATCCACCCAGACAGAATTCTATGCTGCTCCTCAGCGGCCCCGCCCAATTCAGTTTCCACAGGACTGTAATTCCCTCTGCAACCCATATGTCACCCCCCACAAAGCCGTGAGCTGTGATGTGTCTTCAACTCTACACCGAGTAACGTTTCGGGTGCACAGCAGACATTCAACGAACTTTTATTGAACGATCTTAGCCTGTGAAGCTGATACTGCTTTTCCCCTGCATTTTGTACACAAGAAAACCGAAGCTGAGAGGGGCCTAGCACTTCACCTGGGATACCTCTGCTCCACACAGGGGGGAAAGGAGTCCTCCACGCCAGGACACCTGCCACCAGGGCACACTGGGCGGCCCCCTGCGGCCTTGGAGGCTTGAGGCTCTCAGAACACACCTATGACATCAGTTTATCTTGTTTCGTAATTATTTGCTTCCTCCTTCTAGATGGTATACTCCCTAATACCCGGCATCAGTCTGTCTCCTCTCATGGCATCCAGCCCAACAGGGTGGCTGGGCTGGGCTCCCATAAAAACTGCTGCCAGAAGGCAATGGCTTACCTGTCCCTCAGCACCTGTCAGACTTTAACTGGGCCTTCAAATCCCAGGGGGAGCTGGTTAAAACGCAGATTTTTGATTCACTAGGGCTGGGGTGGAGCCCGAGAGTCGGTCTGTATTTCTAATAAGCCCCGGGTGATATGAAGGCGGCTGGAAAGCAGGGCACCCTCTGAGACATGAGGGTAGCGTCACTGGAGGCTCGGCTAGCTTGAGCTAATCCTCTTCTTTTCAAAAAACAACTTGTTTTTCATTCCTAGGCACTTGGAGCTGTCCCTTCTCTCAGCTCTGTCATGAGAACACCCTCCTGATGCTTGCTATTGCGATTCCAAAAAATCAGAGAGTGAAGCTTCAGCCCTGAAAGGCCGGGAGCCCCCGGGCTTACTCCCCTCTCTGCGGGTTCCACGCCCACGGCCAGGACCCAGGGCTCACACAGCTTATTCCTAACAACCCAGCCACGGCCACAGGGGCGTGAGCAGATGCTTCTGCTTTCGAATCCCCAGAATTCACAACTGTAGAGGGGGAGCCTCACTGCAACAACTTTTTCTCCCTGCAGGTTTCATCTCTAGCCTCTCTGCCCTCTGCATATTTCATTCATGCCCAGGACTGCATCTTAAATTGCAGGAAACCGGAACTCTGCAGATCAATTAGCCTAACTCACAATGTGTCGTTTTTCTCGTTTCGCAGTTGGAATGACATGGTTTCTGTGTTGGGCGTGCGCCTGCTGTGTCCCACTAGAGAGCAAACCCCCCTGCCTTCGGAGGAGATGCATGAAAGAGCCACAGCCCTCACAGTGTCCTGTCGCAGAAGACCGGGGACACTTCTGAGGATTACGCTTTTCTCCTCGTTGCTAAGAGGTTTGAATGGTCACTGGGTCCGGCAGAACAGGCAGCCCACCTGTCTCCCGAGGGCTCTGGGTACAGCCCACCTGCTCCCTCCCTGGGCTGCACGGCCGGCGCGGAGGGGCAGCTCCTCAGGCAGAGTTCAATGCTGATGTCCTACCGGCAGTCCCCAGTCACCAATCTACAGCCCTTGTCTCCCCACTCGGCTTCCACTACAGCTAGGTAAATTAAAAGGCTTTGTGGAAAATGTTAAAATCAGGGCTTCCCTGGTGGCGCAGTGGTTGAGAATCTGCCTGGCAATGCAGGGGACGCGGGTTCGAGCCCTGGTCTGGGAAGATCCCACATGCCGCGGAGCAACTGGGCCCGTGTGCCACAACTACTGAGCCTGCGCGTCTGGAGCCTGTGCTCCGCAACAAGAGAGGCCGCGATAGTGAGAGGCTCGCGCACCGCGATGAAGAGTGGCCCCCGCTTGCCGCAGCTAGGGAAAGCCCTCACACAGCAACGAAGACCCAACACAGCCATAAATAAGTAAATAAATAACTAAAATTTAAAAAAAATGTTAAAATCAAAAGAGAAAGGGCCTCTATTGCTGGCCCCTCCAGTGAAACTGCTAGAATCCCTTACCTTCTCACCCCTCCCGTCTCACGACCATAGAATGAGGGCACAGAGAACTCATGGTCTCTGACCTTCAGAGGCTCCAAGAATTCGTCCCTGACCTACACTGCCGCTGCTTTGGTGCAGTGCAGGATACTAGGGAGAACGTGGCCTCCAGCTTATCAGGAGTGCATGCGTTCCAAAAACGGATGGAGGGTGGTTATATGAAAGTCAGGTGAGAATGTGTGAAAAATTAAAAGTCAACTGGTATGACTGAAACAACAGCAGATTCAAATTGTCTATCTGAAGAGCATCTTCGAAACATCCTGCTTCAGGAAGTGAAGGTTCGGTTCAGCAGGTACCATTCTTCATCGTGTCTGGCAAACCAACCGGACAAGTCAGCAGGCTAGAGAAAAGTCTGACACCCACAGAAATAAAACATTACTGCAAAGGCTGCCTCCTTCCACCAGTGTGATGCATTTATGACAAAAGAAGGAATTCACCAACCGTGACCCGCAAGTGAAACCAAATTACAATAGGCGTATTTTCTCTTCTTTTACTCCATCAGATGAAGCCAGCTTCCAAGATCTGAACAGCTATAATTTCCCACCCCACCTCCCCAGCAATTTACATTTTTCTTTCTCTTGGCAGACACTTTATTTTTGAGAGCTGTACCCAGTTCTGTTTTGATAGCTCACCAAAACCTAGGGTAACAAGCACTTTTAATTTGATTATTTGAAAAGTCTCATTAATTTTTCAAGCCACGCAACGCACACAGGTACAAACATATTTGCCAGACATTTGCAACCAGTGAAGGTTAATAGTCACTTAATGTAACTGCAGACGTTACAAGCAATCGTCCTGTCCCACTGCATTTTCAAAGACCACATAATTATGTAATCTATTCCTCTCTTTTTCTGTCATTACATTCCACTGGGGCAATTCTGAAGAGCTGTCCCCCTGCCCTGCTGCCTCCTCAGTAAAGGGCTGCACGGTGCCTGATGCATAGACACCAGGTTTGAGTGAGGATGATTTCTGCAGCCATCCATAAACCTAACTCATTTAAATTGCTAGCTGTCGACCTGAGAAGAAAGAAACAGCTGTCTTTAAATTATTTTTTTTTTAAAAAAGTATGGCTCTATTGTCTCAAATTCAAGCACAGTTCCTATTTCCATAAAGCAAGAGTAAAGGACCACGTGCTCATCATGAGGGGCTTTGTCTTCTCAGCTCTCTTCCCCAGGACCACTCTCAAGTGCCTTGAGAAGAGGTAAGAGGGCTCAAGATGCCTCTCCCTATAACTAGGTCTCTGCTGAGTGATGAACCAGATAATTCTTTACATGCGCAAGTGGATCTGAAGTGGGAAAAGAAAAGAAACAGATTCAGGATGTCACTAAGAAAACCACCCTCTGGAGAGACCTTCAAGATGGCAGAGGACTAAGACGTGGAGATCACCTTCCTCCCCAAAAATACATCAGAAATACATCTACATGTGGAACAGCTCCTACAAAACACCTACTGAATGCTGGCAGAAGACCTCAGACTTCCCAAAAGGCAAAGAACTCCCCATGTAACTGGCCGTATGGCTGACAGGGTCTTGGTGCTCCGGCCAGGTGTCAGGCCTGTGCCTCTGAGGTGGAAGAGCCGAGTTCAGGACATTGGTCCACCAGAGACCTCCCAGTTCCACATAAAATCAAATAGCAAAAGCTCTCCCAGAGATGTCCATCTCAACACTAAGACACAGCTCCACTCAATGACCAGCAACCTACAGCACTGGACACCCTATGCCAAATGACTACCAAGATAGGAACACAACCCCACCCATTAGCAGAGAGGATGCCTAAAATCATAATAACATAACAGACACGCCAAAACACACCAACAGACACAGTCCTGACCACCAGAAAGACAAGATCCAGCCTCATCCACCAGAACACAGGCACCAGTCCCCTCCACCAGGAAGCCTACACAACCCACTGAACCAATCTTAGCCACTGGGGGCAGAGACCAAAAACAATGGTAACTACAAACCTGCAGCCTGCGAAAAGGAGACCCCAAACACAGTAAGTTAAGCAAAAGGAGAAGACAGAGAAACACACAGCAGATGAAGGAGGAAGGTAAAAACCCACCAGACCAAACAAATGGAGAGGAAATAGGCAGTCTACCTGAAAAAGAATTCAGAGTAATGATAGTAAAGGTGATCCAAAATCTTGGAAATAAAATGGAGAAAATACAAGAAGCGTTTAACAAGGACCCAGAAGAACTAAAGAGCAAACAAACAATGATGAACAACAATAAATGAAATTAAAAATTCTCTACAAGGAATCAATAGCAGAATAACTGAGGCAGGAGAACGGATAAGTGACCTGGAAGACAAAAGAGTGGAAATAATGACTGCAGAGCAGAGTAAAGAAAAAAGAATGAAAAGAATTGAGGACAATCTCAAAGACCTCTGGGACAACATTAAACACACCAACATTCGAATTATAGGGGTCCAAGAAGAAAAAAAGAAAAAGAAAGGGACTGAGAAAAGATTTGAAGAGATTATAGTTGTAAACTTCCCTAATATGGGAAAGGAAATAGTTAATCAAGTTCAGGAAGCACAGAGAGTCCCATACAGGATAAATCCAAGGAGAAACATGCCAAGACACATACTAATCAAACTATTAAAAATTAAATACAGAAAAAATTAAATAAAGAAAAAATATTAAAAGCAGCAAGGGAAAAACAACAAATAACATACAAGGGCATCCCCATAAGGTTAACAGCTGATCTTTCAGCAGAAACTCTGCAAGCCAGAAGGGAGTGGCAGGACACATCTAAAGTGATGAAAGGGAAAAACCTACAACCAAGATTACTCTACCCAGCAAGGATCTCATTCAGATTCAATGGAGATATTAAAACCTTAACAGACAAGCAAAAGCTGAGAGAATTCAATACCACCAAACCAGCTTTACAACAAATGCTAAAGGAACTTGTCTAGGCAGGAAACACAAGAGAAGGAAAAGACCTACCAAAACAAACCCAAAACAATTAAGACAATGGTAATAGGAACATATATATCAATAATTACCTTAAATGTAAATGGATTAAATGCTCCAACCAAAAGACACAGACTGGCTGGATGGATACAAAAACAAGATTCATATACATGCTGTCTACAAGAGACTCACTTCAGACCTAGGGACACATACAGACTGAAAGTGAGGGGAGGGAAAAAGATATTCCATGCAAACGGAAATCAAAAGAAAGCTGGAGTAGCAATTCTCATATCAGATAAAATAGACTTTAAAATAAATACTATTACAAGAGACAAAGAAGAACACTACATAATGATCAAGGGATGAATCCAAGAAGAAGATATAACCATTGTAAATATTTATGCACCCAACATAGGAGGACCTCAATACATAAGGCAAATGCTAACAGCCGTAAAAGGGGAAATAGACAGTAACACAATCATAGTAGGGGACTTTAACACCCCACTTTCACCAATGGACAGATCATCCAAAATGAAAATAAAAAAGGAAACACAAACTTTAAATGACACATTAAACAAGGCAGACTTAATTGATATTTATAGGACATTCCCTCCAAAAACAACAGAACACACTTTCTTCTCAAGTGCTCATGGAACACTCTCCAGGATAGATCATATCTTGGGTCACAAGACAAGCCTTGGTAAATATAAGAAAATTGAAATTGTATCAAGTAGCTTTTCCAACCACAACGCTATGAGACTAGATATCAATTACAGGAAAAAATCTGTAAAAAATACAGACACATGGAGGCTAAACAATACACTACTTACTGACCAAGAGATCACTGAAGAAATCAAAGCAGAAATCAAAAATTACCTAGAAACAAATGACAGTGAAAACACGACGACCCAAAACCTATGGGATGCAGCAAAAGCAGTTCTAAGAGGGAAGTTTACAGCAATACAATCCTACCTTAACAAACAAGAAAAATCTCAAATAAACAACCTAACCTTACACCTAAAACAATTAGAGAAAGAAGAACAAGAAAACCCCAAAGTTAGCAGAAGGAAAGAAATCATAAAGATCAGATCAGAAATAAATGAAAAAGAAATGAAGGAAACAACAGCAAAGATCAATAAAACTAAAAGCTGATTCTTTGAGAAGATAAAGAAAATTGATAACCCATTAGCCAGATTCATCAAGAAAAAAAGGGAGAAGACTCAAATCAATAGAACTAGAAATGAAAAAGGAGAAGTAACAACTGACACTGCAGAAATACAAAGGATCATAAGAGACTACTACAAGCAACTGTATGCCAATAAAATGGACAACCTGGAAGAAATGGACGAATTCTTTGTAAAGCACAACCCTCCGAGACTGAACCAGGAAGAAACAGAAAATATAAACACACCAATCACAAGCACTGAAATTGAGACTGTGATTAAAAATCTTCCAACAAACAAAAGCCCAGGACCAGATGGCTTCACAGGCAAATTCTATCAAACATTTAGAGAAGAGTTAACAACTATCCTTCTCAAACTCTTCCAAAATATAGCAGAGGGAAGAACACTCCCAAACTCATCTACAAGGCCACCATCACCCTGATACCAAAACCAGACAAAGAAGTCACAAAGAAAGAAAACTACAGGCCAATATCACTGATGGACATAGATGCAAAAATCCTCAACAAAATACTAGCAAACAGAATCTAACAGCACATTAAAAGGATCATACACCATGATCAAGTGGGGTTTATCCTAGGAATGCAAGCATTCTTCAATATATGCAAATCAATCAATGTGGTAAACCATATTAACAAATTGAAGGAGAAAAACCATATGATCATCTCAATAGATGCAGAAAAAGCTTTCGACAAAATTCAACACCCATTTATGATAAAAACCCTCCAGAAAGTAGGCAGAGAGGGAACTTACCTCAACATAATAAAGGCCATATATGACAAACCCACAGCCAACATCGTTCTCAGTGGTGAAAAACTGAAACCATTTCCTCTAAGATCAGGAGCAAGACAAGGTTGTCCACTCTCACCATTATTATTCAACATAGTTTTGGAAGTTTCAGCCACAGCAATCAGAGAAGACAAAGAAATAAAACGAATCCAAATCAGAAAAGAAGAAGTGAAGCTGTCACTGTTTGCAGATGACATGTTACTATACATAGAGAATCCTGAAGATGCTACCAGGAAACTACTAGAGCTAATCAATGAAATTGGTAAGGTAGCAGGATACAAAATTAATGCACAGAAATCTCTTGCATTCCTATACACTAATGATGAAATATCTGAAAGAGAAATTAAGGAAACACTCCCATTTACCACTGCAACAAAAAGAATAAAATACCTAGGAATAAACCTACCTAAGGAGACAAACGACTTGTATGCAGAAAACTATAAGACACTGATGTAAGAAAATAAAGATGATACAAACAGATGGAGACATACCATGTTCTTGGATTGGAAGAATCAACATTGTGAAAATGACTGTACTACCCAAATTAATCAACAGATTCAATGCAATCCCTATCAAACAACCAATGGCATTTTTCACAGAATTAGAAAAAAAATTTTCACAATTTGTATGGAAACACAAAAGACCCCGAATAGCCAAAGCAATCTGAGAAAGAAAAACGGAGCTGGAGGAATCAGGCTCCCTGACTTCAGACTATACTACAAAGCTACAGTAATCAAGACAGTGTGGTACTGGCACAAAAACAGAAATATAGATCAATGGATAGGATAGAAACCCCAGAGATAAACCTACACACATATGGTCACCTTATCTTTGATAAAGGAGGCAAGAATATACAAGGAGAATAGACAGCCTCTTCAATAAGTGGTGCTGGGAAAACTGGACAGCTACATGTAGAAGAATGAAATTAGAACACTCCGTAACACCATACACAAAAATAAACTCAAAATGGATTAAAGACCTAAATGTAAGACCAGACACTACAAAACTCTTAGAGGAAAACATAGGCACTACACTCTATGACATAAATCATAGCAAGATCCTTTTTGACCCACCTCCTAGAGAAATGGAAATAAAAACGAAAATAAACAAAGGGGACCTAATGAAACTTAAAAACTTTTGCACAGCAAAGGAAAACATAAACAAGACAAAAAGGACAACCTTCAGAATGGGAGAAAATATTTGCAAATGAATCAACTGACAAAGGATTAATCTCCAAAATTTACAAGCAGCTCATACAGCTCAATATCAAAAAAACAAACAACCCAATCTAAAAATGCGCAGAAGACCTAAACAGACATTTCTCCAAAGAAGATATACAGATTGCCAACAAACACATGAAAGGATGCTCAACATCACTAATCATTAGAGAAATGCAAATCAAAACTACAGTGAGATAGCATCTCACACCAGTCAGAATGGCCATCATCAAAAAATCTACAAACAATAAATGCTGGAGAGGGTGTGGAGATGGAACCCTCTTGCACTGTTGGTGGGAATGTAAATTGATACAGCCACTATGGAGACCAGTATGGAGGTTCCTTAAAAAACTAAAAATAGAACTACCATACGACCCAGCAATCCCACTACTGGGCATATACCCTGAGAAAACCATAATTCAAAAAGAGTCATGTACCACAATGTTCATTGCAGCTCTGTTTACAGTAGCCAGGACATGGAAGCAACCTAAGTGTTCATCGACAGATGAATGGATAAAGAAGATGTGGCACATATATACAATGGAATACTACTCAGCCATAAAAAGAAATGAATTTGAATTATTTGTTTTGAGGTGGATGGACCTAGAGTCTGTCATACAGAGTGAAGTAAGTCAGAAAGAGAAAAACAAATACCATATACCAACACATATATATGGAATCTAAGAAAAAAAAAAAAAGAAGGTCATGAAGAAACTAGTGGCAAGACTCGAATAAAGACACAGACCTACTAGAGAATGGACTTGAGGATATGGGGAGGGGGAAGGTTAAGCTGGGACAAAGTGAGAGAGTGGCATGGACATATATACACTAACAAATGTAAAACAGATAGGTGGTGGGAAGCAGCCACATAGCACAGGGAGATCAGCTCGGTGCTTTGTGACCACCTAGAGGGGTGGGATAGGGAGGGTGGGAGGGAGACGCAGTGCGAGGAGATATGGGGATATATGTATATATATATAGCTGATTCACTTTGTTACACAGCAGAAACTAACACACCATTGTAAAGCAATTATACTCCAATAAAGATGTTTTAAAAAATGAATTTTAAGTAAATTATGGAAAGCATCCATATAAATAAAACAGCAACCCATGAACCACTGGATACCTAAAAATAATAATAATTAAAAAAATAAATAATATTGAGTCCCTTTAAAAAAAAAAAAAAAGAAGCCTCTGGCTTCCCTGGTTGAGCAGTGGTTAAGAATCTGCCTGCCAATGTAGGGGACATGGGTTCAATACCTGGTCCAGGAAGATCCCACGTGCCACGGAGCAACTAAGCCTGTGCACCACAACTACTGAGCCTGCACTCTAGGGCCTGCGAGCCACAACTACTGAAGCCCACCTGCCTAGAGCCTGTGTTCCACAACAAAAGAAGCCACCGCAATGAGAAACCCGCGCACCGTAAGAAAGAGTACCCCCCACTCACCAGAACCAGAGACAGCCTGCACTTAGCAATGAAGACCCAACTCAGCCAAAAATAAACAGATAAAATAAAATAATTTTTTAAAAAAAGGAGAAAACCACCCTCTGATGAAAAGGGAAATCAAAGATGAAACAAGTATTGCCTATCTGTGAATATTCCCTCCATTATACACAGAGTACACAGGCGGAAAGCTGGGACTCTGTAAACCAAGGCATGCACGGGAAAGCACAGAGAAGGCCCATTTTGGACATTTCACCTAGTCAAGATAAAATTTCTTCCTAACTCCAAGACATGCCGCTGAAGGCAGAGACACTCAGTGATGTGGATTTGCTGAGCGATTCACCTGCTTCTCTGCAGGAAATAAAACTTCATTCGTTTACAGACTTGCTCAGTCACTGAGGAGGGTTCGTGAACACCATTTTACCTAGGGCAAACAAGTCACATTTTTGTCCCTAAAATTTGCCAACGGATGCAGTTGTAAGCTAAGAAACATAATCAGTCACTTTCTCCACCTCAGCAGTTCCAGTTTGTTGAATCTCTGCCTCAGAGAAAAGAGGAGATGCACCCAAATTCCAAGGCTGTATATCATGAAGGCTATGAAGCCAGTTTGAGACATCATGAGAACTACCCAGCTGAATTTTAAGCTGCTTTTCCCCAGAGAACTGAGGACTCATGGATTCCCAGATAAACTACATTTGGAGGAAAATCTGTGAGTAAAAATCCAGAAGGAGCTCAATGATTCAGCTCCCCTTTGGTCTTTAATTGATTTGCAAGCAACACTCTGTGCCTAGTGTTGGATGAAATACCTATTAATTTAAAGCCATTTATTACCACTTTCTTTCATCCAGCACATTTTCCCAATATGTTTATTGCTCATTATAAGTAATAGATTGACATCCCTTGAAGAGAAAGTCTTTTTAATACTTGTAAAATGGTTTCTTGGAAGGCATCAATTATAAAACTAGCTATGACACCACTTGAGTAATGCTGCATTACAATTTTAGGAAATCCCATAAAACAATACTTAGTGGTCAAGTGACTTCAGCAAAGATGGCAAAACAGAAAGTCCCAGACTTCATTCTCCTGCAGAAAATCCAAGTGAAGAACAACATATGGTCCAAAAAGCCTTTATAAGAACTCCATAAATCAATCAGAAAGTCGTCGTAGCCTAGGCAAGCTCAAAGCCAAAAACAAATACATTAAAGGAGGTAATAAAAATCATTTCTTTGCAACCATGTCAGCCCCTCCCTTAACTTGGTAACGCTCATGATTGGGAGGAAAAGCCCTACTTGTAGCTTTTCCCTTGGAAGGGAGAGAGAACAGTGGAACATACATCAGTGCACTGGCTTTTTGGGGGGCTGCCCAAGAGAGTGGTTTCTGTCTTGCCCAATGCAGAGCACTGATGAGGAACAGCATACCTTGGATGCCTGGGGGCAGCAGAGAACAAAAAACAGTTCAGCAGCTTATGGCAACACCAGAGAACTTGTAATACTGCAGAAAGAAATGGACACAGCTCGCTGCAACTGGGAGAAAGTGCCCAGCTGTGGCTCCTCCCTTGGGAGAAGAAAAGAACACTGAAACGTGCATCAGACATTCTAGCTTTTTAGAGAGCTGCCCGAGGGACGGGTTTCTGTCTCACATGACTCAGAGCACTGACAGAAATGGCATACTTTGGGTACCTGGGAGCCACAGAGAACAAAACAGAGCTCAGTGGTGTGTGGCAGTGCCAGAGAACCTGCAGTGCCACAGACAGACACCAGAGGGATCAAGAGACAAGAAACTCCTGAAAAAGAAACTGGCAAACCTCTCTAACTGGGAAATCACATGCACAAGCCCAGCGACTGCACAAGCCCAGTGACTGCACAAGCCCAGCGACTGCACAAGCCCAGAGATTACACATCCCCATAAAATAGTTGAGAGGCTCCCCAAATCTCTAGCCTGGCTGATTGATGAACTTCTTTCCCTGAATGAGGCAAATCTGTAAAGACTGAAAGAAATGACTTTTTTTTCAAATGCACACATCCCAACACAAAGTTACAAGTCTCATGAAGAAACAAAGAAACATGGCGCAAGCAAAGGAACAAAATAAATCTCCAGAAACCAACCCTCAAAAAACAGAGATATATGAATTACCTAACAAGGAATTCAATATAACCATCATAAAGATGCTCAACAAGCTCAGGAAAATTATTCATGAACAAAATGAGAATATCAACAAAGAGAGAATTTAAGAAAAACCACCTCAAAATTCTGCAGCTGAAGGACACAATAAATGAATTGAAAAAGTCACTAGAAGAGTTCAATAACAGACCTGATCAAGCAGAAGAAAGATCCGAGAACTTAAAGGGAGGTCATTTGAAATTATCCAGTTAGAGGAACAAATTAAAACAAAAAAATTTTTTTTGAGAAAGAGTGAAGAAAGCCTGAAGGAGTTATGGGACACCAAGAAGAAGATTAATATACACATTATAGGATTCCCAAAATAAAAGAGAAAAAGCAGAAAGCTTATTTGAAGAAAGAATGCCTGAAAACTTCCCAAAAGGGGAAGGAAATGGACATCCACATGCAAGAAGTCCAACAGATCCCAGAAAGACATATCCAAAGGAATCCACAATGAGACACATTATAATAACATTGTCAAAAGTCAAAGAAATAAGTTTGAAAGCATCAAGAGAAAAGTGGCTCGTGGTGTACAGAGGAACTCCTGAGAGACTATCAGTGGATTACTCAGTAGAAACCTTGCAGGCCAGAAGGCAACTGGATGACATATTTCAGAAACTGAAAGAATAAAACTGCCAATACTGTATCAACCAGTAATGTAACAAGCAAAACTGTCCTTCAAAAATGAAGGAGAAATAAAGACTTTCTGAGACAAACAAAAGCTAAGGGAGTTTATCACCACTAGACCTGTGTTACAACAAATGATAAAGGGAGTCCTTTGAGTTAAAATGAAAGGATGCTACACAGCAACAAGAAAGCATATCAAAGTATAAAGCTCACCAGCAAGAGTAAATATATACACAAATACAGAATACTATAATACTGTAATGATGGTGCATAAATCATCTTTAGTGCTGGTATAGGAGTTAGAAGACAATAGAACAAAAATAACTAAAAATTAATTAGTGGCTGCACAATATAAAAAGATATAATGTGTAACATCAATAATACAAAGTGCATGGTGGGAGAAGTAAAAGAGTAGAGTTTCTGTATGTAATGGAAGTTATCAGCTCAAAATAGATTGTTATAATTATGTTTTATTTAAGGCTCATGATAATCACAAAGAGATTATCTGAGAAGGGAGTCAAAGCATATCACTATCAAAAAGAAAAGAAAAGAAAAGAGGATACAGTGAGAGAGGAAAATAGGGATGAAAAGGCTAAAAGAAAGAAATAAAACATTTTTTAAAAACAATTTTTTTAAATGACAATATTAAGCCCTCCCCTCTGAGTAATTACTCCCAGATCAACAGACAGAGTCTCTAAATGGATTTTTTTTTTAATCCAAAAACATGTTGTCTAAAAGAGACTCACTCAAGATTTAAGGACACACATAGGCTGAAGGCAAAAGGACAGAAAAAGATATTCTACGCAAATAGCAACCAAAAGAGAGCAGGGATGATCATAATTATATCACACAAAATAGACATTAAGATAAAAACTGTCACAAGAGACAAAGAAGGACATTATATGCTGATTAAAAAGGTCAATTCACCAGGAAGATATAACAGTTACAAATATACAGTTGACCCTTGAACAACGTGGATTTGAACCACGTGGGTCCACTTATACAGGGATTTTTTTTCAATAAACAAACACACAGCAGGCCCTCCTTGTTTGTATCCATGGATTCAACCAACCCAATATTGAAATTTCTGTCCGCAGTTGGTTGAATCTACAGATGTGAAACTTGTGGATATGAAGGGCAGACTGTATTCATTGTGCTATGCCATCTTATATAAGGAACTTGAGCATCCATCAATTTTGGAATAAGCAGGAGCTCTTGGATACTGAGGGATGATTTTATATGCATCCAACATCAGAACAATCAAATATATGAAGCAAACATTGACAGAATTGAAGGAAAAAGTAGCAACATGGTAATAGGAAGAGATCTCAATACTCCACTTTAAATAATGGATAAGTCATCCAGAATGAAGATCAATAAGGAAGTGGAAGAACTGAACAACACTATAGACCAAATGAACATAACAGACCTATATAGAACATCCTACCCAACAAGAATACAGAATACACATTCTTCTCAAGGGTACATGAAATATTCTCAAGGATAGACCACATGTTAGGGCATAAAACAAGTCAACAAATTTAAGAAGTCTGAAATCATATCAAGTGCCTTTTATGATCACAACGGAGTTAAAGGAGAAGTCAAGAGTAGAAAGAAAATGGAAAAAAATGTAGTATGTGGAAACTAAACAACACAAACAATGGGTCAAAGAAATCAAAAGGGAAATCAGAAAACACCTTGAGACCCAAAAATACATACCAAAACTTATGGGATATGGCAAAAGTAATACTAAGAGCAAAGCTTACAGCAGCATATGCCTGCATTTAAAAAGAAGAAAGAGCTCAAATAAACAACTGAACATTATACCACAAGGAACTAGGGAAAAAACTAAGCTCAAAGTTAGCGGAAGGAAGGAAATAAGTATTAGAGCAGAAATAAACAAAATAGAGAAGAGGAAAACAATTGAAAAAAAATCAATGAAACTAAGAGTTGGTTTTTTGAAAAGATAAACAACCTTGACGAGCCTTTTGCTAGACTTAAAAAAAAGACTCAGTTACTAAAATCAGAAATAAAAATGGGGGAACATTACCACTAATTTTATAGAAACAAAAAGGATTATAAGAGAGTGCTGTGACCAGTTATAAGCCAACGAGTTGGATAACTTAGATGAAATAGAAAAATTCTTAGAAACACACAACCTAGCAAGATTGAGTCATGAAGAAACAGAAAATCTGAACAGACCTATAATGAATAGGAAGATTGAATCAGTAATCAAAAACCTACCCAAAAAGAAAACCTTAGAACCAGAAGGTTTCACTAGAGAATGCTAAACATTTAAAGAAGAATTAACACCAATCCTTCTCAAACTCTTCCAAAATATTGAACAGGAACATTTCCAAACTTATTTAATGATGCCAGCATTATCCTGACACCAATGTCACACAAAGACAATACGAGAAAATAAAACTATAGGCCAATATTCCTGATGAATATAGATGCAATAATCCTAAACAAAATACTAGCAACCTGAATTTAACAGCACATTAAAAGGATCATACACCAAGTGAGATTTATCCCTCAGATGCAAGAATGGTTCAACAAATGAAAACCAATCAATGTGACTGACAGAATGAAGGATAAAAATCACATGACCATCTCTAGTGAGGTGAACCTTAAGGACATTACGCTAAGTGAGATAAGCTAGTCACAGGACAGACACTGCTTTATTCCACTTATCAGGTATCTAAAATAGTCAAACCTTAGAAGCATGAATTAGCAGTTGCCAGGGATTGGGGGAGGGGATAAACTGGAGCTGCTGTTCAATGTTCATGCAAGATGAAAAAGTTCTAGAGCTCAGCTGTACAACAATGTGCATACCAGTAATACTGTACTGTATACTAAAAATTTGTAGAAGGTAGATTTCAAGTTATATACTTTCAGCACAATAAAAAATAAAAATAATACTTCCTGTCCAAGCCTAAAGTCTCAGAAGAATCCGAACCCCACGCCATCTCACAAGCAATTTTCTCCATCCTAAATTTAGCTTCTAAAGGAACAACAGCAACGCACCACCATCACTAAGCCATATAGGAAAGTCTGATGGCTCAATCCCCAAAGCAGAATGAGGGGTCAGCACTCGTCCTGGAAGATAAACATTTACCAATCCACTTACAGACCTTCAGTTTGACATACATGTATGTAAACACACAAACGTATGCTTGGAAACAGAGGTGACAAACTGATAACAGGGCTGACATTCTGGGGGGAGAGGGAGAAGGTGGGGACAACTGAGACAAGAGATGGTCAGGATACTTTAGCTTTGGGAGTAGTAAGAGAATCTTTTAAAAGAAAAATGGTAATGACTTAATTGTGTAATTTAAAACAATGAAAGTAAAATTTCTTGATTAAAAACACTATTTACCGATCAGTTGTGGTATTATCTCTCAATATATGTCATTGATACATAAAAACACCTAAGCCCTCTCTTGCATGACATCCCTTTTCAAGACAGGGAAATTTCACCTTTCTGTCAGTGACAATCCACCCTGTTTCTGGCCACTGAGTTCATTGTCCTTGTTCCTTGAGACCAGGACAAAGTATCCCATCCACCCTTTATCAAGGGAGCCAGACCTCATGTACAGACACTTCTTCTCAGCACCCCTGTCTTTGTTCAAACTAACAGCACATATGCAGTTCCCAAGAACTAATAGCCCAGCTTTATGGAATGTTTGCCCAAACAGAACTCGAAGGCAATAACTTGTGATTATATTATTCAACAATTATTTATCAAGTACCCACTTTGTGCCAGACACTTCACTGCTCTCAGTGCTGGATACACAGCACTGAGAACAAATCAAAAGACCCCGCCTTCTTGGAACTCACCTTTGTGAGTGGTGTGGAGATGGGCACACCAACTCACACATGATGCGTAACAATGTCACAGAGAGTTAAGAGCTATGGAGAAAACAAGGAGGGGTAAAAAATCTACAGAGGGACTTCCCTGGTGGCACAGTGGTTAAGAATCTGCCTGCCAGTGCAGGGGACACAGGTTCGTGCCCTGGTCCGGGAAGATTCCACATGCCACAGAGCAACAAAGCCCATGTACCACAACTACTGAGCCTGTGCTCTAGAGCCCTCGAGCCACAACTACTGAAGCCCACGCACCACAACTACTGAAGCCCACGCGCCACAACTACTGAAGCCCACGCACCACAACTACTGAAGCCCACGCACCTAGAGCCCGTGCTCCGCAACAACAGAAGCCACCACGATGAGAAGCCCGCACACTGCAGTGAAGAGTAGCCCCCGCTTACCGCAACTAGAGAAAGCCCACGCACAGCAACAAAGACCCAACGCAGCCAAAAATAAATAATTAAATAAAATTTTTAAAAATAATAATAATAATCTATAGAGTGATGAGTGGTGCTAGTCTACATGGGATAGTTAGGTACCACCTCTCTGAGAAAGTCATGCCAGAGCCAAGGCCTGAAATAAAGAGTGAGCCAGCCATGCAAACAATTGTGAGTAAAGCACTGCAGACAGAGGAAACAGCAAGTGCTAAGGCCCTGGGGCCTTTTATTTTGATTGGTATCAACAAGTTGACCTCTAAAAGGGCTGTACCAGCTCACACTCACCAGCAGCATCTGGGAGTGCCTCTTTCCCTACATTTTCACGAGCATCTCATTTAACTATTTTTTTTTTTAATTTTCTATAGAAAACAATGACCGCTGTGTTCTTCAAGAGCTTCAGCTAGATGGACTCAAAGGAATGGATGATGGGAGCAGAGGACAGGAAAGGAAGGCAGCTTCCATCTGGTGCTTCCCATACCATGCACTTTGCTCCTTACTTTACAGGTGTTTCAATTCATCCTCACATCAACCATTCAAGAGATAAGCATAGGTACCTTCTTTTGCATGCAAAAGAGCTGAGGCCTAGAGACTTTGGGAAATCAGCCCAAGGGCACTCAATCCTTAGGACAAAACGGAAATTGACCTCCAGTAAGCCTGACTCCAGAGCCTGGACTCTTTCTGTGACACTGGGCTTCCCAGCCAGAGGTACAGAAGTGCCCTAGGCAATGCCATACAAGTGACACGGGGACCTACTCCCGCCTGAGTGGAGCTCATTATCCTGGGTAATTTCTTGCATATGCATTTAATTTTCCTTTCACTGGATTTTTTCAACATTAGAAGCCAGTATTTCCCAATGCACCAGGAATTTATCTACAGCTGAAGTAAGTTACTGTCAGGAAGATGTGGATATGAATAATTAAGCCCCTATTAAACATGCACACATCTTGTAATAAATCTCAGATTAGATAGAATGTGCCAAGATCTTGTTAAACCTGCCAACACATATTCTTAAATAAGGTGGGAATATAATTTGGAGCTTATCAGGAGAGTCAACCTTTTGCAAAAGATGCTCTTTGACTGCTCAGAATTTTAATCCAGACATTACCTGAATTCGCGTTGTCTATCATCCCATTGTGTTTATGCCCATTGTAAGAATCAACCAAGTAATTTATCTTGGGACATCCTCAAACAGAGGGCATCTCAATACATATTACATTAAACCTCATTATTTGGGATGAGACGCTGTCTAAAAGAGCCTCACTCTAAATACACTTCACCTACATTCTGAAAAGTAATCATTTGCGTTCATCACTGACTTAAACAGAACCTTTCTAAGAGCCCAAGCATTGTGCTTTCTGTTGCAGGAGGGGTGGAGCGCTATGGCTAAGGGCACAAAATCTTGAGTCGTACTGAGTCCCTGCCGCAGCTCCACCACTTCCCAATAGTAAAATGAGGACAGGGAGGTTTTAAAGAATCCATGAGTAAATCACCTAATGCGCTGCCCGCCCTATAGTAAGTGCTTAGTAAGTGTCAGCTGCAACTATTACGGTTTGGTGCACCCCAATGATGCAGACTGATATTAGTCAAAACATGTAACTAGCAGTTTTTAATAACTTTATTTTTCTGATATAAAAATAATAGTTTATTTTCATAATCTTAACCTACAAGAATAATTTTAAAAATAAGTCTTAAATATAACATAATGAAGTCTTAAATATCCCTATGACATTGGCAAAAGCCAACACAACTACATTCATTTTGCCATCAGGAAAATTAAGATACCAGTGGTTGAGGAACTGGTTCTTAACATCCCAGAGAAAAGGAAGGGGACACAGAGGAAGACGCCCAGCCTTCCACAACTCTCTGTACGGTGCCTCGGGGCTTGCTAACCCCATAGGCCAGTACATTCTTTAAATATAACCCTTAATTTTACATTCAAGCTGTGTAACCTTGGGCAAAGCAAATAACCGGTCTGTGCCTCCAAGTCCTCATCTGTAAAGTGGGGAATAATAAAAATACACCATTGCCAGAGTTGCTGTGAAGAAAATGAACTAGTATGTCAGAGTAGGTAAGTCCTGCCACCCACACGTAGTGTTGGCCAGCTTGATGAACTGCGGGGAAGGTACATCCCCCTGCCTTTTATGGAGTGAGTCTTTATAACTCGGGAAATAATCCAGGTTCTCAAGCTAACGAAACAGGAGGAAAATGTCTTGGCAAGAAAAAAAGAACACGAATGTATGATTCCAGCAGCAGCCCCTCAGAGCCTGAAAGATCACACCTTGGATTTAACTGTCCACTGTCCCTGCCCACCTGTGACACCATTGCAGGTGAAAAGAGCAGCGGCTCTTCGTAGCCGTCTGTGCTGCCTGACATCCAACTGATCGCTGAACTACTCTTTCCTGGTAACCGGGGAACCAATTATGAAACATGATTGGGCGGATCAGTGAATATGTACCAGGAACCCTCTTGAAGGACAAACTCGTGATTTTACAGAATCTGTAAATACTACCCAGCTGGATGGCAAATGTGCTGGAGTCCCTAGGTCAGGGACCTCGATCCCTAGGCCATGTCCCCATCAGGGCCCTTGTCTCCAACACCCCCATCCTCCTCTGCACTCTGGAGAGAGGGAGAGCAGCATGAGGACGGGCCCCGGGAACAGTGACCGTTGGCCAAGGCCATCCAAAGGATGACTTACCTCCTCCTCAAAGAAATAAATCTCTTGTTAAAATGACAAAAGAGAACTTCCCTGGTGGCGCAGTGATTAAGAATCAGCCTGCCAATGCAGGGGACACGGGTTCGAGCCCTGGTCTGGGGAGATCCCACATGCCGTGAAGCAACTAAGCCCGTGTGCCACAACTACTGAGCCTGTGCTCTAGAGCCCACGAGCCACAACTACTGAGCGCACATGCCACAACTACTGAAGCCCGTGTGCTTAGAGCCCGTGCTCCGCAACAAGAGAAGCCACCACAATGAGAAGCCCGCGCACCACAATGAAGAGTAGCCCCCGCTCGCCGCAACTAGAGAAAGCCCGTGCGCAGCAACGAAGACCCAATGCAGTTAAAAATTTAAAAAAAATTTTTTTTAAATGACAAAAGAAAAATTCCAGAAAAGAAAAAATGATCCACGTGGTCTGCAGGGAAGAGAACAGATCAGATACTAAGACCTGAACCTGGTTCCCGAGCAGACAGGCCACAAGGGAGTCCTGGCAGAGAAAGCATTTAACACAGTACCAGGCACACAGTGTTCACTTTATAAACATTGACCCTCCTCCTGAGCGCAGAAGACAGCTACAACAACAGCCAGCATGCCGCAGGCCAAGGCGTGATGCTAAGTGCTTTCATGCCTTGTTTATTCACTCCTCAGAACAGCGCCAAGGAGCAGGTGCTATTATCATTGACACATTCCAGCCGAGATAACTGAAGCTTAGAGAGGCCAGGAGACTTGCTGGATCACATAATTAGTTCATGGCAGAGTTACACCACCAAGCCAAGCCTTCTGCAACACTCCCTCTAAACTGTATCGTCTCCGTAGACCACGTGATTTTTGAACAATAGTTTTGCTATGTCAAAGCCTTTGGGGACTTGGAAATGATATATGAAGCCATAAATGGCCCCTCTCACCTGGCAGGCTTCCCCCATGCCAGACTCTGGAAGCTGTGAGGGTTAATTTTGTGTGACAACTTGACTGGGCCATGGAGTACCCAGACATTTGACCAAACATTTTTCTGGGTGTGTCTGTAAGGGTGTTTCTGGATGAAAGGAACCTTTGAATCAGTAGACTGAGTAAAGTAGATGGCCCTCCCTAACGTGGGTGGGCTCCATCTAATCAACTGAAGATCTGAATAGAACAAAAGGCTGAGTAAGATGAAATTCCTTCTGCCTAACTGAGCTGGGCCTCTGGGCTCTTCTTGCCTTAGAACCTAAATGGAAAAGCTGATTCTCCTCGGAGCTCAAGCCTGCCAGCTTTTGGACTGGAACTTACACCACTGGTTCTCCTGGTTCTCAGGCCCTTCAGACTCAGACCCGACCTACACCATCTGCTCTCCTGGGTCTCCAGCTGGCCGACTGCAGATCTTGGGACTTCTCAGCCTCCATAACTGCATAAGCCAGTTTCTGTTTTATTTATTCTTATATTTATATTTACTCCCCTGGCCCTCAAACTAGGCTCAGTGGGAATTAATCTGTCATCAGCCCAGTCAGATCAGCTATTACTGCATGTTGCATGGATTTATCTATCTCCATACTGTTGGTCCTCTTTCTCTGGAGAATCCTGGATAATAACAGATGCCAAGTATCACCTAAGGCTCCACTTTGTTAACAGTGGAACCTTCTTATGGGCTGTTTACACATTAAGCATCCAACAGCCCAGTTTTAAAACTGAACCTTAAGTAAATGTCCAACCGGAAGAAATGCTGATTTGAAAATAAAATGGGAAGTGATTTGAAGAGGGAGCTCCAGGGGGAGAGGAAGGGGGATACAAGAGAGCTGTGCTCCTGTGGCCCTACCCAGTACCTTTCCACATTACTGTTGTTTCATCAGCTCCTCTAACACAGCACGTCCCTTGGAGCGCAAACGCTACCCCACGGAGCAGGCCTGAGAAGCATATCACCCACAGGCCTCCTCATCTTACTGAGTCTACCGAAGGGTCTGGAAGAGCCTGGACAAGTCACGGTTGGGTCAGAACCCCCTCTGCAGTTCCTGTCTCTCTTCCAGGTACAAGACAGACTCCCCTGGCCCTCCAGCTAGGCTCAGTGGGGATTCATCTGTCATGGGGCTGGAGTCAGACCAGCCATTATTGCATATTGCACAGAAAACAGACCTGGGACCCCACCTCTGCCCTGCTAGGCCTCCCGCCAGGGCTCTGCTTCTGAAAATTAGCTCCTTCATCATGACAAGCTGCCCAAAGCTCAGAAGTTAAGAGCTGACCTATGGGCCCAATTCACAACATTTATGTTCCTGCCACTTCCCTGCCTTCTATCTCTGCTCAGTATCTCTGGCTGGCTGAATCAGAGGTCCCCAGACATTGTGGCCATGGAAATTTTAACTGCAATTCCCAATCGTGGGCAACTTTTAGGGTGAGGGCTATGCATCTACAATGCTCCTCACATTTCCCAGCTCCTTCCACCAAATTCAACCAAAATGCAAACTGACACTACCTCCATAGTTATACTAGAATAAAGCCAGCTGAACTCACTTTTTAAATACATCAGCACTTATTTTAAAGCCACCTATCTCTCACATCTCAAGACATGAACCTGCTCTAAATCTATCATCAGATGCATTATGAAAAATCACATGGAAAGCTAGAAGCAGAAATTTTAAAATGGATGTAAATGCAGGGTTGGTACTTGGTTATGCAGCCTGTTTTAAGTTCTCGATAGTAAAAACATTCATCCATGCAACGCTTCAATGAATACATGTTGAGGACTGACTACGTGCCAGGCACAGGCCGTGGAGACACAGAGATGGACAGGGGAGGTCTGCAAGAGTCCCCATCCACTCATGGACTCTGCCAAACCCCCTCCATTTGCCAAGAAAGGGTTCTGAGAATCTGGGCAGGAACCTGCCCGGCCCAATATTCATCCTGATAATTTTAGAGCTTTTATCTAAGGGAGTCGCATGCCGAGCATAACTCAGCCACACGTAATTGTCATCATTCTGTTTATTGAGCACCTGGGTCGGGCACTGTGATAGGTATGCACTATGCACATGATACCCTCTAATCCACCTGACATCTCTGCAAGGTAGGTATGAACACCACTAGCTTACAGCTGAGGGCCAGAGAGCTTAAATGACTTGCCCAAAGTCATGAAGCCAGCAAATGGTGGTGGAGCTAGGATTCAAACTCCTCACCTGTCTGCTGGCAAAGCTCTGGTCTTCCCGGGCATCTACTATGACTCCCAACGGGTTCAAAAGAGGCCTGCTCCTCACTCAGCCATATGATCACCTTCATACCACTTTGCCCCTGAGGCTAAGGGACCGTTGACTCCTCTGAGAACAGCGATGTGAGTGGCGGGGCTGTAGCAGCAGGCCCCAGACGTGTTGCTTCCCGTTCCTTGAGTCAGCCCTGTCATGTATCAAATGAGCAAGGGGAATAAGGGGATCCAAAGGATGTCTTCCAGCCTCAGGGTCTTCTGGATCCCTGCAACTGGAGGACCTGCCAAGGTGCGGCCGAGAGATGCCAGCTCATTCCCAGGGCACGCAGCCCCACAGCCAGGCCTTGACGGGCAGCAACCCAGAGATAAGCCGGCTCCAGGAAAACTGCCCAGCCACGTCCCTGTCACACATGAAGCCAAGGCTGCCCTTCGCGCTCCTCCCCTAGCTCACCGCCCTTGCCGACAGAGCGCTGTGTAGTTTACATTAGAATTTTAGCAAACTCAGATCACATCTCTCCCCTGCATTAAAGGTAATATTCCCCAGTCGCTGGTGACGGAAACCCCTGGGCACGACCTGCGAGCCCCAGGGGCTCACTCTGGCCCCCGGCCCCACCTGGGCCCACAGCCCCGGCTCCTCCTCCAACCTCACCAGGTGCTCTTGCCCTTCCGTGTCTGCAACACTCTTCCCCTCTCTTTCCACGGCACAGCCCCCCTGTCCTTTAGGCCTGGGCTTACGGGTCCCCTCCTGTGAGAGGCCATCCCACTGGGTATTCGCTATCTCAGCCCATCTGGTTCCTCACAGCAGGTGCCACAATCAGTCATTTTTCTACTGAGGCTCCCCCGCTGAAGACTCTGCTTCACCTGCCATCTGCACCCAGCAGAGTGCCCAGCGCAAAACCTGCCTCGGTTAAGACGAGCTCAACGTCAGAAAGAACGACACTGCTTATCTTGATCAACCCTGTCCGCTTGCCGCAGCAAACGGCCAGCCAAGCTCAAGGGTCCTCCTCAGCAGCTGCAGGCTGCCTGGCGGGAGGGGGCGATGGTGCCGAGATCCGCGCAGAAAAGCAAGCTCCCTGCTCTGTAGCGGCAAAGCCACACACGCGACAGTGTTTCCAGACTATAAACTGCCATGCAAATATGAGGCGGTTCTTTTAGATATAAATAACTGGTGTGAAAATACATCTATGACAAACACTTAAATCGTGGTCCAAGGCAGAATATGCTAAGTGCAAAGTGAGCATCACAAACGAGGGTGAGAGAGTGCAAGAGGGAGCAGGTGAGGTTTCCCCGGGAAACAGAACTCAGCCAGGCCCTAAAAGAGGCACAGCCCGGGACACATCAATAGGTGGAAGAGCTGAAGTGTGGCCCCTACCCAGTGCAGGGGTGATCACCGGAGGCGTTGGTTAAGAGCACAGATCCCGGCCTCACCCCCGACTCACCGGCTTAAGCTCTGGGCATTTGTACGCTTCATCACATCCCTAAGTGATTCTGATGCTCATTAAAGAAAAGTAATCACCCAGCTAAACGGAAGCCCACCAGGCAAAAGGGCCTGAGGGCACCCAGCAGTGTTGGTAGGAAAAACAGTAACTTGGAAAGCAGTGTTGGTAGGAAAAACAGTAACTTGGAAAAATCTAGCATAAAAGGAATTAAAAGTTGGAAATACATGTTAGGGCTAATAATGAGGGGCTTTGAATGTCAGGTTCAAGAGCTAGGTCTGGATTCTATAGGGAAAGGACGTGGGGGCAAAGTCATGACATGGTAACTGCAATATTCCAGAAAGAGATGAAAACAGCTCAGGAAGGATGGGGAAGAGAGCTGGATGAGAGCAGAGGAGATGGTCAGGCAGTCACAGAAGGATCTAGCAGACACTGGGTCGGCAGAGCCCCCCCCACCCATCTCCCAGGGCCCCCCCCCCGTCTCCCAGGGCCCCATGAAGGATTTCACGGGGGTGGCTACCACTGGCCACCACCACACACAGACACCAAGTCTCCTTCACAGGCATCCTCTCTGGCCTTCCTGATAAGTCCAGGCCTGAGGACGCTCTGACAGAGGAAACACGCAGGATCTCAAGGCACAAGTGAGAAAATCTTATTTGCAGGCCAAGAGAGTAAGAGGTCCTTCAGAATTCAAGTGCTCAAGCACTGGTATTTGGCAGAGATGGGCGGTATGCCAGGAGCCCAAGTTCCTGGAGACAAATAAATAGTAACTGTAATCCGGTCAAAGCCAAGAACCTGCTTTTTGGGGGAAAGCCGGCACGTGCCTGTTGCATCTATAAATGAGCAAAGAGTTCCGTGAACACTGAATGTAAGAGCGTTATTTTCTAAACAGACGCATCTGTTTGTTGGGAGGTGAATCTCAATAGCCTCTGCTATTTAATAAAAAAAGAAAGAAAGAAAGAAATCAGGAGAGGGTGCATATAGAAACATCACATCCAAAGCATCACTATTAAAGTGAAGCACAGTGGATAGTCTTTATCCCGACTGGGGAATTTAAAAGAGGCCCCATTAGAGCCCAGCAGAGCCTCGTTCTCCGGGGGTCTCTGTCAAGGGAGCCGTCTCTTCTTCCCTCCCTCCCTCCCTCCCTCCATCCCACGTCTATATGGCTCTCATACTGTGAGTATTGCTACTGACTATCTTTACAAGAGTACACAGATTCTGTGATATAGACTTGCCTCAAAAGAATGTAGTTACATAACTTGGACTCCAAAGGATGAAGTGTATGAACATCCAAACAACTTCCTTTTGTGCTGAGATAAACAGAACAGGTGACTTTTTAAAAGCTTCCCTCTTTGGAATGCATGAACAAGGTTCCAGCCAAAAGAACTGACATTGTTTCCACTTGTCTGAAAGCAGACAGGCTGTAAACATTCCAGCAAGATTTGGGGGGAGTCCTTTAAGGTCCACATAAGAAAGGAAATGGTTTGAGAAACGTCTCTCCAGTTAGCTGAGGGCAAAGAGAGAGCAAAAATATTTCAATTCCAGGCAAATCTTCCAGGAAGATTTTTGTCATGAAATCAGGTCCCTGGGCTTCCTGCCCTGTCGCCTCACATTCTCTCCAAAGAAGAAAATGCTTTTCTGGCCCTTCTGGCTTCAAAGATAACCTTCATGGTGAAAATCAATAGCTGTAATGCAGTCTTTGATTCAGAATGAAGCAATAACCCTGGCCCAAAGATGAGGTTCCCTGGCGAGGTCAATGGGATGCTGACACAGACACCTCATTTTTTTCTCACAATCATGTCAACATTTGCCTTGGCACTTAGGCAAGAATCCAGCCCAATCCTGAAGAAAGACACCTGTGCTGTCCTGCCTTTCTCTAGAGAGAGAGATGCCCACACCATTCAGATTGCACTGCCCATTAAACCAAACACTGGTATATACGCTGCTGGCACGCCAGTGCTGCCTCGGAGGGCCCTCCTCAGTGATGCAGATGCCATAATCATGCTCCAGGAAAGAAGCCAGATGCAAAAGACTGCATGTGTATGAGTCCATTCATGTGGCATGTTCCTAAAAGGTGCGTTTATAGAGACAGAGAGACCAGGGTGAAAGTGGGAACTCGGGGGATTTGGGAGGATGCTGGAAATGTTCTCAAACTGGATTGTGGTGATGGGCTGCACAACACTAAAATTTTACTACAATTCATTGAACTGTACACTTAAATGGGTTAATGTTATGATATTAAATAATACTTCAATAAAACCATTACAAAGTGCATTCACTGAGTAGTGAAAGATATGGAAAATGTGATAAGTAACAAACAACAACAACTAAACAGAACACCAGCTATCAAATCACATGGTAATTTGCTAGAACTACATATTGGCACACACAAGGGCATAAGAGAAATAAGAGAAAGAAATATACTAAATCAAAAAGACACATGCACCCCAATGTTCATAGCAGCGTTATTTACAATAGCCAAGATATGGAAGCAACCCAAGTGTCCATCAGCAGATGAATGGATAAAGAAAATGTGATACACACACACACATGCACACACAATGGAATATTACTCAGCCATAAAGAGTGAATTTCTGCCATTCATTTGCAACAGTGTGGATGGACCTAGAGAGTATTATGCTTAGTGAAAGAAGTCAGACAAATGTATGCTAACTTTGTCAAACACACAAAGTATGTTATCACTTATATGTGGTATCTTAAAAAATAAAACAAATGTACACAACGAAACAGAAACAGACTCACGATATAGAAAACTAGTGGATACCGATGAAGAGAGGGAAGGAGGGAGGGGCAAGACAGGGGTATTGGATTAAAAGGTACAAACTACTACGTATAAAACAGATAAGAACAAGGATATACTGTACAGCACAGGGAACTATAACCATTATTTTTTAATAACTTTAAAGGGAGCATAATCTATAAAAATATTGAATCACTATGCTGTACACCTGAAACTAATATTGTAAATCAACTGTATTTCAATTAAAAAGATAAAGCAAAACATTTATAGTGGTTATTTTATATACGATTAGATTATAGATATATTATTAGATTTTAATTTTCTTCTTTACAGTTTCTGTATGTTCCAAATTTTGATCATGAACATGTACTACTCTCATAATTAAGAAATGAATTTATTCAATAATGCATGTATGAAGTCATCAGCCCAGTGTACACAACTGGAAGGGTTAACAGCAATATTTGAGAAGATACCACTTTGGGCCCCATCACCTGAGTACATTCTTAATTCCCTGGCTGTTGCTGCAATTCAGGGGCTTGAAAGAATTAAGGCCTCTCTCTTCAAGTCAGCACATCCCTCTCTCCTCAGTGGGTCTACAGTGTGTGTTCCCAGAAGGGGGTCAGCACAGGGAAAGCAAACATTAATTAAGTCATGGATTGCACACGCATTCACCAGCTCCCTGTTAATACACTGGAACAAATTTCAATGTGTTCAATTCAATTAAATGTGGACGAGAGTAGCTGGAATGACATTAGCGAGCGTGAGCCCTGAGGTGCCCATCCCTAACCCACAACACAGCCTATTTGTACAAAGGCTTTTTTTCCCCCATGAGAAGGGCTCTTTATTTTCTTGGAATACACAGGCTTACTGTAATAGAGGATTTACTGGCCCCAACTAATGAGTTCCTATCCTTCAGAATTAATATCACACACTGGATCTCTAGGTACTTTGCTGATACAGAATTTTCTAAAACAATAAATACTTTGGACCATGCTAACACAGGAGTTTCTCCATCAGGGGTGTTAAGATTGAGGACAAGGGTCACCCGAGGCCATTCCTGCCATTTGCTGGTTTGAAAAAGTGTTCTCAACTGAGGCAAACAGCATGTTTCCTTGACCTGGCCCAGTAGGGAATCTTGAGGGTAGAATCCTCAGCCTGTCAGCAGTTTTCCAAGAACTGCCCCCCACTTATCACACGGACAGGCCCTGCAGCCTGGTTTGCACCAAGAACCCATATCCCCTCTCAGACCACAGCTGCCGGGGCTGTGGGCAAAACCCTGGCCCAATTATCCTCTCTCCTGACATTAGAACCAAGATTGGCAATACTATTCTCTCCATTGGTCCTTTGAAACATGGATCTATAAATTCCAGAGCAGCCATGTCCCAGCAATGCGCCTGATGAAGCAGGTAGAGCCAGGCTCAGGGGACAGCACGGTAATGCAGAGAACACAGCTGTGAGAAAGTGAGTGCGGCCCTCTCGGTCTCCAATAGTTTGCTAGGTCCTCGTGACAGTCCCTGTGAGATCAGCTCTCAGGTTGTACAAACTATTCCTTTATTCCTTGTTTTGGCTTAAACTAGCCTTAGTTTTTGTGACTTGCATCCAAAGGAGCCTTCGATAAAGAATGTACAAAATACATTCCACTCTGAAAATAGGAAATACTTCCCTTGGCTCTCTGCCTGGACTCATTAACAAAGAGAGAGGCAGAAAAATGAATGTTCTCCTCCCCAGGACTGAAGGCAAGCTTCCTCAGAAAAGGGGGCCCAGGTCAGGTGTCCAGGCTGGAAGCCCAGTGGAGCCTCCAGAGTGATCGATTCACTCAATGGATCAGAATGAGACTCCCCAAGGGCAAGGACCAGGGACAGCGCCTGCCTCGCTCACCGTCGTAACTCATGCACCTAGAACAGCATCTGCAGCATAGAAGGGGCTCAACTAGTACCCTCTGAATTAACCAGCAGATGCCTAAACACTTAGTGAGCATTTACTTTGTGCAAAAACCCATTCCAGGCAGAGGATCCAGAAGTTCCATATCCCAAGATAGGGTCTTTCCAGGAAGCAGGAAACAGCCCCATCTGGGAGAAATACCAAGCATGTTTGCAGAGCTACAGATTGCAACTACAAGAGAGAAAGCCTTGAGTATCAAACTAAAGAAGTCATCTTCAAGTTGACTCACCTGAAGGTCAGATCACACACACACCACAGCTAAAATATCTATGGAACAGAAGTCATTTCCACTGCAGTTCCTTAAATCACACTTCCTACTTTGCTTCGTCACTCTACCTTCTAGATATTCCTACTTACCAGGAAGATTTTGAGGCACCTTCTCTTTCCGTATCACGTACCATGAAGATCCTAAGTGTACAGAGACCTATATGGTCTCAGACTCGCCAGCACCTTCCACCTCTGGATGTTCTGACCACAGGCACCTAACAGCTCATGTGACAGGAGAGGAGCGGCCCCATCAGCTTCAGCAACCATCCAGCTCAAGGCAGAGAACAAGTTATCAGTTCACCCGAAGACCAGTGGTTCAACTCTCTCCATTCTACAACAGCACACTGACACACACCTGTACACTAACACACACACACAGAGAACTCAGTTGATAACTGCATGGAATCCTGGCCCTCCTAAATGAAGACACTTTCCAGTTTTTGCCTAGCAAGAAGCATTAATAAATATCCAATTAACTTTTCAGTAAGTATGTCTATAGGAGGGGGTGAGTGATTCGATAGAAAGAGTACCGGCCACTAGACCAGAATAAGTTTTCACTGTAGCCTCTCCGCTAATTAACCCAGGTAACTATGCAACTTTCCAAGGCATTTCATCGCCCAGAGTCTGTTTCTCCATCTGTAAAGTGGGGCTAATAATATTCCTTTACAGTGTTATTTCAAAGATTAAGTCAGAGAATGCACATCAGAGAGTCTAGCAGTGCCTGTCACGTGGCAGGGACTCAACAAATGGCATCTGTGACCATAAGTACTGATTTTACCTAGTGTGAGCTATCATGTCAGTTTAAGCAGTGGCCAGGGTATAACCACATACCTGCCTGTGGAATATAGTCACAAGCGCACACAGAACCCAGAAATGGTCGGTGACTGGGGATCAAAGAGATCTAGCAGAACAGCAAGTGCAGTGAGTGGTTTTTCACATCATGGCCACCAGCATCTACCTCCCCTTCTTTGGGTTCCTTTGGAGAACGAGCTCTCCCCCTCATTTAGTTCTTGGCTTTGGGTCACCCCAGCTAAGGACAGAGCATGGGACCCAAACTTAAGCCCCTCAATGCACTGAATTTTTCTGGTCATCTGGACGGGCACGTGATACAATCAGAGCCAATGAAAGGTAATGAGACGTTTGCCAGGATGGCTAGAAGGCATTTGCTATGACATGTTAGTGTGCGAGGCTAGGAGCCTGGAGCCAGTGCTGCCAGCTCACCCCCATGAGGACACCGTGCACCTGAGAACAGATGCAACGCACAGAAGAGAACAGAGCTCGGAGACAGAAGGTGGGAAACCAGGCCCTTTGGGTATCTATGAGCCTGCATCAAGCTAGATGTCAAGTCACAGCTACCTGCTGAATTCTTGGTTTTGTCTTAATGGGTTTTTTTCCCCAATCAACTGTAAGTCAGAATTGTGTCTCCTGACACTGGGAGAGTCCTCACTGATACACAGAGTGAAAGGATGTGGGGCTGGTTAGAGGTGAGGGAGCAAGCAGAGAGGCCCAGATTCACTGTGGACAAGCTGCCGGACCTGACCCAGCAAACCCAAAATCCTGGGAGGCATGCTCCTAACCTGAGGACGCCACCCTCTAACCCGCAAACCCGAGGCCAGCCGTGGGGTCCAGCCCGGGTTTGATGTGCAGGTGCCCCTGCACAGAACAGCACTTGACTTCCTCTCCATCCCATCCTTTGGGTGGGAGGCACCGAGACATTTACCAGGGCCAAGCTCCCTGCAGCACAGCTTGGGAGCTCCTCATAAATTCTACTTTACTGACTGCCTTCAAGGAAAAAAACAAACACGTGGTTAAAATGCACACAGGAGAAGGTGGACCGTTAAGGGACTTAGGATCTCTAGCTGTCATCGCTGGAGGAGAGCTTGATCCTGGATTGTGACAAGGAACTCCGAACACCTGGGGTGAAGCGCCCTACCCCACGGCACAGGTGCAGTGCGTCGTCATCCTGACATCAAGGCCGTCTGAACTCTTGTCGGCCCCTTCTGGCCCCAGCCAGCTCCCCACAAGCTGGTCTTTACCAAGAGGCCATGTGGGAGAGTGGTTAGTGCCACATTCTAGAGCTTCAGCACCGCTGGCACTGGGTTCCTGACCCTGCTACGTCACTGTACCTCTCCGAGCCCCAGGTTCTGCATCTGTAAAACAAGGCTAGTAACCCTACCCTCTCACAAGGTTGTTGCGAGGATGAAATGAGGAGTGACTTACAGGCTGAGTGGGGAGCAGGTCTTAACTTAGTTCTGCCAAGAAGACAGCAGAGGTCAGAGTGGATAAGTGACGTGCCAAGGTCCTGGAGGTAAGGATTTCAGGATTTTGGACTTGCATCTCGGTCTGACATCAGAGCCCCGACCCTCTGCATCCCTCCCCATGTCTGCAAGGCTGTTTCTCTGGCGTCCCACAACTCTGACAGTCAGTGCACATACCACATGCGATGCTCCCCTGACTGGCTCTACACGTGCACTTTTTGTGGCATCCAGCCTGCAGTCTCTCGAGGGGGACAGCTTCAAACATTACTGTTCTGCACACACTTGGGAGCAACTTTATGTTCTAGGAAGCAAGGTCTCAGAGATGAGAAGCAAGTTCTAATTCCTAATGTGTGTGCTTGCTCGGGGTGCCTTGCAGGCATATTATAAATGTAGCTGTATTTTAAGGTCTGCTCAGAATAAAGAAAACCTGTTCCCGGAGCCTTTACTCTTCCTAAATGTCAAGGTGCCCCAGCAATCGAACAGGTTTATTGCCATACAAAGGAAATTAGGATGCTGCCAGGGCAGACGCCTTAGGCCTGAAGGATGCAACTGTACTGTCTCAGGTTTGAAAAAATCGTGGCCAAAAAAAAAGTGTCAACTCTCTGAATTTTGAGGCTGTGCCTACTAGCACAGAGGACATTTACATAAACCATAAGAGTGCCACAGGACTACCAAATTTTTAACATACCTTCTTGTGTTCATTTCTTCCAAGAATTTTCACTGAGACCCTACATGTCAGGCACTACAGGAGACCCTCAGGTTATAACCCTAAATGTGCCAGATACGGCCCTTGCCCTCCCATAGGGAGCAGAGCCAACACCTCCCAGGGCCCTGCATTCCCTGCCAGTGGCTCAAACAGGTTTGCAAAAACTGCGTGTTCGCAGTGATGTGGCGAACAGCTAATCCCAAGAGAAAATCACTTCATGCAGCAACATTTCGAAAAACTTGTTCCTTCTAATAAGGTGTCAAGGGAAGAAAACAAAAAGCTTTTGTGGCCAAATTAGTTAAGAAGGACTGGTTTGTTTGTCTGTCTGTTTATTTATTTATTTATGGCTGTGTTGGGTCTTCGCTGCTGCACGCGGGCTTTCTCTAGTTGCAGCGAGCGGGGGCTACTCTTCGTTGCGGTGCACGGGCTTCTCATTGCAGTGGCTTCTCTCATTGCAGAGCACAGGCTCTAGGCACGCAGGCTTCAGTAGGTGTGGCACACAGGCTCAGGAGTTGTGGCACACGGGCTCAGGAGTTGTGGCACGTGGGCTCTAGAGCGCAGGCTCAGTAGCTGTGGCTTACTTGCCCCACAGCTTGTGGGATCCTCCCGGACCAGGGCTCGAACCCATGTCCCTTGCACTGGCAGGCGGATTCTTAACCACTGCGCCACCAGGGAAGTCCTAGAAGGACTGGTTTTAAAGCCGGTGCACCAGTTTCTTTACTGAAGGATGTCTCCCATCCTTTACCCCGAGAATGTGCTTGGTCACATGCCAACAGGGTACCAGGGCTGCAGCGTGTGGGCGCACAGGGCCTGCCCAACCCTACGAGGCCAGCAAAGGTTTGCAAAAACGTATGTGATCAGGCAAACTCTTATCCATGGGGTGTTTTGATGGACCAGCATTCCACAGAAAGCACTTTGTAAAAACACTGCCATCAAGGAGGTGGCTGAAGTAGACCCACTGTGGCAAGAAAACTGTACCACCTGGTCCCTGCTCACCTGCCTATGCCATCTCCTCGATATGCCAAGATTCACTCCTATGTTTCTCTCAGAACAAGAATTTCTTTCCATGGAAGAAAATTAAATTGAATAAAGCCATCTGAAAGGCATCTTATTCCTTAGGTTACTAAGAAGTATCTTATCTTGGGTACTTCTGTCAGCTCACCTCACAAAATTCATCACCGTGAATAAGTGACAGTATAAATAAAGATGTTTAGTGGTCCAGCCAATCACTATGGTGTCCACTGAAGGTGGAGATTGTTGTTATCTCAAGAGGCATCTTTGTGACCTCCTTCCTGCCCATTCAGGACCAAAAAGAGTGGCCAGTGAAAGTGATGAACAAGAGTGCTGTAGAGCAACAGAAGCTGTACGTCCTGCAAGAGAATGAGGATCTTCATGGATTATTTAAAATTAAAAAAAGTCGGGCTAGAGTTTCAGACCAGAAGAGCAGAGCAGGTTGAAATGGGAGATGCTCGGCTATTCAGAGTCCACGGCCCGTGACTGACGCAGGAGTCCAAGAACCTTGCCCCTTGGCAACACTGGGCAGTGGAAGTTTCTTTTACCAACTCTGGTCTCCATGCCCTGTGCCCTTTTAGTTCCTCCCGGCTTTTCTGTTCCACCCCTTGTGCTGAGCTGGCCCGCCCGGGAGTGCAATACCTATATCCTCCTCTCCCAGCACAATCTCATCTCATCTCAGGAAATAAGCTCAACTTCATTCACACCAGAATGTAATGACTAATACCAGATAAATGATTTGTCCTAGATTCAGTATTAAAGCAAAAGAACCGCAACGGCCAAAGCAGGGTTTTGGACATCAGAGAGCTGGTGGGTAAGTTTCTTTGAGCAGAAGCGCCTTCGATCAAGTCCAAGTACATTGCGAAACTTATCCGCCCCCGTAGGTATCAGAGAAAGACGCTGCAGGAGCACCAGTCACCGGGGGCAGGGGGAGGGGGTGGCGAGGGCTTGCCACACCTGGTCCAGGTCAAGCCCCCATGTCCACGCTGAGGCAGAGACCAGCTGTATCTGCAGAGCTTTGGGAGAGGAAGAGGAGCTGAGGAGGAAGAGCAGAGCAGACTGAGATCAGAAATCCCACAGCATTTTCTTCCCCTCGCTGCTCAGGACCCTCTAGTTCAGGCTCACCCACAGCAGAAGAGCTGCAAAGGCCACCATCTTTCTCTGCACAAGAGCCACACACAGTGGAGTTGTAAGTGCCCTGGAGATGTCCAAGTTCAACACTCCCATCCAACAGGGGAAGAAAAGGGGACCGAAGGGGAGGGGCTTCCCAGGTTCACTCAGAGGACTGGCAGAAGAGCCTTACAAAAAGCCCCTTGTTGCTTCCAACCCCGTCAGCTGCATCTACTCCAACTCCCCATCACAGCCACCTGGGAGGCTCCAGGCTCTCAGCCCTGTGGTGTGAAATCCCACCTGCAACAGGAAGCATACGCACACAGATCCTCTTTAGGGTCTCCTCTGCTTTTAGACAACAAGGTGTCAAACCCTTCTGCAATACCGAGGACTCATCCTGTGACAGGTCCCTGAGTATCAGGCTGCTAACAAGACCCTCTGTCCCAGTATGAGAAGACCGGAAGGCTCGGCTATCCATGCTATGGAGGTGCCCTCCCTGGCTAGCTGATTCTCACTGAAGGTGTTAAGTCCAGGTGTTCATCTCTGGACGCAACAGGTACACACTGGAGAATTCAGCTCTAGCTCCCAGAGCAGGCTTAGCAACGTTCATTTAACCAGACTGTGGTCCACATGGATGCCCAGTCCTTCTCTGCCTCACAGTGAATCTCGTCCGTAACGCTCTTGGAATATGTGTTTGCAGTACAGAAAGATATTTCATGCAATAAATAGCCCTCTCTTGCAACTGAAAAAGCTAATAGAATTTAATTACTTCAGACAGATTCTAAGAGAAATGAAGTTACACCTTCCCCACTCCCTCCTCCAAGTGTTCCAGGCACCAGCAGTGTGAAGCCAACATGTGAACCTGGGAAAGTGCACGGGTGGCCTCCGAGAGTATGACCAGATGTCCCCATCCAAGTGTGCTGAGTCATTAATGCCAGTCCATCCTTCACGAATGACTCTCCTCTATGACTATTCCAGAATCAAAACAAAGGTCATAAAGCCAGCATGTTTATTCTACTACAAGTCAGAAGTCATTTCACATTTGCATTAATAACCTCCTGTAAAGACAGTTGACATATCTTAGCTTTTAGTGACCCTGTGACACGTGCTGTCATTGAAATGGTCTGGATGTTCACAGCATGCTTCAGAGCAGTGGTGCTTAAGCAGGAGCAATTTTGCCCCTGGGGACACTGACAATGTCCGGAGACAGTTTTGATTGTCACAAATGGGGAGTGGGAGGGGCTACTGACATTTACTGGGGAGAGGCCAGGGATGCTGCTGAACATCCTAACTGCACGGGACAGCCTCCCACAGCAAGGAATTTTCCAGCCCCAAAAGTCAACTGTGCTGAGGTTAAGAAACCCTGATGCAGAGCAACAGGTTTCAAACCACACTGGGCATAAGGTCTACATGAAGACTTTACATGCAGGTTTCTGGATCCCACCCCCAGAGACTCTGTTTCAGGTGGTCTAGGGTGGGAATGTGCTTTCAAATAAAACAACAGAAACCGCTCCCCTTTCCCCAAGGGGTTTGTTTTCGCTGATGCCTCAAAAGCATGGGCTTGCAATTCCAGGAGTTGCCACCAGGGAGCAGTGTTCTTAGCTTGGGCAACAAACACTTCACCCAAAGTTCTTGGGGAGAATCTCATAGAACCACATATGCTCTGTTTCATACCACAGTTAAGGAGCAATATGGACTAAATACAGAAACTGAATAAACCCACATAATACAGTGCAACATCAAGGGCAAAAGGAATGCAAACGTCAAACACTGGAGGCACCTGCTAGCAAATATTCTCCTCTGCCTAAATTAACTTAAACCGAATCTTTCAGAGTCAAGCAACTTCAGAAATGGAAGGACTGAAGTCATCCAGTCCTACAGCCTCATTTGAACAGACAAGGACATGCTGGTTTCTAGAGCCTGTGACCTTGCCAGGCTGTGCCCACCGAGAGTCCCAGCCGTCAGCGCTTCAGGGAAGACCACAGAGTTCCGCCTCTGAGGGGCTCTTCCCATTTATGCGCTGAACCTGCATGGCTTAAAAACATATCCCCAGCTGCCTGAACCTCTTGCACAAAATACCGCCGCCCCCAGAGATGGGCCTTACCTGGATTCCACAGCCCAGTGTTAGCCAAACTTGCCTTATCCTAAGACTCGCCTGGGACTTGGTGAAAATGTAGGACCTCCCTCTGGAGAACCCCTTGCAGCAGGTCCGGAGCAGGGCTGAGAATACCTCTGAGCAAACGCTGAGGCTAGAGGACGCTCCACCTCCAGCTTCATTCCCAAGTTTCCCACAATGTGGTCCCTATGAGAATCACCTGGGCACCAGGTCAGATCGATCGGACCCTCTGGGGGCTGGGCCCAGGATTGTCTATTTTAACAAACTCCTGGGTGATCCTTTTGCACATTAAGGTTGAGGACCCCTACATTCTCTATGGAAACCACTTATGGCATGATGCCCTTCCTTGTCTGATGGGAGTATCATCTCGAGCAAGGGGCTGGGGGAAGCTGGGGAGACACAAATGTATCAGATTGTTGCACGCACTCCACCCACACTGGGGGCAACATCTTGCTTGTTAGCATTCATCTCTGCCTCATCTAGTCCTCTCACACCTGTGCAAAAGAGATTCTCACCACCATTTCATTATGAGGAACAGACTTAAGTAGCTGCCCAAGACCACAGGGCTAGTGAGTGGCAGAGCCAGGATTCAAACTCAGGTCTGTTGCACCGAAAGCCCCGGTCTTTATTTGACAGGTGAGAGGCAATTTCACCAAGGCCTTGACTTTCCCTTTCCCTGCACTCAATTCCTTTCAGTTTCCTCTCCCAGGGCACAACAGAAGAGTCCCCCCACCCTTCACCCCCCCAAAGAATGAGAAGCCCAGGAAGGCTGGGAGCTCGCATTTCCCTGCCGTCTCCTCCGGTCCTCAGATTCGGTTACCAGTCCCATGGGAGCCTGAACCACAAATTGAGCAGGAACCTGTTCCCCTCCTCACTCAGCCTCTTCTCTGCCCTGTCCTTTCTCCTGGATGGCTGATTCACATGCAGAGAATTTATTGGCCTCAACTCTGCATTGTTTGACCCACTACCTGCTTCCAGCTGCAACTCCCAAGTCAAAAGGCGGGAAGTCAGAACAGGGAGGAGAGAAGGACTGAGATAATCAGCCCTTGATTAACACTGAGCTGTGAAAGCACCACCTTTTCCAAAGCTGCAGGGAGGGCTGATGGGAGGAATGCAAATGAGATGGCATTAGGAAAATGCTGCCTGAACTGGAAAGCGCCACACAAAGAGGAGTTATCATTCACATTAAAGAGAAACAAAGAGGGAAACACAGCTTTTTCCAGCCAATTCTCTGAGACTCACCTTCTTCAACTGAAGAAGGGCAAGTTCTTCAGAAAAGTGGGTCACAGCTCAAGATGAGGACTCCAGACAGCACCCAGTGCCAGGCTCTGTTGCTAAGCGCCATTAAGGAAAACCAAAATGTGTGAGACATGGCCTTGGCTTCAAGAAGCTCATGATCTAAGGAACAGGGGAGGAGAGAAGTACCCCAACCCCCAGGGCACATGTCTACAGGAGGTGAGAGTCAGAAGAGGTTACCCAGACCTTCCAGTTCTGGCCCCTAGGCCTGTCTCCCAGGCATCCACTTACCTCCCTGTACTGTCTTCCCTCGGTCCAAGCCCATCATCTGTTGCCTGGACGGTGCTCCACTCTCCCCTGCACCAATCCATCTCCCACACTGCAGAGAAAGTCATCTTTCTACAATCCATCATGTTTTGAAATCCAACCCCACTTAAACACCTCAATGGCTCCTTGTAACTTTCTGGGGAAAGTTCAAACTTCTTGTCTGAAGCCCACTAAAAAGTTCACTGCCTCTCTTCTCCCAGCCTCCTACTGTGCTCTGAGCTCCTCCAGCAGGCTGGAATCTCTTCCCTCAGAGTTGAAGCACAGTGGCTTACCTGGGACCTAGTATGTCACATACCCACTCAATCTCTGCCTGGATCATGCTTCTGTATCCTTAGATTTCTTCCTTCTAAGGCCTTCCCTGAGCCCGTCCCCATTCTAACAGAGGCATTACTTGCTCTGCCCTGTCAGTCTGCCCTACAGGTAAGCAATTCACACCTGAGCGTTTTCACATCCTAATATAATTACTCATTTAATGTGATTTCCCCTTCTATAAGGAATAGGCATCACCTGTAGATCTTGTTAACTGGATTCAGTAGGTCTGGGGTGGGGCCCATGATGCTGCACATCTAACCAGCTCCCAGGTGATGCTGATGCTGATGCTGCTGGGCTGTGGACCACGGATGGGCCACGATGGACCAGGCAGGGCCAGGCTCGTCTTGTTCACCGTATAACCCTAGCACCAGGTCCTAACCTAGCACGTGTTGACACTCAGTAAACTGTGACAGAACAAATAAACGAGGAAGGTGGAGGGGATGGAGACACACACTCGGCAGTTTGGGGTTCAGATAATAGTTTCATTAGAGCCATAGGGGATAGTGAGGCTGACAATGTCCACAAAATTAATACTGTCCTTTACAGATCAGACCTTCCTGAGGAATACGCAAGTATCCATTTATAAAGTTGATTTTCCACCTGAATCCAATTCACAGAGCAAGTATAAGACCAAAATAGAACATCTGAACTTGGTGATTTTGTGCCCTTTACCAAAGCTAAACAAATTGCTACTTGCTGCAATCTCAGACAGAGGACCGCAGCGCCTGTGCTTAACTGTGAATTATTAATGTGAAAGATTTGCATGTGCTTTTTATGATTATGGACGACTTTGATGTCTTTGTGCCCTGCTTAGGGCTTCCACACACACAACTATAATTTCTTTGCAAACAAAAAAAAAAACCAATTTGCATAGACCTAGTATAGAAAATGTATTGAAGTTGTTTCAATATAAAACGAAATTGCAACAATTATATTGCGCCTCTGTTCCAAGGGTAATCTGAAAGGATGAAGCACTGGGTCTTGTTTAAATCACTATCAAGAGAAAAGGAGAAAAGTAGCACAACATCTCTTCGGCAGCCAGGCTCTTAATTCTGCAGACCAATGATTTCAATATCACTGAATGGGAAAAGTGGAGGTAAGCATCTGCAACAACTCCAATAACCGGCAGCAGATCAATACAGCTAGAAAGCTGCCCTCCTCGCCCTAAGCCTTCCAAAGAACTCAGCCCGACTTGCACGATTCCTTACAAAGATCACATTGTAGAACTCAACACACTGGTTCAGCTCGTACACAATGAAGAAGGAACTGGTGAAAAGGGAAATTTTAGGTAACTCTCCCAAGTCAAAATCGATATTTCTCTGAAGAATAGAAAGGCAGGCAGGCATGCTGCTGAGTGTTGATTTACATACATGTGGCTCTCAGTATATGCCTGCCCCATGGCAGAAAGAAGAAATCAATAGTTTCTCACAGGAAACCTGAAGTACAGAGGGATAGGATGGATATAAAAGGAGTTTGGGGTTTGTATCTCTTTTTAATTCCAATTCTGCACATCCTCGAGCTAATATCTATAATTGCCCAAGACCTGCAATAGTTGAGGGCATCTATTTAAATAGTCGATATTATTGAGTGCCTAACTTCAAGCTGGCCCGGTTCTCTGTGCTGAGAATTCAGGTTTCTGGCTTGATCAAGTGGAGGAGCCATTCGCCAAGACCGGGAATACAAGAGGAAGTGTAAGCTGGCAGCACGGATGGCGTAGAGGAGTATATTAGCTTCCTAGGGCTGCCGTAACAAATCACCACAAACTAGGTGGCTTAAACAACAGAAACATACTGCCTCGCAGTTCTGGAGGCTAAATGTCCAAGTCGAGGTGTTGGCAGGGTTGGTTCCTTCCCAGGGCTGTGAGGGACAATCTGTTCCAGGTCTCTCTCCTAGATTCCTATGGTTTGCTGGCCATCGTTGGCATTCCTTGACCTGTAGATCCACCACCCCCACTTTTACCTTCATCTTCACATGGCGTTCTCCCTGTGTATTCTCCCATAATCTTCCCTCTGTGCACATCTATCTCGGTGTCCAAATTTACTCTTTTCATAATAAGGACATCAGTTATATTGGATTAAGGGCTAATGAGCTCATTTTAACTTATTTTAACCTCTACCAAGACCCTGTTTCCACACACAGGCCCATTCTGAGGTCCCAAGGCTTAGAACTTCAATGCATCTTTTTTTTTTTTTTTAAAGATTTATTGATTGATTGATTGATTGCTATGTTGGGTCTTCGTTTCTGTGCTAGGGCCTTCTCTAGTTGTGGCAAGCAGGGGCCACTCTTCATTGTGGTGCGCGGGCCTCTCACTATCGTGGCCTCTCTTGTTGTGAAGCACAGGCTCCAGACGCGCAGGCTCAGTAGTTGTGGCTCACGGGCCTAGCTGCTCCGCGGCATGTGGGATCTTCCCAGACCAGGGCTTGAACCCGTGTCCCCTGCATTAGCAGGCAGATTCTCAACCACTGCGCCACCAGGGAAGCCCCAATGCATCTTTTTTGAGGGGCACAATTCACCATCTAACACAGAAGCGAGGGAAGATGATAAGCCCAGTTTTCGGCCTGGTGAGGGTGAGCTATCTGTGCGTGCATGGGTCCTCAGACCAGGAGAAAAATTTGAACGAGAGATAGAGTCGAGAGACATATGTTCATGTATCGGTTCAAACAGAAACAGATGTTCGAAGGTCAGGTTCTCGGTGAGGATGGTGTGGCTAAAGCTGTGACATGAATGAGATTGCCCCGAGAGAAGTTACAGTGCTTTGGAGAGAAGGGGCACCGAGCACGGAACCCTCAGCACATCGGCGCTTCAGAGCTAGACGAAGGAGGAGGGGCTGCTGTGGAGGTGTGAGAAGACCCAGGAGGGTGACATCGCTGAGGCCCAGGGAAAAGAAGGTCTGAAGGGAAGGGTCTCTGCTTCCATCAAGGAATCCCAGTTGTCTATGACGGTATGACGAGCTTCCCCAACCTTGGCAGCTTAACACAACCATCACCTGTTATCTCTCAGTTCCGTGGGCAGGAGTCTAAGCAGGGCTTGGAGCAATGCTCTTGCACCACGTGGCACTAACTGGCGTCACTGGGTGGTATTCACCTGGGGGATGAACTGGTCTGGAGGGTCCAATATTACTCCCTCCCATGTCTGGCACCTGGGGGTGGAAGATGGGCAGGGGAAATGGCTAGACTCAGCTGCACGTGTCCTGCTGAGCGCCCACCCATGGCCTCTGCAGCCTGTGGTCTCAGGGGCAGGCTCTATCTGGTTTGTGCCTCTTTATCCTTCTGGTCCCAGCAGAATCAATCTTCAGCTGCAAAATGAAACCGCGGGATTTCTCGTACAAAAAGAAGGAAAAAGTGTCATTAAAAGTAAGAAAAATAATGTACACTTAAAAACTTGTTAAGAGGATAGATCTCATGTTAAGGGTTCTTACCACAACGAAAAGAAAAGGATTAAATGAGATAACCAGGTAAAGACCAGGTACAGGGTCTGGCACACATTAATCATCCATTATAGAGTTGCTATGATTTAACCAGTTCTAGAAGGCTTGTTATGAAAAGCAATATGCACATCCACTTCCCTCTCTCCAGAGGCATTTTGGTAGCTATTTTTATAAACCAGCATTATCTTTTGGAGGGATGGGCTGGGCATAAAGGGAGTTAGGGAATAAGTCTGTTCAAATTCAAAAATGATAAAGCTTTAAAAATGGTTAAGACTTAAAAAAGAAAAAACAAAAAAACTTAAAGAAAATCTGCACACTTCCAGTTAACTAGAGGATGGTATACTCTCCCTGAAAAGAAAAGCTCTTACAATGAGAATAGCATTGCTATTGAGTGAATCAGAGGTAAGCAAGTTAATTTATTCAGGCATGACTATTATTGACAGCATCCAAGTTACTTAAACATATTGGTTTAAAATGTGATTTAGACAATGCAGTTACATGTTTCATATTTAAATATATTTGATGCCATTTTATGTTGTCAAATATCAAATTATTTTTAAAAATCAAAAGTGAAAAAACGTAAAACTTGGTATTAAAGTCCTCATGAAAGTACCACTACACTAAAAGCATTAAATCTGACCCGTTTTCATGGCATTTGGTTGGGATGTGAGTTTCTGTCTTATCAATAGGCATGCTTCCCATGAGTGCCATATGAAGGACATATTTCATTCTAGGTCAGGACAGCTGATTCCATCAGGACGCAGTAGAGTGCAGATGGTCATAATTTCCAACTAGGACTGAGCAGCGGGTTCAACAAGTGGCCACACCTGTTCCAGAAAACAGGCATGAAAACAGCCCTGATCCTTCAAATATCACTGCACTTGAGGTGATCCCAGATGGAGAAGAATCTGGATGAAGACAAGCGCATCAAAGAAGCAGGAATGCTGGGGTGGAAACAGGACGGCCAGGAAAGGCAGAACATCGAGGATGCAATGCCCCCTCCCAGCAGAGCAGGGGGGCTGTAGAAAGAGCTCGGCCCGATGGCCGGCGCTGTCGCTCACCGCCATGGCTGCAGCCGGGCGCTCAGCTCTCAGCCTCCCCACTGATCACATAGAAACACAACGCAGCTTCTCACCAGGGCGTCGTGACAACAGGCTGATTGGCGGAAAGCACCCTCTATGCAAGATACTCTCATTGTCAGGGTCCACCTCCTCCCGACAGGAGAGCACAAGCTGGGCCAGAATCCAGCCTGAGAATTAGCCATCTTCCCGGAGAGGAAGAAACCCCAGCATCACGCCCTCCAGGCCCTCCCAGTTCTGTGTCACCACCAGCCACCCTCTGTGCAAAAAGGCCCGACATTCGGCGGTGTGAATGCACAGCCATGACATGGGACGACTACATCAGAGGACAGTAATATCACACACACTGCTGTAATCATACGGAAATAAAATGTCTCCCCAACATGTCAAGTGTCACCACCCTTTACAGCAGTACCTTTTAAAACACTTAAAGGACACGTAATTTTGTCATGTAGATCAGAATATCTACAAAACCCTGATATAAGTAGGGCCCGTCTAAACCAAAATTATATGACAGCAATAGGGAACTATCAGTCATAACTTAGCATCTAATCAGCCTTGCTTTAGAAGGCATAGCAGAGATGCTGCATGAGAAGCTTCCTTATTTGAGGCTCTGGAAGACCTGAAGGCCAATCACCAGCAAGGCCATGTGGAGAGACACGAAGGGCTCAGGTTCTGGAATCACAACAACGTTGGAACCCTCTCTGCAATTTATTGGCTGTGTGTCCTGAAGTAAGTCTCTCAACTCCTCTGTGCCGCCTCTCTTCCTCATGAGTTAAAATCCAGCCTTGCCACATTGTTGAGAAGGTTTGAGAAAAGGTAGGCCCCAACGAACAGCAGCTACTATTATTGTTATTAGTTATTGTTATTGCTAGTAAATATTTTAATAGATTTTTTTTTCTTCAAGGCAGAGAACTAAATTTCATCTAAAAAGACATCTCTGTTAATCACACGTTAAATATTTAATGAGCCCCTAAAATAGTCAAATACTGTGGAGGAGAAAAACAAACAAGATGCATGATGTCTCAACCTCAAGGTAGCTATAATGTCATGACGGCTGAAGATGCTCCATTCTTGGTCACATGATTTGTAAAGAATTTTCTGTATTTTTCATCAAGTTGTGAATAATCTTTTTATGTATGTAACCGTGGCATCCACTAAAGGGAAACCCCTGGAAGGACCAGGCCACATCTGTCACAGAGCTGGGAGAGGGCCCAGCACAGCCCTCATAGGAGGAGCTCAGCAAGGAGAAATGGGGATGGGGGTGAGGGTGGGAGACACTCAAGTCAGAAACTCCCTGAAAAAAAAAAAAAAAAACCAGCCACACCACTTACTGACAGACACTGACAGGCTGTGGTCAAGGAGAACTCGGCACTTCCTGTAAATGCTAGTGAAGCAACTTCTCTAGTTCAAAATAAAGACGGGGAAGGTAGAATGGGTGATTTTTCACGTGTGGGTTGGAGGGGGTGGGCTTGGTAGTGACCTATCTCCACGTTCTCTTCTCTCTTCACACATACACACGTTATTTTCTGTATTTGCAAAAAATGTACAAAGTCCTCCTGAAAGCCGTTTTCTGGCATTTACACAGCACACAGCTTTGTAGTTCTGGATTTATCCAGGACCACCACCGTTCTGGTCAAGTCAGAGCAGAAAGACTGACAGAGGACAAATATGCAGAGCTTCAGGGAACACTTTCCTGAAAGTGACACAGGATGAGAAGTGGACCCATTGGCTTCTTCCCAATAAACCAGAAGGCAGCCTGATCACAAAGCCTTCTGCTGGGCCCACACGGGCCACCGACCACCTCAGCGGTGGGGTTATCTCTGCACATCGGAAACAAACGTCTCTGATCAGATAACACCGGCTCCGGATCAGATAGGGCAGCCCCTTAAACAGATACAGATTATTCAGTCCGTCAGAACTCTGTAACACTGCCAGATCCCTCCTGGGCACCACATTATGATCCCACCAGCAGGCACGGTAGCCACGTACGAATGAAATGTCCCTAGAACACAGCACACTCGGCGAGCACAAGTTCGTGACCTAAAACCCCTTCCTGGACGGGAGGCCCAGCAGGGGCGAGCAGAGACGGCCCCTCCTCGGCTCTCTGCCCCACATCTTGCTCCCCAGCAGGCCCATCTCCTTCCAGGCTTTAATTCCTGGACCACATCCTCCCTCCACAGATACCTGCCGGCCTCCCCAGCACCACGAGGCAAAGCTGGACACCAACTCTTCCCTCCAAGCAGCGCGGCCAGCTGGACTTCTCAATGTGTGTGTTAAAGGTGCCTTGGGGTCCTCGGTGAGTATCCCCCCAAGTCACTCACAGTCCTTAAAAAGCCCCAGGGAGTCGTATGGTAGTTCTATTTTTAGTTTTTTAAGGAACCTCCATACTGTTCTCCATAGTGGCTGTATCAATTTACATTCCCACCAACAGTTCAAGAGTGTTCCCTTTTCTCCACACCCTCTCCAGCAAAAAGAGTCATGTACCAAAATGTTCATTGCAGCTCTGCTTACAGTAGCCAGGACATGGAAGCAACCTAAGTGTCCATCAACAGATGAATGGATAAAGAAGATGTGGCACATGTATACAATGGAATATTACTCAGCCATAAAAAGAAATGAAATTGAGTTATTTGTAGTGAGGTGGATGGACCTAGAGTCTGTCATACAGAGTGAAGTCAGAAAGAGAAAAACAAATATTGTATGCTAACACATACGTATGGAATCTAAGAAAAAAAAAAAAGGTCATGAAGAACCTAGGGGTAAGATGGGAATAAAGACACAGACCTACTAGAGAATGGACTTGAGGATATGGGGAGGGGGAAGGGTAAGCTGGGACGAAGTGAGAGAGTGGCATGGACATATATACACTACCAAACGTAAAATAGATAGCTAGTGGGAAGCAGCCGCATAGCACAGGGAGATCAGCTCGGTGCTTTGTGACCACCTAGAGGGGTGGGATAGGGAGGGTGGGAGGGAGACTCAAGAGGGAAGGGATATGGGGATATATGTATATGTATAACTGATTCACTTTGTTACAAAGCAGAAACTAACACACCATTGTAAAGCAATTATACTCCAATAAAGATGTTAAAAAAAACAAAAAAAAGCCCCAGGGAGGCTGCCCGCAGGAAGCTCCTGCAGCCCTTTTCTCTGCACGCCCAGCACCCTCCCTCACATCCAGATCTTCAGGCGCTCCGGCATCAGGTCTCCCTGAATCCACAGCCCGCACCCGCCTCCCAACGCCATCCCCAAACTCGTCCCAAATGGGCCTCCAGCCCACCGCTGGAGGAAACCCAACGGCCGGAGCCTCCCCGCTTTGCCATCCTGAGCACAAATCCCTGACCCCGGCCTCCGCCCACCCAGGCTCCTGCACTCCTCCACGTACACCCTTCACTCCAGCCACGCAGCCCCCGCCCCCGCCCCATCCTCTCCACACTCCCCAAGGGCTGCCTGGAAGCCGACCCCCACTCAGCCCTCACCGCGCGCTCTGCTTCTCCCCACCACGCCCAGCTCGGAGCTCCTTGAAGGTACGGCTTAGTCCTCACCACCTCTGCATACACCTCTCGAGGTGCCGAGAGTTTTACACACCACAAGTGTTTGATCGATACTTGCTGAACATACTACCTAATCCATCGATACAGCATAATGTCTAGAATGAGGGCCCCGGCAGCCGCGCAGATATCCGGTACTTGCCTGCTGACGGCTTTATTTTGTGTCTCCACCTCTAGAAGGTAACCTGCCTGAGGAGACAGGCCTGTCGGTCTGCCTGGTCCCCCTGCACCTCAGCAACCAGGGGAGGAGCCGGCCCCCAGGAGGCACTTAGGGAATGTTTTACTAATTCAGTGATCCACTCTCAAGTCCCCGCTCTGCCGGTTATATTAGCTGTGTCACCTTGGGTCAGGGACTCGCTCTAAGCCTTAGTTCCCATCTCAGTAAAACAGGAGAACAGTGCAGTATCCTCTCCAAGAGCTGTCATGAGGCCCCAGTGAAGTGATGCAGGTCCAGGGCTTGGGGTGGGGCTGGACACCAGAAACGTCTGCAGTGACACTGTCACAGTGTTCCCGCTACAGCTCTTTCATTCCGGTTTGCTTTAAAGATCTGATCAGTTCAATGCACCTCGAAGCACTCTGGGCTGTGCCCCCAGCACCCTCCACCCTCCTCTCTGCTCCCCTGGGCCCAGCTCACGCCCATCCCCCAGGTGGGGTCCTGCACGCCTCGCCCAGAGAGAGTCTAGAACACGGCAGGCCATGCGGATCAGAGCTGGGCTCTGGGAACTCGCCCCCCTGGAACTCGGCCTGGGGGGCAGCAAGCTCCCCTGAGAAGGAAGCAGGCTGGTGGAGCGGCTCTATTCTCCCCCCATCCTCCCATGCGAAGGGAGCTGTGCAATGCTGCTGCCATGGGACCACAACTGAGGTGCCGGGCCTAGTGAGCCCCGAGCTCACCCTCAGAGAAGAGGCTCCTCTGAGCCAAAGCACCCCAAGCTCTGGCCCTCCTCCCACCGGCTCAACCTTGTTGCTGCAGTTGGATGAGGCTAGGCGTCCCGTTTCCATCTCACTAACGGTAACTCAGGCCTGATTTGGCCTTTCAAGGCCACCCCCCACCAAGTCCACCTATCAACTAAGGTACACTGCCAAGCGAGGTCAATTCATAATTTAAAACTTCACTGCATAATGCATAAGATATCTTATTATAAATTATTCACCACAAATTGCCGTCTGGACATTTAGGGAACTTGGGGGGACATTTAAAAGGGAAGCGGGCATTTGCCCAGCATCGTGTCAGTAAGCAAAGAGTATTCGATTTGGTTGTTGTTGCTGCCGTTTTATTTGCTAGGCACCCAAGCAGATGGACCCCACTCCCCTCCACCTAAAGCCACTGGAGAGCTGTGTGCTGCCCATCCTGAGGGCGGCCACTCGCCCAGTCCCTCTCCCTCCCCAGGTCCCTCCCCTGCTCCACCTTCACGACAGCTACAGGCACATGTATCACAGGAGCCTGTCTTGTCTCCCAAGAACACAAAGAGAACCATCACCTACTGCTGACCTGGTAATTATCAGAGACTTCTCCTCTCTTCCCCTCAAGTTGATAAAAAGAACTGATTTTCACTCACCCACAGCTCAGTATTCACAATAGAAGCTCCCCTAAAAAGGGGATAAGAGCTGACAATGGAACCCAATGAGGGTACCATTCATCGAGTTTGCCATTCGACACTAGTGCATCCTTCTTAGGCCACTGTGCCGAATCCACCCATTTGAGTAATCATAACTGAATGTCTACTACTATGATGCAGGTACTGTACTATTTGCTAAGTCACAAACATGAACAGAATACCTTCCCTGTTAGGAAGTTCACAGACCAGAGGCTAAGATGCTCATGCAAACACACCACTACAAAACAAATGAGATCTGAGGTCCACTTTGTTCTAGGCACAATCTGAGGTGATGAGAACTGTATGTAATACATTTATATTCAAGGTCAGTGGGGATGCAAAAGATTCTGTGATCAGCTCTGCTCGCATGGGGAAAGGGTGAAAGAAGGCTGCACCAAGAAAGAGATGCCTGAGCTGGGTCTTGAGGGATGAGTAGGAGTTTGCCAGGCAGACAAGGAGAAAGAGCATTCTGGGAAGAAGGCCCAACATGTGCAAAGGCTGCAGTCAGGTAACTGCAGCACACAGAGGGAACTGCAGGTGGGCTTGCATACAAGAACACTTTAAGGGCGAGATGCAGCCTTGAGGGTGCTGCTGTCAGGGGGGAGCAGTGCGGGGGGCGAGATATATGCTCTTCCTTTAAAGAGGTCAGTGTGTTTCCGCTTCATCTGTGACTGATAATTCTCACAGAATCTTTGTGAAGGTGGAATTTTTCTCATTCTTTCGTAACAGAATAACTGGAACCCATGCAGCCCCCTCTTCTCGCCCTCTGTTAATAAGCCACCCTTCACCAGAGTAAAATATTATAACTCTAAGGTACCATTCCATTTAAACCTTATGGATCTTCCTGGCAACCAAGAGATCATTGCCAAACTCACCCCATCCTGAGATACAAATGCGAAAGAAAGAATGGAAGCTTTTGCCTCCCAACAAGGACTTCTGGAGCCCTGTTTCTTCCCTGAAGACTATACCAGTTACTGAAAATCTGATGGGTTTTCTATGCAGCAAGCAACAGGTGACCCAATTAGGCCTGCTTAGCAGGGAGGGGAAGGGTGAAGGGGCTTTGTGGCTGCATGCTGTGTGTCCCTGCGAGACATCACCAGGCAAGGACAGAATAAGCCCAGTCGCTGTCCCCCAAGTAAAACATCTCATTATCCTCCTTCATACCTGCCAACTGTGCCCAGCACAAGGTGCTGTGTCCAGGTGAGGTTCGGCCAACACCACTGTCCCCTCGACAGAAGGGGACACAGTACTGACCCAGGGCATGGCTCTTCGGCCCTTCATCTGTCACCACATTTGGCTCTGTTCACTTTCATGCAACGAAGCCAATAGGCAGTGGATAGACAGACAGACAGACAAAGACCTGCTCTCTCCCCCAACAATATCTCCCCAGACAGCCATAACTTTCCACCAACCAGGATAAGAAATTGAATCCATCCAACAGTTCTTCATCTGTGTCCTCCAAAACTTGAGTGCTCCAGGTGGTTGTGTATTTAAGGGAAATTCTCTATTGGTTTTTGATAAACTGTTTATATCACAGTTTGATATTCTTTGGCTAAACCCTTTCTGAGACTCTGTTCAAATAGATTAAACACTCAAAACTTTGAAGGGTTTTTCTATGCCTCCCGGACAAAATTTCAAGACTTCCACGATCAAATCAAGAACCTAGATACCCTGAACTCCAATTTAATAGGCACTTTCAGATGGCACTGAAGGTATGAACGCATCACAAAGCCTGCAGTATGGGAGAACAGAGGACAGCTTCTTAAGGTATCATGTCTAGGATGAAGGCTAAAAATTGTCTATCACAGCCAGTTAGCCTCAAAGGAAGCCTAAATAAATCAAGCCCACTGGGGAGCCAGTGGAACATAAAGCCTATATCAGGAGCAATCTTCTGAGCATTGTGTCCATATGAGGCAAGAATTCTCCCTCTAACTAGGGCACAGGACCCTCTTAGGAATGAAACTTTGGATTATGTTATAGTATGTTACTGTATCTTAGAAAGCAACCTAAGGATTGAACTGGAAGTCTGCATTTGGAGGATACTCTCATTTGATTACAAAATATTTTTCTGAGTTTTCATCATCAGGACAGCAGCAACCCCCAGAAAGGTAAGCAAGGCATGGTCATGCCATTCTCATGCACAGCTCCATCTCTGATTCAGAACCAAAACAGAGGTGATCCAGAGCATATAAAATCAATTAAGAGAGTTAGTACACAGAAAGCACTTTGAACCCTGAATGAAAATTAGCTACTATATCAATAGAAATAATAACTTCCATTTCCTGAGTACCTACCATACACCAGGACAGGTGCTCTCTAATTTAATCTAAGAGCAAACCCTACAGGGTAGTGATAACTCCCACACTGTACAGATGAAGGTGAGGAAATGCAAATTTTGTTAGTTTCTGCCTTGCTTGCAGGCCTTTGTTAATGAAAAGTCATTTTTATTTTTATTTTTTTTTATGAAACACTGCGTTCCATACTAAGAAGCAAATGCAGCCAGCATTTTACATCATTGCCCAACTTGGATAAAGACAAAAAGCCAGGAGGAGATACCTAGACTGATACATTTCCTGAAGTGGATTTTTTCCCCTCTGTGATGGACTTAATGTAGCACTGAGCTTTCCTCACATCACTTACACACCCAGTGTGACAGTGGCTGCCCTGTCCACTGCTGGGAGGTGGTTATGACCCAGAGATTCACCCTGCCACAACCTCAGAGATCCTCGTGGTGACAAACGCACTACGGACTAAGTACCCACCAGGCCCTCCCTGACCAATTTCATCCCCTGAATGTCTAAACAACAAAGAGGGCCAACTTCCATTTCAATAACTCAGAGAGGATTTAAGAAAAATAGCAATTGGTGCCACTACTCCCTCAGCAGATGCATCACTCTAGGGCCCAGCTCAGCTGTCAAACACAAATGTGCAAGATTCAATCTGCAATCAGTTTGTCACAACAGCCATCGCTCACTCTGCCTTTCCTCAGGGGAAACAATGTAAAAACAAACACACATGCAAGAATCAAGACAAAAGGCAGAAGGCAGTGGCATGTGGGTGCTCAGAACTTTGGAAGAGCACTGGGTCTGAGCTTTGACCTTGCAATAATGCCGTGTGTCCCTTCGCCTTTTACAAGGCATGCAGCCTTGTCCACATTAAACCCATGGTCATCAGGACCACATGGGTCTGGGGCATCTCCAAAGTCACCAGGAAGCAGAGGGGAACCAGGATTTCTCCACAGTGCTGTGGAATCTTCATAACACAAGAGCCTCTCCAAATACTACCCATCCTCACCTGTGCTCTTGAGTCTATGGAGGGGATTCTCTTTGGAACGTTGTCTCCTGTCTCAGGAGTAAATTCAGCATCTCCAAATGAGTCTGCCTGCTTTTATCTCTGCAGTGTCTCACTTGATTTCTAAAGCGCCCCATGCTGGGAAGACAGTCTTGATCGTAACATAGTATAGCAATTTGGGGGGGGGTTTCCACCACTAACAGTAACTACTAATTTCCTTTCCTTCCATCCCATTCAAGTGCACATTTCTCAGAAGGCTCTTTATCATTCCAAAGAGAGCTGTTTATCTGGATTCCTCAAGCTTCCTTCAACGAGATAACTAGGATTAACTTACTGTGGAAAGCCTTTCTGCACCACTCTGAGTTCAATGATAGGTCCTGTCTATACATGTTCCTACAGATCCTTTATTTCCCCACATTAAAGCATTATCGTATGATGTTAGTTATGGACTGAATGTTTGTGTTCCCCACAATTCATATGTTGAAACCCTAACCCCTTGGTGATGGTGTTTAGGGGGTGGGGCCGGTTTAGAGGAAGTTGTGAGGGTGGGGTCCCATGATGAGATTAGTGTCCTTATAAGCAGAGGAAGAGACATCAGAGCTTCTTCACTCTTCCAAGTTAGGACACAAGTCAGAAGGCAGCCATCTGTAAGCCAGGAAGGGAGTCCTCACCAGAACCCAACCATTCTGGCACCCTTATCTCAGACTTCTAGCCTCCAGAACAGTGAGAAATAAATGTCTGCTGTTTAACCCACCCGGTGTATGGTATTATGTTACAGCAGCCCAAGCTGACTAAGACAATGTTACAATGATTAGTTCTCTCTCTCTACTCCCTGTGATCTCTGTAAAGGGAGTGATAAGGTCTATTTGTGCCCTCTGCTGCATCCCTGGCACCTAGTACAGGGTTTGGGACATAAGAGACACTAAGGAAATATCCGTTAGATGGATGGATGGATGGGTGCATGCATGGGTGGGTGGGTGGGTGAGTGAGTGGATTTATGTGTACGAGCAAAGATGAAAATTATGGTTTTGAAGAATATTCAATGCTGGAGGAAATGGTTATGACATAATAAGTAAAATGCAGGAAACAAAATTATATAAACAATGTGATTTCAATTATGTGAACACTTACACATGATTAGGGATCTGGAAGGAAATAAGCTAAAAATGCTAATAGTGGTTGTCTCTGGGTGGTAAGATTAGGATTGATTATTGCCCTTCTCTCCATTTCCCATGTTTCCATAAATTGCATGTATTACATTTGTGATCCAAAATAAGATTACATTTTTCAAAAGGAAATTACTAAGAGAAAAAACACCAAATGCCTCTGCATTTTAGGAGATTTTCTCCTCTAAAATCAGAGCGACTTGGGGTGGGGAAGCCCAGACACGGGTAGATTCGTGTGCCCGGAGGTCAGGTGCTCACACCTCTCCGGGTCTCCCGGAAGCATGAAGGATCCTCACACACAGCCTTCCTCTTTTCACAGAGGGCTTCCCTGTTAAGCGTTCTTTCAGCTTCAGCCATTCAGAGATGGAGGTGAAGGAAGGGCCACCTCTGAGGACAGACCAAAAACTGTGAGGAATCATCAGACCAGCAGAAAAAGATGGGGAAGGAAGCTGACCCAAATCTTGAGAACCGTGAAGACCAAGACTAAAGGAATCACAAATCTGTTCACCAAGCAATTGAAGAGATCCTCCCAAAGCTCTAAGGAACAGAGGAAGGTCACTGCTCTAAAGGTAACTTTTTTATGGAGTAGAAGGGGCTGAAGTTATAGGTACGATAATAATTGTAACAACTCCAGCTACCATCTGTACAGAGCTTAACACAGAGGTCGGCAAACTCCGACAGTAAAGAGCCAGGTAGAAAATATATTCGGCTCTGAGGGCCATAGAGTCTCTGTGACAACTACTCAACTCCGCTGCTGTCGTGCAAAGCAGCCACGGATAACACATAAAAGGATGGGCATCTGCTGTGTTCAAATAACACTCTGTACACAAAAACAGGCAGCAGACCAGATTTGGCCCGAGGGCTATAGTCTGCCAACCTCTGACTTCACAAGGCAGGCATTATTAAACCTCTAATTTCATTCCCACAACCCTAGGATGGGGAAACAAACTCTGAGAAATAAGTCACTTGCCCAAGCTACGTCACCAGCAAGTGGCAGGGTCTGACTCAACTCCACGTCAGTTTGACTCCAAAGAGCTCACTCTTTACCAGGAGGTCATACTGAGCATATCCTTGTGCCAGCATCATGCTCAGGGTGGGGACCCAGGGGTGAGCAAGACCCAGGCCTTGCCTTCTGAGGTTCAGAATTTAAGATGGGCATCTGCCCCACGGGTACCTACCTGGCACCCGCTCCCCAATACAAGTATGTCCCAACAGAAGAAAATAGGCATCAGGAACTCTAACACCCACAGCCCAGACACACTCTGAGTGTACCAATTCCTCTACAAAAGGGTTTCACGCTCTCCACAAAGGATATTGCTAGGAAGTGAGCTCACTTGGGGCTTTTCAATACTGGTTTATACGTCTGTAAGTCATGAGGGCAGAAGCCAAGAAACAAAGACAGAGCATGAGGAATCCTTACCGGAAATTCACTGTACCAGGTCACAGTTTCACTTCATGGTTAACAGCATAGTACCTGAGGTCAGGAAGACCTGGATGGGGATCTCAGCTCTGCATGACCTTGAGCAAATGAGCTAATAAGCCTCAGCCATGTCCCCTGTAAGCCAAGGTTAGGAATCCTTACTGGAAATTCACTGTACCAGGTCACAGTTTCACTTTGTGGTTAACAGCATAGTACCTGAGGTCAGGAAGACCTGGATGGGAATCCCAGCTCTGCGTGACCTTGAGCAAATGAGCTAAGCTTCAGCCATCTCCCCTGTAAGCCGAGGTTAGGAATCCTTACTGTCTTGGGGATGTTAGGACACAAGACAGGGGGCAGGGACTGTGTTTATCTTGTCCATCATCATATCCACAACACCAGAATCAACAGGAAGTACAAAACAAAGGGAAGTAAGAGAAATTAAAATGGAGACTTTCTGAAATAAATTAAGTCAGCAGGAAAATAGGACTAGCATGGGAAGCAAGGTACAGCTGTCTTGTAGGGCCGCGGACCACCCTGGAGATACACAAATATACCCTCTGAGTGAGCCCAGGAGGTCTCTCTCTCTGCCCGAGGCAGGTGTGGATGGCAGTTAAAGCAAGCAGTGAGGGCACAACATGGCTTTTGCTTACCCATCTCAACACAGCCTGAGGTTCCAGGACCCTGGTCCTGCCTCCAGCCCCTGCCACGGGTTTATTTCCCTAAGCTGCCCACCTCCTGTTTCCCACTCTAGAATAAACTCTGACCTTATTAACCTCCAGCAAGCAGGGGAGTGAACACCCAGCTTGACCCTCCCCCCACTCCCCTTCCACAAGCCTTTCTGGGAAGCTGCCAAACTGGAAGATTTGCAAGCATTTTTCCCTAATGCTGAACTACCATCTGCACACCTGTGGCTACTTCATCAACTCTGAAGCCAGAGACAAGGGAATGGGCAAGAAAAGTGACATTTTCTGCATCTGCAGCATGCCAGGGACCATGGGGCTAAATACACAAATTCTGTGATGGTTTCTGTATGGCAACCCTGAGAGTGTTTTCACCCACATGTTTAAGAGGGGGCTGTAGCACAGAGGGGTTATGTCATCAGCCCAAGGTCACACAGCTTGTAGGTGGCAAATCTAGGTCCATCTAAGCCCAAGGGCTCTCCAGCTCACCTTCACTCAATGCCCATCTTGCCCTACTTCCCCCTTGTCCACTGTACACCAGCCACAGTGGTCTCCTTTCTGTTCTAAGAATCTGCTGCTCCCCTTCCCTGGAATGTTCTTCCCCCTTCTCTTTACCTGGTTAATATAATACCTGTTCAACCTGTGGCTCTCAGCTCAGTTATCACTTGCTCAGGAAAGTCTTCCTGGCCACCACCCCTGACAAAAGTCCAGCTTAACCCTCCACCCTCACCACTCTCTCCTCCACTGGGGCCCTGGGTCTCTCTTTCATAGCATTTATAATCCAATGGCAAGGTGGATGAATATTTTCTTGTGGTTTGCTTACCAAACAAGACAGTGGATTCCAGGAAGGGAGTAACTATGCCTGACTTCTACGCTACTAAACCCAAGCACTTCCCATGGTGCTTGGCACATAGCAGGTGGTCAACTGAATCTGATGTATGAACAAACGAACAAACGAACTACCATCTACACATATTCCCCGGACAGGAGGCCCAAACATCATCTTCCTTGAGTTTAGCACAAGCGTTAATCACACGTGCACACATCCACACAATCTACCACGTATGTTAAGTTCTTGAAAAGCAAGATTACAAATCGCCCACCACTCTTTTCAAATTACAGCATAGTCCCACCCTGCAGTTTCCATACTGAACCTTGCACGTGTCATTTCTAGGTGCTACTGCCATTTCAGTTTATCTGCCATTGCTACTCAAATGACCTGAAAGAAGAATTCACACAATGCCAGAGAAAAGTGGAGTCATTTTTCATAAACTGTCGCAATATCTTTTTGGATCCACCTCCTATAGTAACTGAAATAAAAACAAAAATAAACAAATGGAACCTAAGTTAACTTAAAAGTTTTTGCACAGGGACTTCCCTGGTGGTCCAGTGGTTAAGACTTCGCCTTCCAGTGCAGCGGGTGAGGGTCCGATCCCTGGTCGGGGAGCTAAGATCCCACATGCCTCTCAGCCAAAAAACCAAAAGACATAAAACAGAAGCAATATTGTGACAAATTCAATAAAGACTTTAGAAATGGTCCACATCAAAAAAAATCTAAAAAAAAAAAGCTTTTGCATAGCAAAGGAAATGATAAGCAAAACAAAAAGACAACCTACAGATTGGGAGAAAATATTTGCAAATAATGCGAATGACAAGGGATTAATTTCCAAAATATACAAACAGTTCATACAGCTCAATATCCAAAAAACAAACAACCCAATCAAAAAACGGGCAGAAGACCTAAATAGTCACTTCTCCAAAGAAGACATACAGATGGCCAAAAGGTACATGAAAAGATGCTCAACATCGCTAATTATTAGAGAAATGCAACTCAAAACTACAATGAGGTACCACCTCACACTGGTCAGAATGGCCATCATCAAAAAGTCTACAAACAATAAACACTGGAAAGGGTGTGGAGAAATAGGAACCCTCCTACACTGTTGGTGGGAAGGTAAATTGGTGCAGCCACTATGGAAAACAGAATGCAGGTTCTTTAAAAAACTGAAAATAGAACTACCATATATGATCCTGCAATCTCACTCCTGGGCATATATGTGGAGAAAATCATAATTCAAAAAGATACATGCACCCCAATGTTCACTGCAGCACTATTTACAATAGCCAAGACATGGAAATAACCTAAATGTCCATCGACAGATGAACGGATAAAGAAGATGTGGTACATATATACAATGGAATACTACTCAGCCATAAAAAAGAGTGAAATAATGCCATTTTCAGCAACATGGATGGACCTAGAGATTATCATACTAAGTGAAGTAAGTCAGACAGAGAAAGACAAATATCATATGATATTGCTTATATGTGGAATCTAAAAGAAAAAAAAAAGACACAAATGAACTTATTTCAAAAACAGAAAGAGACTCACAGACATGGAAAACAAACTTATGGTTACCAAAGGGGAAAGGGGGGTGGGGGAGGGATAAATTAGGAGTTTGGGGTTAACAGATACACACTACTATACATATAAAATAGATAAACAACAAGGACCTACTGTACAGCACAGCGAACTATACTCAATATTTTGTAATAACCTATAAGGGAAAAGAATCTGAAAAAGACTATATATATAATGTATAACTGAATCGCCATGCTGTACACCTGAAACTTACATGATATTGTAAATCAACCATACTTCAATAAAAAAAATTTTTGAAAAAGAAAGAACAGAAAAGTGGACTCATTTTTATAAAGCACTTGGGTGAGGAATGGATACACAAAAGGCTACAGAACGTGAAGAGCTTTTACACAAAGGTCCCACAGCCCTGATGATACCTGGCAAAGAGACAACGGGGCAAATTCACTCACTCACTCAACTAACACCTACAGTGATGAGTATAAAAAGGGCAGGATCTTGACCGCCCTCCCCTCCCCCTGTTTCTGGGGCCTATATTGTTGGAACTGTGCCCAACGCTTTACACTTAGGACCAGACAGGACTTAAGAGCCAAGGTTGGAGTTGGGCAAAAAGCATGACTCCATCACTTACCACTGTCTGCGTGGCCCTAAGTCTCCTCGTCTGCAAAATGAGGCTAACACTAGTGCCTCCTTCCAAGAGGTGCTGTCAGGACCAGGTGACCTAGATGCAGGCAAAATGCTTGTTAGTGCTCCCTGCGTGACAACTGTCACCCCATCATCTGTGGTCCCTGAAGGAATGTAGCTCCTCCCAGGGAGCAATCATGAGAGGTTCCATTTAGCATCCAAGCGCTCAGCACAGGTCATGCTTTTGATGAGGACACTCACACAAGCTTGTAGGCTGCATCTGCAGAACACCCAGCTCTCCGCCGCTGCCCCCTGCTCAGCCTCCCCTCTCCTCCCGGCTGCAGTGCTCAGCCCAGGGGTCTCCACTAAGAACCTCCCGAGCGCAGTGCTGTGGCTGGAGAGCAGGAGAAGAGCCTCAGCCTTTTCCTTCATCAGCACGGGAGTCTCTGGCCAACCTAAATGAATCTTGGGTTCTTCCCAGCCCTCCACACATGGGCCTTGGACTCAAAGGTTCACGCCTCAAGAGGGAGCTCTGACCTCAACCTTACTAATTAAGTCAGGTGTGGGAGGAATTCTAGAGTCTACTCTGGAAGTGACAGAAGTGGGTAGCCTCTCTCCCCTGCAAACAAATTTTCCCTCTTTGAGTAAAGGACCCTGAGATAGCCCCTTAAAAGTAACACCAATATTGGGGCAAACCTCCTTTATGAGTGTCTTCAACAGTTTAGTAAGCTAAAGTCTCCCTTTAAAAAAGCAAATTGTGGAACAATCGGCCACCTAATTCATTCATAAATCAGACATTTGAGTCTTAGAATAATTTCCCCATAATTCACGTTAATCATTCCACTCTCGTAACATGAATCATCTGTTTAAAGGAAACTTTTACCAAGACAGGCAAGAGCCACTGGATCTTGCTTTAAAAATCTCTCCAGAGCTCAGAAGGTTTTCTATTATTGACAGAAAAGTTACTGCATTTTTAACAGGCACTTTAAATATTACTCATGCAATCAAAGCTGTTTTCCTAAGTCAACTTACACAGTTTTCAAACCTGTATTACGGCTGACCTTATTAAATATTCTGTAGCACCACTTACACATCATGGCACACAAAAGTACAGTCCCAAAACTTCGGGCAGCAATGGAATAAAGGGACTCCTCATATATCGTCCAAGGGGAGCATCAAAGGCTCTGAGCAGGGCATGGACTCCCACGAGATGCCGTGGGAGGCAGAGACAGGGGACGGGTCCCCAGAAGAACTCTTTGCGCAGAAGTTCCGTGGGTAGGCAAGCAGACAACGATCTGGCTGTTCTCTACTTTCATCAAGAATTTCACTGAATTCTCTCCAAGAACACTCTCCAAGCGCCCCAAGGACAAGACAGTATTTTTCAATCTTATTAAGGTCCAGAGTGTCAAGGGGGTAACAGGACAATGTGATGTTTTCAAAATGGAAAACTTGGAACAACCTCTCATCAAAGTCTATAAACCAGATAATAATACCACAAGTAGCTGCGATTTACTGAACACTCACTACCAAGCATTGCGCTAAATGGCGTAGAGATTAAGATCTCCCTTAATCCGCACGATAATCCTATGAGACGGGCATTATCATCTTCATTTTTCAGACAAGAAAAGACAGCCAGAGACATTAGCAACTAGCCCATGGCCACCACACCAGAGAGTGGCAGAGCCAGGCTGGAAGCAGAGGCCTGTTCAACCCCAATACCCAGGCCCTAAATCCTTACTCCAAACCAGCCTAGAAGGTCAAAGCTAGAGTCCCGCCCCACTCCCACCTCCACCATATGGGACTATGTTCAGGTGAAGAGTCATTGCCATCAACCACCAGTCAACTATCAATATCCATCAAAATAGTTCAGCTCCTCTGAATAGGCAGGCCCTTGAGTAAGGCTGAGACCGCCGCGATTGAGCAGGAGTTTAATTAGAAACAGCTGGGGCAGGGAACCCACCTCCAGCTTCCAGGGAAATCAGAAGGGAACCAGAGGAGAAGGAGCATGGCTCTAAGTAAAGGTGAGAGAAAGGGAGATAGATGCTCCAGCTCAGTGTGAACCAGCTGGCAGCAAAATAAAACCAAATCAGACCAAGTAAATGAAGAGAACAGCAAACAACCATGGCTGCAATTGTTAAGGAAGAGGGAAAAGGAGGGGGAGGGGAGAGGGAGGGGGGGAAGAAGGGGAGAAGAAGGGGAGAAGAAGGGGAGAGGGGGAGAGAGAGCACAAGCTGTGACAACTGAGTCAAATAGCAGTGATTCTGTGCTTTGAGTGGTGTTGTTCTGTTTGTTCGCCTATTCAGTATGTTTTGGTGTAGATGAAATAAAACTACTTGTATTACACTGACTTTATATCAACCTGGATACAGGGGAGGGAGTTTGCCTGTACTTCCTAGAGTTTGTCTCCCTCTAGGCTTCCCTGACCAAGGGTCCCCTCCTGGGCTCCCCGAAGTGAACCACTGACAATCACTAGTCAGCAACAACTGGTGAGAAATGTATGATGCAGAGGAGCAGCCTGGCCTCTCCTGGACCCCCCTTAAGCCTCCAACATCCCTGAACCATCACACTCAATGCTGTGGTCAACAGTCAGCAGGAAGCAGCACTTGAGCACTGTGCAGGAAAGAAAATAAGGCTGAATTTTAAAGAAATCAAGTCTCTGGGCATTTCTAGAGCAGCTCCAAACAGATCATGGCCCTGGATGAAACACATGAGAGACACTTTTGCTGAAGAAGTTTACAGCTTAGTGGAAAAAAATATACGTAACTCCACTAGAGACGTGCCTAAGAACATTAAATAAGATCACGGGCATACAGTGAGCAGAACATCAGAAGTGCCAACACGTGGGACCTATTATTACCATTACTACCCCATGTTAAGCTCCTCTTGCTCCCCATTTTTATCTGCTCACAGTCCTTCACGCTGTCCCACATAAACCACACATCCCAACAAAGTTTTTCAGCACAAAAAGTTTGGAAATCTCTCTATACATCTTCTCCTCTCTTTCATACTGTTTGAACCAAAACTTGTTAGGCACCAACTACCTGTCAGGATCTCTGCTGAACTGTTGGGATGTTAAGATAAAGCAGAAAAGGCATTTGATGAAATTCAACATCCACCCATGATAAGAACTCTAACCAAAGTGGGTATAAAGGGAACACATCTCAGCATAATAAAAAGCCATTTACAACAAACCCACAGCCAACATAATACTCAACAGGGAAAAACTGAAAGCCTTCCTGCTAAGTTCAGAAATAAGACAAAGATGCCCACTCTCACCACTTCTATTCAACATAGTATTAGAAGTCCTAGCCACAACAATCAGACATGAAAAAGAACTAAAAGGTATCCAAAACTGGAAGGGAAGAGGTAAAACTGTCACTCTTTGCAGATGACATGATACTCTATATAAAGAATCCAAAAGACTCCACATAAATCTATTAGAACTAATAAATGAATTCAGCAAAGTAGCAGGATACAAGATTTATATACAGAAATCTGTCACATTTCTTTACAGTAACAATGAAATATAAAAAAAAAATGAAAGTAAAAAAGAATTCCATTTAAAATCACATCAAAAGAAAAAAGAAAAAGAAAAACCCAGTAATAAACTTAATCAAGGAGGTAAAAGACCTATACACTGACAACTATAAAACACTGATAAAGGAAACTGAAGATGATTCAAAGAAATGGAAAGATATATACCATGCTCTGAGATTGGAATACTTAATATTGTTAAAATGACCATACTACCCAAAGCAATCTACAGATTTAATGCGATCCCTATCAAAACACCAATGACATTTTTCACGGAACTAAAACGAATAATACTAAAATGTACATGGAAACTCAAAAGACCCTGAATTGCCAAAGCAATCTTGAGGAAAAAAAGAACAAACAAAGCTAGATGCATCACCCTTCCAGACTTCAGACAATACTACAAAGTTACAGTAATCAAAATAGTGTGGTATTGGCACAAAAATAGACATATAGATCAATGGAACAGAATAGAGAGCCCAGAAATAAACCCACACACCTACAGTCAATTAATCTATGACAAAGGGGGCAGGAATATATAATGGAGAAAAGACAGTCTCTTCAACAAGTGGTGTTGAGAAAGCTGGACAGCAGCATGTAAATCAATGAAGTTAGAACACTCCCTCCCACCATACACAAAAATAAACTCAAAATGGTTTAAATACCTAAATATAAGACATGACACCATAAAACTTCTAGAAGAGAACACAGGTTCAAAACATTCTCAGACATCAATCATAGCAACATTTCCTTAGATCAGTCTCTCAAGGCAAAAGAAATAAAAGCAGAAGTAAACAAACAAGACTTAATCAAACTGAAAAGCTTTTGCACAGCAAGGGAAATCATCAATAAAACAAACAGACAACCTACAAAAAGGGAGAAAATATTTGCAAGCCATGCAACCAACAAAGGGTTAACATCCAACATATATAAACAGCTCATACAACTGAATACCAAAAAAACAAACAACCCAATCAAAAAGTGAGCAGAAGATCTAAATAAACATTTCTCCAAAGAAGACATACAGATGAACAACAGGCACACAAAAAGATGCTCAACATTGCTAATTACTAGAGAAATGCAAATCAAAATCACAAAGAGGTATCACCTCACACCGGTCAGAATGGCTATCATCAAAATGTCTACAAGTAATAGACACTGTAGAAAGTGTAGAGAAAAAGGAACCCTCCTACACTGTTGGTGGGAATGTAAATTGGTACAGTCACTATGGAAAACAGAATGGAGGTTCCTTAAAAAGCTAAAAATAAAGCTACCACATGGCCCAGCAATTCTACTCCTGGGCATATATCTGAAAAAGATGAAAACTCTAATTTGAAAAGATACATGCACCCCAATGTTCACTGCAGCACTATTTACAATAGCCAAGTCATGGAAACAACCCGTGTCCATCAACAGATGATTGGTTTAAGAAGTTGTGGTGTGTATGTAAAATGGAATATTACTCAACCATAAAAAAGAAGGAAATATTACCACTTGCAGCAACATGAATGGACCTAGAGAATATCATACTAAGTCAGTCAGAGAAAGACAAATATTATATGATTCACTTATATGTGAAATCTAAAAAATAATACAAATGAACTTATTTACAAACAGAAATAGACTCACAGACATAGAAGACAAACTTACGGTTACCAAAGGAGGAGGGGGGAGGGAGAGAGAAATTAGGAGCATGGGATTAACATATACAAACTACTACACATAAAATATATAAGCAACAAGGTTTTACTGTATAGCACAGAGAAATATATTCAATATCTTGTAATAATCTGTAATGAAAAATAATCTGAAATATATATAAACAATCACTTCACTGCACATCAGAAACACAATACTGTAAATCAACTACACTTCCACAATACCAACAACGACAAAAGAAACAAGCAAACAACAACAACAAAGAAAAGTAAACAGCATCTTGCTACCTTCAAAGTCTAGGGCAGGACGCAGAGAAGCTATTGCTTTGGGGGCAGGAAAAGGGCTATAACCGAGTTGTAGAAAAGGGGGGCAAGAGCCCACCTCTGGTTAGGAAATGCACAGGGAATATCAGCCCATATGTCTGCCCACCCAGGCTTCCCCACCCTGCTTAACCTATACCCAACCACCCCAAAAGGCCGTTTCTCTATCTCATGACCCTCTCCTCACTACACTGTTTGATCTGGGATGAACACCTGACCCCAGAAGACACGCTCAATAGTCCAAAATAATCCAACCAAATTCTCCCTCAAAAAGCGTGGTTAGCTAATGATGGGCTTTTGAACCAGAAGACGATGTTGAGCGAGGGCTGGGAGAATTGTTTTCAGACACGCACATACTAACGAACCAGAAGAGAATTCCAGTTTACCTAGTGACGTGTGAAAATAAACTAGACAAGCCAAGAAAATGGGGGCCAGGGGTTATACTTCAAGGTAAAATTACAACTGTGCAAGGTGCCACAAAGGAGAGCATGGGCCCCTGAGAGTGAACAATGGGCGCCTGGGACCCAGTCTGGGGGTCAGGGAAGCTTCCCCCCAAGAAAGGAGACCTGAAGGAGGAGCGGGACTCCCCAGAAGGCGAGGGACAGGATGCCCCGGGCGGGAGGAACAGCACGTGCGAAGGCCCCACGCCACCCACACGAAGCCAGCCAGGCGGGAGGCGGGGCTGCGGGGACACACGGAGCACCCTGCAACCGCCCCAGGGCGTCCACACACCGTGAGAGACACAGGACACACCCAGGTTTGGGACCCCTGCCTAGGGTACTCTTCCTCCCAGGAAGTTTTCTAGGCCGACCTCCTCTGGGGCTGCTGGCCCGGGCGGGCGCCGCCCTCTCCCGCCCCCAGGCCCTCGGTCCCTGATGCTTCTGCTTCTCCTGCGCACAGGACAGCTTGTTCCCTGGGAGGGCGTGCTCTGCTCCCTTATTAATCTTGCTGTATCTTATGAAAACGGCCTGGTGCCCGCCTGGTGTTCTTCTGCACAGAGCAGCGGGGTTCACGCGGCAAGTGGCAGCTGGGCGAGCTGTATTTCATTTCTTTTGTGTTGGAGGAATGACCTAGATGCTGCTCTGTACAACAGACTCACAGACTCACACTTGCAGGCTTTAACCCCTCCCTTCCCATCAGCCCGGTGCCCAGGTGGGAGCAGAGGTCTGGGCACCCACGGGAAGGTGTTGGCTGAGCTGGGACAGGACAATGTGAGACCACTCAGGACTGTTCCAGATGACCAGGGCAATGCCCCCTGCCAGGCGGCTGTCTCTGGGGAGGCCAGATGCAGCAGGGGAAACTTCTCTGGGGACCGTTTTTCATGGAGAGCGGTGCCCACGACGTGCGTGAAGGGAGGCGAGGGCCTCGTGGTTCCCTCCATCTGTCTCTTTTCTTAGCTGGCTTCCATCCCAGGCTGTCGTACTCACTGATTCATTCACTCATTCATCCCAGTCATTCATTCACTCTGCTTGCATCTTCTCGGTGGCTACTCTGCACAGGCTCTGTGAGGGACCCAGAGGCAAATGACAGAACCATGAGAAATCCTCCCAAGGAGAACACAAATAGCAAAACGCCCACCGGCACCATCCCCAGGCACTTCCCAGAGGGGAAGAGGAGCCAGGGAGACCACACGGCAGATCATTACCCAGACTGACCCCGGGGGCACTGACTGACTAGGCAACTCGGGTAAAATCCTCACAGTGGTAAAAGCAACCAGGACCACTGACTTAGTCAGCTCAGGCTGCTATAACAGATTACCGCAGACTCGGTGGCTTGAACAATGGAAATTTCTATCTCACAGTCCTGGAGGCTACAAGTCCAAGATCAAGGTTCGCCACAGTGAGGACCCTCTTCCTGACTTGTATCAATAGGTGGCTGCCTTCTCACTGTGTCCTCACAGGGCAGAGAGAGAAGCGGCAAGCTCTCTGGTGTCTCTTCTTGCAAGGACAGTCATCCCACCATGAGGGCCTGGCTTGGTAGAATTAGCATGGGCACTAACTAGGATCCCATAGAGTCACCAACTTAGACCAGCCCCGAGCCCATGGAAACGCCCTGAGACGTGCTTGGTCTTGTGATTGACACGGGTCTGGTGTCTCGGGTGGGCGGCGGGGGGAATTTGTCTCCCGGGCCCCAGCCTGCCTCTCCGGATCCACACTCCCTCCCAACCCCTACCGACCCCTCCTCCCTCCTTCTGCCAAACCAGAGAGTGACTTGGAATTGAACTTTTTCCCTCCAGGGGTATGAAAGGAAACGCAACACATAAGAGATGTAATTAAATGCTGACTGAGCTGGTCATCATGCTGGGATCCGACAGTCGCATGCCGACCAAGTCTGGCAATTTTCCTCCTCTTAATCACGTCCCTGCCAGATTTAAAATGCACTGAACATCAATGAGAACAAATGCTAATAAGGCTTTAACAGGCATTGGAGGTCAAGAGGTGAGGAATGAGCCTTGCATATTTTGACTGAAAGAGGGTCAAAGAGGAAATAACCGGGATACTAAATAGAAATCTTTTGTTCAAGAGGAAGGGCTTCCCTGAAAGGCAGCTGCTCCAATCAGTGACACTCACTCATTAAAGAATGTGTCGCTCGGAGTCCCGCAGCAACAGAAACACCCAGATTCGTGACATGTACCTTTCCTGGCATTTAGCTAACGCGGTAAAGTCACCAGCAAATTTACACCAGGCCTCAACGAAAGATAAGGTCCTTTCTTGACACACACGGTCATTAGAGTTTTAGCTGTAGTGAAATTTCTCGGGGAAAACACTGTGGCCTTGGAAACGTCATAGCAAATGCCTCCTGCAGGAAAGCACTGACAAAATTAATGCGTGTGTCAAGTGTGTGGGGCTGCGTATTTCTCTCCCTCTGCAGGGTCTCAGGAAAGCCTTGCTCGTGGACGGACTTCACATCCACAGAAGAATCACAGAACATCTATCTACCTGGCTGGGAGGAAGCGACAGCCCAAGACCAGGCCTGTCTGGTTTGCTCTGACTGCTGTGAGCATCGCTCTGACTGCTGGTCATCGTTCCTGGCCACAACCCTGCACTTCACTCCGGTTCCAGAACCCAGCGCAGCCGTGGCCTGAGGATTCTCAGCCATTTTCTGGGCTTCCTATGCCTTCAGACGTATGGCCTCTCCAGTCTCCCAGACATCCTGAAACACCCAGTCTGTGGCTGCTTTGGATTTCCTGATTAAGAGAGACCTGCTCTGAGTGCTAATGAGGCAGAATAAAGATTGTAGCGACTTCCCAATCAGACAGACCTGGATTCCAGGCCCGACTGCCTCACTTGCTGGATATGAAACTTTGAGCACAGTCTTATGCTCAACCCTGCTTTACTCCTGTGCAAACTGGGGAGGCCTGTACTATGCAAAGCACTGAGCACAGGGCTAGGCATGTGAGGAGCACTTCATAAAGGGCAGCTCTTGTAACTGGTTTCATAAAAAATGGGTTTTTCACTCCAGTACAACAGTCAAAGTAGCTGGGTAAATAAGGAAGCCTCAGGGGGCTCGACAAAGCACTTTGCAGTGAGAGGCCATCCCTTTAGGTAACAGGGTTCACCATGGATTATACAAACAACCTTCCATTAAAAACACAAATGGGAAGCCGAGGGGAGCAGGATTCTCTCTATCACTAGAGCACCCCCCAATCACATATAATCTCTTTGGAGGAAGGAGAGGAGTTCACCTCGAACCATAATCCAGATGTCTCCAAATTTTCTCCTCTTAGCTTAGATTTCCACCCGTGATGACAAGATGATGACCATGGTGACTGTGACAGCCTCTAAGGTTCCCTGAATGCTTACTACATGCCAAGTACCAAACTAAACACTTTCATCTATTTGCCCATTTAATCCTCACAAGAACTCATGGAGAAAGGGCTCTATCAGTCCAGGTCAGCACTGTCCAACAGAAATACAATGTGAACACAAACATGAGCCATGCACGTCACTTAAATTTTCTAGCAGCCACATTAAAAAGTAAAAAGAAACAGGTGGAATTAAGTTTAGTGTTTTATTTAACCTAACATATCCAAAATATTATTTCAACACGTCATCAGTATTTTAAAATATTAATGATATGTTTTACCTTTTTCTTTATACTTAGGCTTCGAAATCTGGTGCATCAGATATAGAGAACAAACTTATGGTTACCAAATGGGTAAGGGGGGAATTGGGAGATTGGGATTAACATACATACACTACTATGTATCAAATAGATAACTAATGAGAACCTACTGTATAGCACAGGGAACTCTACTCAATGATCTGTGGTGACCTAAACGGGAAGGAAATCTAAAAAAGAGGGGATATACACATATGTATAACTGATTCACTTTGCTGTACAGCAGCAACTGACACAACATCGTAAAGCAACTATACTCCAACAAAAAAAAAGATCTGGTGCATATTCTACGCTCACAGCATATCTCAATTCAAATGCTCAGTAGACACATGTGGCTGGTGGTCACCATGGTGGACCATGCGGGTCTAGACAATGAGGAAACTACATGAAGAAACTTGGTCAGGGTCCCACATGGACCCAAGCAGGGCGTCCAGAGCCAAGCTCTTAGCTCAGATGCTCTCCTGCCTCCTGTTTGCTGAATCCATTAAACCCCACATTCTGCAGCCCACCACGTGTGCCAAGAGATAGGGGCTTCATCCTTCATTCCAAATCCCTTCCTGCGTGCTGAGGTTTGAAAATACATGGAGGGAGACACCTGCGATTTCACTTGGAAAGATCCTGACAAGGCACCATCTCTAAAACCTGCTAAAAATGACCCCAGAGTGAGAAACAGATAAGAAGGGGAGACACGCATTTTTTAGCAGCACCCAACTGACGTCAGAGGGTAGTTTCACAACTGTCCCAAAAAAGTCCAAATCTGTGTCAGAACTTCCCAGAGAGGGAGGCGAGAGTGAGTGTTAGAGACTAGTTACGATTGGGTAAGGATCCCAAAGTAAAATACCAGAAAACGACAACGCTCAGCACAGAAAAATATGGAGTCAACGAAGAAGTAATACACACTTAACCGGGAACAGGTAAGTGCATATTGCCCTGGAGACAGAGCGGAAGAGATAAGCTGCAGGTGAAGAAGGCTGCGGGTGAGCAGCCCTTCCTCGGCCTGCATCTCACCTCAGAATCTTGAGTTGCCTCCTCACAGACATGGAAATCACTCAGCCCAGAGACTCTCGGCAATTGTAACGTGTGGTATAAGGGCATCATGCTAATCACTTGCTTCCTATTGTGCTGTGAGTAAAACTGCACTCAAGGACCAACATGGCTTGAAAGGCCTCCATGAGATGGGCATGCCCAGCTGAGTTTCCAGCCCAGAGACAGCTGCTGGGAACACCCAGAGCTTAAAGACAAAAAGGGTGAAAACCCCCGAGTGTGAACTGCTTTGTCTGGAACTAAAGCACAAAACTGACCCAGTGTCCCCGTCAGGCAAGGGTGGGTTTCACCTCCTGCCCCCCAGCCCCCATCAGCATCCCCGTAGAATGGTCCAGGACAGAAACATCTGCCCAGGGCCTACAGCACATGAGTGACGGGCCAAGCCTGAGGCCCACCACCAAGCCTCTGCCCTGCCAGGCCATGTGAGCACGGCCAAGGCCTCAACCCCCGACAGGTGAGAGTCCTGAACGACCCCAGCTGGGTGGTGGGTGACGCACAGTGGCTTCATTACCACAGGGATGTGTGCCAACGCTGAGTTCAGAGTAACATCTCTCCATCCCATCCCAAACCTGGGCCTCTGTCCATCTGGGAGGGGCCCCCAACTCCTGCACAGGCAGCAGTTACCAGCAGGAACTCAGCATCTCACACACCCAGCTCGGCTCTCACTCACAGAGGGACCTTGGTTGAGTTATTTAACTTCTCTGAGCTTCCATTTCTTCTTCTTTAATAGAGAGAATCATTTATTCATTTAACAAATATTTATTGAGCCTGGCCCTTCCTAGTTTCTGGGGGATACAATGGTGAAGAAAAGAAAAAAATAACTTCTCCCACGTGGAACTTAATCCTAGTTGGAGAAGGAGGTGCCCAGTGGGCAGATCAACATGTATCCACAAATATAACCCCAGGGCCTCTCTCACAGGGCTGTTGTGAAGATTCCATTAAACAGCACATCTAACGCAGACTGCACGCACTAAATAAATGTAAGCTATTGTTAATATGAATAGTAATAACAGTTATAGCTATCCTTTCAGCTACAGCTGGGCATGGCTCCAAAAATCCAATTTGGCTGGAAGCCAGAGTGGGATAAAAGCCGGACAGGCGGGGCTCCCTTCTCCCCATCCTAACATCTTTCTGGATTCGCACCACAAGGGCATCCTGCCACAAGGATGGAGCCCCAGACAGCCTTCATTTAGCAAGCTCAACAGTCCCATCAAGCCCAGGTTCACAGCAAAAGGTGGGTCTGGGATAGGGCTCCGGGGGATCTATTTCCACTACCCAGGAAAGGGCCAGCTTTCTGCCAGGCTCCACGAGGAGCCACGTACCTGCCTCCAAGGAGCTCACACACCGGCAGGGAGAAGAGCCGCAGAGCTACCCCAAGACTCTGTGGCATGTGGCATGTGGCATCTTCATGGGGCTGCAAGGACAGTAAGGGCTGCGATCCTGCCAGTGGCGTGAATTCATGGCTTTGCAGTGGCGCCCCAGGGAGTACTAGGACCCTACGAGATGGACATGAGGATGCCTACAAGGATGGCAGAAGCACGTAGCATACCACTTACCAGGCACTCGCTAAGTGTCAACGCTGCTTTGCATTTATTGCCTTAACGTTTTCAACGACCCTATGATGGCAATACTTTTTTCAACCTCCAGTTTGTAAATAAGGAAACTGAGATTAAGCGATTTGTCCAAAGATACACAGCAAGGGAAACCAGGCAGGTTGTCCAACTCTAGAGGCCAGATCCTGACACAGTGAGTGAAACCTCCCCACCTGCGGTCACCCCAGGGGAAAGGGAAGGCAAAGGGGCTGAGCTGAAGCCACCAACCCACAGCAGTCACATTCAATCTAGCTCCTAGGTACAAATTCCATGTGGAATTTCACTTGGGAAAAAAGAAAGCTCCATTGCTAATTTGTAAAAAATCATTTGAATAAATGATGACCAGTATCGAAGGATGGCTTAGACGCCCAATGCTTAAAAATGTCAAGAAGCCAAATGCCCATCAACAGGAGAAGAGCTGAATTGTGGTAATAAATTCATACAATGGACTACAACACAGCAATGAAAAAGAACTACTTCTAGATACAACATGGCAATCTCACAGACATGATGAATGAAAGAAGACACACAGAAGAATACATACTGGATGAATTCATTCTATATCAAGTTCAAAAACAGGCAAAACTAATCAATGGTGATAAAGGTCAGAATGGTGGTTACCCTTGGTAAGGGAGCATTGGCTGGGAAGGGCGTGAGCCTTTGCAGGTGTTGCAAACGATCTTATGTCTTAATCTAGACTAGGCTTCAGAGCAATATTAGAGATAAACATTTATTGAGCTGTACACTTAAGATCTGTGTACTTTTCGGTATTATACCTCAATAAAAATATAAAATAAAAGTCCAAGAAAATCTCTATAAGTTATTTAATCCAGGATCCTGCCTTTAGGGAAGAATGAACCCAGACTCCTTTAAGAAAGAAGGCAACTGCCTATCTTGGTTGTTAAGATAAAAATAAAGATTTTTTTTAAACCCCAAAACAAAAATTCAGCCACAACAATCAAACACTCAGCAGTGGAATTAGCCAGGGGAGGCCTCACGCTCCAGGTCTGCACAGGTCATACGTGACCTCCAGCGACCCCCAGCCTGCCCCGCTGGGGAGATGCAGTTTGATTCTGGAAAGACGTGTCTGCAGAGAACAAAGCCCACGCCCACCACTTCAAAGGGGCTTGGAAGAATATTCCCTTCCTCTGCACCCAGGAGCATCAGGCCTTTTCAGAAGGCACCGCAAGAAACTCAAAAGCAATCTTAAAAGCGCTGAATGCAATAAAACTGTTGCTGGCCATCTCAGCAACCAAGTACATGAGGTAAAATGGGCATACATAACAAAAGGAAACCAGCGGCCACCAGGCTCGCACACCCAGCAGACCACTCCGAGCACACTTGCCTCTAATTATTTCTGGGAACAAACTGGGCTTAGCATAAAAGCTAGGGACCCACCCAGTCACAGCCCCTGAAAGCAACCCAGGACCCCAGGCACTCCTGGTCCCAGGAAGAGAGCAGCACAGATATAGCCTGGCCTCCCCTGGCAGCCAGCAAAGCCCCTCTCCCTCCTGCTTCCCCACCCGCTTACTCAACACGCAAAGCCGACTTGCAGAGAATCACAGGCCAGGGTGCTGGCCTTTGCTGCCGTCATTGTGAACGGTTTTGATGCAAGAGGCTAAGGAGTAATGAGGGTCGCTGGGTCTGATCACAATCACACTCTGATTTGAATTACAGTTCAGCAATTACCAAGTCCTCAGACAGTAGAGGCCCTTGGGATTAGCAGGGAGGAAGGGGGCTTTTCAAAGGGAAATTTGACCCACCAAACAAACAGGTTTCCCTTCCAAGCTCCTTGGGGAAGAGTCTTTTTCGCAGAAACCCCCTTCTGGCGCTGGGTAAGCCTCACAGGAAAAGTAAGTCGTGGATTCATGTTATTTTCATGCCCTTGTGTTCCTTTCCTATCAGTTTCTTCTTTCTTAGATGCTGCCGTGTACTGGATCTCTGTCCCCACCCTTTCCGGTGTGCCTCTCTATATGTGCCTAGAAAAAAGACTAGGTCGACAACAAAATGTTAACAGCTGTGAAGCCAGGGTAACAGACTCAAGGGTGACTTGTGCCCTCCTCTTTGTACGTACTTGTACATAAAAGGGCACATTATTAAGAGCTGTAATGGTGTCTTTTTGCTCGCCCCTTTGTTTTTGCTGCAGTATTCTCACCAATATGGCACCTCACTTCCCTGACCCATGAAGAGGAGTCCAGCTTGAACTTCTAAAGATCTGGGTTCTCCTTGCTCCACAGAGGAGTAAATGTTATTATTTGTGGGTTTCAGAATGAGGGGGGGAGGAACTGAGAGGCAGAGGACAAGCCCTCCTCCAATTTCTGTGTTTTCAATTTCTTGGCCCAATGAGGAAAATTACCTCTATGAGCATCTCCACATGGCGAGAGATGCCGGTCTGGGCTCTAGCACTGAATCAGGGCACGGCCTCACACAGCTGGCTGTCTTGGGCAGGGATGAGCAAATGGAGGCCTCCAAGGGTGGGCTGGGGGAGCTTGACTCCTCTGGGCCACAGGGCCCTGGTCAGGGAGGCATCTGTGTGGGCCAGGCCCTCAGGGCCCGCCTCCCTCCCTTCTTCTCAGCCTCTCAAGTCTCTCTCAAGGGAAGGAGCCTTGAGAAATGCCTGACACCAGGCCTCTCGTCTATCTCAGCAGGTTGTGCCTCAAGTTGATTCAACTTTAGGAAAAAATTTTAATGTGTGATGTCTTGCTCTCTGAGCATCGAAAAACAATTTGGTCCTGTTACTTTTTTATTTTTTTTTTTAATTCTCTACAAGGAACATGTATTACTCGTGGAATAATAAAGTACACTTTTGGAACAAGGCAAGACATGAGCAATTAAATAAGCTGACAGGTCAATCGTGGGAGCAGGGGCTACTTCTTATGCTTCCGCTCGATCACCAGCTGTAGCAGAACTCAGGATTCTCTTCAGAACGTGTTCAGAAGAAACCCCTTGACGTTCTCTACACTGGACAGATTCCAAAGGCAACAAATTAACCAGATCAGTCCTGAAAGGCAGTCCTTGTCCCAAAGAGAAATTAGCCCAGGTCTGAAAGAAATCAGGCAAGACTAAACAAATGAGAACCAGGAGACAGAGCTAGAAGAAATGCAGCACAATCACCGCTTCCCCGCCGTTTCTTAGCTTCGTTCTGCGTGGGAACTGTGGCCTGAGGGACACCAAGCCCAGGAGAGACCTAGGCAGATGCTTGGGCTATGGGGCTGGAGGAGGAAGGGGAGAGACCAGGGACGGGGAGGGGAGAACAAGGCGGCATTGGGAGTACAGGAGGGACAGGCACAGCCACCCCAGCTCCGTAAGATGTAGATGGGCCGGCTGATGATCAAAGCCAATCTTGAAGGTTGAGCAGCAGCAATTTGTCTCAGACACGGATGGCTTCCGTATCTGAGCTGGAAACACAAATGAACCCAAAGGCCCTTCACGCAGATGAGGTCGGACGCCCCAGCGAGCCAGGAGAGGAGACTAAGGTGCTGCCCGCAGTTCCGCGCAGATGGCCCCTTACTGAGCAAAGCGGCCAGACGGGTACCAGGACCCAGGTCAGCGTGTCTGTGGCACGCAGCTCCTCCTCCTGGGCCTTGGCAGGCCAAACCGGGTTCAGCGCCTGAGGCCAAGGCTCTCCTCCACAGAACAGCCAGCAATGGTGAGCTCGAGAAGGAACGCAGTTCCCTCTTGGGGAGCTGGAATCTGAGTCCTCTCCAGCCCAGCCGGGTGGAGAGAAGGGAGAGGCGGCAGAGGGTCAGAAAGGCAGCCTGGTACACTCTGAGGCGCCCACAGTGGCCGCTGCTGTATCCTGAGCCACCTCCCAGCTCTCAGCAGCCTTGGCTGTTGGAGGGGTTTGGCTTTTGCACAACTGTTTCCTGAGCCTCTCCCCTCCCCGCCCCGAGATATGCGATACACCCCACGCTCCTGCAGCGCCCTGAGCAAGCCTGAAAGAACCCAGCACCCGCTCCCTGCACCATCTAACGTGGAGGCCTACCTCCAGGGGGCGCTACACAAGGCAGTGCATGGTGGTCGGTGGGCAGGGAGCACCGGCCGACCCTCCCCCACGCCGGGGACTGAGGGTGTCAGGATCCTGTTTGGAAACCACTAGCATGAAAACTCCTTCTGCCTTTCCTGCGCAACAAAGACAGACTAACCATCTGAAAAGAGTTTCATCATAATGAATCTATTTTAATCTCCTTCAAACACAAGAGAGATCAAACACACACAGATTTATCTTTACTGCAAAGGGAAAAAAAAAAATCCTGGGTAATATGCGAATGTGTTTCTATGCTATCCTGTGGCTTTAACTAACAAAAAAGGAGGGTTTCATGTTCAAAAAGATACTGCTTAAGTGACAAGGTCTCTTAAGACTTTTGCTGCTTCCCAAGCAAGCTGCAAATACTGTTGAACGGCATCCATTGCCCACTGGAGGGTACTGGTGCTACTTAAAAATCACATAAGACAAGCTCATGATTTTAAACTTTTTACTCACTGCTTTGGCTTAATAGCTATAAATCATACATTAAGTCAGCGTCTGATTGGAATGTGAAATCTTCCTTCCATAAGCCAAGACACATCTGGCAGTACCATCATGCAAGTCGCCAGCCAGGGCTTGACCGTCTGAGGCTGTGGAATGAGTGTGGTTGAAAACTATCTTCTCTTCGTGGATGCATCTAGAGACTGTCATACAGAGTGAAGTCAGTCAGAAGGAGAAAAACAAATATCGTATATTAACGCATGTATGTGGAATCTAGAAAAATGGTACAGATGAACCGGTTTGCAAGGCAGAAATAGAGACACAGATGTACAGAACAAACATATGGGCACCAAGGGGGGAAAGCGGTGGGTGATGGTGGTGGGATGAATTGGGAGATTGTGATTGACATGTATACACTGATGTGTATAAAATAGATAAGTGATAAGAACCTGCTGTATAAAAATAAATTAATTAAAAAAAAAAAAGAAAACTATCTTCTCTTTCCAGAGTCCAAATAAACTCATCTCTCAGGTACTTCAGACCTTAGTGGTGGATCACTTCATGAGCCCCAATGGTGAGAGCACTGAAACCAATTCCCCTGCACAGACTGAATCATCGGACTAAATATTGCCGCTTTAACACTTAGTAAGAATTAGAATGTCAGGGAAGAGCTTTCCAGGCATTCATCATTCCCCTCTTTATCCTCTAAGATATTCATATAACAACCGCCTAAGACCCACACCAAATAAACTCACCAGACCGACAGCTTGACAGAGCAAGTGTCGCACGTGCGAATCACGCTCCATCTGAAGTGTAAGAGAACCACCTTCTACCAGCAGGAATCACTAAGGGCAGAGAGGTGGGAATGGAGAGGGTGGGGCACTGGGGGAGGGGAAAATGTGCAGAGAGGTAAGATGACACGTTAGACAACATTCAAAGCCAAAAATGGATGTAACTCAACGGAAGATGCATTCATGTAATTACTTTATTGGTGTAGTCATCTGGGTGCATTTTCCTAAGCAGGTAATGAAACGGTCTGTGTGTATCTAATATGTGAGCGTGACCTTCCGAAAGAAGCTGAGGCTTAGGAAGAGAGACCCCAGGGAAGAGAGTAGGTAGAACTGCCCAGGGGTAGAAAGTAGCTTATATATATGTTCACCTTAAGATGGAAGCATGTAATACATGACTAGGTCTCAGAAGTTTGATTAGCTGCTGGGCCAGGACTGGTTAAAATTGTGAAACAGGTAAAGATTGTCCCCTTGTCTTTCTTTCCCTCTTCCACAATCTCCACATAGACTACCCACCAGGCCTGCCCCTCCAAGACAGCAACTCGGGCTCCAGAAGCACAGTGAAGAGCATGGCCTTTGGAGTCAGAAAGACCGTGGGCTCACATCCCAGCACTGCCACTTACTGTGAGTCCTTGAGTCAGTCACTTAGGCCTTCAAGCCTCCTCTTCCCATCTGTAAAATGGGGATATAAGAACTTCTCAAGGAGCTGCTGTGAAGCTCAAGTTATATAAAAACATGCAGAAATTTTAAAAAACCTCAGCACACTGCCTGGCCCACTGAGGGCTCCACAAACGGCAGCCCCAACTGTCTTCCTCCCACCCTCCCAGCACTCGATTTCCACAGCTGACCTGATGACTTTTTTCCCGTCAACACCAGCAGCTGAGTTTTAGCTACTCCTCTTCCCCAAGAGGGGATGGGAGGGGAGAGTAGGAGCAGCCTTCGGCATCCCCCTCATCACACTCCTCACGCCCAAGGATGCAAGCTGCCTTCGCAAGGCCAGCCAGTCAGGGCGACTTGACTCCTTCCCCCCGGCCAGGGAGGGGACACAGGCCAGGACCCAAGAGGGCAGCGCACAGGCTCAGGGCAGATGGGAGCACCCCGAAGTCAGCTCAGCCCTGACTCAGAGGGAGATGACTTAACAAGACTGGGGGCATCTGAAGCCTCTGAGGCCGGACCCCAGGCATCGCCCTGCCCTTTCTCTGTGCCAGGAGGCACCTGCCACGGGCCGGGGAGACCACCAGCCAGCGGCTCCTTCTCAGGAAATGCCTTCAGTCTTTTAGGCCTTGGAGTCTATTCCACCTCCTTCCTCCCCAAGGAGCACTGAAGCAGCAGCAATTTTACAGTCAAAGCTCCCACTAAAACTCAGCCACCGGCTCCCTCCTCATCACCAAAGCAAGGTCATTGTTGTTCCAAGTGCCAGAAAAGGGACACGTTGTCCTCCCCATCCCCCAGAACAAGCACAGAGGCCTTTCTCTCCTGCCATCTCTGTGTCCTGTGCCGCAGAGAGCCAGTCGGGATGGAGGCCACATTTTCCAAGGCTGCCCTCTGCGTCCCCAGCTGGCACAAGCCACACGGGCTCTGTTCCAGGCATGAGGGCTGGGGCCGAGGCTGTCAGCACAGCAGGGACATATGGCCCGGCGAGCTCACATGGGGACACAGGGGGCAGAGAGGTGCCTTCTCTTTCGGGCTGGGAGCGTCTCAGGGGTCTCTCAGAAATCACCACAGATGCTCACTTAGAAAGGACGGCAGAGCTGACCAGTGGGGCTCTGCCCACAACAACGGTCTGCTAGTCAGTCTCTGTCCCACCTTGAGCCCAAACCCTGCCCAGCAGCTAAAGCAGACTAACTTGGGTCTGAGTCCAAGCTCCAGCACTCACCAGCTGTGTGGCCCTGGGCAACTAACTCAACGTCTCCCAGTAGGATGGTAATTGGGCCTGTATTTGTTTCTTGTGGCTACCATCACAGATTACCACAGAGTTGGTGGCTTACATTTTTTTTTTTTTTCACCTTTTTAGAGGCCAGAAATCAAAAACCCAAGGTGTTGACAGGGCCACGCTCCCTCCACAGGCTTTCAGGGACAACCCTTCCTTTCCTCCTCCACCTTCTGGTCTGTCTTCACTTGACCATCCTCTCTGTATCTCTGGGTATCAAATCCCCTCATTCTTTCTTTTATAAGGACACCAGTCATTGGATTTAGGGCCCATGTTAAATCCAAGATGATCTCATCTCAAGATCCTTAAATTAATGACATCTGCAAAGACCCTATCTCCAAATAAGGTCACATCCACTGGTACTAGAGGTTAGGACTTGGACATATCCTTTGGGGAGACATGTTTCAACCCTATAGTGCCTATCACACAGGGTGACTCAGACTAAAAGAGATAATGTCTGTAACATATTTTGCATGAGATCAGGCACAAGGTAAACAATAAACATTATAAGTGGGACTTCCCTGGTGGTGCAATGGTTAAGAATCCGCCTGCCAATGCAGGGGACATGGGATCTATCCCTGGTCCAGGAAGATCCCACATGCCATGGAGCAACTAAGCCCACAAGCCACAACTACTGAAGCCCGTGCACTCTAGGGTCCGAAAGCTGCAACTACTGAAGCCCACATGCCTAGAGCCCGAGCTCCGCAACAAGAGAAGCCACCGCAATGAGAAACCCACACACCGCAATGAAGAATAGCCCCCGCTCGCCGCAACTAGAGAAAAGCCCGTGCGCAGCAACGAAGACCCAACTCAGACAAAAGCAAAAAACAAACAAAAAAAATTATAAGTTACTATTATCACAGTCATCATCGTTATCTCCCTCTCCAGGAAGCCTTCCTGATACCTCATTCCAAAAAGAATCTGAGAAAATTCAAACTGCCTCTCTAGATGACAACCTCCTTAAGAGCAGGGACCGTGCTTATTGACATTTTCCCAAGCACCCATAAGACTGTAGGGGAACATGGTCTCAGCAGCAAGATCATGGATTCTCAGGTCAGACAGACCCATGTCTGGAACTTGGCTCTGCCACCTTCTAATGATATGACCTTAGACTTGTGTATCAATGTCTGCTATCAGTCACTACCATCTGAGGAACAGGAATATTACAGCCACACAGGAATGTTATGAGCACCTCAGATAACACATACTCCAGAGTGACCAGCAAACAGTATGTGCTCTGTAACTAGAGTCATGATGCACTGTTGGTGCTCAGCAACTGTCCGGTTCAATAAATATCTGATCACAAAATAAGTGGATGCCACCAGCCACTCCTCCTCATTGTCCAATCAAGGCACCAGATCACACTAAGCCAATCTACATCCTTGCGTAGACCTCACAGGCAGGGCAGGCATTGAGCCCACTACCTCACCTCCTCCACAGCCCTAGGAATGAACCCCACCCCCCGCCCCAGATTGATAAACCACTTCCTTCATCCATCCTTCAGGCTCTGCCAGGTAGGTACCTACCACATACCAAGCACCTCTTGGATGGTCTTGAGCAGGGATCAGCAAACTTTTTCTGGAAAGGGTCAGAGAGTAAATATTTTAGGCTTTCTGAGCCATACGGATTCTCCTGCAACTACTCAATTCTGGGTCATGGCATGAGAGCTGCCATAGACAATGTGCACACAAATGAGCAAGGCTGGACTCCAGAACAATTTTATTTACAAAAACAAGTGTTGGGCCATAGGTTGTGACCCCTGCTTTTGAGGATATATAAACGAGTAAGACTCAGCATCCACACGGAGAGGAAAGGACAAGTGGAGAACAGAATCCAGGGGTCTCATCCCCACATCCGGCTATCGAACTATGTCCTACCTTGTCCACCCAGGATCGATGAAAAGTACACTTCAATGCAGACTCACAGATATAGAGAACAAAGTAGCTGTTACCAGTGGGGGGAGGGCCAGCATAGAGGTGGGGAGGGGCGGATACAAACTACTGGGTAGAAGATAGGCTCAATGATGTATTGTACAACATGGGGAATAGAGCCAATACTTTGTAATAACTGTAAATGGAAAGTAACCTTTAAAAAATTGTATAATAATTAAAATTTTTACTTTAAGATTGTTAAATTTTAAAAATTAAAAAGAAAAATTAAGTACACTTAAACCAGGGAGAAAAATAATAACAGTTAAACCAAAACTATGTGTCAATGGCACAGAGGAAATATTTGTAATGTAAAATCCGACCAACAAATTGGAAGAGTCTGTTCATACAGACATTCAGCAGGTATTCAGTGAGTTCCTACTGTGTGCCAAGCCTCTGCTAGACGGTAGAGATATAACAGCAAGGAAAGCAGACCCAGCTCCTCAGGGGGCCCGCAATCCAGTGGATGAGAGCTTCATCTTGTGGGTGAAAGCACTGAGCTAAACGCCACTGGAAGGCACACAAATTATACAAACCCATGGAATACAAAGAAACCCACTGAACACTGACAGCCTTTTCAAATGTTGAGCTAAGTTCTTCCTGTGCTCTCTGATGTGATCTCTGGGGGGCAGGGGCATGGAGAGAGTTGCCGTTCAATTCACAAGATACTGTAGAGAAAAAGCAAGGTCACAAAATTACATGCTTCAAAAACTATTTTTCCTGATATGCAGCCTGGTGCCCAGAGTTTGTAGGCCTATGATAACCCATGCCATCTCCTGCCCTTGAAGTCCACACGGTGTGATGGGTTTAAGGCTCCAACCTCAAGGGCTCCCCGCCCAGGTCTGCTCGATGGCCACGAGGGCTGCTCTGACCTGCCAGCTCCACACGGACGTGGACCCAGTTTCCATCTTGGTGGGGCATTGACACATATCCCACTGAATTGGCAGCTTTCAGCTCCTCTGCCAGGGCTGCAGATTCTGCTCTGCAAAGCCCTCTGACTGCTCGACAACCTCTTCAAAACAGGCAAAATTAATTTTAGACAAACATTTAAGAGGAAAAGAATCTATCTGGAGGACTTGCCAACACTCACAGCTGTGACACTGACAAGAAAAGGGCTGCAGAGAATTCGCCTCACACCATTCACTTGTCATCATATCCCGTGCTTTGCACAGATTGGCATAATTTAGGGAGGCAAGAAAATAGGCCAACTACGGCAAAATACCGCAGGCTCGTCCCAAAGACCAATCAAGACAGGATGTAAGAGGTACAGATAAAGCACACCTCCAAACACCTCCCGAGAGATGATTTTTATCACAGGCTTGCAAATGATAATCCAAGTAGAACTTGTAGTTCCAGGTATATCAGCCCTCTTTAAAATAGTATAGAAGCACCTCCAATTTCTCACGTGCTCTAGAGTCACACTGGACTACGAGAAGGGTCAAGAGCTTTCTATGCTTCCCAGGACACTCTGCCCAGGTCCTGTCTGCCCCTCAGAAGCCTACAGCCTCTCCTCTGTTAGGCGATGCCTGCCTCTGTGGACCCCAAACGTTTCCATCCCTGGGCTCTAATACTACTTTGACTTGTTTTAAGTTCTGACTGCACAGGGAAATGCTGGACCACACCCTCCCATCGGGATTCAAGGGGTCACTGCCAAGGTGAAACAGAAGCAGGAGGGAGCCCTGGCTTTGAAGACTTAACCTGCTTGGTCCCAACGCTTGACAAGCAATCCCAGAGCTGGTGCCGGTGGTGGGGGCCACCGTTTACGACTACGGCTGAGGAATGCATTTGACTCAAGCTCCTCAGGGCTGGAGCGTGGAAGGAAAGCTGCATCACCTCGGTTGAGCACAACATCGTGGGCCCCACACAGCTTAGCTGGGCTGTCCCGATCGCCACGAGCACATGAACTCTCATCAGGGTTCAGACGGGGCATGTAGGTTTCAGGCATGCTTGATGGCCTTTTGTGGGGGAAGCCCTAGGCTATAAGTGGTACCAACAAATTCTGGGCTTTGTGAGAATGTTACGGGGCCCTCTCAACATGCAGGGATACCACCACCCCTGCCCTACTCCACCCTCTAAGGTCCTGCCCACCCAGATCCACGCATACGAGTCCAGGGCACCCGTACCTCCCCTTGGCTTCACACAGCATTCTGCATGCTTCCTTGCTCTCATATAAAACCCCATGTCTTTGTCCTGCGTTCCCTAAAGTTACAGGAGACCCTTCCTCCTCTTCTCTGTTACAAGGGACTCTGCAACCTGGGGGTACTTAGGGATTTTTCTATTTAATAAAAAGGGCAAAATAGAAGACAAGCTGGCAGACAGAAATCCCCTGTGGACTGAAGCAAGGTCACGGAGAAGTCACCGTGAGGAAATGATGCCTGCCGGAAGCTGTATGTATCTCTAAGCAAATAAAGGACGTTTGTTCCCGCGGCTGCTAACACAACGACCCCTGGGACCAAAAGAGCCTCCCAGCCTAAGTCTTATATATTTTTAATGAAAAATTGCAAATTAGATTAGCTTAATTTGACCACATCTGCCTTTTTAAACAAAGGAAATTACCATTTTAATAGGAATACCAGCTATTTGTCTAAGGATAAAAGGTCCTTGCGAGGTCTGCTTTGCCTGTTCTGTTTCCATTTTTAAAAAGAAAAGAGAAAAAGGGCATCAGAGGGCAGAGGGCAGCTGGTCAGGCTTGAAAAACACACAGTAGTTCTCCTGGTGAGCATCACAAAGGGCAAACACCCGACAAATCCCGCTTCCAGAGATGTTCTCAGCCACCAGCGGCAGCAAGGGCTTCTCGTGTGTTCACGCTGCCTGTCTTGATTGCCTTCGGCGAAGCTGTACAGAGCCCCTTCTGTGTGCCAGGCATGGTTCTGAGTGCTGGGGATTCAGCAGAGATCAGGGCACTTTCCAGAGGAGAAATGCAGGAGAGAAGCCAGAGGTCAAGTGCCTGAACAGAAGCCTGGAGTTAGAAAGGAAGGAGCAGGTGGGAGAGGGGGGTCGAGCACTCCAGCTAGAAGGAACAGGGTTGGTGGGAGCACTGGGGGAGGGCACGGCTGGACGGGGCCGAGGGGCCGGCAGCAACCACAACATGAAGGGCAGCCAGCATGCAGGCCACCTCAAGGAGCGAAGGCTTCATCCTGAGGGCATGGGGACCATCACTGGTTTTCTTTTCAAAAGATCCACTGGTTGCTGTGGGGGAGGTGAGCAACCGTGAGAGAGTTTAAGCAAAGCAATGATGCTGCCGCCCCGCGTTTGAAGGGGGCTCCCTTTCCCCCCAGCCCCACCTAACCTCAAACCCAGGCACGGAGCTCCCAGATCGCTTCCACCAGTCTCCCCCTGCTGCTCTCTGCGGCTAATCCCCCCCTCCTCTGCCTGTCCCTGATCTCCATCCCTCATGTGTCCCCCCCTGGGATTTGCACCCTCGATTAGTTCCCCTTTCTCAGGCATCCTCCATCACCCCCAACCGTCTCCTCCTGACCGCCCCCCAGCTCCGTGATGTACAGGAGCCCCTGGCACTGCCACCCACAGTGGTCCTGGCTGGGTTGCCAAACGCCCACAGCACAGGCTGTAAAGTGGACACGCGAGTCCTGTCCTTCTCAGTCATTCCACCCGGGCAGCAATGCGACCTGCCTTCTGCTTCCGCAGCTTGCCTGAAAGGTGCTCTGCTCAACACCTGCAGTGACCTCTGCATTGCCAAATTCTGTCACTCTTCTCAGTTTTCTTCCTCCTAATGGCCTTCCCCACTCCAGACCACAGACCAGCCCTCCATCTTGAAACTCTCCTCCATCAGTCTGAACGGAACAACTGAATGGAAAACACGATTCTACCCGTGTTTTCCATCTACCTTTCAGATCACCCCTTCACTGGCTCTACTTCCTCTTCCTACTGCCCAATGCAAACTGGCCTCCAGGCTCCACGGCCCTTTACAGTTCCCTGTTCTCGGCCAGACCTTGTAGGACCACCGCTTCACCACTGCTTCCACTCACCATCCACAGACATCCACCTTCATCTTGACCTCAGCAACTTCAAAAACCACAACCCCAAGACCTCCCTGGCGCCCCAGTGGTTAAGACTTCGCCTTCCAATGCAGGGGCTGCGGGTTTGACCCCCGGTCGAGGAACTAAGATCCCACAGGCCTCGGGGCCAAAAAACCCAAAACATAAAACAGAAGCGGGCTTCCCTGGTGGCGCAGTGGTTGAGAGTCTGCCTGCTAATGCAGGGGACACGGGTTCGAGCCCTGGTCCGGGAAGATCCCACATGCCGCGGAGCAACTAGGCCCGTGAGCCACAACTGCTGAGCCTGCGCGTCTGGAGCCTGTGCCCCGCAACGGGAGAGGCCGAGATAGTGAGAGGCCCGCGCACCGCGATGAAGAGTGGCCCCCGCTTGCCGCAACTAGAGAAAGCCCTCACACGAAACAAAGACCCAACACAGCTAAGTAAATAAATAAATAAATAAATAAATAAATAAATAAAGTAGCTATTAATTTAAAAAAAAAAAAAAAAAACCAGAAGCAATAGTGTGACAAATTCAATAAAGACTGTAAAAATGGTCCACATCACAAAAATCTTTAAAAAACAAAACAAAAAAAACCCAAACCCCAGCACACAAAACACCTTTCATCAAGTTTTCCTACTTCTGTCAAGAATACTAGTCCTATGACTAGAACACTCAGTTCTTTCCAGAACTTTCCTCTTTTCCTCTATAAACTGTTACCACGTCTTAGCAAATCTCCCTCAACAGCTACCAGGATGATTCCTGGAGTTACAGCAAAGGCTGCAGGCTCTGGAGACAGACTGCACCGGGTCACATCCTGGTACTGCCACTAAGGAGCTGTGAGACCTTAGGTAGACCAGCTGCCTCATGGCTATGCCTCAGTTTCCTGGTCTGTAAAATGAGGGTGATGTAAGTACTGAGTTCATAGGATTGTTCTAAGCGTTCCAGGTGATAACACAAAGCATGTGGCACGGCATGTGATAGCACACAGGAAGAATTCAACTAACGAAAGCCGCAGTTATTAACTCAATTGTCCTGGTTCACCCCTTCCTTTCCATTTCCTTCTACCTCTAGGCCCATACTCGGATTATTCCAATACATACTGACTTGTCTCCCTTTCTCCAGCCTCTTTTCACCTAAATACATGCCAAGTACCTCTTTCAGATTTACCTTTTGAGGTCCCACTGTTATCGTCTCATCCCCAGTTACCGACAAGATAAAGTCCAACCTCCTCCTCCCAGCACGCGATGCCCTCCACCCGCTGTACACAGGCAGACCCAGCCCCCAGAAACCCCATGCTCCCTCCACACCTTTGCCAAAAACAGCCTGTGTTTAAAACCTCACTCATCTACAGGCACATGATAGAATCCTGTGCAACAACTAAGAAGGGTAATGAGGATAGAGACTGCAGTACATCAGGTGCACTAAAGACCCCGGCTCCTCTCTCCTCCCTACATCCACACCCTTGATCATACAATCTTGTTTCCCTCACACTCTGTCCCTTGACCCAGCCATGTGACTTGTTAGCAGACATGACACAAGCAGAGGCTTGACACAGCACTTGAGCATTTCAGTTTCTGCTCTTGTGCCTTGGCCATGACCATGAGAACATGCTTGACCTAGCTGCAGGGAGGTGAGACACGTGGAGTTGTCCCAGCCAAGGCCATCTTAGATCAGCGGACAGCCAGAGGACCCACAGCAAGCAACACCGGCCAAGATGAGCCCGGCCCAAGCCCAGCTAACTGCAGGTATCAATGCTCACTGATGCAATAACGCTCTGTCGTTGTTTGACAGGCAACAGATAACTGATACATGTATTAACCAGCATGGAGAAAAGATCACAGCACATTACAGAGGGAAAGTGACTGACAGCAAAGCAATAACGTAGAGCACAGCTGCAGCTGAGAGAGTGAGTGTGTGCCTGTGCTTAGATTTACAGGAACTGACACAATTGCAGTATTTATTTACTTAACTGTCTCTCAGCCTAGACGACTATGTCCTGGAGGAACCACATTCACTATGTTTACCATTATAGATTGAAGTGCCTAACTCCAGGCCAGGAAAACTAGTATACTCTGAATAAATATTGTTAAATGAATAAATGAGTGAATTTCCATGTATGTGCATGCGTTCAAAGGTCCAGAGGTTTTACACCAAATGATCAAAAGTGGTTATCTTCAATTGCTTACACAATTGGTGGTATGTGTTTTAGGTTTATTTTCTGGTTTTTAGTAAAAAGTATTCTCTATTCTTCTACAATTAACATGATGATTTCTATAAAAAAGGACTAAGAGTTCAAATAAAATCCTTCAAGGTGAAGACCCTGGATTCAGGGTAGAAGCTGCCTCAGTCAGCTGACCAACCCCCCAGGCGATGCCCTCCTTCTCCCAACTCTGTGTTTGCTGTCATCCATTCTCACATATTTAATTTGCTTTTTTATTGGCAAAGATCTTGTTTCCATGGGTATATAGCAAAATTCTTAATAATAACAGGAGTTTATAATTTAACCCGTTTAAACACTACAGTCCCAGAGCAGTTATCAATCAAGTTTATTTAAATTAACACATGAGCATATTGGATTCTCACAACAATGCTGAGAGGCAGAAGGTTCTAGAATTACTGACCCTATTGTACTTATGAAGAAACCGAGGCCCAGTGGATTGTCTATGATCACGAAGCACAGAATTAGAACTCATCACAAGACAAGAACTGGACCTCAAATCCTGACTCTCTCCCCACTGCTGGTTCAGCACCCTCACGGCCTTCACCCACCACAAAGCTCGTGACCACGAGAACAACCTCCCTTAGGAGATCGGGTATGTATCGCGTCCATCCTGGCACGCCCTCACCCGGCCCACTGCCTCACATACAAAAGGTGCTCAATAAATGTTCCCTGCACTGAACCAGGCAGCTGAGCCCAGGGAACTGAGGAGGTCAGCTCTCCTCGTCTCCTCCTCTAGAGAAGGGTGTTACCAAGTCAGGTGGATTCAAGATGGTCTCTAGAGCAGAGGGAGACTGTAGGGCTCACTGGGTCTGGCAGCCCTTAACTTGAGGCCCACGGATGGGCTTTGAGAGGTCCACCAAGCCATGGCGTTGTGTGAAAAATACTTTTTGGATGTGTGCATGTTTTTCAGGGAGAGGGCAAAGCATTCATCTGACTCTCAAGGGGAGTCACCAACCCCGCGAAGCTGAGGCCCAGCAAGATGCAATGACTTCTGCCCAATGGCAGTTGTGGTCGGTGGGCAGAGCTGGGGCCAGGACCCAGGCCACCTCACTTCTATCATGGGGTATTCTCTTTCTTACAAAGTGCTCACCATGTGGCATATTTATGCCAATGTCATGGTCCCTGAATGCTGCATTTCTACAGCTTAGAAGGATGGTCAGACAGGTTTATGGCTTTATTGGATTCTGTTTTCCGCAGACCACAATTTTTTGTAATGGTAAAATATTTCTGACGTGATCTGGATCCATTCCTTTCCTTCATCAGCCATCCATACAAATGTCAAGCATGCCAAAGTAATTTTCTTTAAAATGATTTATCAGCCATATGAACACAAGTCATCCCATCTGATCTCTGAAATTAAAACCACATTTCTCTTCAGAAGAGAATGAATGTGCAGTCTTGACAAAGAGGATGCACTTTCATCAGTCTGGGATGAGCAGGTCTCTGTCAGGAGGCAGAGTGGTAAACAGGAGGGCACCCCATCCAGGCCTGCCATCTCCCCACATCCCACGGCACCACGTCTGGCACCCAGTGCCCGGTGACTCCTTCCCAGGGCCGACATTTAACAATGACAACCATCACGCATCTATGGCCAAACTGCAGGCAGCCGCTACACTGTGAGTGCCCTGGAAAACAGGAGAAGGCAGGACTATATGATGGGGTGAGGTGGCTGACAAAGCAGAAATAGCGTTCCTACAATGCAGCTTGACAGAGACACAAGCTCAGCCCCTGCAAAGCCTTGGGGCTAAATTCTTGGGAGGTGAGGAGGTAAGCCCAGGGGGCTAGTCCAAAGGCATGCTGCTAACCTGGTAGGATTCTATCCTGGGGGTGCACTTGTACCCTGAGAAAAGCCTGGAATGTCAACCAGAGGTCAACCACTTAGTTTGCTTCCAAAAGGATCCCACACCCCACATCACCACGTGACGGCTATGATTTCCTGTTTTTCTTTGGTTTTTTTTTTGTTTTTTTAACATCTTTTTTGGAGTATAATTGCTTTACAATGGTGTGTTAGTTTCTGCTTTATAACAAAGTGAATCAGTTATACATATACATATGTCCCCATCTCTCTTCCCTCTTGCGTCTCCCTCCCTCCCACCCTCCCTATCCCACCCCTCTAGGTGGTCACAAACCACCGAGCTGATCTCCCTGTGCTATGCGGCTGCTTCCCACTAGCTATCTATTTTACATTTGGTAGTGTATATATGTCCATGCCACTCTCTCACTTCATCCCAGCTTACCCTTCCCCCTCCCCGTGTCCTCAAGTCCATTCTCTACTAGGTCTGTGTCTTTATTCCCGTCTTACCCTTAGGTTCTTCATGACCTTTCTTCTTTTTTTTCTTAGATTCCATATATATGTGTTAGCATACTGTATTTGTTTTTCTCTTTCTGACTTACTTCACTCTATATGACAGACTCTAGGTCCATCCACCTCACTACAAATAACTCGATTTTGTTTCTTTTTATGACTGAGTAATATTCCATTGTATATATGTGCCACATCTTCTTTATCCATTCATCTGTTGATGGACACTTAGGTTGCTTCCATGTCCTGGCTATTGTAAATAGAGCTGCAATGAACATTGTGGTACATGACTCTTTTTGAATTATGGTTTCCTCAAGGTATATGCCCAGTAGTGGGATTGCTGGGTCATATGGTAGTTCTAGTTTTAGTTTTTTAAGGAACCTCCATACTGTTCTCCATAGTGGCTGTATCAATTTACATTCCCACCAACAGTGCAGGAGGGTTCACTTTTCTCCACACCCTCTCCAGCATTTATTGTTTCTAGATTTTTTGATGATGGCCATTCTGACCGGTGTGAGATGATATCTCATTGTAGTTTTGATTTGCATTTCTCTAATGATTAATGATGTTGAGCATTCTTTCATGTGTTTGTTGGCAATCTGTATATCTTCTTTGGAGAAATGTCTATTTAGGTCTTCTGCCCATTTTTGGATTGGGTTGTTTTTTTGTCATTGAGCTGCATGAGCTGCTTGTAAATTTTGGAGATTAATCCTTTGTCAGTTGCTTCATTTGTTAATGGTGCCCATTCAGAGCTCTGAAAGTCTCACCAGTACAAGTTACATTTCTTTGCAGCCTGTACTACTCCTCAATTTTTTGCAGCTTTGTCAAGGACTGCCTCAGATGAGACTTTTGGGTTCCACTATCCGGAAAGAGATGGAGATTTCAAACCTCAGGACCCAAATGCCCAAATGGATTTGGGGTTCCCCACTGCAATTCAGCCAGTTCTATTCCTTAAACTCCCTCAGATAAAAGCGTTGCCTCCACCAACCAACCTCCAACATGACCCCAGTATTTACTCTTGAGAAGTAACAGAGAGAATACTTAGAATAGGTATGAAGTTACCATAAACAAATCCAATTTGCACTGTGTTTTTCTAAGTATGGCACATACATCACTGAGGATTTTAAGAACTACCCAAATTTTTTTATTTGTATAATTTGTTATGTGTATTAAACCTGTGGTTTCACATGTATTATTACTTAAGACTAAATTGGAGGGAAGGGAGAATTGCTTTAAAGAAAAATATATTTTTAAATAAATTCAAGTATTTGGAGATGGGGCAGAAATCAGGACAGTGGTACCCACAAGTCTGGGAGACACAGGACTGGACGTGAGATGGGAGATCCACACCCGCTGCACCTGCAGCCGCCTATGAGCACACACAACAGCTCAGGTGTGATGAGGAAGGGCAACCAACATTCTCTGAGCACCTACTCTGCTTCAGAAGCCTTTCATGTGTCATCTCGTTTAACGTTCATAATGATCCTGCAAGGATCAAGTCTCCTCACTTGATACTCAGAAGAGAAACACAGAGAGGTCAGGCAGCCATCCAAAGTAACACACTTATTAATCCCAAGGGTATGAAGTGGGTCACCTGGCCTGGAAATGTGGTTGGACCAATGCACTGCCACACAAGAGAGGGCACGTCAGCGGTGAGTTACCCCCTTCCACGTGGCAGAATAAGAAAGTATTATATAGCATTAAGAATGTGCTCTGCAAAGAGCCTTACACTTTTATACTTTGAGCTTTTCAAACCATGTTCACATCCATCAACAACCCCTTACCTTAAGTATTACTTTCATTTAACAGAAAAAGAAAACAAGCCCAGAGATGGTGAGCAAGTTGCCCAAGGTGACCCAGTAAAGTAAGCAACAGAGGCAGGAGCAGAAATGAGGTTTCACCTCGAGCTTTCTCAGCCTTATCTTTCTAACTAGATCATAAGCTCCTAAGGATGGGGATCAAGCCATTCCTGCCACCTCAAGCTGCCCCCCTTTCACACAGTCAGCCCTGAAGGAGGTGAGGTTTACTCACTGTCCTCTCACTCATCGCAATGCCTCCTTCTTTTCCTTGCCAACCCGGAGTCAAAGGGTGGATCTGGCCTGTCTGTCCAGTGTGAAGTTATAGTGACTGAACACGTGGGCTCTCGAGAGAAACTTCCGAGTTCAGGTACCCATTCTTGACCTTCGGCAAGTCACTCACCCTCTCTGAGATTCAGTTCCTCCTCCATCAAGTAGAAATAACATCAATGCCTACTACCCACGGCTGGAAGGGGTCCAACTGAGAAAATCGGCAGGAATCATTCCACCTGGCTCTTACACGTTCTTCAGGACTCATCCCAGACATCACCTCCTCCACGAAGCATTTTTAGACACACCTGCTCTCCTGCCCACAGGGGCTAGTACCACACCAGGCATACAGTGAAAGCTCACTAAATATTTAGCAAGTGAATGTTTAATGAGAATTTCCAAAAGAGAAGAGAATCCTCAGAGACTAAAAGAAGGAAGAGGAACTACTGAAAGGGTAGTGGGAGGGTCGATCTTCGGGAGCCCGGGGAGCCTGCCCAGGAAACCCTCTCCCCGCCAGCTCCCACAGTGCAGGGGGCTGCCTCTTTCACCCACACGGGGGCCCGTTCTGCTACCTGATGGCACTTTCGGTGAGACCTGCCTGCAGTTTCCGGGTATGTGCAAACCTCCGCGAGGCAGTCTCGTTAGCTGATGGGTCGTGACAAGGTGGCACCATGACAGCAACTCGTGCCTTTGAAATAACTGGTGCCTGGAGACCAAGTGTTCGGTCCAAGATAAAGTGGCACGAGGCAGGTCCCTGTCACCCCAGGAGACAGGCCAGAGAAACCTGAACTGCCATCCATCCTTAGCTCCCCCAGGAAAAGCAGAACTTAGCGTGACTGTATCTGGCATTAAGCAATGTCTCTGGCCTTGGATCATTAACTTATATGGCTCACAAAAGTACATCAACAAATCTGAAATATTTGCTTAATTTACCTTTGTGCCCCTATCCCTTCTAGCAGTTTCTGATAGGATATGCAGAACACTTCATTCTCTAAGGAAGACAGAAACAAATCTTTGGGGAAATCATGAGAGTAAATAGAGGAGGAGTCACCTGGAGACCACAGCTAAACAAATACCCAACAAATCTAACTGATGCTCTAATTTGGAAATCTGGCAGGTTAACAGGGTTTTATGGCGATTTTATGGATATTATTTCCATAATTTCTTGCTCGTTAAGTGATCAATAAAATCTAATACTATAGCACCTGTTTATTCTTGAAAAGGAACAAGCGGCATGAAAAACACCTAATGATGGATTCCAAATGCACCAACCTGCGGTAACCTGGAGACCACAGCAGGAAAGAGAGACCAACCTGGTGGGTACACCGTGCACCAAACCGTGTGGCTCTCCCAACAAACTGACACTGCAGGCAGCTGGGAAAACCTAAGACAGCCAGAGGTTTTAGCCAAATGAATGGGTGGGGGAGGGCCATCTGTGTACCAATGACACCATCCCAAAGGGTACACCTTGGAAGGCAGGGAGAGGATGCATGTCACTTGGGAGATGTGCACTTATCATCAACATTTCAGTAAACTTCTTATTTTCCCTAAAAGTTCTATTTTTCTGAAACACAGCAGCCCACGGAGAATGCTGAAAGTGATGCCCAAAAGTGTTTGAAATATAGCAGGGGTGGAGATGTCAAGGAAAGGTTGCATAATGTAACCATGATAACTAAGAGTTATTGAGAGTAGGGCATTGTGTGCGGCAAGCAAGAGCTCTTTTAATTCTAGCAAACCTACCAGGGAGTATCCAGAGTCCAGGTTCTTCACTGCTGGGCTATACTGCCTCTTTAAGTATTAAAAAGAAAGAAAGAAAGAAAAAAAAACTTGTGACTTTGTCTCCAGCATTGAAAAATGATTCCGTGCAGAAGCCCACCACCATAGCAGCTCCCAACCGGCTGATGTCCGGGGTGAAAACCAGACCATTTGCACTGGAAAGGGAAGACCCCACCAGCAACAGAGGAAAGCTTTGTGTAGGGATTAACAGTCGACTTTTCCAAACTGTATTTTTCAAATTAATATAAGTTATTTTAAAAATTATTTTTAATAAAGAATAAAGAGATCACAATACTTGCTAACTCTGGGGGAGTTTAACTAACTTCTTTTCTGACTCACTATCTCTGAGGTCAAAATCCCCCAAAATGAACAGAATTACTTCTCAATCTCTCAAAATTGTCTGTCCTGAAGCAAGTCTCATCCACTGAACTACAAATAAGCTGGCTCATCTGCAAAGGCCTGGTTTCCACACATGGACTTTAGGATGACCGTGGTCTTCTCACCTCTCTGTGGGCAGCTGTGGCCATGGACCCAGCCACCTCTAGCCAGCTCAGGCAGTCACCAGGCCACAGGGTGGAAGAGGACAGTGTCCCACACGCAGCCTGTCCCCACAGGCAGAGGCTGCACCTAGGAGCCTACTGTAACCCCAGCCAGCCCGCAGGTCCTCATGACACGTGCAAGTGACTCACGGAAAGATCCTCATGACTACCGGAGCTTCCACTGAGAAAAGGCTCAGGCCAGCTCTGTATGAGAAGATTCACAAACAGACTAGGAGACCACTGAGGTCTGCAGGGAAGCTACGGGGAGTCTGGACCCCCGCCTGTGCCCAAGACATGCCCCGTCCTGCCCTGTCCACCCTATCCGGCCACAACAGCCAATCTCCAAGAAACACTGCATTTCCTAGAAAGGAGGGCCTTTGACTTACAACCTATTATTCCTACTTGGAGGGATCAAGAGGAAGAGCTTTTACCATAACTGGTCTCTAGGGTTTCACAGATAGCATGTGGGTTGAGCACCATAGTGGCCAGGACCCCTTAGCACAGCACTCACAGTTTCAGAGGGCCCTTGAGAAGACTTAAGCTCTGCTCCCAGCCAAGGAGCTGGGTGCTGTGTGGGTAAACACACAAGCACAGATAGTCCCAAGAAAAGCTGGCAAAGAGGGAGGAAAAGAGTGGATCAAAGAGAAGAAAGGAAGTCCAGCCCCAGAGAAATCAGGGGTGTTCCCACTGCCCAGAGGGAGATCCTTCCACAGCTGCTTACAGACTTAACCAGCAGAGCATCTGCAGGAAACCCCTCCCCGACCCATCCCCTGGTGTCCTGCCTTTCCTAGAAAGAGTCAGTGGATGGGGCAGGGCAGAGGGAAGAGAGAATCTGTCTCCCAACAGAGGCCACAGAGCACCCTGGCACCACACCCGACACAGAACCAGGGGCCATCCCTGGTGGTTCTAGTAGACCCGGTCATCAGGGGAGGTATACACCAAGTCCTACTCATGGAAACACTACAGCTGGAGAAAAAGCAGTAGTGCTGAGGGCGTTTATACATTTTCATTATTCTAACATGGTTAAGAAATAATCTAAAGCAAGGGGCTGGGGAAAGTTGGCAAAATGATAGCTAATAAAAACAAAATGTATCCAGTGCTAGTCACGTGCTGGCTCTACCTACATCATCTTATTTAGTCCTCAGAATGACCCAATGCAGCAGGTACTATTAACATTCTTGTCTTAAAGTTGGGAAACGGAGGTTTAGAGATTATATGACTTGCTCAAGGCCACATAACAAAGGCTTCTATCCATCTGAGATCTTAAGATTTGAGCCTCAGGTTTCTCTGGGAAGAAAGGGGCACTTTGAGAAAGCACATTTACTAGTGTTATCTCAGAAGCATGTCTATCTCCTGCCCGAGGAGCTCCAAGGAGCCCCATCTGTTCATGAAGATTTCACCTTGAGGCCAGCACCGAAAAGCCAGGGAAGACAGGTTATGAGTGCCACGTTGTCGTGTCTGGGAGAAAACAGACCCATTTATTTCAGTTCCCCTGAGTCAGAGGGGGTGTGCATTTGTTTCAGGAGAAGCTGTTAGGTTTCTCTTGGAAAAGCTTTTAGGAAAACGTACGACCACTGCAAATATTCTAGTTCTTGTGAGATTAATCTGCTTGTGGGCATTATAACAAAACAGACTTGCGCATCTCCCCCAAAATGAATTTAAATTATGGAAGAAAGCACCTCACAGGTTTGAATTTAGTCAGCATTTTTAAATGCCACTTTTTATTGACAACCATCTGGGGTGGGGATGAGGTGTGTTTTATGCCACTTGGCCAAGGTGATGATTGGCCCATATTATTTCATATTTGACTAATTAATTTTCTATCAGTAAGTACGAATGGAGGTGAAAAGCTGCACAACTATATTAGACACCACAGTGTGAATGCTGGGCTCCCAAAAGCAACCCCGGGGGTCAGAACTCAGCATGTCTCCAAGAGAGAGGACATGAAACCACACTGAGTAAGGCAGCACGTGGGAATCATGTTGTATTTCACTGAGTGGAAGGAAAAAGTGTCTGATCCCAAGAGGAATTGCTAATGGAAATATGAAAAATAAGAAAAAGTGTATTTTTAATGGTATCGATCCAGATTTAGGAAACAATTCGGAACGTTACATTGCAGGTCGAGAGGCCCAAGTGATTTTACCTGGAGGTTCTCCTTTAAAGTGGGAAATACGGTCAGTGTGGACGGAGACCTCATCAAAACTACTGATCCACAGCAATAAAGAGCTGAGATGTCCTCGGAGAGGGTCTAAAGCCACAGGATCATTTCATAGATGCTGATACTGAAGCCCAGAAAAATGTGCTAATGGTGACACAGCTGGATAAACTCAGAACTGGAGCCACCTACCTGTGTCCCTTCCCCTCTCCTTCCCCATTTCCCCTTTGCTCTGTTTGACAAGGACGCTGCCTCCTTCATGTTCAGTTACAGAGGAAAGGATACAGGAGTGAGAAGACCACATAGGAAACAAGGCCCAGGGGAAGCCCCGGAGCCCCGGCCCTCTCGCACCCATGCTGCCGCTTCCTCTGGCGAGCTCACCTTCCGGGCGGCAACCACTGAGATGGAAAAACAACTCCCCATTTCCATCATTCTTAGTTTCAAGCACCTTGGAGCTCTCGGAAAACACTCCACGATTTCAGCAACATCCAACCACAGGCACTGGTTACTATCTGCTGTGTGCCAGGCAATGTTCTAGATGCTTAGGATAAAATGGTGAACAAAACAAAGAGCCTTGTCATTGTGGAATTCACATCCTAACAGAGAGAGGAGGCATACAATAAATGTGTTAGAGAAAGCATCTAGTGTGCTTAAAGGGAATAAATACTAAAGAAAAATGAAAATGTAGAGCCAGGTACGTGGTGAAAAACTACAGAAGGTGGGCAGGGGTGGGATGCCATAATAAATAACATGGTGAAGGGAGATCTCACTGATAAGGTGAGATCTGAGCCAAGACCTGTAGGAAGTGAGGGAATTAACCAAGCAGGTATCTAGGAGAAGAGCTTCCAGGGAGATTGAGCAAAGCCCCTGAGGTCTGGCACATTCAGGGAACAGCAAGGGGGCCAGTAAAGCTGGAACAGAATGAGTGAGGGAGACAGAAGGCCAGCTCAGAGAGGTAACAGGAGGCCTGTAGGACGTGATGGGCCTGTAGGACAGTGAGCACTGTGGCCCTTCCTCTGGGAGAAACGGGGAGCCATAGCAAGGTTTCGAGCAGAGGAGTGACATGGTCTGACATGTTTTAAAAGGCCCAGTCTGACTCCCGTGCTGAGCACAGCCTGCGGAGCAGTGAGGATGCAAAGGAAGAGGAAGCAGGCAGAACTGCGGGCAGGCGTCTGCACTAATCCAGAAGCAAGATGTCAGCTCAAGCCCGGACAGGTGCAACAAGAGCTGATGGGCAGTCAACCACTGGGCAGTTATATCTACACTCACTCCGGTTGTAGAGTTGCAAACTCAAATGCCAAGTAGGGCCAAACTGATGAATTAAATAAACAAAGTAGATCCGGTGCAAACGGAGGTGCGTTGACAGAGAAGGTGCGCGTGCCCCATTGGAAGGGGCAGCCACTGTCCGCCAGCCAACTGTCTCCTTAATGGACCACGAGCCCCTGTGGCCGTGTCTGAGGATTTCCCGAGAGAAATAGGAAATCCAGATATGTGGGGGTTTGGATGATATCTTCTAATTTTTTAATGTTAACAACTGATTCAAATAACTTTTTTTTAACATAGTGTCCAAACAAAACACATCTGAGAGCTGGACTTGACCCATGGGTTTGTCACCTCCGATGCACCGATGCAACCAGTTTAAGTCATCATTGAAACACTGGCCAGCTAACATCTGAAGACTTACACTGCATCAGCACTCTCCACAAAGCTACACTTCCAGGGGCTTATGGTTTTTATCTTCATGAATACCCCATCAGTCACTTTGAACCTGACTGTAAATGGAAGAAGCACTGACAAAAGGAACCAGAAGGCCGAAGTTCTTTGAGGTAATGCTCTTAATAAATATTTGATAATTAGGAAAATAAAGACATCACAACCTCATCAAAGATGCAGGGAGCCTCTGTCACCTGTGGTGCTGGAAAACGTCATCAGAAACCTCACCTAAGACAAGTTTGTTACAAAGCGATGGATGCGGAGCTCAGAAGTTATCCTGAATGCAAAGAAGCTAATGTCTAAACCCATCACTGTTTAGGTCAAAAATGCAAAATCAACCTGCAATGATTCTGCAAGCATCCAAGGGAAGGAAGAGGGAAATCCCCTCATCAATTCATATAATTACTGACAACTCACATAATGAGCTTATTTTAGTCCCATAAATCAGCTGAGCTGTAAGTTACTATGTCTCTGAAAGGGGAGAGAAGCTTGAGGTGTGCACTGTGGGAGAAGGGCCAGAGGTGGGAAGCAGAAGGCAAAGACGGCAACTCTTTCTCCCACGTACTGCCCTCCAGGCGGCAACGAGGGTCTTCCCAACGGCAGCGTAGGGGCAAGTGCCACACTCCCACCCCAGTCCCATCCCTCTCACCAGGAACAAGCCAAGGAGCTGCCCTGGTCCCCGCTGGGCCAAAGGGGGTTCCTCCTGTTCCCTCAACCTGGGGCTCTCTGAGGCTCCAGATGTCCTCCCAGCAGCCCAGGGAGAAGGACCACAAGGGACAAGCCTGCTGACAAGGCTACCACTGCAGAGACAAAGGACAGAGACGAGTCTGGCTAATTCCCTTCCCAGTTTAGCCAAATACAGTAAAATTCCTAATTTGAGAGGACACGTATTTACTCATGGCTAGAAAAGGAAGCAAGGAACCCGCAGCTGTGCTGGGGATCAACCGTGAAGCCTCACCACGCCTCTGGGAACACAGACGGGGCGAGCAGAGTCACCCACAGGCTTCCTGCAAGAGCCAAGCCCCAGCTCTACTGTTCACCAATCTGGCCCCGCCAACTGAGAGGAGAGAGGAAACGGAAGCTTACGTGGCCGGGCAGTAGCCTGCCTCCATCACCCCTCAGTTCAGTGCCCCGGGCAAGCCGCTGCCCTCCAGGGTCCTGCCCCACTCCCGCTGAGACGACATCCACAGTTCCAGGAGGCAAAATGAGAAGATGCAGTCTCCCCACTGGAGGGGCCCAGCATCCTACGGAGGAGACTCTCCACAGACAGGAACCTGCAGCCCAGGGCCAGGCGTCCTCACCAACACAGCCTCTTACCAGGGCAGTCACACTCAGGAACATACAGAAGTGGCATCGGCCCTGGTGCTCCACGCCTGTGCCAGCCTGCGTGGGTGCTGAAGACGTCTGCAGGGAGGTATTAATTCTGGGGCTGAGGAGCATGCTAGACTCCAACAGGAGCAGCCAAGTCAGGCAGGAGTGGACACCTGCCCACCATCCCGAAGGCTGCCGACACGGCTGGGGGTCCCAGCAGATCACCACTTTCCTGACAGCTCTGCCGGGTCCGTGCCTGCCGGCTGAGCACGCAATCCATCTTGAGCACCGGGAGCCAAGGGACTGTTGCCATCAGCAGGAAGCCCATCTGGATTCAAGGCCTCTGCCCTTCTCCTTAGAAGGCTTCCAACAGGACAACTCTTCAGAATTAGAGGAAAACACCAGAAGGGCACAGAATACCTGCCAGGCACTGTGATAAGGGCAGAGCTCGCATTTTCCACTGATGTCTCCAAGGGAGGACCCGCAAAGAGGTTTTAGTTAGTTGCTAAGAACACAGGCTCTGACTTCATATCCCAGCTCTTCTACTTTCTAGCTGAGTGACTTTGGGCCAATGACTGAACTGTGCCTCAGTGTTCACACCTGTAAAATGGAAATAATTACAGTACTTGCCATGTTGGGTTGTTAAGAGGATTAAGTCAATTATTCAAGTAAGTGCTTCGATAGCCTAAGTATGAATGTTAGCTACCACTAGCTCCTGCTGTTATATCAATTTTACATTGAGGAAACAGAAGCTCATGGGGAAAAAAGTAATTTGCCTAAGGCCAAAAAGCTAGTAAGTGGCAGAGCTGGGTCTTGAACCGAGGTCTCACCCTTAACCACTGTGAAACACTAACGGCATCCCGGGATGCTGCTGAAACATGGTTGAAATAAACTCAGGGAGAACTAACAGCTTAATTATAGCAGTGAAGTATGTACTGGTATAGGACATAATTTCATGGTGTGGAAAAAGAGATATAAGATCTTTACTTCAACTCCACGGCTGTCACTTTAAACCAGCTCTCTTCCAAGGCGAATGGGCCATTTCAGAGCAATTGATCTTTTTTTCTCTGGGGAAAAGTGACAACACTGTGCTTTTCTACTTTAAACTACATTTCACAACTGGGGAGAAACTTAGGAAGAGACAGGAGCCAGAGAAAGGGCAGCAGTGACAGGCTTAACCCAGAGGGCAGGATGTTATAGTAAAGATTACACCTGCCTGGCACCCAAGCCCCTGGGGTTCTCGCAGGCATTTCTCAGGTGGTGCAGCTGACAAGGGGAAGTGGTGATTACTTTAGAGAACAATGCAGTGATCCCATTAGTAGTGACCCAGGGATACCTAAATCCTGTCCAAGCCCACCTTGCCCTCCTCTTCAAGGTCCCTGGGGAAAAAATATGACCAAAAAAGCACAAACTGCTTTCTTGTGTCCAAACCCCAACATAAAATACCAGTGACCCAGGCTAGACCACATAGAGAATTAATATCACCTGGGCTACGAAGAGCCACGTTCTCTCCCTAACATGAAACTGGATCTCAAGTTCTTCTGCTCTGCAAGAAAACAAGCCATTGTACACCTGCCAGCATCAGAGAAAAGGGACACAGAGATTACGAAAACATCTGAAACATAGATCACTCCCCAGCTTAAAACCCATGAGCAGCGTCCCCCATGCATCGAATGACATCCAACGTCCTGCTACCAAGCCACAGGCTCTGCAGAGTCTGTGCTGCTCGCCCGTTCTCCCACGTCTCCCCCTTCCTTTATTCCAACCACACAGGCCTCCTTGCTATCTCCCCCACCAGGCCCGGCTCTCACCAGCTTGGAGCCTTCACAAATGCCGTTTCATCTCCCTGGAAGGTTATTTCACTTCATCCTGATTTATTTCCTTCCTGGCACTTACGACTTTCTGAAATCATATGATTTGTTTTCTGGCTTATTGTCGATTTGCCCTACTAGACTGTAAGTCCCACGAGGACCACCACCTGTCTGTGTCATTCACTGCAGTGTCCGTAGCACTCAGAAGATATAACAGAAGGCAGAGTGGCTAGTCTCCCCCAGCTCCACCATGACGACAGGGGCTGGCTACCAGATGGAAGAGAGTGGGGTGAGGAGAGAACACAGACAGACAGGGACACGTGGATAGATGTCTGGGTTTCTCATATGGCTCAACCGTACCCTAAGTCCACTGATGTCCAAGAAGACAGACGAGAGACCACGCCCCTTTGCTGGGACCGTCATCACCTTGTAAGCTCCACCTCTGGAAACCAATACCTCCTAAGTGTTCTTGACCTTGAAACACATCATTCCTTGCCCTCCTCCTCAAGGATAAAGAGTTTATATTTGACTCCAATCTACCCTTAGAAAAAAGAAAGAAAAGGAAGAGGGGAAAAGCCTGGAGCTCCCAGCTGTGGCCAACACATAAGGAAGAGACTCTCCGGACCCCACTTACTTTATTTTTTAGACAGCATGACTTTTTTTTAACATCTTTATTGGAGTATAATTGCTTTACAATGGTGTGTTTCTGCTGTATAACAAAGTGAATCAGCTATACATATACATATATCCCCATATCTCCTCCCTCTTGCGTCTCCCTCCCACCCTCCCTATCCCACCCCTCTAGGTGGCACCGAGCTGATCTCCCTGTGCTATGTGAGACTGCATGACTTTTAAGGTCACTTGCAGCTCATACATTCTCTGATTTTATGTCATGGTAAAGGACACCAGGTAAATCCACCAAGGACTGATTCCCCTGGAAAGTGGAACAAGATGTCAAGGAAAGAACATGAATCCTGGCATGAAACAGACTGTGGGACATACCATCTCCACTACCCACTAGCTGTGTGGCCTCGGCCATGCTTCCTAGACTCTCTGAGCCTCAGAGTCCTCAACTGCAAAATGGGAGGATAAGCCCACCCTCCTCTCTGGGTGGGGGTGGGTAGGTGCAGGCGGTGGGTGGATAGGGCCCAGTACTATGCCTGACACACAGCTTATGGTCCATGAAAGTCAGTCCCATCTCCTTCCCAACCCCTTCTCCCAATATGTACCTTAGAATACAGCCCATCAGACTCCTGAGCAGGAACTTCCAAGTCTGAGGGGACCCAGGCCACCTCCACACCCCCAGAGTGTCATGACAACCCACCCCAACCCCATCCAGGAAATGCCAGACATGGTCCCCCACCTCCCCATCCTTCAAGAGGATTTCCCTTTCTTCATTCAAAGCCTGGAAGGAGACAGTACTGTTGAAACACCGAGAGGGTGCGTTCAAGTCCTATTTGTCATCCCCTTGACAGGAGGTATGTGCTTCAGAGCCTGAGGAGAAGCGCTGAACAAAAGCATGGGTTCAGAGAAATCTAGATCCACGAGCAGTGTACAGGGAGGGAGGCTGCACTGAATACACTGGCTTGAGGCTCCTAAACCTGCGTGGGATTGAACTGAAAGCCAGAGGACATCGGGGGAGGCAGTCTGGCCAAGTGATTCAGAGCACCGCTGGCCTCAGATCCCAAATCTGCCATGTCCTCGCTGTTTGTGCCTCTGTTTTCCTTTCTGTAAAATGGCACAATAGTGCCCATCCCATAGGGTCGTTGAAAGGGTTGAGGTGATGCACGTACAACACTCAGCACACAATAAATAACTATGTGGACAAGAGGCATGTAGCAGCTGCTCATGGAAGACTAGCTGTCGTGTTAGCAGTCACTGGGTTGGTAACACTAGTTTTGTTTTGCTTTCTGAGGTTCCTCTGTCTCTCTGTCAGTTTGAAAGGATACACATGCAAGTCCCACATTCACTCAATGATTCAACATCTATGAAGTTCTAGGCTCATTAGGAAGTGCTGAGCAAAAGAGACGTCTGGCCCTTGGGGAGCTTACGGGTGAATGGAAATGCAGTTTAGCTCATTTCAACATTTACCAGGCACCTCGTATGTTTCAGGCCAGGGCCAAGAAAGGGGGCTGGGGAAGAGACGCGAAGCTGAATCAGATACGGATGGTCTTGCAATGGACCCTCATGAGCTGCCTTCTCTCACCCTGTAACCTTCACTGTCCCCCTGGGTGCCATCACACCTCAAATCATCACACCAACACATTACTACCTTTTCAAGTCTTCCCTTTTTATACCCTTATTATCGTGCTCCTGAGATATGGCATTCACAGGCACTTAATCAAGGGGCTGGACTGGTTTATTACAACATCTTCCAGCTGACATATTTCCCCTTATCTGGGAACTCCACTGCCACGCCTGTTAGTGTTTAAAAAGACCTTTCCGAGGTATCATTTCCCTTGTTCCTGATGATGATTAACTTTCATAACTGATCAAGATGTTAGCAGGAACCAGCCTTTGGAAATTGGTGGCCATGGAGGTTTATCGTGACAACAGGGCCTTTTTAAGATGGTATGAGCAGGCCGGCTGCAGGAGGCGGGGAAAAGGCTGCTTTTTTTTTTTTTTTTTTTAATTAATTTTTATTGGAGTATAGTTGATTTACAGTGTTGTGTTAGTTTCTGCTGTACAGCAAAGTGAATCAGTTATACATATACATATATCCACTTTTTTAGATCCTACTCCCATATAGGTCATTACAGAGTATTGAGTAGAGTCCCCTGTGCTATACAGTCGGTTCTTATTAGTTATCTATTTTATACATAGTAGTTTGTATATGTCGATCCCAGTCTCCCAATTTATCCCTCCCCTCTACCTTTCCCCCTTGGTAACCATAAGTTTGTTTCTACATCTGTGACTCTATTTCTGTTTTGTAAATAGGTTCCATGCACCCCAATGTTCATTGCAGCACTATTTACAATAGCCAGGACATGGAAGCAACCTAAGTGTCCATCGACAGAGGAATGGATAAAGAAGATGTGGCACATATATACAATGGAATATTACTCAGCCATAAAAAAGAACAAAATAATGCCATTTGCAGTAACATGGGTGTACCTAGAGATTGTCATGCTGAGTGAAGTAAGTTAGACAGAGAAAGACAAATATCATATGATATCACTTATATTTGGAATCTAAAAAAATGGTACAAATGAACCTATTTACAAAAGGCTGCTTTGATCACTGCCTCGGTGGCTGCAGGGTCAAGGCCATCGGGCTCTGTTATTAGTTTCATTACCCCAGACAAGTTCAGTTTTGTGCCCGTTGGATAACGGGCCACAAAAACATCTCTGCTTTTTAACGGAGCCAACAAGTATTAGAGACTGAGTCCCACTTAGTCTAGAGCACATCACAAAGAGATGGCAAGCAGAATGGCCACTGCCTCTGCGGTCCATGGCCCTGAGCATGAGCTCGAGTTAGGAGGAGTGTGTGCCGGGCCCGTGCTCTGAGGGGCACAGTCAGAGACACCCCAGGCACAAAGGAGGGTGTTCTTCTCCCCTCAGAGGCCAGGATGGAGAGGAAGCAACCGGAGGAGGGAGGGAGAAGGGGTACACACGGCAGCAGTGGCAGAAATGCCGCCTGAGAAGGACACATACTCCCAGATGAGCACATCAAGTTCAGGGACCTCAGGAAAGGAAGTTTCCTGCCATTGCGCTTTGAATAAAAGCCAGAGTCAAGTCACAAATTCCCTTGCTCCTGGTACCAGTGGCAGCACGGATTCCAGCAGGAAGGTCCTTACCCGGTCCCTTCTTATAGACCGGGCACAGTGCTGGGGGCTACTGAGGATTCAGGGGAGAACAGGACAGCAAGGTCCCTGCCCTCAAAGTCCAGCTGTTACCGAACAAAAGTTTGCGTGCCCGATGCACAGTGAGCCCAAACAAACCAAAGCGTCGGGGTCTGGAGCAGAGAAAGGTTTACTGCAGGGTCACGCAAGGAGAACAGGTGGCTCGTGCCTCAAAAACCCTGATCTCCCCAAAGGATTTCAGCAAAGCATTTTTAAAGGCCAGGTGAGGGACGGGCGTCCCAGGGTCTGTGATCAGCTCGTGCACAATTCTCTGACTGGTTGATGGTGAGATAACAGGGTGGTTAATTTAACATTATCAATCCTCAGGTGCCAGTAGGTCTGTGGGATGTGTGCTCATGGTCATCAAGTAGTTAATTTCTTCCATTTGGTGGGGGTCTTAGTATCTGTAGAACAACTCAGGAAATGTGCATCAGACACGGTTATCTAGGTACTTCAGAGAGGAGCTACGGTAGAGGATATGGGGGAGGGATCTGTCCTGAGTAGGCCTTATAGGGTCCTGCTGGGGACACACACCAGCAGAGCACAATAGGCTGCTGTGCGAGAAGCTGGGAGACCTATTTAGCCCAGATCAGGATTTAGCCAAGGCTTCCCAGACCAAGGGGCCTCGGAGCCGGGGCCTGAAGGAAGGGCCGTGAGCATCCACAGAAACAGGGCAGAGCGGAGAGATGGGCATGTTCCCGGGGCAGAAGCCAAGACGGAGCGCACTGATATGGCTGGAGCAAGCCTGTGAGAAGGGCAAAGTGACAGTGATGGAGGCGGAAAGAGAGGTGAGGCCAAGTCACCCAGGGCCTTGCCTGGCTCGTTAAGAATCTGGGCTCTCTTCTGAATGCAACAAGGAGCCCTGAAGGATTTCAAGAACAATTAGGGCAATTAGATTGGCATTTTAAGACAGTCCTTCTGGCTAACTAATATGAAGTTCTGGAATGCACCCTGCACTGGCAGCAAGGAGGCCCAGGCTTCCGGCCCCTCTGCCGCTTGCCAGCTGTGTGGTTTCGGATGACTTGCCTCCCCTCATGAGCCTCACTTTACCATCTGTAAAATGGGGCTAAGCACAACCAGGCCCTGATGCCCTCACCAGGGCATGTGAGGCTCCAGGCACCAAATGAGAGCAGCGTGAACTGCAACGGGTCAAACCAATGCAACGGATGATGACAGTCCCCAGAACGCCCGAGTCTCACTTCATCCCACGGCTCTAGCCGTCTCCAGGAAAAAAAATCTATTTAGACCTAAAAACAGAAATAAGTGTTGAATGGGAGTTTCCATTGCTCTCTCCAGCCCTCACGTCCACAAGGAAGAGGAGGTCTGAGTGGCTAATGCAGCCACCGAGGAGAAAGAGGAACGTGGGACAAGAGGCACTCGAGGACTCGGTGAGGCAGAGCCCTTGGACTCCAGGTCACCCCCAAGATGAACAATCCACCCCAACAGCCAAGTGCTGAGGGAAATACCCAAATGTCATGAAGATGGAGTGAGCCCAAGGCAACAGTGCCCTTCTATATTCCTTCTCTCACCGGACAGTCATTTTCCAGGACCACCGGGTCTCCCTCAGCTCGGATGAAACTGTGCATTCATCAGAGCACAGATGCGCGCCCTGAAGACCCCTTCTGCCTCAGGAGCTCACTGACGCGGGGCCGGAGCGGAGCTGATGCTGCCATCCGAGCGCTGCCAGCTGCAGTGCCTTGCTCCAAGCTGAACATCTGGCAGCCTGTTGAAGAAGCTGGGCCAGAGTGAGACATTAGCTGGACTTCCACTCTACAGCTGGCGAGCCTGAAGAAGGGGACGCGCGGGAGACAGCTAGGTGTGGGGAGATATTCCCCAAACAAAATACACCACCCTGACATGAAGCAGTTAGAGAGCAACAGTATGGCTGTCCATTTTACTTTAGGGAGGAACACAGGGGAAGCACAAGGTCTCTTCCTGGAAAGCATCATTCCCAGACCAACAGGAAGAAACAGCACTGACACTAAGACCCCCGCCCAGCACAGAAAGAGGATAGACTCCCCCCCGCCCCTCCCGACTTCCCCACATCCGAGGAAGCCTGGGAACATCCGTGGAGTCTGCACTGGGGCCTGTGATCCAAGGCAGGGAGTGTGTGTTGCCTTTTCACAGGCCTCAAGCACGAGAGGTAGAGATGTCACCCCAGAGAAGAGCGTGACAAGGACACCAAGACACACGTGCAAGAATGGTCTCTGCCATCCTGGGAGGGGAGACAAGCGCAGGGGACCTAAATTTCAACAAAAACTTTGGAAAATAGAAGAGTCCAAGCACACTCTGATTAGATCTCTGTGTTCTAGCATAGAAAGCTGGCCAAAATCTAACGTTAGGTGGGGGGCAAAAAAAAAAAAAAAGTACTTTTGAACACAATGTGTATTAGTCAGACCCTATTTTTATAAAATCTTAAGAGTTCACTTTTTGGGGTGCTGTACCAAGAACTTATAGGCACCATCTCATTTAATCCTTTATGGGACAGGTATCTACTACTAATTCATTTTATAATTGAGAGCATGAGTTAAAAACTCTTAGTTTGCTGAATACAGAACTGCTTCCCACGGATCAGTGCAAGCAATTTTATTCTATCTTCTTCCCCCAGGATTATTCTTCATTCAAAAAGTACATATACACTTATGTATACACTTCATTCAAAGTGTACATACACTGATTCTCTTTTGCTTGTAGAAAAAACACCCACACACACAAGCAAAAAACAAACACATATACACTATAATCCATGATTTTACTAACTTCCCTTATTTCAAAAGTGACTTTGGGGACTTCCCTGGTGGTGCAGTGGTTGAGAATCCGCCTGCCAATGCAGGGGACATGAGCTCGAGCCCTGGTCCGGGAAGATCCCACATGCCCCAGAGCAACTAAGCCCGTGCGCCACAACTACTGAGCCTGTGCCCTAGAGCTCGCGAGCCACAACTACTGAGCCCACATGCCTAGAGCCTGTGCTCCACAACAAGAGAAGCCACCGCAGTGAGAAGCCCGTGCACCACAATGAACAGTAGCCACTGCTCACCACAATTAGAGAATGCCCATGTGCAGCAACAAAGATGAAACATAGTGAACAATAAATAAATAAATAAATTTATTTATTTTTTTAAAAAGTGACTTTGCTCTTAAACATTTTAAATAAGTCAATGGGTGAGTGGTTAGATGGTTGGAATTTATATTCACACATCTGGGTAGCCCCAGCTGATCTTTTCCCACCTTCCTGAAGGTTCTTCTTTGCCACACCTACTCACTCCTAGCTCCTGGAATGAGCTTTATCCCCCCTGGGCATAAATCATAGGCCTTCAACCAAGATCTGAGCTACATTCTTGGCTTCTCTGAAACCACAACCTTTGAAGAGAGCTGTGCCACACCCAGATCTCACAGTCTTATATGGAAATCTGCTGCCTCTAGACAAACTTCAGTCCCAAATACCTGAATAAACCTTTACCCCTCACAATCCTGAAATACCGAACAACTCATACAGAGCCCCTACCTGTTCCCATAAACAACCAGTTCGTCAATCACCAGGGTCCAACACGTGTGTGATGTCAACAGGCTATATTTACTCATCTCTGGACCCATTTGGTTTTTACAGAGATCATGCCCTGTCCACCCACCTGTTATCCCTAAATCCTGCCTCCGATTCTCCTGAGAGCAAAATTTGAGCACTCTGCAGGTCAAATAGCCTGTTTCCAACTAATGGTGCAAGAAAAGATCATCTGTAGACAAAGTATGAGAAATGATTCCAAATGGGAAGAAAACACAGAAAATGCTTTGTCCAACTCATAACAGTATGAACAAATTTAATATACAAAAGTTCATTCTACGGGGAAAGGCAGATCTGACTTCCTTCCTACCCCGACTCTGTTCTTTACAACAGTACCTGCAATCTCAGGCCCTTCCCCGTCCAGCAAGCCCCCTGGCTGGGTGAGAGGGGCGAGCAGGCCAGTGTCCCTGGGCAGTAAAAGACAGTGACCAAACATCCCTGTCCTTTGTCCCTAACCACCTTTCTCATTCCCCTTCTGCTGAGCCATCTGCAGGAAAATGTCAACATGTGCTGCAGGGAGAAAATGCATTTGCTAATTTATGTGCCGGGTAAATTCACTTATTCAGTAGAATAATAAAAATGTGACTGCTCACCACCCTTCCCTTCGAGGGTAAAGACATCTTTATTAATGACTTTAAAACCTGAAGAAACAGGAATGCTTGCTCTGTTTACATTTCCCTATATTAAACGGAAGACATTCTCTTGCTGGTGGCAAAACGTCAAAAATACCCTTCTGGTCATGATTTATTGCTAGAGAAATTTTATTAAATTGGGATGTGACTATGTGTCTAGCTATCAATTACATCACTGGAAAAAGAAAACAACAGAAATTTACATTTTCAGTAATTCCTGCAATAAGCGCTCTGTGTTCCTGGGAGATGTTAGAAAATATTTTCAAAGACCTCATATTTTAACCCCTAAGGTGCAGAGCTTCAAATGCTGCATATTCTGGTGCTAAAAGGAGTCACAGGTGATCCCCAGTATCCTCCCCACCAAAGCCTTACTAACTGGAGGACATTACATATCGTGCCCCGTGTGCTACAGCTTTGCTGGTCAACGATTGCTTGACCACAGACCTCCTTGATTCTGAATTTGGCCTGAACCCACAAATTAGCATTCAATTCAGGGCAGAGAAGCATTCAATTCAGGGCAGAGAAGCATTCAGATTTAGGAACTAGCACAGTTATAAGTAAACCAGAAAATACAGGCTGATGTTTTTAAGTCCTAATTTGAGGACTTGAGCCATTTGGGGGGGGGGTTCAAATTTCAAGTAGATAAGGAAAAAAGGCATTTCAGGATAAATAGGTATTTATGACTAATTCCTGGATTAGAGAAAAAGGCAAGACAGATAAACAAGGTCCCAAATGTTTTAAGATTCCTACCATAAAAGGCAGTCCTTTCCTACTACAAGCACACAGATACTTCTAAGTTGAATCAGTGCTACTGGTAAGCCCCTGGGCTGACTTTTGAAATACAATTCATGAGATGAGAAGAAGAAATCCAACCTGTGTGTTTGTGCAGCTGTTGAAGGCTCCTAACAGAGGGAAAAATTGTGATCTCTACAGGCCCAGGGTGGAGTGACTTACACAACAGGTAGGGGGAAAGGTCCTCTAGGATGAGATCAAGGTGACAGCTAGATCTTGCCTTCTCCCTCCACTATAAAGAATAGTGGAAACCACCTGGATCCCCCTCATGGGGTAAATAGGCAGTCATTCCTGGGTCCAGACAAGCCATTCATTACACCTCAGAAGCTCTACCCCAAGGATCAAGCCATAAAGCCACAAATGGGAAATCTCTAACTAGTCAGTTACCCAAATGAATCAAAATTTTAATTTCTTTTCATTTCATTCATTAAGAAAATTCATTTTCTTAGCCCAAAGTCTGGCAGCAAGCCCACCTTGCTTCTGGAAAAAACAAAAAAAACAAACAACAAAATAAAAACAAAGAACAAAGACACTGAACCACCATACTTGCTTCCCTGCTAATTCAACTGAATGAAAATTCATTAGCTAGCACACTTGATTGTTACCTTAGCAACCCTGAAAAATCACATATTCCTAAATATTCTAAAATCTCAGGTCATCTTGTTAACTCACAGAAATCTTAGCAGATAAAAACTATAAACCCACAGATCCAAGAAGCTCATGAACCTCAAGCACAAGAAACATAAAGAAGACTATCTGAAGTCACATCTTAATCAATTGCTCAAAACAAGTAGTAAAGAGAAAATCTTTAGAATAGCCAGGGGGAAAACAGATATGTCACACACAGAGAAACAAGGGCAAAGGAAACAAACAAATTTCTTGATTGAAACAATGCAAACAGAAGACAAAGGAGCAGTATCTTTAAAGATACTGAAAGAAGAAACTGTCAACCTAGAATCCTATACCCAGCAAAAATGGCTTTCGAAAATGAAGTTGTAATCAAGACTTTTTCAGACAAACAAAAGCTGAGAGAATTCCTCACCAGCAGACGTGAACTATTACAATAAATGTTAAACACTTCAGGCAGAAGGAAAACTATGGCAGATGGAAATATGGATCTACACAAAGATATAAAGAGCTCTGGAAAAGGAAACTACATGGGTTATCAGAACCAACACTGTCATATATATATTAACTGCTTTCTTCACAGTAATTATGTTATTGAACATATGTTTTAACCTTTTAACTCCTGCCTGTACAGTGTGGCTTTCTTTGACATTGCCTTGGGTTAAGCAGAGGAGCAAAAGTAGTAACTTCATATAATCCTGCTCAAAGATAACAATGTCAGGACTTGAGAAAATGTACTACTCTCCCTAAAGAGCTATAAAATGGGGGGAAATTAAATAAAACATACAGTGACAGAAGGAACCACTAACACACTGAAAAAAATCAGAAGGCTATCAATGATAACATGAATGAGAAACTGCCAAACACTTTTTGAAAATGGTTGTACCATTTCACACTCTTGGCAGCAATCCATTAGAGTTCCAGGTGTTACACACCCTCGCCAGCACTCCGGTATTGTAAGCCTTTTGAATGTTACCAAGTATAGTGGATGTGAAACAGTATATTATTATGGTTTTAATTTGCATTTCCCTGATGACTTATGGTGACATACAGAGGAACGGGGGAAAGGAAAAGAAAAAAAATTCTTGTTGGAAACAATGCAAAGGAGCAACATCTTTAAAGTACTGAATATCTTTGTCAATGAATACCTTTGCATGTGCTCACTGGCTATCTGTACATGTCCTTTTGTGAAGTTTTTATTCAAACCTTTTGCCGATTTCCTGACATGAGTTTTTAACGGTGACAAGGTCCCATACATTTTTTTTCTTTTATGATAAGTGTTTTTTGTATCCTACCTAAAAAATCTTTGCCTACCTCAAGGTAATGAAGACTTTCTCCTATGTTCCTTCTAGAAGCTTTACAGTTTTACATTTTACTTTAATGTTTAAGTGTGCAATCCATTTAAAGTTTATTTATGTGGTATGAGGTATGTTCATTTTTTTCCATATAGATATCTGGTTGTTCCAGCACCATTTGTTGAAAAGTCTGCCCTTTTTCCAGTGAATTACCTTGGCATTTTTGTTTTTAAAAACCAATTGACCATGTATGTAGAGGCCTGTTTCTGGACTTTCTACTCTGTTCCACTGATCTATAAGTATGACTCAGCAATTCCACTACTAGGTATTTACCCCCCCAAATTAAAAGGTATGTCCACAACAGCTTTGTACGTAAATGTTCATGGCAACCTTATTCATAATAGTCGCAAGCTAGAAATAACCCAAATGCCCATCGACAGGTGAATGGATAAACAAATTATGATATATCCATGCAATGGAATAGCAGTTAGCAATTAAATATAAAGTATCACTGATACACACTATAACATAAAGAAATCTTAAAAATATTATGCTAACAGAAAGAAGCCAGACACAAAAGACTAAACGCTGTATGGTTTCATTTATAGGGCAAACTGATCTACAGTGACAGAAAGCAGATCAGGTCTCCTGGGGCTAAGGGACTGATTACAAAGGGGCCAGAGGAAACTTACAGTAATGGAAGTGTTCTAAATCTCAATTGTGGTGGTATTTACATGGGTGTGTACATTTGTTAAAACTGAAACACTTAAAATGGGTGCATTGTATTGCAGGCAAATTTTTCCTCAATAAAATTGATTTTCAAAAAGCAGTCTTCACTGTTATCAGTATGGGCTTTCTATTCTAAAAGTTTACCCAAGAGTCTGTCTACATTCCTAAGTATCAAAGATCACATTTATAAAGATTCCGGGCTACCCCTCATTTCTAGCAACTATTTCTAGAATGCTTTCACAAGGCTAATATTTTGAACTGACACTTAAGATTGGACTTAGCACAATGGATGGCCTTACCTAGTGGAGAAACATTCATTACTAATGTACTTATTGATCTGCCCTGGTTGTTTATTTTCCAGAGTTCCATAAAGCCATTGGTATGGCAAAAGACTATGATGCCAGAGACACAGCAGAAATATTCAACACAAATACATCCCACTGCATAACACCTTCTGCTCACATGTGTATCTTCCTGTCTGTGCACCATGCAAACATCCTTCCCAACCTGCCCTGCAAAAGAGAATGACCTGGAATTTTGCTACCAAATTCACTTCCAAAAAAAAAAGAAATATGGTTTGCATTTTCTGAAGCAAACAGCATCCATAATGATGTTGATGAATCACAAATACAACTCAGCTCTGCAGAGTACAGAGGTTTGCCCAGGCTGCCATGTTCACACCCCAGCTCCTGAAGGCTGATGACACATCCTTTTCTTTTTTTTTTTTTTTTTTTTTTAAGACTTTGTTATGACCCCATGACTGCATGAGTTAGGAAATTGACTTGGGTGATCCTGATTTATTTTCCATAGCTGTTTTTTCAGAGTGTCATAGCTTTGTAGCACAGCCTGAAGAACATGTTTTTTAAGAGTCATATTGTTTTATAAATTTATTTATCTTATTTGATTTTTGACTGCATTGGGTCTTCGTTGCTGCGGGCGGGCTTCCTCTAGTTGCGGCAAGCGGGGGCTACTCTTCGTTGCGGTGCGTGGGCTTCTCATTGCAGTGGCTTCTCTTGTTGTGGAGCACGGGCTCTAGGCACACAGGCTTCAGTAGTTGTGGCGCGTGAGCTCTAGAGTGCAGGCTCAGTAGTTGTGGTGCACGGGCTTAGCTGCTCTGCGGCATGTGGGATCTTCCCGGACCAGGGCTCCAACCCGAGTTACCTGCTTTGGCAGGCGGATTCTTAACCACTGCACCACCAGGGAAGCCCCTGATGATACATCTTTTACCTCTAGTTTAGCCAAAAATGTATTGAAGGTACTCAAGCTGGGAAGTGCTTACCCCAAGCAGTGTCCTGTGTTTTACTAGGGAGGACAGAAAACCACAAAATAACATGGTGCATCTTCTCTGGAGCATGAATTTTACATGGAAATTTAGAACAGAGAAGATGTTTTTATGGTACAACAGTCATGCAATATTACAGAATAAAAAGCAATACTCACATAATTGGTTAAGATTTTTAAAAAGACACTTCCAAGACATTTCCTACGTTCAATAGCTGCTTCAGGTTCAATTCCAAAATCCTCAAATCCTTTTAGGGTATACATTCCCTCTTCTATATTGTCCAGAAAAAAAAACAATGCTGCCAGAAGAACCAGAGTATGATCAAAGCCATTAAACTGATAGAGATCTGAAAACCCAGGTCCTGGCACGTTCCTAGTCTCCCACCAACTCCGTCTACCCCAGTGCCTATGCAGGGTCAGGTGCCAGGCCCAACAGCCAGGACACCAACTCTGGCTTGGCCACAAACCTACATTACCATCTTGGGAGAACTACCAGGGTTCCTGCATCCATAAAATAGAGATGCCAATAGTACCTAGTTTATAAAGCATTGTGCAGTTCAACTGCCTGGCCTACAGTGAGTGATCAATAAATGTTAGCTGCCTTATCGTCACTGCTGTTTTATTATGGTTTTTAATTTCTATATACCACAGCACAACTTTTTTATATCAACTGCAATCCATTCAGTAATAGATGACTGACTATTCACCCTCAAATGCAGAGGGAATTCTGGACACCCAATCTGGAAGCACAGCCTTTCAGGAACTCTTACTCAGACACAGTATGCTCCCTGGAAAGCAGCTGATATCCGCAAAAGAAATAAAGACTCTTTTCTGGCTGAGCTTCAAAAGGTGACCTGAAGCGAGCTTTGGTGCTCAGTTTTGCAGAGGAGATGAGCTTAAGAACTAACTCAATCCTTCTGAACAAACATAAGACCAATTTATAACTTAGAATGCCCACTTACATATTCATATGCAACAGGAATATCTATGATCAAGAGCCAGCCATTCACCAAAGAGGTCCCTTCATGCTGAATGGGGCTTCCCAGGAGACCAAAGCACCCAGCAGAAGTCTGCCTTATAAGTACAGAATGAGAGCCAAGGCAATGGCATACTTTCAAAGGATATTTCTAACAATGGCAGCCTGATGAGTTATTCTACTACATTTCAAGGATGCTTCTACTTAAAGAATGTGGAGTGTCTCCCCTAGCAAAACAATGGAGAACTCTCATTACATGAAACCTGAGTTTCCTCAAACCTCATCAACAAAGGGGCCTTTCCCCACTGCCTGTCCCAACAAGACGTAAGACCTCTGACTTCCAGAAGTCTCATCCAGTTATTTCTAGGAATCTCTGGGAGCAAAACACACAAGCTCACACACAATCCTTCCCTGTCTGGCTCCCCTCTATTGCAACGTTCTACCCAAGCAGCACCTCAAGAGCATTGATTATCTCCACGAAGGATACAGTCTCCAAGGGCTTCCAAGACCACCAACCCAGAGGTGATACTACACTACAGCTGTGTGTGGCAGAGAGTGCCAGCTTCTCAGAGAAGCTTTCCCAGCCCACACCCCACCCTCACTACCTCAGTTCTCTCATTACATATTACATGTAATATACATTATATTGTGCTTTGAATACAATATAATGCATGTAAATAGATTATATATAATGTAATGGAAATAATTACATGTAAGAAAAATACATATAAACCCATTATATTGTACTTATCCTCTGTGGCACTGATCGCAATTGTAATTAAATACTTATTTGGGTAATCTTTAAACAGCTGTCTCCTCTGCTAGAATCTAAGCCCCATGAAGGCAGGCATGTGTTCAACTTATTCTGTGCTATGTCCCCGGTGCCCAGCACCTCCACACATGGTAGACACTCAGTAAGTCTAATTTGGCTTAGTCGATCCAGCACCCCCATGTCATAGATGAAAAAAAAACGAGGCCCAGAGAAGGGAAGGGGCTTTTCCAAAATCTTGCTATCTTTGTCAGAGCCATAGTTTGAACCCCGGACTCTGCAATCCTTAGCCCATACTGACACCTAAGTCGCTCTAGCGCCAAGAGATCGATCCACCCATAATCCAAAGGAGAGAATAAAACTTAAACTACAGAGACCAAAGATGTGTATTCAAATCCTAGATTTGCCACTTAAACCTTACAAGGCTGTGGCAGGAATTAAATGAGGTGATGTGTATACTGTGATCGGCATAGGATCAAGCACATATAACCTCTCTAGAGACCAGCTGTTCCTGGAACAACTTGTGAAGTGTGTTCTTCAATTCCCACATATCGTCTTGATCAGGCCAGAAGAGCCAAGTCCTTAGGAAGGCAGGAAAGCATCTCCAAATGAGCAGTGACTGTTCCCCCGCCAGGCAGCCAGCAAACAGTGTTGGATGAAGATGATAAACACAGGATACTAATCTTACCACACAGATGTGTGTTCAACAGCGGGCACACAGAGCCACGTGGCAGGTGATCCATCTTAAAAAGATGGCATTGCCAGCTAACTGATTTCTGCCAGCCACGTATTTATGAGGAATTTAAATTTTGATTCAAATGTACTCATAGCATCATTATTGAATATACCAAAGGCTCGATTTCCACATGGACAAACAAGACCATCCATCACCCCAGGTCATACTTAGTCAACGCCCAGACAGCCTCAGCCTCTTGCAGGAAAATCAGTGTCCTGGAAGCTTTTTCACCACTGGCATATTAAAATGAAGTTTCAGCCAGTTCTATAATCACCTATTTTTTTCTCATGATGTTTCAGGCCCTGTGCTAGGCCCCGGGGATTCAGCCATGATGAGATATAGCCTCTGCTCCAGGAAGTTCACAGTCCTGTGAACTATATTTACACAGTACTTCACAATCTACTAAGTGATTGCACTTCAACCTTTATCCATCTTTCCTTGTATTTTTATTATTATTGTTATGGCTTCTCTGGTCTGAGAACAATTTGACGTCAAGTTTGTTTCCGATTAAAATCAGGCAGAAGAGCTTAATTACCCTCATTTTTGGCTAAAGAATTCTAAGTAGGGAAGAAAAAAATCGATAGATTCCTCTAGAAATGTACAGTGTGGCAGACTGTTGAGTGGCTGTCCAAAAGCCATCGCAAACCCCCTTTTCCTTTGCTACCTCTCACAATAGAGGTTGAAGAGTCAGACACTTGCCCGCCTCCTTTTCACTGAGGGGTCACCTAGTTCCAGCCACTGCAACATTTGTAGGAATCTGTTCTGAGGCTTCTAGGAAAGCTTTTGGTCTGATTTTAAGAACAGACAGTCCCAGCTAGGTTGGCCCTAATCCTCATCGCTGTGTTCACAACACAGGGATGTGATGCTTGGAGCTGTAAGAGCCAACCTGCCAACAAGAGGCAACAAGCAAGTCAGAAGGGAAAGACCCAGAGAATCAGAATCATTCTTGTTGCTATTGTTGAGCTGCTGAGACAATGACAGCAGCTCTATCCCTTCACACTATTTATGAAGTAAGAAAAACCAAGCCCTGATTGTAAACCACTGTAGCAGAGGATTTCTGTTAACCCACAGACACACAGTCCTGGAATACATAGTTCAGGGCATGACTGAGCACATGCCTTTGAACCAGACACACTTGGGTTTATGTACCACCTCAGTCACTTATAAGCTACATGAGTCTGGACAGCTATTTAATTCCTCAGAGTTCAGTTTCCATCTTCTATAAATGAAAATACTACAACTACTGGCGAGAATGTAAAAGGGTGCAGCCACTATGGAAAACAGTATGGCGGTTCCTCAAAAAATTAAACATAAAATAACCATGAGATCCCACAGTTCCACTTCTGCGTATATATTTAAAAAAAAAAAACTGAAAGCAGGAACTCAAAAAGATATTTGTACACCCATGCTCACAGCAGCATTATGCACAATAGCCTTGTGCAACCCAAGCGCCCGTCAACAGATGAATGGATCAACAAAACAGTATACATACAAGGGAGTATTATTCAGCCTTAAAAAGGAAGGAAATTTTGACACATGCTACAATATAGATGAACCTCAAAGTTCTTTATGCTAAGTGAAATAAGCCAGTCACAAAAGGACAAATACTATGTGATTCTATTCATATGAGGTACTTAGAGTAATCAAACTCATGAGACACAAAGTAGAATGGTGGTTGTCAGGAGCCAGACGTGGGGAGAGGAATGGTGTCTCCATTTTGCAAGATGGAAAAAGTTCTGGAGATGGGTGCTGATGATGGGTCCTCTTAGTGTGATTATACTCAATGTGACTAAACAGTACACCTAAAAATGGCTACAATGGTAATTTTATGTTACATTGATTTTACCATAATTTTTAAATTAATAAAAATAAATAATAAAACATAACTTTAGAAAATAAATAAAATGCAAAAACCATCTTAATGAATTCATAGTTTGTCAGACCACACAACTGGCTGACTACCACCCTGGGTGAAGTCCAGCAATGCTTGCCTCCTTATGGATTTGTCCCAGACCAAAGGATCTAAAAAGTATTTCATTCGTGCAGCAAATAAAGACAACTACTCTCCTCTCTAGGACACCAGACATGAGTCAAATGGTTTCCTTCCCTGAGGAAGTCAAAAAGATATCCACAAATAGCCACCCGTAAGGGAGAATACACCTGTCCCCCAGAAAGGTAGAAACGATGCAGTTTTCAGAGGTCAGAGCCAATGCTCATGGCTTTGGAGTTTGAGGAAAGTTCCAAAGAAGAGATGGCACTGGAGCTAGACTTGGAGATTAAGAACGTTTATTGCTGAAACAGAAGTAGTTTTAAAGATGTTTCCTGCTAGCAATAATGGCAATGTGAGCAGAGGTAGGAGAGCATTCGTCTGGTTGGAGGTAATTGTGCATTAGGATGAACAGGAAAGATAAGAGCCAGACAAAGCTCCAAGCACCAGGAAGGAAGTCATATCTTTATTTCAATAGAGGACGCCTGAGATAAAGATGTGTGTTTGTACCCACAGCACCTAAGACTATTCTAAGCACAACTCGAGTCCTCAAAAACTGTCAACTCATTCAGTGGACTGCAGCATCTGGAGAGATGCTCCAAATGACTAGCATTGGTTATGAGAGTGGACAGGCCCCACTCAGCTGCCAAGACACCTCCTACAGTGGTACCTGGGCTACTTCCACAAAGAAAGAGGAGCCACTACAAGCACCTCCAAAGACCTCAGTTACTAATGGACACCACGGGCCAGTCCAAGCCCCCCAAAAGCCTTTAACATGCATGCTCCCAGATGGGGTCAACCCCACCAGACAGAGCAGGGCTTCCGTTCTAAAGGGAGACTGGCCCACCTTCCTCCCAGCTCAACACCAAATCTGGGCATCTGGCTCCTTGAGAGCACTGGCCCTTGTCCTTCTCTATATTGAAGGCAAGTAAACTACTGCAAATAACTGAGAGAAAAAAGAAGAAAAATGGATAAGGAGATCCAATGCCAAAAAAAAAACTCAAATGAGTCCAATTTTAAGAAATTATTTCAAAGTTCTAATTGCTGTAAGTGATGAAACAATTCATGACAGAAATTGCAATTACCAAAGAAATGATCTGTTCTGCAACGGCAATTTTAGTGACACTTATAACACACAAGAAATCATGAAGCTTAATTTTTTGAATTTACTGGGGCTACAGATGCCGTGTTGAAATCTAATTAAATAGATCCACAGAAACCGGCCAGCTGAAGAAATAGCAAACTTGCTGAACCGTGCGCTGGTTTTTAAAAGCAGTTCGTGAACAGCCTCCAAATAGGCAGTCAGTAATGATCTATCTTTCTTGCTCGACTGTCATTTCAAAAAAAAAAAAAAGAGAGACATTTCTCTATTGATCTTCAGTCCTTCACAATAGAATTTACTTCAACTTCTAAAACACATCCCTCATTCTAATGATCTTCGATAGATGACCAGGATAAGTGGAAACTCCCCCACTACTTACCTTTCAGGTCTTACATCCAAACTATCTCAGGTCTCAAGGAAGAAGGTGCAAATCATTAAGTGGTTGAAAAAAAGATTTCCTTCTTCAATTTCTTAAGAATGGTAACAGTCAAATATTAAGAGCCTCAATAAGTTCTGTAATTCCTGAAATCTCAATGAATTGCTTCTTTAGATACTAAGTAATCCATGAGGACAAGATTTTCATTAGGAAACTAGTAAATGCTCAAAGAAAAAAACATAGAAAGCACATAAAGGTACAAAAAAGAAAATTAAAATCACCAACAATCCCAACAACCACCATATTTAACCACAATTAACATTTTGGTCTCTTTCCTTCCAATGTATTTTCTAAGCATACATATTTTTTATCACAATGTAAACATGTTATCAATATATTTATAGTCTTATATCCCATTGTATCATTAAACATTATTTCAAGCACATTTAACATAATTTTTTAAACAATACCCTATTTCTGCATTTATAGTTTGTTCCCAAGTTTTAAGCTTTCATCAGTAAACTGATTCATATCCACTTACATAAACCTGTATCTGCAGCTCTGATTCATTCCAAGAAGGATTCTCAGAAACAAACTTCTGGGACAATGTTCATTAACTTTTTAAGGTTCCTAATAAGAAGAGCCTAATTGCTTTAACTAAAAGTTATACCAATCTACATTTCTACCAACAGTGTAATGAATAGCCCAAATTGAGAGCAATCTTTTTTTTTTCTTTCCAACAGCATTATTAAACTTTCAGTGAATGCCTTGCCAATTTTTTCCTGTACGCTTCTCTTTGTTTTACAAATCTTGATATACTATTTTGTCCTGTTTTCAATTAATATTACAATTAACATTGGGACCTTAAAGGTTCTTTGAAAACATGATTCTCTTAGTGAGTACTTTTTGACCATCATATAAAATGTATTTCTTTAAGTAAGGGGAGGGATTTTTAAAAGGTTGGAAATTTTTTTCACGTTTATTAGCTATTTGTATCTCCTTTTCTGTGAACTGCCTGGTTACAGCCCTTGCCAATTTTCCTACTAGGGTTTTAGGGTCATTCTTATTTATTTATACATTAACAAAATTAATCCGTTATCGGATATGTTTTTCCAAGATTTTTTTACTGGAATTTTGTTTTCTTGGGGAAGTTTTTAGACTTCTAGAAATGTCCATTTTATGTAAAGTAATAATTTTCCTCCTTTGAAATTTTCATTCTGTTGACTCCAATATCAGCATCATATACAATTTTTCTTTGTTTTTGTTTTCTATGATGGTAATTTTTTTCCCATTTAACTCTTTAATCCAACCAAAATTTATTTTGGTATATTGTGTGAGGAAAGGCTATAACCATATTTTTCCAAGTAGTTAATTTAGGATGTATTAAACAATTCCTCCTTTCCCTTCATCATGCAGTAAACCCTCTCTCACATTAGGCTCTGTTTCTAGACTATTCTGTTCCATTCAACAGTATGTTCCAGCACTAATAACCACATGGTCTTAATTAGCATAGTTTGAGTATATTTTATATCTGGAAATGCAAATCTCCTCTGATTATACATCATTTTCAAAACTATCTTGGCAATTCCAGCTGGCTGATTCTTCAAGAATTTGAGAATAATTTGACACATTCCAAAAAAAGAAGAAAGAAAGAAAGAAACCCTCAGCTGAGATGTTGATTGGACTGGGGTGAAACGATTAAATATTTGGAAAGAACTAACATCTTTATCATACTGGGAAAAACTGGCAGCCCTCATCCCCATTTATTCAAGTCTTCTTTTTTGTCAGTCAGTACGTTTTTGTGATTTTCTTCATATGGATTCTGCAACATTTCTTGTTATGTTATTCCTGTGTGTCTTACTTATTTTTACTCATAAGTAAACTACACCAAGCAAGGACGGTCTGAAATAATAGGCTAAATTTCAACACCACATCATGAAGGATATGCTTGTCTCTCCAGGCCCTGACAGAGAGGCTCACCATTTCAGAAATGAATGAAAGGACGAACAGCGAATGGATGACAAATGGGTCCAAAGCCCTGGTGCTGAAGAACTGGGTTGGCTAGACCACACAGCAGACTCATGACGGTTCTATCATGATCAATACCCCCCTTCATATTTTCATAAAAAAAGAAATCATCTTAAAATATTCACAGAACTACCTCTGGTAGCTCTGTCCATCATGGTACACTCTCCCCAAGATTCCTGATCTTCAACTCTATCCCAAGGGGTGGGCGCAAGCAAGCCAAGGTCTTTCTAGGAAACTTCAGTTTTGAACAGAAGGACACTGGCCTTTGGAACTGAGGGTGGTATCAGTCCTGATGAATATTATAAAAAGGTGGTTTGAAAAAAAAGGGATAATTTTATTGAGATACCATCTACATGCCATATAACTCATCCATTTGAAGTGTATGATTATATGGTTTGTAGTACACAGAATTGTGCAACCATCACCCCAAAAAGAAACCCTGTAGGCATTTTAAACTATTTTTTTTAATTGTGGTAAAATACACACATAATATTTATCATGTTAACTATTTTTAACTGTCCAGTTCAGTAGTGTTACATACTTTCACATTGTTCTGCAACCAATCTCTGGAACCATTTCATCCTGCAAAACTGAAACTCATTCAACAACTCCCTATTTCCCCCTCCCTCCCAGCCCCTGGCAACCACTATTCTATTTTCTGTTGCGATGAGTTTGCCTACTCTATGTAAGTGGAATCATACAGTATTTGTCATTTTGTGACTGGCTTACATCACTCAGCAAAATGTCTTCGAGGTTTATCCATATTGTTGCACGCATCAAGATTTCCTTCCTTTTTAAGGCTGAATAAATTATAAGCTTTTTTAAAGGGAAGAGAAGGGAGGGAGGGAGAAGCAAGGAGAGATACAGGGATGAAGGGCAGAGACCAGGAGTTGGGAGGCTCCTGCAGTGGTCATGACAGGAGATGATAGTGGTCTGTCCTACAGCGGAGATGGGGAGATGGACAATATAGGTGAATTCAGATATATTTTGGATTAATGAAATATACTTCAAGATAGGATGACAGGACTTGCTGATGGATGTGATGTGGGACTAAGGGAGAGGAATACTACAGAATAATACCTTGAGTACCTGACAGAGGGAACACTGCAGGGGAGAGATAAAGGAGGGAAGGGTAATACAGAGCCAAGCAGCCCCCAGGAGCTACACCTAAACAAGCCCAAGAAGAAGTACAAGTGCCTCGTCTCAGTGAAATCAAGGCTGCCCTGCGAGGGAGTGTCTATAGTTGACTTCCCTAAAATGTGTTGGCCAATTTACCACCACTATTTGCTTTATAAGAAAACTTTATTCATCAGATTTCCTTTCCAGGTGTTTACACATGAGTGCGTATGCACACACTCATAACAAACATGCATACACAGAAGCCACAAAGCTCAGCCTGATGATGTGTCTGAATTCTCACCAAAAGATTAAAAAAGGAAGATAAAGAGTCTTCTCTTAGCCAAAAGGAGTTGAAGGGCAAGCTGCCGCCTTACAGAGTAGTAAGAAGTAGACCAGACAATCACACTCAGTCATAGGAAAAAGAATAATTCCTTAGGTTTCCCAAGTCAAGGCTGGCTATCAAAGCCATCACAAGAGTGAGTAAGGCATACAGATAGTTTAGTCTTTCAGTCAATGCCCAACACAGGACTTAAAAGCGTTCAATGTAATGGTTAAGAGTGTGCACTTTGGGATCTGACACTGGCTCTACCACCAAATAGCTCTGTGGCCACAGGCAAATCCTATCATTTATCTGATTTTCAATTTCCTTATTTATAAAATCAAGATAATCAAGCTTACCTTAAAGGACTGGTGGGAGAGTTAACATGAAACAAAGAGAAGGAGGAAGAGTATGAGTGAGTGAGTGAATAAATGAGAGAGAGAGAGTGTGTGTGTGTGAGTGTGAGTGTGTGTGTGTGTGTGTGTGTGTGCGCGCGCGCGCGCACGCATTACAGGGTGGTCAAGTACACTGGGTGGTTTCAGTGCTAGACAGGGAGTCAAAAGACCTAGTTTCTCCTCTAGCTCTGTACTAACTAGCTATGTGACAACAGACAAGTTACTTCTTTCTCTTGCCTTGGGCTTCCTCACTCATTAATGTCTCACTGACCTGATAAACAGACTTATAACCTAGCAACAGGGAAAGCTAAGAACCAATCCATAATCACTTCAATCCCAAAAGGCTGAGGAATTCATCCTTTTGGGTTCCTCCTGAGTTATGGGGTAAGGGCCTAAAGTAAGAAGGGTTAATTGAAATTCTGATCAAGAAGCAATTGGGGCCCTTAGACGCCCTCTGTCACTCTGCAGAGCTGAGTACTGCACTTTCTCTACCAAGGCAAAACACATGAGGTTTATCACAGGAGAGGGGCTATTAGAGGGTTTCTTCATTGAGGGACCCTAGCACAGGTTGAAGGTTAGGATAACTCACATAAAATAGAGGGTTAAGCAAACAAAGAAGGATGCTGAGATAATCTCACACATACACACACCCCAGCCCTCTCCTCTCCACTGGCCACCAGCAACAATGACGGTCTGACCTTCACACTCCAGGGAAGAGATGTTAAGAGTCTTCTCTGGAGAGTCTGAGCAGCCCAAGAGGAAAGATCAGAAGATATCAGCACTGATTCTTTGGTTACACCGGTTTATAACATTATATAAATTTCATGTGCACAATGTGACATTTCAACTTCTGGATATGCGTGCTCACATATGTATGCATCACCACCACCCACCAGGTACTAAGGAAAACAGTATGAAGACTCCTCAAAAATAGGAACAGAACTATCACATGACCCAGCTATTCCAATTCTGGGTACTTACCTAAAGAACCCAAAGACGCTAACTCAACAAGATACATGCATCCTTTTGTACATTGCAGCATTATTTACAATAGTCAAGATACGGAAACAACCTCAGTGCCCACTGATGAAGGAAGGGATAAAGAAGACATGGTCTATATAAAGACAATGGAATACTACTCAGCCAACACTGATTCAGACATCACAGCCAGATCACCCTACAGGGAGACTCAGACATCCCACCCAGATCACCCTACAGGGAGACTCAGCATCAACAAGCCCCACCCACACACCAGAGCCTCCAAACAGCTTCACAGTCCCTCTTACAGACAAACCAACAGCTGAATATTATCAGACACTGGAGGAAAGCTGTGAACATGAGAGAGAGGGATCAAAACAGAGGGGAAAGTAAAGTGAGAAACTTGGAAGAAAAAAGACTCTACAGGGAGGGAAATAAGCAAAAATAATTATGATTAACATCCTCAGAGGGACAAAAAAGACACTGTAACTATAAAATATGAACAGCATGGTACAATAAAAGACCATCAGGAAAAAAATTTTTTAAATGTCTTGGGAAAGGGGAGACCTTCAAGATGGTGGAGGAGTAAGACGTGGAGATCACCTTCCTCCCAACAAATACATCTACATGTGGAACAACTCATACAGAACACCTACTGAACGCTGGCAGAAGACCTCAGACTTCCCAAAAGGGTCGTGGTGCTCTGGCTGGGTGTCAGGTCTGTGCCTCTGAGGTGGAAGAGCCAAGTTCAGGACACTGTTCCATCAGAGACCTCCGGGTTCCACGTAATATCAAATAGCAAAAGCTCTCCCAGAGATGTCCATCTCAACGCTAAGACCCAGCTCCACTCAAAAACCAGCAAGCTACAGTGCTGGACAAACTATGCCAAACGACTAGTAAGACAGGATGACAACCCCACCCATTAGCAGAGAGGCGGCCTAAAATCATAATAACGTCACAGACACCCCAAAACACACCACTGGACACGGTCCTGCCCACCAGAAAGACAAGATCCAGCTTCATCCACCAGAACACAGACACTAGTCCCCTCCACAAGGAAGCCTACACAACACACTGAACCAAACTTAGCCACTGGGGCCAGACACCAAAAACAACGGGAACTATGAACCTGCAGCCTGCGAAAAGGAAACCCCTAACACAGTAAGTTACGCAAAATGAGAAGACAGAGAAACACACAGCAGATGAAGGAGCAAGGTAAAAACCCACCAGACCAAACAAATGAAGAGGAAATAGGCAGCCTACCTGAAAAAGAATTGAGAGTAATGATAGTAAAGATGATCGAAAATCTTGGAAATAGCAAGGAGAAAATACAAGAAACATTTAACAAGGACCCAGAAGAACTAAACAGCAAACAAACAATGATGAACAACACAATAAATGAAATTAAAAATTCTCTAGAAGGAATCAATAGTAGAATAAATGAGGCAGAAGAACGGATAAGTGACCTGGAAGATAAAATAGTGGAAATAACTACTGCAGAGCAGAATAAAGAAAAAAGAATGAAAAGAATTGAGGACAGTCTCAGAGACCTCTGGGACAACATTAAACACACCAACATTTGAATATTAGGGGTCCCAGAAGAAGAAAAGAAATATTTGAATATTAGGGACTGAGAAAATATATGAAGAGATTAGAGTTGAAAACTTCCCTAATATGGGAAAGGAAATAGGCAATCAAGTCCAGGAAGCACAGAGAGTCCCATACAGGATCAATCCAAGGAGAAACAGGCCAAGACACATATTAATCAAACTATCAAAATTAAATACAAAGAAAAAATATTAAAAGCAGCAAGGGAAAAGCAACAACTAACATACAAGGGAATCCCCATAAGGTTAACAGCTGATCTTTCAGCAGAAACTCTGCAAGCCAGAAGGGAGTGGCAAGACATATTTAAAGTGATGAAAGGGAAAAACCTACAAACAAGATTACTCTACCCAGCAAGGATCTCATTCAGATTGGATGGAGAAATTAAACCCTTTACAGACAAGCAAAAGCTAAGAGAATTCAGCACCACCATACCAACTTTACAACAAAGGCTAAAGAAACTTCTCCAGACAGGAAACACAAGAGAAGGAAAAGACCTACAATAACAAACCCAAAACAATTAAGAAAATGGTAATAGGAACATACATATCGATAATTACCTTAAACGTAAATGGATTAAATGCTCCCACCAAAAGACGTACACTGGCTGAATGGATACATAAACAAGGCCCGTATATATGCTCTCTACAAGACGCCCACTTCAGACCTAGGGACACATACAGACTGAAAGTAAGGGGAGGGAAAAAGATATTCCATGCAAATGGAAATCAAAAAAAGATGGAGTAGCAATTCTCATATCAGACAAAATACACTTTAAAATAAAGACTATTACAAGAGAGAAAGAAGGACACTACATAACAATCAAGGGATCAACCAAGAAGAAAATATAAGAATTGTAAATATTTATGTACCCAACATAGGAGGACCTCAAAACATAAGGCAAATGCTAACAGCCATAAAAGGGGAAATCGACAGTAACACAATCATAGTAGGGGACTTTAACACCCCACTTTCACCAATGGACAGATCATCCAAAATGAAAATAAATAAGGAAACCAAGCTTTAAATGACGCATTAAACAGGATGGACTTAACTGATATTTATAGGACATTCCATCCAAAAACAACAGAATACACTTTCTTCTCAACTGCCCATGGAACATTCTCAAGGATAGATCATATCTTGGGTCACAAATAAAGGCTTTGTAAATTTAAGAAAACTGAAATCATATCAAATATCTTTTCTGAGCAATATGCTATGAGAATAGATATCAATTAGAGGAAAAAAATCTGTAAAAAAAACAAAAACATGGAGGCTAAACAATACAGGACTTAATAACCAAGAGATCACTGAAGAAATCAAAAAATACCTAGAAACAAATGACAATGAAAACACAACGACCCAAAACCTATGGGAAGCAGTAAAAGCAGTTCTAAGAGGGAAGTTTATAGCAATAAAAACCTACCTCAAGAAACAAGAAACATCACAAATAAAAAAACCTAACCTTACATCTAAAGCAATTAGAGAAAGAAGAACAAAAAAACAAAGTTAGCAGAAGGAAAGAAATCGCAAAGATCAATCAGAAATAAATGAAAAAGAAATGAAGGAAACAATAGCAAAGATCAATAAATATGAAAGCTGGTTCTTTGAGAAGATAAACAAAATTGATAAACCATTAGCCAGACTCATCAAGAAAAAAAGGGAGAACACTCAAATCAATACAGTTAGAAATGAAAAAGGAGAAGTAACAACTGACACTGCAGAAATACAAAGGATCATGAGAGATTAATACAAGCAACTATATGCCAGTAAAATGGACAATCTGGAAGAAATGGACAAATTCTTAGAAATGCACAACCTTCTGAGACTGAACCAGGAAGAAATAGAATATATAAACAGACCAATCACAAGCACTGAAATTGAAACTGTGATTACAAATCTTCCAACAAACAAAAGCCCAGGACCAGATGGCTTCACAGGCAAATTCTATCAAACATTTAGAGAAGAGCTAACACCTATCCTTCTCAAACTCTGCCAAAATATAGCAGAGGGAGGAACACTCCTAAACTTATTCTACGAGGCCACCATCACCCTGATACCAAAACCAGACAAAGATGTCACAAAAAAATAAAATTACAGGCCAATACCACTGATGAACACAGATGCAAAAATCCTCAACAAAATACTACCAAACAGAATCCAACAGCACATTACAAGGATCATACACCATACTCAAGTGTGGTTTATCCCAGGAATGCAAGGATTCTTCAATATACGCAAATCAATCAATGTGATACACCGTATTAACAAACTAAAGGAGAAAAACCATATGATCATCTCAATAGATGCAGAGAAAACTTTAGACAAAATTCAACACCCATTTATGATAAAAACCCTCCAGAAAATAGGCATAGAGTGAACTTACCTCAACATAATAAAGGCCATATATGACAAACCCACAGCCAACATCGTTCTCAAAGGTGAAAAACTGAAACCATCTCCTCTAAGGTCAGGAACAAGACAAGGCTGTTCACTCTCACAAGTATTATTCAACATAGTTTTGGAAGTTTTATCCACAGCAATCAGAGAAGAAAAAGAAATAAAGGAAATCCAAATCAGGAAAGAAAAAGTAAAGCTGTCACTGTTTACAGATGACATGATACTACACATAGAGAACCCTAAAGATGCTGCCAGAAAACTACTAGAGCTAATCAGTGAATTTGGTAAAGCAGCAGGTTACAAAATTAATGCATAGAAATCTCTTGCATTCCTGTACACTAATGATGAAAAATCTGAAAGAGAAATTAAGGAAACACTCCCATTTACCACTGCAACAAAAAGAACAAAATACATAGGAATAAACCTACCTGAGGAGACAAAAGACCTGTATCCAGAAAATTATAAGACACCGATGAAAGAAATTAAAGATGATATAAACAGATGGAGAGATATACCATGTTCTTGGATTGAAAGAATCAACATTGTGAAAATGACTATACTACCCAAAGCAATGTACAGATTCAATGCAATCCCTATCAAAGTACCAATGGCATTTTTCACAGAACTAGAACAAAAAATTTCACAATTTGTATGGAAACACAAAAGACCCCAAATAGCCAAAGCAATCTTGAGAAGAAAAACTGAGCTGGAGAAATCAGGCCCCTGACTTCAGACTATACTACAAGGCTACAGTAATCAAGACAGTATGGGACTCGCACAAAAACAGAAATATAGATCAATGGAACAGGATAGAAAGCCCAGAGATAAATCCACGCACATATGGTCACCTTATTTTTGATAAAGGAGGTAAGAATATACAATGGAGAAAAGACAGCCTCTTCAATAAGTGGTGCTGGGAAAACTGGACAGCTACATGTAAAAGAATGCAATTAGAACACTCCCTAACACCATACACAAAAATAAACTCAAAATGGATTAAAGACCTAAATGTAAGGCCAGACACTATAAAACTCTTAGAGGAAAACATAGGCAGAACACTCTATGACATAAATCAGAGCAAGATCCTTTTTGACCCATCTCCTAGAGAAATGGAAATAAAAACAAACAAATGGGACCTAATGAAATTTAAAAGCTTTTGCACAGCAAAGGAAAATATAAACCAGATGAAAAGACAACCCTCAGAATGGGAGAAAATATTTGCAGATGAAGCAACTGACAAAGGATTAATCTCCAAAATTTACAAGTAGCTCATGCAGCTCAATATCAAAAAAACAAACAACCCTATCTAAAAATGCGCAGAAGACCTAAAGAGACATTTCTCCAAAGAAGATATACAGATTGCCAACAAACACATGAAAGGATGCTCAACATCACTAATCATTAGAGAAATGCAAATCAAAACTACAATGAGGTATCACCTCACACCGGTCAGAATGGCCATCATCAAAAAATCTACAAACAATAAATGCTGGAGAGGGTGTGGAGGAAAGGGAATCCTCTTGCACTGTTGGTGGGAATGTAAATTGATACAGCCACTATGGAGAAGAGTATGGAGCTTTCTTAAAAAACTAAAAAAAGAACTGCCATACAACCCAGCAATCCCACTACTGGGCATATACCCTGAGAAAACCATAATTCAAAAAGAGTCATGTACCACAATGTTCATTGCAGCTCTATTTACAATAGCCAGGACATGGAAGCAACCTAAGTGTCCATTGACAGATGAATGGATAAAGAAGATGTTGCACATATATACAATGGAATATTACTCAGCCATAAAAAGAAACGAAATTGAGTTATATGTAGTGAGGTGGATGGACCTAGAGACTGTCATACAGAGTGAAGTAAGTCAGAAAGAGAAAAATAAATACCGTATGCTAACACATATGTACAAATCTAAAAAAAATAATAAAAATGGTTCTGAAGAACGTAGGGGCAGGACAGGAATAAAGACGCAGACGTAGAGAATGGACGTGAGGACACAGGGAGGTGGAAGGGTAAGCTGGGATCAAGTGAGAGAGCGGCATGGACATATATACACTACCAAATGTAAAATAGATAGCTAGTGGGAAGCCACCGCATAGCACAGGGAGATCAGCTCAGTGTTCTGTGACCACCTAGAGAGGTGGGATAGGGAGGCTGGGAGGGAGATGAAAGAGGGAGGAGATATGGGGATATATGTATATGTATAGCTGATTCACTTTGTTATAAAGCAGAAACTAACACACCATTGTAAAGCAATTATACTCCAATAAAGATGTTTTAAAAAAAAGGTCTTGGGAAGTTAAATTTATGTACATGTGTGTATTCAAACTAGTACAAATGGTTACCTGGGGAGGCAGCATTGGAAATGGGATGGATGGTGGATGGGATAAAAATGAAACTCTCCATTTAGACCTTTTTGAACAAGGTGAATTGTTATCCATTTTTTTCTTTAATGGTGTCTAAATACCATGTGACACCTCACAACAATCTATTTAGCTACATAATGGCTTACACAGATTTTTCAGGGCCATTTGGTAACCCAGTCATAACCTACAACATTATTTCCAGGGCAAAATGCATCCAAAGCTGCCTAATGATTCACTTATAAACAAACAAAATTTATAGATTAAGTTGGAAAAGCTGACATGAAATAAGAAGGAAGGAAGGAAAGAAGGGAGGGAAGGAGGAAGGAAGAAGGGAGGGAGGAAGGATGGATATCGGTCAGCTTGGGCTGCCATAATAAACTACAATAGCCTGGGTGGCTCAAACAACAGGAATTAATTTTCTCACAGTTCTAGAGGCCAAAGGTCCAAGATCAGGGTGCCAGCATGGGTGAGCACTGGTGAGATCCTCTTTCTGGTTTGAAGATGGCTGTCTTCTCACTGTGTACTCATGTGGCAGAGAGAGAAGGAAATCTCTGAAATGCTATCGAACCCCCCCCCCTTTAACTTTAATTACCTTCTAAGAGCCCTATCTCCAAACATAGTCGCATTGGGGGTTAGGGCTTCAACACCTGGATTTTGGGGAGACACAATTCATTTCATGCAGATGGAAGAAGAGTTTATATGGCCCAAGAATGTAACTCTAGGGCAGAGTATGTACGCCTACCTTGGAAGGACATTCATCAAAGAGCAAAACCCATACAAAACAGAAACAGAGTCGTAGATCTCGAAATCAAACTTATGGTTATCCAAGGGGAAATGTGGGGGGAAGTGACAAATTAGGAAATTGGGAATAGCATACATACACTACTATATATAAAATAAGTAACTAATAAGGACCTACTCTGTAGCACTGGGAACTCTACTCAATTTTCTGTAATAACCTATAGGAAAAGAATCTGAAAAAGAATGGATATATATACATATATAGATATATACATATATAACTGATTCACTTTGGTGTACACCTGAAACACACAACATTGTAAGTCAACTATACGCCAATAAAATTTTTTTTTAAAAAAGACCAAAACCAAGATCAACAGGAATGAGCAAGTAACTGGGAGGCTCACCTGTGGAATCTTCTGATTGTGTCAGGGGTTAACCTCTACCACTTGCTGTTCATCACCTTCCTTACACACTCTCTCCAACCTCCCTGATCACTATTATTAGTGGGCCTATCTGCATGCTTCCTTATGAGCAATCATCTTACAGAACTCAGAATTGAATTTTGATTCTAAACCTCATTATGCTGAAGTGCTGATATAAATGGAAATGGCATAGTGCTTTGGTTCCCTAAAAGTTACGTTTTATTTTTATTTTTTTTTAACATCTTTATTGGAGTATAATTTCTTTACAATGTTCTGTTACTTTCTGCTGTATAACAAAGTGAACAAGCTATACGTATACATATATCCCGATACCCCTCCCTCTTTCGTCTCCCTCCCACCCTCCCTATCCCACCCCTCTAGGTGGTCACAAAGCACAGAGCTGATCTCCCTATGCTATGCAGCGGCTTCCCACTAGCTATCAATTTTACATTTGGTAGTGTATATATGTCCATGCCACTCTCTCACTTGATCCCAGCTTACATTTCCCCCTCCCCATGTCCTCAAGTCCATTCTCTAGGTCTGCGTCTTTATTCCTGTCCTGCCCTTAGGTTCTTCAGAACCTTTTTTTTTTTTTTTTGGTTCCATATACATGTGTTAGCATACGGTGTTTATTTTTATCTTTCTGACTTACTTCACTCTGTGTGACAGTCTCTAGATCCACCTACCTCACTACGCATAACTCAATTTCGTTTCTTTTTATGGCTGAGTAATATTCCATTGTATATATGTGCCACATCTTCTTTATCCATTCATCTGTTGATGGACACTTAGGTTGCTTCCATGTCCTGGCTACTGTAAATAGTGCTGCAATAAACATTGTGGTACATGTCTCTTTTTGAATTATGGCTTTCTCTGGGTATATGCCCAGTAGTCATATGGTAGTTCTATTATTAGTTTTTTAAGGAACCTCCATACTGTTCTCCATAGTGGCTGTATCAATTTGCATTCCCACCAACAGTGCAAGAGGGTTCCCTTTTCTCCACACCCTCTCCAGCATTTATTGTTTGTAGACTTTTTGATGATGGCCATTCTGACCGGTGTGAGGTGATACCTCATTGTAGTTTTGATTTGCATTTCTCTAATGATTAGTGATGTTGAGCATCCTATCATGTGTTTGTTGGCAATCTGTATATCTTCTTTGGAGAAATGTCTATCTGAGTTTTCTGCCCATTTTTAGATAGGGTTGTTTGTTTTTTTGATATTGAGCTGCATGAGCTGCTTATTTATTTTGGAGATTAATACTTTGTCAGTTGCTTCATTTGCAAATATTTTCTCCCATTCTGAGGGTTCTCTTTTCGTCTTGTTTATGGTTTCCTTTGCTGTGCAAAAGCTTTTAAGTTTCATTACGTCCAATTTGTTCATTTTTGTTTTTATTTCCATTTCTCTAGGAGGTGAGTCAAAAAGGATCTTGCTGAGACTGATGAAACAGAGTGTTCTGCCTATGTTTTCCTCTAAGAGTTTTATAGTGTCTGGCCTTACATTTAGGTCTTTAATCCATTTTGAGTTTATTTTTGTATATGGTGTTAGGGAGTGTTCTAATTTCATTCTTTACATGCAGCTGTCCAGTTTTCCCAGTACAACTTATTGAAGAGACTGTCTTTTCTACACTGTATATTCTTGCCTCCTTTATCCAAGATAAGGTGACCATATGTGTGTGGGTTTATCTCTAGGCTTTCTATCCTGTTCCATTGATCTATATTTCTGTTATTGTGCCAGTACCATACTGTCTTGATTACTGTAGCTTTGTAGTATAGGCTGAAGTCAGGGAGCCTGATTTCTCCAGCTCTGTTTTTCTTCTCAAGATTGCTTTGGCTACTGGGGGTCTTTTGTGTTTCCATACAAATTGTGAAATTTTTTGTCCTAGTTCTGTGACAAATGCCATTGGTAGTTTGATAGGGATTACATTGAATCTGTAGATTGCTTTGAGTAGTATAATCATTTTCACAATGTTGATTCATCCAATCCAAGAACATGGTATATCTCTCCATCTGCTTGTATCACTGTTAATTTCTTTCATCAGTGTCTTATAGTTTTCTGCATACAGGTCTTTTGTCTCCTTAGGTAGGTTTATTCCTAGGTATTTTATTCCTTTTGTTGCAATAGTAAATGGGAGTGTTTCCTTAATTTCTCTTTCAGATTTTTCATCATTAGTGTATAGGAATGCAACACCTTTCTGTGCATTAATTCTGTATCCTGCTGCTTTACCAAATTAATTATCTCTAGTAGTTTTCTGGTAGCATTTTTAGGGTTCTCTATGTATAGTATCATGGCCTCTGCAAAACAGTGACAGCTTTAATTCTTCTTTTCTGACTTGGATTCCCTTTATTTCTTTTTCTTCTATGATTGCTGTGGATATAACTTCCAAAACTATGTTGAATAATAGTGGTGAGAGTGGGCAACCTTGCCTTGTTCCTGATCTTAGTGGAAATGGTTTCAGTTTTTCACCATCAAGAGCGATGTTGGCTGTGGTTTGTCATATATGCCTTTATTATGTTGAGGTAAGTTCCCTCTATGCCTACTTTCTGGAGGGTTTTTATCATAAATGGATGTTGAATTTTGTCGAAAGCTTTTTCTGCATCTATTGAGATGATCGTATGGTTTTTCTCCTTCAAAACGTTAATATGGTATAGCACATTGATTGATTTGCATATACTGAAGAATCCTTGCATTCCTGGGATAAACCACACTTGAGTATGGTGTATGATCCTTGTAACGTGCTGTTGGATTCTGTTTGGTAGTATTTTGTTGAGGATTTTTGCATCTGTGTTCATCAGTGATATTGGCCTGTAATTTTATTTTTTTGTGACATCTTTGTCTGGTTTTGGTATCAGGGTGATGGTGGCCTCGTAGAATAAGTTTAGGAGTGTTCCTCCCTCTGCTATATTTTGGCAGAGTTTGAGAAGGATAGGTGTTAGCTCTTCTCTAAATGTTTGATAGAATTTGCCTGTGAAGCCATCTGGTCCTGGGCTTTTGTTTGTTGGAAGATTTTCAATCACAGTTACAATTTCAGTGCTTGTGATTGGTCTGTCTATATTTTCTATTTCTCCCTGGTTCAGTCTCAGAAGGTTGTGCTTTTCTAAGAATTTGTCTATTTCTTCCAGGTTGTCCATTTTATTGGCATATAGCTGCTTGTAGTAATCTCTCATGATCCTTTGTATTTCTGCAGTGTCGTTACTTTTCCTTTTTCATTTCTAATTGTATTGATTTGAGTCTTCTCCCTTCTTTTCTTGATGAGTCTGGCTAATGGCTTATCAATTTTATTTATTTTCTCATGGAACCAGGTTTTAGATTTATTGATCTTTACTATCATTTCCTTCATTTCTTTTTCATTTATTTCTGATCGATCTTTATGATTTCTTTCCTTCTGCTAACTTTGGGGGGTTTTTTGTTGTTGTTGTTTTTCTTATTTCTCTAATTGCTTTAGGTGTAAGGTTAGGTTGTTTATTTGAGATTTTTCTTGTTTCTTGAGGTAGGATTGTTTGCTATGAACTTCCCTCTTAGAATTGCTTTTGCAGCATCCCATAGGTTTTGGATCATCATGTTTTCATTGTCATTTGTTTCTAGGTATTTTTTGATTTCCTCTTTGATTTGTTCAGTGATCTCTTGGTTATTTAGTAGCATATTGTTTAGCCTCCATGTGTTTGTATTTTTTACAGTTTTTTTTCCTGTAATTGATATTTAGTCTCATAGTGTTGTGGTTGGAAAACATACTTGATACAATTTCAATTTTCTTAAATTTACCAAGGCTTGATTTGTGACCCAAGATATGATCTATTCTGGAGAATGTTCTGTGAGCACTTGAGAAGAAAGTGTATTCTGTTGTTTTGGGATGGAATGTCCTGTAAATATCAATTAAGTCTGCCTTGTTTAATGTGTCATTTAAAGCTTGTGTTTCCTTGTTTAATTTCATTTTGGATGATCTGTCCATTGGTGAAAGTGGGGTGTTTAAGTCCCCTACTATGATTGTGTTACTGTTGACTTCCCCTTTTATGGTTGCTAGCGTTTGCCTTATGTACTGAGGTGCTCCTATGTTGGGTGCATAAATATTTACAATTGTTATATCTTCTTGGATTGATCCCTTGATCATTATGTAGTGTCCTTCTTTGTCTCTCGTAATAGTCTTTATTTTAATGTCTATTTTGTCTGATATGAGAATTGCTACTCCAGCTTTCTTTTGATTTCCATTTGCATGGAATATCTTTTTCCCTCCCCTCACTTTCAGTCTGTATGTGTCCCTAGGTCTCAAGTGGGTCTCTTGTAGACAGCCTATATACAGGTCTTGTTTCTGTATCCATTCAGCCAGTCTATGTCTTTTGGTTGGAGCATTTAATCCCTTTACATTTAAGGTAATTATCGATATGTATGTTCCTATTACCATTTTCTTAATTGTTTTGGGTTTGTTTTGGTAGGTCTTTTCCTTCTCTTGTGTTTCCTGCCTAGACAAGTTCCTTTAGCATTTGTTGTAAAGCTGGTTTGGTGGTGCTGAATTCTCTTAGCTTGCCTGCTTGTAAAGGTTGTCATTTCTCTGTCGAATCTGAATGAGATCCTTGCTGGGTAGAGTAATCTTGCCTGTAGGTTTTTCCCTTTCATTACCTTAAATGTGTCCTGCCACTCCCTTCTGGCTTGCAGAGTTCCTGTTGAAAGATCAGCTGTTAACCTTATGGGGATTCCCTTGTATGTTATTTGTTGCTCTTCCCTTGCTGCTTTTAATATTTTTTCTTTGTATTTAATTTTTGATAGTTTGATTAATATGTGCCTTGGCGTGTTTCTCCTTGGATTTATCCTGTATGGGACTCTCTGTGCTTCCTGGACTTGATTAACTATTTCCTTTCCCATATTAGGGAAGTTTTCAACTATAATCTCTTCAAATATTTTCTCAGACCCTCTCATTTTCTCTTCTTCTTCTGGGACCCCTAATATTCAAATGTTGGTGTGTTTAATGTTGTCCCAGAGGTCTCTGAGACTGTCCTCAATTCTTCTCATTCTGTTTTCTTTACTCTGCTCTGCGGTAGTTATTTCCCATTTTATCTTCCAGGTCACTTATCCGTTCTTCTGCCTCAGTTATTCTGCTATTGATTTCTTCTAGAGAATTTTTAATTTCATTTATTGTGTTGTTCATCATTGTTTGCTCTTTATTTCTTGTAAGCCCTGGTTAAACATTTCTTGTGTTTTCTCCATTCTATTTCCAAGATTTTAGATCATCATTACTATGATTACTCTGAATTCTTTTTCAGATTGACTGCCTCTTTCCTCTTCATTTGTTTGGTTTGGTGGGTTTTTACCTTGCTCCTTCATCTGCTGCATATTTCTCTGTCTTCTCATTTTGTTTAACTTACAGTGTTTGGGGTCTCCTTTTCACAGCCTGCAGGTTGCTCAGTGGCTTGTGTAAGTTTCCTGGTGGAGGGGACTGGTGCCTGTGTTCTGGTGGGTGAGGCTGGATTTTGTCCTTCTGGTGGGTAGGACCACATCTGGTGGTATATTTTGGGGTGTCTGTGAACTTAGTATGATTTTAGGCAGCCTCTATGCTAATGGGTGGTGTTGTGTTCCTGTCTTGCTAGTTATTTGGCATGGGGTATCCAGCGCTCGAGTCTGCTGGCCGTTGTCTGGAGCTGGGTCATAGTGTTGAGACAGAGATCTCTGGGACAGCTCTTGTCAATGGATATTACATGGGGCTGGGAGGTCTCTGGTGGTCCAATGTCCTGAACTCAGCTTTCCCACCTCAGAGGCTCAGGCCTGACACAAGGCTGGAGCACCAAGATAATGTCAGCCACACAGCTCAGAAGAAAAGGGAGAAAAAAAAAAAAAGAAAGAAAAATAAATAAATAAAATAAAATAAAGTTATTAAAATAAAATTTTTTTAAAATATTATTAAAATTAAAAAGTAATTAACAAAAAAGAAGAGAGCAACCAAACCAATAAACAAATCCACCAATGATAACAAGCACTAATAACTATACTAAGATAAACATAAAAATCATAAACTACTCAGTCGCAGGAAACCCCAAGTCTACAGTTGCTCCCAAAGTCCAGCGCCTCAATTTTGGGATGAATCATTGTCTGTTCAGGTATTCCACAGATGCAGAGTACATCGAGTTGATTGTGGGCATTTAATCCACTGGTCCAGATGCTGCTGGGAGAGATTTCCCTTTCTCTTCTTTGTTCGCACAGCTCCTGGGGTTCAGTTTGGATTTGGCCCCGCCTCTGCGTGTAGGTCGCCCTCTGGTGTCTGTTCTTTGCCCAGACAGCAGGGGTTAAAGTACCTGCTGATTAGGGGGTGCTGGCTCACTCAGGCCAGGGGGAGGGAGGGGTCCACCATGCGGAGCGAGCTTGCGGCGGCAGAGGCCGGCGTGATGTTGCACCAGCGTGAGGCATGCCGTGTGTTCTCCTAGGGAAGTTGTCCCTGGATCATGGGACCCTGGCAGTGGCGGGCTGCACAGGCTTCCAGGAGGGGAGGTGTGGAGAGTGACCTGTGCTTGCACACAGGCTTCTTAGTGGCGGCAGCAGCAGCCTTAGTGTTTATGCCCGTCTCTAGTGTCCTCGCTGATAGCCGCGGCTGGTGCCCATCTCTGGAGCTCGTTTAGGCAGTGCTCTGAATTTCCTCTCCTTGCACACCCCTAAACAATGGTCTCTTGCCCCTTAGGCAGGTCCAGAGTTTTTCCCGGACTCCCTCCCGGCTAGCTGTGGAGCACTAGCCCCCTTCAGGCTGTGTTCACGCCGCCAACCCCAGTCCTCTCCCTGGGATCCAACCGAAGCCCGAGCCTCAGCTCCCAGCCCCCACCCACCCCGGCGGGTGAGCAGACAAGCCTCTCGGGCTGGTGAGTGCTGGTCAGCACCGATCCTCTGTGCGGGAATCTCTCCACTTTGCCCTCCACACCCCTGTGGCTGTGCTCTCCTCCATGGCTCCGAAGCTTCCCCCCTCCACCACCCGCAGTCTCCACCTGCAAAGGGCCTTCCTAGCGTATGGAAACTTTTCCTCCTTCACAGCTCCCTCCCAGAGGTGCAGGTCCCGTCCCTATTCTTTTGTCTCTGTTTTTTCTTTTGTCTTTTGCCCTACCCAGGTACATGGGGATTTTTTTGCCTTTTGGGAAGTCTGAGGTCTTCTGCCAGCATTCAGTAGGTGTTCTGTAGGGGTTGTTCCACATGTAGATGTATTTTTGATGTATTTGTGGGGAGGAGGGTGATCTCCACGTCTTACTCCTCTGCCATTTTGAAGGTCCTCCTCCTACATTTTATTTCTCATACCTAAATTTTATTCAAGCTTTATTCTTATAATCTGCCAGTTTTATTTTTTTCCCAAAAGCCTACTGCCCCAAAAGTAAATTCCTGAAAAAAAGAAGCCTGTCTAATATGAAAAAGATAGATAAGTGTCTTATGAAAATGATGTCTATTGACCCAGATCCTGCTGAGTGAGCAAGCGAATCCTTGGGTGCAAATGAGGCACTTATGACTGCTATCGAAGCCTAGGGAGGCTTCATTTATTACATGCCTGTCAGAGGGCACTAATAGTTCTTTAATAACCTGAAGAACAAGGGAGTGTTCTAACATAACAGCTGATCCTTGTTTACTTGGCAGAGAGTGGTTGAGCATTCATCACCACTATTCCTGTGATTCTGGATAGAAATAAGTGAGGCAAAATCAAATGTTCAACATCAGAGCATCTGAGAAGAAACCCACCCAATGTCTACTGGAAGACTGATGAGGTTTCTCCAATCTCTTTATCATCTTCTTTTCCCATTTTCTTAGGCAACAGGATCAGCCTTAGAAGCATTTGCACCTGAGATATCTGAAGTGGCAGCCCAGAAAAATTGGGGGCACAAGGCAGGGGGCTGCCTCAGCTTTCACCCCTGTGTCTCCCACAAGACCTAGTGAAGGAAATAACCTCCCGTCTCCTGCCTTTGTTTTCTCAGTTGCAAAATAAAGGGATTGAACCACGGTTCGTTCAGCTCCCCAAGTCTGCGATTCCAACATTTATCAAATCACACTACTTAGGAAGATAAATCCAATCAGAAGTCTTGGCTGCCTGCCAGGCCTAAACCTCTGCTCACCACAGGCTAGTGAGCAAAGGCGTATTTGCAGGACTCCCTGTGTATAGGAAGGGTATGGGAAAGTGGCTAATGGTGCAGCTTTTTAATTACCTCAGAGGCTCTAACCCCAGGTTCCAGTCACAGAGGGCTGGCAGCTGTGTCTTATGCCACACTGATGGTAATACCCATCCACTGTGCCCAGGCCATTGACTCCCGGACAGTTCATTAGCAAGAGAGCACAGAACCACCCTGGTGACAGATGGAAATCCATAAGCAAGAGGCCTCAAATAGAGGAAATGTTTCTAAGTATTAAGACACTGGCTCTCAATAAGACATTCAGTCCAGGTCCCTGGGGATGAGCAGTTACCCATTCTCAACCAGGCAGGGGCAGAGCTGCTGGCAGAACCAGAAAGCATGCTCGCTGCAGGAATGAGGGGCCCCCAGAACTGCCCCTAAAGGCCCAGGGTGTTCAGTCACATCACAATTTCCAGAGTCTCAGCAAGAGCCTCGTTCCACTTCTAAAGAAGCAGAAGAACAAAGCTTCGTTGGTGATGGGCCTGCAGTGCTCACTTACTGGTGATGGTGATGGTCCTGCAGAAAGTGGCCCACTCCTCCTGGGCCTCCACCTACTCCCCAGGCGTCAGCTACTCCAGCTGCAGAGGAAGGCCTCTGCATAAGTTACTTTAACTCTTCCAGGTCGCTCAACCAGTTACCTCTTCAACAACCTTGCTAGCCCTGCAGGGTCTTCCAGGATGATCACAGTTGAGGGCCAAAAAAAAAATAGATTCAGGCCAAGGAGACTGAGTGGACAAGATGCCAGCCCACAACAAATGAGGGAAGATGTAGAGAATAAGGGGAAGGTCAGAGAGCTGAGTTCAAATCCCTAATTCACCATTATTTGTCAAGGGGTCTTGGGCAAGTTGCTAACTTCCTTCAGCAGAGTTTCTCCATCAGCAAATGATCATTGTATTAACTAACTCACAGGGTTGTGACACGAGATAAATACCAGAACACAGGGACAACACTCAAGTACATTCCCTTGCACACACTAAGTGCTCCGTAAATGTCACACCACAGTGTGTGGCCACGCTCATGCAACCTGAGGACCACCCCACCACCACCATCACCAAACCCTTCACAGCCCAGCAAGACAATGCCAACACTGAGACTGTAGGTAAAAGCTAATCCATCAGGTGCACTCAAGGAAGAAAAAATAAAGAGGCACTTGCCAACAAGAAGAAAAAAAAACAGAATTAATTATAGTAGGTCCTCTGTGTCTTGTGCCCAACAGAAAATGAGTTGGTTGCTAGGTTTCTTTTCTGGCCACAATTCATGATGCAATTACATCACTGGCATTCTTTTCCATGTTCCATTTTAAACAGTCTCCTGGTCCAGGTCACCATTACATGACCTAGTCAGTGAGAAAGGAGGTCAGTGGTCCCCACCTCCGACTTGTATGTGCAATGGTTAAGTTCCTGGAACTTGACATCTGCCCAAGTTGCTGAGGTCACCTGAAGGAGGAGGGTTTTCTGGACTCTGGTGCCTCCCTCTCTACTGCAGCCACCCTTCCCATGGGGTGGAAAAGAACATGGTCTTTGAAAAAAGTCAGGTCTACCATGTTGGCTAGACAGCTAACCTTGGGCTTGTTACTTAAACTCTGAGCCCATAAATCATGACTAATACCCACTTGAAGGCTGTTGCAGGTTTCAAGAGTGAGGTACATGAAGTGCCCAGCGTGGTGCCTCAGTCATTCCAGATCTTCAATTAATGATTACAGATTTCCTCCTCCCTCTCCCGCTAGTCCTTCTCAGTGTCCTTTGTAGACTCATCTTTTCTTATCTTCCCCTTAAACACTGCCATCCCCACGGCTTAGTCTTGACTTCCTCCTCAGTACATGACATCAGAAGTACATCTTTTGGGTAAAGGGAGGGCAACCCATGTAGGACTTCAAACATGGTACAAAGTCACTTCTCATAGCTCTCAGACCCAGCGCACACTCACTTCAAGCTAATAGATATATTGTGTTCTGAAATGGATGGTGTTCGGATAACCGGAACTAAATACAGTTTTATAAGTACAAAGAGGGTGCATCAAGGAATAGAAGGAGCCCACAATACAAATTGGAACCTTGGCCTAGTTCTGGCTCTGTCATGACCACTCCCCTAGTCAAAACCCCAAATTCCTCCTCTATAAAACAAGGAGGTTGAAATAAAAATCCTCCGAGATCCCTTCCAACACTAAAATTCTATGTTCTACGTTAAATCATGTACATGCAGGCTCCACAATATCCCTTTGGACCTAAACATCACACCAGAAAGCAGTGTCAGGCATTTATTAGCAGTAAAAATTCAAAAGATGCAGGAAAAAGGCTACATTTTCTCTCTGGGGGAAATGCAAGTACCCAAAGACTTTTTTCTTCATGAACCTTGTATACATTTGTTAACAGCAGAGTCACTTCAATTAAACCAAACCCAGTGATACAACTAATCAATGCAGCTACAGAAAATAACACAGCATTTGGGTCTCCGGAGAGTCATTGGGCCAGGAAGAAACAGATCATAGGTTGTACCCAGTGATGAAGAGTAGAAACCATCACAGGAGGGCCCCAGAGGGGAAGGCAGTCTTCCCTTTGGTCTCTGTAGGAGCCCACAGGTGAGCAATCCCAAAATACATCCAACCTGGATTCTGAGGTATCCCCACAGGAAAAAGGTATATAAGATGCACAGTAAGAGAAAATTGGAAATGTGCCAACACCAGGGAAGAGCGAAAAGACAGGCACAGATAAACATGGCTTAGAGACTGAAAAAAAAGAAAAAAGATTGTTTTTGTTTAACTGGGGTAAAAAAAAAAAGTCACATAAAATTTACTGTTTTAACCATTTTTAAGCATACAGTACAGTGATGTTACATACATACACATTTTGGTGCAACAGATCTGCAGAACTCTCTCATCTTGCAAAACCGAAACTCTGTACCCATTAAACAACAACTCCCCATTCCTCCCTCCCTCCTCAGTTCCTGACAACCACCATTCAACTTTCTGTCTGTATGATTTTGACTACACTAGGGACCTCATGTAAATGGAATCACCTAGCACTTATCTTTTTTGTGAGTGGCTTATTTCACTTAGCATAACATCCTCAAGATTCATCCAGGTTGTAGCACGTGTCAGTATTTCCTTCCTTTTTAAGGCTGTATACTATTCCATTGTGTATATACCACATTTTGTTTATCCAATCATCTGTCAATGGACACTTGGGTACCCTTCACCTCTTAGCCACTGTGAATAATCCCTGATTACATCCTGGCTGTATGAATGTGGCAATGATTCTTGTAAGTAAATTTTCATAAATCGAAATGCCTGTTTTTTGTCTTTTGTTTTTTCTTTTGGCCACACCATGGGGCTTGCAAGATCTCAGTTCCCCAGCCAGGGATTGAACCTGGGCCCTTGGCAGTGAAAATGTGAGTCTTAATCACTGGACTGCCAGGGAATTCCCTCGAAATGCCTGTTTTGACCCAAAAAGTCAGCCTAATTTTTTTTTTAACTTATTCCTAACATACACTATCACTCCTTCTTGCCTAAGGTGGGAAAGAGTTGATAAAGACCTTCAGCAGCAAAGAGAAGACTGCCTGCCCTAGAAGAACGTCACGGTGCTTCCTAAAATGTGCCATCATGGCCTAGCATCAGGGCCCTAAACCAGTGGTTCCCTATTTGGTGTTTTTGTTTGTTTGTATAGGGAGATGTGGATGAAAAATATTGCCTGGCATATCAGTAAACAAAGGATGTTGCAGCCATCAAGCCATCAAATTACAGCTGCCCCAGTAGTGAGCGCTGTATGGTTCAAAGGAGACTCAGGATGAGAAAATACAGGATACTGGCCCCAGATAGCTGAGATGCGTATCAAAGGAATGATTTCAGTGAGCCCAGACTCTTCCATATTCCCACACATAGAAAAGCGCTGGGGGAGGCGGGGGGGGGGAACCTTCAGGATGGTGGAGGAGTAAGACGTGGAGATCACCTTCCTCCCCACAAATATATCAAAAATACATCTACATGTGGAACAACTCCTACAGAACACCTACTGAATGCTGCCAGAAGACCTCAGACCTCCCAAAAGGCAAGAAACTCCCCACATACCTGGGTAGGGCAAAAGAAAAAAAGAAAAAATAGAGACAAAAGAATAGGGATGGGTCCTGCACCTCTGGGAGGGAGCTGTGAAGGAGGAAAAGTTTCCACACACTAGGAAGCCCCTTTATTGGTGGAGATGGGGGATGGGCGGGAGGGAAGCTTCAGAACCATGGAGGAGAGCGCAGCAACAAGACTGCGGAGGGCAAAACAGAGAGATTCCCTCAGAGAGGACAGGTGCCGACCAGCACTCACCAGCCCGAGAGGCTTGTCTGCTCACCCGCCGGGGTGGGTGGGGGCTGGGAGCTGAGGCTCGGGCTTTGGAGGTCAGATACCAGGGAGAGGACTGGGGTTGGCTGCGTGAACACAGGCTGAAGGGGGCTAGTGTGCCACAGCTAGCGGGGAGGGAGTCTGGGAAAAAGTCTGGAACTGCCTAAGAGTCAAGAGATCATCGTGTTAGGGTGCGCAAGGAGAGAGGATTGCTTCCCTGTCTGCCCACAGAAGACAAAGCACCACCTAAACAAGCTCCAGAGACGGGTGCGAGCCTCAGCTACCAGCTCGGACCCCAGAGATGGGCATGAAACGCTAACACTGTTGCTGCAGTCAACAAAAATCCTGTGTGCAAGCACAGGTCACTATCCAGACTCCCCTGGGAGCCTGTGCAGCCTGCCACTGCCAGGGTCCCGTGATCCAGGGACAACTTCCCTGGGAGAACACACGGTGCACCTCAGGCTGGTGCAACGTCATGCGGGCCTCTGCTGCCACAGGCTCACCCCACATTCCACTTACAACTACCGTACGCCACCCTCACCACAGCATGATGAGCCAGAGCCCCCTAATCAGCTGCTGCTTTAACCCCCTCCTGTCTGGGTGGGAAGAGATGCCTGATGGCGACCTACATGCAGAGGCAGGGCCAAAACCAAAGCTGAACCCCAGGAGCTGTGCGAACAAAGAAGAAAAAGGGAAATTTCTCCCATCAGCCTCAGGAGCAGCAGATTAAATCCCCACAATCAACTTGATGTACCCTGCATCTGTGGAATACCTGAATAGACAACGAATCATCCCAAATTGAGGCGGTGGACTTTGGGAGCAACTGTAGACATGGGGTTTGCTGTCGGCAACTGATTTGTTTCTGATTTTTAAGTTTATCTTAGTATAGTTTTTAGCACTTGTTATCACTGGTGGATTTGTTTATTGGTTTGGTTGCTCTCCTCTTTTTTTATTACTATTATTTTTTTAATAACTATTATTATATTTTTTTTATTTTTTCTCCCTTTTCTTCTGAGCTGTGTGGCAGACAGGGTCTTGGCGCTCCAGCATGGCATCACACCTGCGCCTCTGGGGTGGGAGAGGCGAGTTCAGGACACTGGACTACTAGACACCTCCCGGTCCCAATACTTAGTATCAATTGGCAAGAGCTCTCCCAGTGATCTCCGTCTCAACACTAAGACCCAGCTCCACCCAACGACCAGCAGATTCCAGCACTGGACGCCCCATGCCAAACAACTAGCAAGACAGGAACACAACCCCACCCATTAGCAGAGAGGCTGCCTAAAATCATACTAAGTTCACAGATATCCTGAAACACACTACCGGACTCAGTCCTGCCCACCAGAAAGACAAGATCCAGCCCCACACACTACAACACAGGCACCAGTCCCCTCCACCAGGAAGCCTACACAAGCCACTGAACAGCCTGCAGCCTGCGAAAAGGAAACCTCAAACACAGTAAGTTAAACAAAATGAGAAGACAGAGAAATATGCAGCAGATGAAGGAGCAAGGTAAAAAGCCACCAGACCAAACAAATGAAGAGGAAATAGGCCGTCTACCTGAAAAAGAATTCAGAGTAATGATAGTAAAGATGATCCAAAATCGTGGAAATAGAATGGAGAAAATACAAGAAACGTTTAACCAGGACCTAGAAGAACTAAAGAGCAAACAATGATGAACAACACGATAAATGAAATTAAAAATACTCTAGAAGGAATCAATAGCAGAATAACTGAGGGAGAAGAACGGATAAGTGACCAGGAAGATAAAACGGGGAAATAACTACCACAGATCAGAATAAAGACAACAGAATGAAAAGAATTAAGGACAGTCTTAGAGACCTCTGGGACAACATTAAACACACCAGCATTTGAATTATACGGGTCCCAGAAGAAGGAGAGAAACAGAAAGGGTCTGAGAAAATATTTGAAGAGATTATAGTTGAAAACTACCCTAACATGGGAAAGGAAATAGTCAATCAAGCCCAGGAAGTGCAGAGAGTCCCATACAGGATAAATCGAAGGAGAAACAAGCCAAGCACATATTAATCAAACTAACAAAAATTAAATACAAAGAAAAAATATTAAAAGCAGCAAGGGAAAAGCAACAAATAACATACAAGGGAATCCCCATAAGGTTAAGAGCTGATCTTTCAGCAGAAACTCTGCAAGCCAGAAGGGAGTGGCAGGACACATTTAAAGTATGAAAGGGAAAAACCTACAACCAAGATTAATATACCCAGCAAGAATCTCACTGAGATTCGATGGAAAAATTAAAACCTTACAGACAAACAAAAGCTAAGAGAATTCAGCACCACCAAAGCAGCTTTACAACAAAGGCTAAAGGAACTTGTCTAGGCAAGAAACACAAGAGAAGGAAAAGACCTACAAAAACAAACCCAAAACAATTAAGAAAATGGTAATAGGAACATACATATTGATAATTACCTTAAATGTAAAGGGATTAAATGCTCCAACCAAAAGACATAGACGGGCTGAATGGATATAAAAACAAGACCCACATATATGCTGTCTACAGGAGACCCACTTGAGACCTAGGGACACATACAGACTGAAAGTGAGGGGAGGGAAAAAGATATTCCATGCAAATGGAAATCAAAAGAAAGCTGGAGTAGCAATTCTCATATCAGACAAAATAGACTTTAAAATAAAGACTATTACAAAAGACAAAGAAGGACATTACATAATGATCAAGGGATCAACCAAGAAGAAGATATAACAATTGTGAATATTTATGCACCCAACATAGGAGCACCTCAATACATAAGGCAAATGGTAACAGCCATAAAAGGGGAAATCGACAGTAACACAATCACAGTAGGGGACTTTAACACCCCACTTTCACCAATGGACAGATCCTCCAAAATGAAAATAAATAAGGAAACACAAGCTTTAAATGACACATTAAACAGGATGGACTTAACTGATATTTATAAGACATTCCATTCAAAAACAACAGAATACACTTTCTTCTCAAGTGCTCATGGAAGGTTCTCCAGGATAGATCATATCTTGGGTCACAAATCAAGCTGTGGTAAATTTAAGAAAATTGAAATCATATCAAGTATCTTTTCCAACCATAACACTATGAGACTAGATATCAATTACAGGAAAAAAACTGTAAAAAAATACAAACACATGGAGGCTAAACAATATGCTACTAAATAACCAAGAGATCACTCAATAAATCAAAGAGGAAAACAAAAATTACTTAGAAGCAAATGACAATGAAAACACGAAAATCCAGAACCTATGGGATGCTGCAACAGCAGTTCTAAGAGGGAAGTTCATAGCAAAGAATCCTACCTCAAGAAACCAGAAAAATCTCAAATAAACAATCTAACCTTACACTTAAAGCAATTGGAGAAAGAAAAAAAAAAATCCCCGACGTTAGCAGAAGGAAAGAAATCATAAAGATCAGATCAGAAATAAATTTTTAAAAATGAAGGAAACGACAGCAAAGATCAATAAATCTAAAACCTGGTTCTTTGAGAAGACAAACAAAATTGATAAACCATTACTCAGACTCATCAAGAAAAAAAGGGAGAAGACTCAGATAAACAGAATTAGAAACGAAAAAGGAGAAGTAACAACTGACAATGCAGAAATGCAAAGGATCATGAGAGATTACTACAGCAACTATATGCCAATAAAATGGACAACCTGGAAGAAATGGACAAATTCTTAGAAAAGCACAACCTTCCGAGACTGAACCAAGAAGAAATAGAAAATATAGACAGACCAATCACAAGCACTGAAATTGAAACTGTGATTAAAAATCTTCCAACAAACAAAAGCCCAGGACCAGATGGCTTCACAGGCAAATTCTATCAAACATTTAGAGAAGAGCTAACACCTTTCCTTCTCAAACTCTGCCAAAATATAGCAGAGGGAGGAACACTCCCAAACTCATTCTACGAGGCCACCATCACCCTGATACCAAAACCAGACAAAGATGTCACAAAGAAAGAAAACTACAAGCCAATATCACTGATGAACACAGATGCAAAAATCCTCAACAAAATACTATCAAACAGAATCCAGCAGCACATTAAAAGGATCATACACTATGATCAAGTGTGGTTTATCCCAGGAATACAAGGATTCTTCAATATATGCAAATCAATCAATGTGATACACCATATTAACAAATTGAAGGATAAAAACCATATGATCATCTAAATAGATGCAGAAAAAGCTTTTGATAAAGTTGAGCACCCATTTATGATAAAAACCCTCCAGAAAGTAGGCATAGAGGGAACCTACCTCAACATAATAAAGGCCATATATGACAAACCCACAGGCAACATTGTTCTCAATGGTGAAAAACTGAAACCATTTCCACTAAGATCAGGAAGAAGACAAGGTTGCCCACTCTCACTGCTATTATTCAACATAGGTTTGGAAGTTATATCCACAGCAATCACAGAAGAAAAAGAAATAAAAGGAATAAAATCAGAAAAGAAGAAGTAAAACTGTCACTGTTTGCAGATACTATACATAGAGGATCCTAAAGATGCTACCAGAAAACCACCAGAGCTAATCAATGAATTTGGTAAAGTAGCAGGTTACAAAATTAATGCACAGAAATCTCTTGCATTCCTATACACTAATGATGTAAACTCTGAAAGAGAAATTAAGGAAACACTCCCATTTACTACTGCAACAAAAGGAATAAAATACCTAGGAATAAACCTACCTAAGGAGACAAAAGACCTGTATGCAGAAAACTATAAGACACCGATGAAAGAAATTAAAGATGATACAAACAGATGGCGAGATATACCATGTTCTTGGATTGGAAGAATCAACATTGTGAAAATGACTATACTACTCAAAGCAATCTACAGATTCAGTGCAATCCCTATCAAACTACCACTGGCATTTTTCACAGAACTAGAACAAAAAAATTCACAATTTGTATGGAAACACAAAAGACCCCGAATAGCCAAAGCAATCTTGAGAAGAAAAACGGAGCTGGAGAAATCAGGCTCCTTCACTTCAGACTATACTACAAAGCTACAGTAATCAAGACAATATGGTACTGGCACAAAAACAGAAATATAGATCAATGGAACAGGATAGATAGCCCAGAGATAAATCCATGCACATATGGTCACCATATCTTTGATAAACGAGGCAGGAATATACAATAGAGTAAATACAGCCTCTTCAATAAGTGGTGCTGGGAAAACTGGACAGCTACATATAAACGAATGAAATTAGAACACTCCCTAACACCATACACAAAAATAAGCTCAAAATGGATTAAAGTCCTAAATGTAAGGCCAGACACTATAAAACTCTTAGAGGAAACCATAGGCAGAACACTCTATGACATAAATCACAGCAAGGTCCATTTTGACCCACCTCCTAGAGTAATGGAAACAAAAAAAGAAATAAACAATTGGGACCTAATGAAACTTAAAAGCTTTTGCACAGCAAAGGAAACTATAGACAAGACGAAAAGATAACCCTCAGAATGGGAGAAAATATTTGCAAATGAAGTAACTGACAAAGGATTAATTTCCAAAATATACAAGCAGCTCATGCAGCTCAATATGCAAAAAACAAACAACCCATTCCAAAAATGGGCAGAAGACCTAAATAGACATTTCTACAAAGAAGATATACAGATTGCCAACAAACGCATGAAAGGATGCTCAACATCACTAATCATTAGAGAAATGCAAATCAAAAGTACACTGAGGTATCACCTCACACCAGTCAGAATGGCCATTATCAAAAAATCTAGAAACAATAAATGCTGGAGAGGGTGTGGAGAAAAAGGAACCCTCTTGCACTGTTGGTGGGAATGTAAATTGATACAGCCACTATGGAGAACAGTATGGAGGTTCCTTAAAGAACAAAAAATAGAACTACCATATGAGCCAGCAATCCCACTACTGGGCATATACCCTGAGAAAACCATAATTCAAACAGAGTCATGTACCACAATGTTCATTGCAGCTCTATTTACAATAGCCAGGACATGGAAGCAACCTAAATGTCCATTGAGAAATTAATGGATAAAGAAGATGTTGCACATATATACAATGGAATATTACTCAGCCATAAAAAGAAACAAAATTGAGTTATTTGTAGTGAGGTGGATGGACCTAGAGTCTGTCATACAGAGTGAAGTAAGTCAGAAAGAGAAAAACAAATACTGTATGCTAACACATATACATGGAATCTTAAAAAAAATAAAAATGGTTCAGAAGAACCTAGGGGCAAGACAGGAATAAAGACACAGAAGTAGAGAATGGACTTGAGGACATGGGGAGAGGGAAGGGGACGCTTGGACGAAGTGAGAGAGTAGCACTGACATATATACACTGCCAAATGTAAAATCCGTAGCTAGTGGGAAGCAGCTACGTCGCATATGGAGATCAGCTCTGTGCTGTGTGACCCCTAGAGGGGTGGGATAGGGAGGGTGGGAGGGAGATGCAAGAGGGAGGGGATATGGGGATATATGTATACATATAGCTGATTCACTTTGTTATACAGCAGAAGCTAACACAAAAATGTAAAGCAATTATACTCCAATAAAGATGTTAAAAAATAAAAAATAAATGCACCCCAATGTTCAAAAAAAAAAGTACTAAATTCCTTAACTTGAGATATTTAGTTTTCCTTAATTAACAGTAATCTTTTGATATTCCAACTACCTGGTCTTTGTTGCAGAAACTCTTATATATCCTGGCTCCCTCCCTTACCTCTTCAGGGCAGTCTCTCAGAGTTAGCTGAGATGCTGTGTCCTAGGCTTAAGTCCTCAGTTTTGTCTGCTGAATAAAATGTAACTCTCAAGTTTTAGGTTGTGTATTTGTTTCAGTCAACAGAGACGCATTTAAACATTAAAAGAAAAAAAAACTTTTAAAAAAGTACACAGTGACAAAAAGCTACTAGTAATTCAGAGATGTTTAAAATTAATTGGTGTTGTATTACATCAATGGCATCCTCTAATATATACAAATAATATAAGCAAAGCTTGGCAGGCATAAGGGGTCACAGACTTGAAACCACCCCACAGATGATACACACCACCATCACGACAGCCACCACCCGAGCCAGGGATCTGAGGTCCAGGGATGGGAAATGCCTCCCTGCACCACCCTTATCCACCAGGTCAGACGTCTTTCACCCATACCTGTATGAGAAATGATGAGCGTTCCATCTAGGCCTGCAAAAAATTCCTAAATAAACTTAACCCACCTCTGTAAGGCCAGCCAGAAACATTAATAACTCTGAGGTATATGACATCATCTGGCTCTTTTCAAAGGCCAAGGGCCTAATGCCTGGTTTTCCTTAATATTCACCTTCAGTCTCTCACATCAAGTAGGGCTTAAGCACTAGTACTGAAAAAACAAATACAAGCTCACTGGCATCACAATCAGAACCACACCTGACCTCACGTTTGTGCTATGGAGAGGCACTCACTCTGAGAGCGAGGCACCGTACAAACCTCATTTGATTAGAAACCTGGCAGTTTCTTCAGGTCCCCTGGGATGAGGAAAATTGGACAGATGAATTCCACTGTGAAGGGCAGCCTGTGATCCCTGAACCCCTGCAGAGGCCACCTGAGCTCCTCCACACCTGGGTCAGTGGAGCTGGGAGTCTGCACACCCCTTTCCACCAGGCACAGTCACCACAGAGAATCCAAATACAGCGAAGTTAATGTGCGAGTGAAAAAAATCAGACATGTTTTTAAATTTTCCTAGTGAGATATCCTTGAACCTTAAGTTTTCAAACAGCAGTACACTGAAGGACCTATTTTTCCTATCAGTCAATGTGAACCACTAATTTAGAATTAATTCAATGATGGATTTCAGATTCGAAAACAATCAGGTTCTCTGTTGTTCTGACATTCATAGATTTAGCAGACACTCTGCACAAACACACCCAGCATTTGGCAGCTGCTCTGCTTTCCACCCCCTCCCAGTGTTCCTGCTTCAGCTCTAGGCAGGGTCCCTCTTTGGGAAAGCCATGCCCTCAGGAGGAAGGTCTGATGTGCAGCAGCAATTTGGCCTGAGAGCTGATATTGCCTAAGTTGTCAGTTGGGCACCAAGGGAGGTGAGACCTGATATCCCCTGAGTTGTCAGTTGGGCACCAAGCCATTTCTACTCAAGTGCTGATTTCTTCTCTACAAGCTCCCAACGATCTCCCTCCCTCGGGCCCTGCTCCCAGGCACTGGAGCAGCCAAGAAGCCAGGAAAAATCCTTGTCTGGGCCTCCAGGGTGTCTGGAGGACCAGTTGTCCTGATGCTTCCTACAGCCTGCTGGCTGGTCACAATCCACACACTGGAAGATGATTTCTCTTCAACTGACCCAAGGGCCAAACAATTCTGTCCAGTGAGACAAAAAAGAGCCATGTCCTCCAGCAGACCACAGGCCTCCTGTGTCAGAGGTGATGCCACCTGACCACAATTTTCACCCCAGAACATACTCAGCCTCTCCTCTCTCTAGGCCCTGCATCCAAATTCCAGTTGATTCCCTCAGAAAATAGTTTTAACATCAGTTCTGCCACAACTTTTTTAAAAATCTTGAGCAGTCTATGTGTGTTTTCATGTCCAGGAAAGGAGGGCAGCAACACAACGAGAGACGGATCTTGCCAACTGGGAGCTGTGAGGTTTTAGACACTCTTGCCTCTCTAAATCTCAGTTTTATCTATAAAATACGGTAAGGATAGCCATATCAAAAAATTAGAAAGAAAGAGAGACAAAATGAAAAGGCAGAGGACTATGTACCACATGAAGGAACAAGATAAAACCCCAGAAAAATAACTAAATGAATGGAGACAGGCAACCTTCCAGAAAGAGATTTCAGAATAATGATAGTGAAGATGATCCAGGACCTCGGAAAAAGTACGGAGGCAAAGATCAAGAAGATGCAAGAAATGTTTAACAAACACCTAGAAGAATTAAAAACAAACACCTACAGGATTTAAAGAACAAACAGAGATGAACAATACAATAACTGAAATAAAAAATACACTGGAAGGAATCAATAGCAGAATAACTGAGGCAGAAAAATGGATAAGTGACTGGAAGACAGAATGGTGGAATTCACTGCCATAGAAGAGAGTAAAGAAAAAAGAATGAAAAGAAATGAAGACAGCCTAAGAGACCTCTGGGACAACATTAAATGCACCAACATTTGCATTAAAGGGGTCCCAGAAGGAGAAGACAGAAAGGACCCAAGAAAATATCTGAAGAGATTATACTCAAAAACTTCCCTAACACGGGAAAGGAAATACCCACCCAAGTCCAGGACGCGCAGAGAGTCCCAGGCAGGATAAACCCAAGGAGAAACACACCAAGACACACAGTGACCAAATTGACAAAAATTAAAGACAAACAAAAATTATTAAAAGCAGCAAGGGAAAAATGACAACATACAAGGGAACTCCCATAAGGTTAACAGCTGATTTCTCAGCAGAAACTCTACAACCCAGAAGGGAGTGGCACAATATACTTAAAGTGATGAAAGGGAAGAACCTACAACCAAATTACTCTACAGGAAAGATCTCACTCAGATTCGACGGAGAAATCAAAAGCTTTACAGACAAGCAAAAGCTAAGAGAATTCAGCACCACAAAACCACCTTTACAACAAATGCTAAAGAAACCTCTCTAAGTGGGACACACAAGAGAAGAAAAGGACCTAGAAAAACAAACCCAAACAATTAAGAAAATGGTCATAGGAACATACATATCGATAATTACCTTAAACATGAATAGATTAAGTGCTCCAACCAAAAGACACAGGCTTGCTGCATGGATACAAAAACAAGACCCATATATATGCTGTCTACAAGAGATCCACTTCAGACTTAGGGACACATACAAATTGAAAGTGAGGGGAGGGAAAAAGATATTCCACGCAAATGGAAATCAAAAGAAAGCTGGAGTAGCAATTCTCATATCACATAAAATAGACTTTAAAATAAAGAATGTTACAAGAGACAAGAAAGGACACTACATAATGATCCAGGGATCAATCCAAGAAGAAGATATAACAATTATAAATACATATGCACCCAACATAGGAGCACCTCAATACATAAGGCAAATGCTAACAGCTATAAAAGAAGAAACGACAGGAACACGATATTAGTAGGGGACTTTAACACCTCACTTACACCAATGGACAGATCATCCAGGCAGAAAGTTAGTAAGGAAACACAAGCTTTAAATAACACAATAGACCAGACAGATTTAATTGATATAAGACTTTCCATCCAAAAACAGCAGAATACACTTTCTTCTCAAGTGCACATGGAACATTCTCCAGGATAGATCACATCTTGGGTCACAAATCAAGCCTCAGTAAATTTAAGAAAACTGAGATCATATCAAGCATCTTTTCCGACCACAACGCTATGAGATTAGAAATAAATTATAAGGGGAAAAAAAGTAAAAAACACAAACACATGAAGGCTAAACAATACGTTACTAAATAACCAAGAGATCACTGAAGAAATCAAAGAGGAAATCAAAAAATACCTAAAGACAAATGACAACGAAAACACAACAATATAAAACCTATGAGAGGTAGCAAAAGCAGTTCTAAGAGGAAAGTTTATAGCAATACAAGCCTACCTCAAGAAACAAGAAAAAACTTAAATCATCTAACCTTACACCTAAAGGAATTAGTGAAAGAAGAATAAACAAAACCCAAAGTTAGCAGAAGGAAAGAAATCATAAAGATCAGAGCAGAAATAAATGAAATAGAAACAAAGAAAACAATAGCAAAGATCAATAAATCAAAAGCCTGGTTCTTTGAGAAGATAAACCTCTAGCCAGACTCCTCAAGAAAAAGAGGGAGACGACTCAAATCAATAAAATTTGAAATGAAAAAGGAGCAGTTACAAGGGACACCACAGAAATACAAAGCATCATAAGAGACTAATACAAGCAACTCCATGCCAATAAAATGGACAACCTGGAAGAAATGGACAAATTCTTAGAAAGGTATAACCTTCCAAGACTGAACCAGGAAGAAATAGAAAACATTAACATACCAACCACAAGTAATGAAATTGAAACTGTGATTAAAAATCTTCCAACAAACAAAAGTCCAGGACCAGATGGCTTCACAGGTGTATTCTATCAAACATTTAGAGAAAAGCTAACACCCATACTTCTCAAACTCTTCCAAAATATTGCAGAAGAAGGAACACTCCCAAACTCATTCTACGAGGCCACCATCACTCTGATACCAAAACCTGACAAAGATACTACAAAAAAAGAAAATTACAGACCAATATCACTGATGAATATAGATGCAAAAATCCTCAACAAAATACTAGCAAACAGAATCCAAAAACACATTAAAAAGGATCATACACCATGATCAAGTAGGATTTATCCCAGAGATGCAAGGATTCTTCAATATATGCAAATCAATCAATGTGATACACCATATTAACAAACTGAAGAAAAAAATCTGTATGATCATCTCAATAGACACAGAAAAAGCTTTTGACAAAATTCAACACCCATTTATGTTAAAAACTCTCCAGAAAGTGGGCATAGAGGGAAACTACCTCAACATAATAAAGGCCATATATGACAAACCCACAGCCAACATCATTCTCAATGGTGAAAAACTGAAAGCATTTCCTCTAAGATCAGGAAAAGACAAGGATGTCCACTCTCGCCATTATTATTCAACATAGTTTTGGAAGTCCTAGCAATCAGAGAAGAAAAAGAAATAAGAGGAATCCAAACTGGAAAAGAAGAAGTGAAACTGTCACTGTTTGCAGATGACATGATACTATGCATAGATAATCCTAAAGATGCCACCAGAAAACTACTAGAGCTAATCAATGACTTCGGTAAAGTTGCAGGATACAAAATTAATGCACAGAAATCTCTTGCATTCCTATACATTAACAACAAAATATCAGAAAGAGAAATTAGGGAAACCATCCCACTCACCATTGTAACAAAAAGAATAAAATACCTAGGAATAAAGTTGCCTAAGGAGGTAAAAGATCTGTACACAGAGACCTACAAGACACTGATGAAAGAAATCAAAGATGACACAAACAGATGGTGAGATATACCATGTTCTTGGATTGGAAGAATCAATATTGTGAAAATGACTATACTACCCAAAGCAATCTACAGATTCAATGCAATCCCTATCAAATTACCAATGGCAGTTTTTACAGAACTAGAACAAAAAATCTTAAAATTTGTATGGAGACACAAGGGACCCCAAATAGCCAAAACACTCTTGAGGGCAAAAAACGGAGCTGGAGGAATCAGACTCCCTGACTTCAGACCATACTACAAAGCTACAGTAATCAAGACAATATGATACTGGCACAAAAAAAGAAATACAGATCAACAGAACAGGATAGCAAGTCCGGAGATAAACCCATACACCTATGGTCAACTAATCTATGACAAAGGAGGCAAGAATATACAATGGAGAAAAGATTGTGTCTTCAGTAAGTGGTGCTAGGAAAACTGGACAGCTACATGTAAAAGAATGAAATTAGAACACTCCCTAACACCATACACAAAAATAAACTCAGAATGGATTAAAGACCTAAATGTAAGGTCAGACACTTTAAAACTCTTAGAGGAAAACATAGGAAGAACACTCTTTGACATAAATCATGGCAAGATCTTTTTTGACCCACCTCCTGGAGTAATGGAAATAAAAACAAAAATAAACAAATGGGACCTAATGAACCTTAAAAGCTTTTGCACAGCAAAGGAAACTATAAACAAGACGAAAAGACATCCCTCAGAATGGGAGAAAATATTTGCAAATGAATCAATGGACAAAGGATTAATCTCCAAAATATATAAACAGCTCATGCAGCACAATATTAAAAAAACAAACAGCCCAATCCAAAAATGGGCAAAGGACCTAAATAGACATTTCTCCAAAGAAGACATACAGATGGCCAAGAAGCACATGAAAAGCTGCTCAACATCACTAATTATTAGAGAAATGCAAATCAAAACTACAATGAGGTATCACCTCACACCAGTTAGAACGGGCATCATCAAAAAATCTACAAACAACAAAATGCTGGAGAGGGTGTGGAGAAAAGGGACCACTCTTGCACTGTTGCTGGGAATGTAAATTGATATAGTCACTATGGAGAACAGTATGTAGGTTCTTTAAAAAGCTAAAAATAGAATTACCATATGACCCAGCAATCCCACTACTGAGCATATACCCTGAGAAAACCATAATTCAAAAAGACACATGTACCACAATGTTCCTTGCAGCACTATTTACAATAGCCAGGACATGGAAGCAACCTAGGTGTCCATCGACAGATGAATGGAGAAAGATGTGGTGCATATATACAATGGAATATTACTCAGCCATAAAAAGGAACGAAATTGGGTCATTTGAAGAGATGCGGATGGAGCTAGAGACTGTCATACAGAGTGAAGTAAGTCAGAAAGAGGAAAACAAATATCGTATATTAACGCATATATATGCAATCTAGAAAAACGGTACAGATGAACTGGTTTGCAGGGCAGAAATTGAGACACAGATGTAAAGAACAAATGTATGGACACCAAGGGGGGAAAGTGGGGGTGGTGGTGGTGGGATGAACTGGGAGATTGGGATTGACATATATACAATAATATGTATAAAACAGATAACTAGTAAGAACCTGCTGTGTAAAAAATAATTTTTTTAAAAAGGCATCAAGGGGAAAAAATATTAAATAAGGTAGCATTCATAAATGCTTTCTAGAAGAGTGTGTCTGACATAAATTCGGTAAATATCCAGAAAAAAAGGTTAGTATCTTCTTTCCTCAACACAAAAATGCCCAGAGAATCTTCAGGCAATACACGTGAGAGTGTGAGATGCTGGTGTGGAGAAAGGGCAAAAAAGATGGGGAACCTTCTAAAAGCTCTTAAGCTTTCATAGTTTTCATTCAAATTTCAACTGAGACAAATGTCAGAGGACTTCTGGGTCCCCACCTATTCTGAGGAATTAATCACATCTGATAATGAGCTTATCACCAACGACTGGGATAGAATGGGTTCCGTTCCACTCAGCGATGCCTGTGATTCTTGTCCTTCTCAGCCACAGTTGCAGCCCCGCGGCATCCCGCACCAGTGCACACAATCCTGCTCTGTCCCCTTACTGGACATTCCCAGGCAGGCGGGCAGGTGCCCAGGACGAGCGTGGGGTGCACGTGCATTTCAGTACCTCTGGTTCTATCAGGGCCGACTTCATGGGTGAGCACCTGTGCATTCACACAAAGCCCATGCTTTGAGTCCAGTCTTGAGCTCCATCTTCACAGCATTTACCTTTTCTCCCAAACCTACTCTCCTGTTCCTGATAATGGCACCACTCTCTTCCCCACAACCTGGCCTGAAAATCATAGACACTCTGCAGCCACAAGCCCTGCCTCCCCCGCCAGCACCACCCCCCCTGCAACAATGAAAGCTGCCAGGTACTGTCAGTTCTGCTCCAGCCTTGCATCTACATCTTCCTCTCCATCCCCATTATGGTTGCTCTACTGCTCTCTCTTTCACCTGGATTATTAAAGTACCCTCCCAACTCCTCCCCTCTCCTCCAGGCTCTTCTCTCACTCAACCACCCTTCCCGCCCATGCCAGATGGACCTCACCCAGGCAAGAGTAGCCACAGCATCTCCTGCCCAGTGCCTCGCTCTCTCCCAGTGCAGCAGTTCTGTGGTTCTGAAGCTACTGGCAACCCCATCCCTGGCCCAGACCAGCAACAGACCCACCCTAACCAGGACTCTTCAACATTTTAGGAAAGCCACAGGCTAGGGGCAAGGTCCTCTCTCCCTCCTTGATCCTTATTCTACAAGAGAACAGCACCCTCTTTCTGATCTACATACCATCCTTACTATACTCTATGCACCCTGCGATCAGAACCCATGCTTGAACCACTCCATCTCTGCTTACGCCAAGCACTCCAGCACAATGCAGAATTTTTTAAAAGTGACTTCTCATAATACACATTTTCAGTGTTGCCCCAAGCTCACGTTTCAGCCTTAGCAGGGGTGAATTCAATGCTATCACGGTACTCTTTACACCGTATTCAATTTTGCAGGACATCTGTCATCTCCTTCTCTTCTTCCTTTTTCTCGTGACATTAAACACCGGGGAATTACATTAAGCATAAACAGACTCTTGAAATGTACCTCAAAGTAATATGAAAGATCTTTACTAATCCAGCTAATGTGCTTTCCTTCCAACACCCACTGAAATCTAGTTCTCATTTGAATACTTAACAAGCATCATCTTGGAAAACCTCTTTCCTTTGATCTACGTAGAAATAAAAAATGTATTTAGCCCATTCAGGCTGTGTTTGGCCCTGCACGTACACTTTATGCCTCCATTTGAAATCTTAATCCTATTGCAGCACGTTAATTTTGGTTTATATGAAATGCTGCCAGCAGAATCCATTGATTTGCTTCATCCATTTATATGAGTTTCCTTCAGTGAGTCCTATAACTTTTTTTTTTTTTTTTTTTTTTGTCTGTGCTGGGTCTTCGTTTCTGTGCGAGGGCTTTCTCTAGTTGCGGCAAGCGGGGGCCACTCTTCATCGTGGTGCGCGGGCCTCTCACTAACGCGGCCTCTCTTGTTGCGGAGCACAGGCTCCAGACGCGCAGGCTCAGTAATTGTGGCTCATGGGCCTAGTTGCTCCGCGGCATGTGGGATCTTCCCAGACCAGGGCTTGAACCCGTGTCCCCTGCATTGGCAGGCAGATTCTCAACCACTGCGCCACCAGGGAAGCCTAGTCCTATAACTTTTTAGCTAAGTAAATATGTATGTATGTTTTCTAATTCTACAGATTAGGATAATTTCAGACATGATAATAATTGCTTATTTTAGATCACTAGCTAATAGAGAAACTTGCAGATGTGGTTTGTAAAATAAACCAAGATCTAATGATCTATATTTGCAGTAATCTCACCACTATATGCTGTGTTTTTCATATCACTACAATGGTATACTGATTAGACAACCTTTTGCCAAGGAAGTTTATTTTTGTACCATTTCTGCTGTTTTATTGTTACACAGAGTAAAGAAAAATAGAGTGCTCTGCCTAGTTATTATGAAGCAGTCATTTTTGAAAGGGTGGGGCTTATTGAACCCCATGTGATTTAATTATCTATTCTTCCGTTTGAGTTGGCTACAGCCTACTGCCACTTAAGAACATAATAAAAATGGATCTGAGTCAAGGTTTAAACATAATAGTTTTGGAAGAACTCCCCCTTTTTACTTTGGGTGTGTCTAGGAGACATCATAATAATTGAGATTGTAATGTTAAATGCTCCAACTGACACTCATATAATAATTCTTAGTGGGAAAAAATTCCCAGGACATAGTTCTGACAGTGGTATTTGTATTGTTATGACTAGCTCTTCAGTTGCAAACATATAGCTTCACTCTTTGCTTATATGGCATCCTTAGTACATGGACATTTATCTTATGTCTGTTTTTTCTACTGCACTGTTGGCTATGTGAGGGGCCAGCTACAAAAAATACATATAATTGAATATCACTTTTGATCCTGGTGTTGGTATCAACGTAGCACAGCTATGTAGGTGAAAAAGAAAGCCTTCCCTTGTTTCCTGAGAATCTTCTAGGGCACTAGTAGCCTATGAATCGAGGACACCTTCAAGCCTATGAATCTGACTTTTAGGAAAAGAGAAGTTGGAGGTTATTTAATTTTTTTAAATCCCTTTCCACCATACAGTGTTCTTCACCTTCATTCAAACCAAAGACAAATATTAGACGGCTTGTGTTTTCCTCAAATGTCACAACTAGTTGGTTTGTTTAGGAAAGGAAGACATGCTCCTGAAATAAAACTCAAAACCAAAGCCCATTTGGTGCTGCCAGAAAATGACTATGGAACTCACTGTCAGTGCAAACAGCACTAGAAGCACATCCCAAACCCCCTGATTCCACTAAAAAGCAGTGCAGGGAATTCAAAATGAGAAGCCGCTTCACATACACCTCTCATTAAAAATAATTGTCAATTCCCTGTGTGCTCTCTGTGATCCTCTGGGGTAGCTACAAGAAAGGAAAAATGAAAACATGAGCTGTATCTACCAGAAACAGTCCAGAAGTGGGAAACTCTCCCAGTATCTAGGACCAAGAGAACTTAAAACCAAAAATTCAATGTACTCAAAGAAAAAAACCATTAGTTTGGGTCAAACCAGTGAAATAATTATCCTCAATTCCCTACTCCTTTCAGTATGGCAAAACCCAGCCATGGGGCTCTAAAGCTCTAAGTGCAAGGAGCAAAAAGTTTGATTCCATCTGAGGCTGTCCTCGCTCAAGAAGAGCTTTCTTTTAAGCCTATCAGCACCATGGACAGTTCAGAGTAGCATTACCGAGAAATTAATATTAACCACTGCACCACAGATATCCACATCATGACCGTGATGCAATTAGGAAGCAGTCTGACAAGGGATAATGATGTCACTGTGTGCTTTATTTTGCCCTGTTTTGTTGGAAGAGGACATGGAGGAAGGGAGTGAAAATATAAATGAAAAATCAAGGTCTTAGAATTCTAACATGACCCCTGGGTTTCACTTCTCCAAACTAAATTTAGCTCTTTGTGCATGGATTAATGCAAACATATACCATGTTCCCTAATGGTAAACATTATGGTTCATAAGGATGTCACAAGCTGTAATAGAAGACAGATATTATTTGGGATCAGGAAAAGAAAATGTAGGAGAAACAAAATCTCTGAGTCCATCCACTGTATTCAAGGATAGAGTAGGTGAGACAAGTGAAGGATAAAATAGGATATTTGTCCCTTTTAGGGTGGTCCAGTCTGTACAACTTGAGGCTGGCTTATATGACAAGCAAAACCTAGGCCTGGATGGGTGTTCACGAGAGTTCAACAAGAGATAGGAACACCATCACTGGAATCACCAAGGTGAATTCAACTACCAGGACCCTCCAAAATACCTAGGAGAGTGGAAAACACATTCAGAGGGTCACTGAGCTGCTTCTTAGATGTGGGTTAATAACAATCACATGAAAGAGCATTTAAAATCTCTTTCACATGGCCAGTAGACCCTGAAGCAAATGTCACATGCCTGTAAATCCACAGAACACCTCACAATCCTGTGATATGGGAGAAGTACACAAAGAGATCTAACTTGTTGGGATAATGAGGCGAGTCCCCTAGAAAAATTCAAAATGATTTCTCCCAGCAATGTTTGAGAAGGGTTCACAGTGATTAGTACTCTCATTTAAGAGTGGATGTTGATTCCTCCATGGAAGAATTAATAAACATGAAAGTTACATGATTTGCATGATGAGAATGTTGTTTTCCCTTAATTTTGTTTTGGCAAAGTACAATGAAGGCCCTTGAACAATTCATCACAATTGCTGAATTACACCAATAAATGACAGCTCTTCTACAATCCCAGGCCAAGAATGCTGTCAAGTCATATATATGCAAAGAGGTTGGTTTTTTGCCTTCAGATACCAGCTTATTGAAAAGCTGTCACACATAATTTGGAGCACTTGAAGATAAGCATAAATCTATTTCTTTTTTTAACCCAGAGAAAATAATATACTAGAAAACAATCTCTTCTTTCCAAATTAAATGTATCACCAAACCAGACCTCCACTGTCTTAAAGAGCTTCTCCAGATTCATATTCAGTTCTTAAACCTTTGATGAGTTCATTCAGCTAGAAACTGTGGAGAAATGAAGCCAAGTTTTGAGGCATTAACAACAGATTTTGTGTCTTACGCCAGAAAACACACCCATTTTTCATCATGATGACACTGCTTCGCTGTCATCTTCCAGAGCATATTTCCTCAAAGGATTTGGATCTTATTATAAGGACAATACTGAAGTTATTTTCTCCACCTGAGAGGGATGTGAGGCCAGAATAGGTTAAGGGACTTGCCTGGACTCCCACAGTAACTCATCAAGAAGGAAGGATCCTTCCTTACAGATGGTTTTGTTTCCAGGGCAGCCCTATAGACACCAGGCTGCCTGAATCAAACAAAGGTAGCTGCTCTCAGAATACTGAGCATGTCTCCTAGGAGACAGGACCATGTTGGCCTAAAAGGGTATATGAGAGGAAGGGCTGCTTCGTGGTTCCTAAATGAAGACAATGCTACAGAGACAGTGGTCAAAGTCACAACCCTGAGATGGCCTGGAACAGTAGAAACCACTCTCAAGTTTGTGGGCTGACGTGGTCCACAACAACAGGTTGCTCCTTGGCTCTAGTACCTGCAGCCCCAGAAATTGGAGATACTCGGAGGATCTGCTCTTAAAATGGGATCATTCCTTCCTGGCAGCCACCAACTTTCTTCACGGCTTAGAATTCAGAGACCAATTTATGTTCCCAGTCTAATTTAATATGCCATACTGGTCACATGAGGGGCCAAAGGATGGGCCGGAGAAACCTCTGTAGCTGTCCGGAGTCCTTACCTGCACTGCTCCCTGGCACTCACTCAGTCGTTTCTTCTAATCCTCAGACACTGGTGATTCCTGCCCAGGCCAGTGTTCATAGTTCTCATTTTAACAGGAGTGAAAACTATGATTTTATGGTACCTCGAAACTAACATCACCAATAACTCATGCATCACAATTTATGTAGCTGCTTACACATCTTTTACTATTTACTAATATAATGATTTCTTCTCCCCTTTCCATACATCGAGAGGCAATGTGCCCCTCATGCCTTCCCTCTGATTCTCCAACCGTATTAAATGCTAAAGAATCTCAGTAACCCCTGATCCCCGATGGTATCCTCATACCCAACTACCCAAAGGTGTTCTGACCCACCAGCTTAAGACTTTTGATATATTTATTCAATCGATCAACACTTACTGAACAGAATTGTCCTGGCATAATTATCACCACTGGGAATGTATACAAAAAGAGACTATTCTTGTCCTCAAGGAGAAAACAATTAATGATGGGGCAAGAACCCATCGCCAGCAAAATGATGATCTATAGGAACTACAACAGAAGTCTGTCATGGATGTGATGGTGGACCCAAACAATAAGTGGCCACCTAAATCCAATGGAAAAGCTGTATAAATTTTATTTCATCTATGAGACTATAATAATTATACCAAACATTCTACTTCCACATAGGATAGCTTCACATCTACAGAAGAAATTCATTGTTAACACACTACCAACTACTACACATCTGGTAGTGGGTATATTAACCTTTGTTTCAAGAGACTATTCAATAAATCTGAAATAAAGTCTGCAAGCTGTTGAGTTACTAGTGTCTTCTCCTACTCATTCTACTTAATGGTCTAGGGCTTTTCAGTTTAGCTTGATATCTAGGAGAGAGAAAACTGAAATTTGAGAGCAACTCATCCTATGGGGAAATCACTAGGTAAGATGAGACTTCACTATCAAGGAGGAGTTTCACATATGGCTGGTTCTGAGCAGAAACCCACACAGAAGCAGATACCTGCAGAGGTCCTTATGAATTTTTCAGAGGAAGATCAAAGAGAAAATAGACATGAATGGGTTGGAGCAGAATGGTATGAAGTGGAAGCAGTGCTGGCATGGATTGGAATTTAGATAAAGTCTATCCATGCAGGGTGAGCTTGAGCAGAATACAATGTTCCGAGGCTGAAGGAGACAAATGGGTCATATCAGTGTGGGACAGTGGGAGAGTATGAGCGGTTCCCAACTATTCCAACCTAATGCCACTCACAGAGATTGTTAAAACGATACCAAGAATCAAGAAGCTAATCAAATCTAATACCCTGGATTGACTATAGTTTCTAGACAGGTCTACTACACTCAGCCACACAGGCAGGACAAGGCGTGTGAAAGATGTCCCAGGGGTTATGCAGTGTGACAGCCCTATATCAAGGAAATAAACCAATAAGGATGTGTTGATGTTTGATTCAGTAATTCAACTAGCCATGTTTGAGTATCTACTATGTGCTAAAAAGTGTGAAAGACACTGGGGATGCAAAGCTTACAAAGCACTTACCAGGTCCCTTATATTTCAACAAAAATGTGCTGGCTTTTCTAACTATCTCAAAGAAACAAAAAGAGAAATCTGTTCCTCGAACGAGATAAATCTCCTTCAGTTCAAAACAAAGTGGGAGCTGCGTGTGGAGGATAAACCAAAGGACACAAAATGAGAAAATCCACAGAAGTGACTCACTTCTGTTCAGTGGTTACTGAAAATAAAACAGTGGCAGTCAGTTCATTGCCAGGAAATACAAGCAGGTACGTAGAGTAATGTTGAGGTGTCTTCTTAAAAAAGACTCTTCCTTTGAGGACTAAGCACCATCGTTCCAGTGACTCCTCATTCTGGATTAGGCTGAATTCTCCTTGATAAGTCAGAGAAGCACATTTCAAAGGGAAGACAACACGGGTGAGTTGAACCTGGCAAAGGACTTATATAAATAAACACACTCTTCTGTAAGGTTCAAGACACAGACACTGAGCCAGCAAAATGTTCCTGAAGCAGCTACAAGCATTGGTCATCATTGCCAAAAACGGCTCCAAGATCAGGTTATCCCGACCACCCTGGGAGAGTCTCAGAAAGAAACCAAGAGATAACTCTGTTTTCTAAATTTCATACAGTGAATATTTATTACTTTTATAATAAGAAAAACAATGTTAAAAAAAAAACCCCAGAAAAGTACCAAATATTGCCTGGAGCAACATCTTTGGCCCCTAGCTGCCTTAACTTTGCAAAATAAGCCATTCTTCACGAAAAAGTCAGTGAGTCTTAGCCTTCAGTCAAGTTTTTATAGTAAGAACTTGTGTGCTATGAAATTTGTGAAACATTTCTGTTATTCAATTATCGTATTTTCTTCCACCTAAATTTCTCCTGGGGTAAGAGTTTCATTTCTTGGTTTTTTTAGCTTTTACCAATAAAGACAGGAAAACATCTAATATTCTTGAGTATATCTTATTGTACCTTTGAGGAAACACATGCGATCTGTGGGTAAAAGAGAAATACTTGACCACCAACAAAAGCATACCTATTAGCCCCCAAGTAATATAAAATACTTATTTCTAACACTTAGAAACATTTATGCCAAAATGAACATTAGGGAAAGCTGATTTGGATGGTTTTACTATCTTCTTAGCCCATATGCGTAGACCACCAACTTGGTTGTGCTATTTGAAATGATGTTTACGAACAGAGAAACAGAATACACACAAGGAGGGAAGAGTGTGTGTTCCTCAAATGCTGGCCACACCAGGCCACTCCTCACTGAAGCCACACACACAACTAGGCGTGGGTAAGCAGCTCCGTGAACAGGCAGCCCAGGTTAAACGCCCTGTATCAAGTGAGCGTGTTGGCGACTGCACGGTGGACAGAAAGGGTGAACAAGATGAGTGGGTGTGGATGTATGCGTCATGTGGTCCCCTGAGAACAAGACTCATTACTAAATTCAAGGGCAGGGGAAGCTCCCTGAGGTCTGAGACAAGAACATTTATCAAATCATTGCCAGAAGCAACAAGACGGTCCCTGTGACCAGGCTCAACCAACTCTAGAATTGACCTTCCTCCCCAGACTTCTTAAAAAGGGCACCTTCAACTCCAAGCCTTCAGGGAATTTTTCCATCAGTGAAGAGCTGGTTCCAAGAGTAAGATGTCCTTGCACTCTGCAAGGGATGGAAGCTAATTCAAGGCTATGGTGAGATAAAACACCTTTCCTCACAGCTGGAGTTCTGGAGAGAGATTTCAGCAAGGGACTCCTTTTGGAAACTATCTATAAAGCTGACCGGGACCGCCTAGAAATTTAAACAATGCTGCTCCCTCTTTCTGAACTGTTTCATATGGAAGAGACTCCCAGTGTGACCTGAAGGAGGTGCATGTGGTTTCCAGGGTGTTCACCGATGTTTACCATCCCTGAGGTTTTTATCATCATCATCATCATCAATAAGGCACCTGCTTCCTTCAGGAGCTGATGGTATATTGGGGGAGACACAAAGAAATAGTAACTACCTCATGAGGTATTACAATTGAAAACTGTAAGCACTTGAGCTGTTCAGAGGTACATGAAAGATCTTCATCAACTAAAGCGATCAGGAGAAGCTTCCTGGAGGGGCAGGTTTGAACTAGAAATTCAAGGTGCACCGGGGGTGTTAGGATGATAGAAAGGTGTGTTAGGAGAGAGGCTTGGCCTGCACAAATTCATGAGGCCAGAAAGTACAAGTGGTATTTAGAGACCGCAAGTAATAAATAAGTCTGGGGTGTGGGCAAATCTGTGTAGGAGAAGAGTGAGAAGGATGGGGCAGTAAATAGGACGAAACTGTAAAGGGCCTTAAAGGTCAGGCGAAGAGTGTGGATTTAATTCATCAACAGTGGGCTGGTTGTGAAAGCACCCAAGCAGGTACATTTAAACACCATACGGCAGATTAATACGGAGCAGCCCACAACATGGTCTGGGGTGGGGAAAGCCTGTGCTGGAGGATAGGAAAAGGCTCCAGAGGTCCGGGATGCCTGCCTCCTGCATCTGCAGGGCTGAGGAGGTTACCGACCATTATTCTTCTGAACCTTCCTGCCCTGAAACGGAGCAGGACCCTATGGGGCCTTCCCAGGAAGGACCCCCGCCCCCAGTGCCCTCCACCTGCCTTTTGACTAGAAGAACTTTAGCCAAAGAATAAATTTAATCAGAGAAGTGATAAAATGCAGAAGCAAAGGAAAACAGTCAAGACCAAATAATAATAGTTTAGTTATTAAACAAAGTCAAGGACCTCTGTTCCTCCTCAAGGGCTAGAGATAATAGTCTGAGCCATATCCTTTGAGCTATTTTTTAGATACTGAAACTCCCACCAGGTGGAAGACATTAACTACATGATGACCAGACTGTAGCCATGACATAAGCTGCTACAATTCCGAGAAGAGGCCTCAAAGAAATGGGAACAAATGAACCCTGGAACTGAAGATTAACTGTACTTAAAACAATCAAGATGACGCTGATCAGACCACTGCATGACCAATTTCAAGATGACTGTCAGAGCTGTCTGTGGTGCTCTACACGTAGCCCCCTCCCTCCACCAATACACCCCCGAGACTCCCCTTTAAAAGTTCTTGCCCACTGATCAGCGGTGGGCAGTTGGCCTGTGGAAACGAATCTGCCCTCCCCCCCGATTGCTGGCCTCCAGAATAAAGTGAACTTTCCCTTCTACCAACACCTGCCTCTCCAGTACTACCTTTTGAGCGTCAAGCAGCCAGACCTGAGTTTCGGTATCAGTCCCATCAGCTTAACCATCTTCCTGGCAGGGGAGCAAGCCCCTAGGATGTGAGGTCCCCAGGCAGAATCTTCTAGGTCAAGGAACAAGGCAAGGACCAGTCAGTTTAGGGGACATAGAAGGGCCTAGGACCCTCCCCTTGTGCCCCAACCCCACAGGAGACAAGGCCAGTTTGTCCAGTCAGCCAACAGACTTAGGCCAGGCTCCAGGCACATCCTGCACACAGAGGGAGGACCATGGTGACCGTCCCCATTAGACAGGCAGGTAATGCAGGGTCACAAAGCCTCTCCAGGCAAGTTCACTCTGTGGGGTTCTACCTGTGACTCTTGAACTTGAAGAGTAGAGAAGGTGATCTCTAATTTCGAGCAAACTCTAAATCCTTATACTGTCTACAAGGCCCTGTACAGTCTACAGAACCCTGCCTACCTATTCTGCCACACTGCTGCTCACTGAACATACTCCAGACGCACCACTTTCTGTTCCTCAAACAGGCAAGTTCATTCCCACCTCTGGGCCTCTGCACTTGCTGTTCCCTCCACCTAGAACGCGTTTCCCCAGATTTAACCCAGCCGCCTCCACCCGACTTTCATTTCTTCAGTGAGACCTTCCTGACCACTCTCATTTAAGTTTTGTGTCCACAGAAGTATTCCACACCAGCACACCTATCTCATCACCCTGTGATGGCTTCGGAATTGCACTCAGCTCTATCAGAAATCCTAACTTACCTAAACGTCTGGTGTGTTGTCTGTGTTCCTATTAGAATTTGAAACCTAGACGAGCAGGGACTTTTTCACTCTTGCCCAATTCTGCCTCCCCAGTGTCTATAAAAAGTCCCTGGCCCATATTAGTGCTCAATAAATATTTGTCCAATAAGTGAAATAGTTAATTAATCAATCCATGTCTTGGGAGATCCATGACCCTTCACCTCCCTGAAGGGTCATGGATGAAAATCTGGTCTGAGAATGTGATGCTCAGGCAGATCTTAAAGAGACTAGAGCTCTAGAGTTTCTTTTAAACCATCTGCATCCAAAACGTCGGCAGCTGGGTATTATATGTGTTCGCATCAAATGGGGGGAAAGCAATGGGAACGTGCTGAACACACGGTCAGTGAAAAAAAAAAAAAAAGAAACTTCCAGAAATGTCTTCATTAAGAAAGCGGCTTGTGGGGCAGCCCCTTGAAATGCCGTCATTGTCAGTAATAAAACTCCCCTAACTGTGGAGTTAAGGGCAGGGAGAGGGGTAAGAAGGCTGGCATTCCACCGCGATTGAAGGGAGAGAGTCTGGAAGGCTTAGGCCCTGAGTCCCGGCAGGGTCCCGGGCCCACACCTTGTTCTGCTCCTGCGTCTGGGTTCTAATGAGGCTTTATGAAAAGCAGAGCTGCCTTTTAAGAAAATTTCATCCTAACCTGGAAACAGCAAAATGCAGCCAAGTCTCAACTACTGGACTAACAAGGTGGAGAAAAAATAAATGAAACCTTCAGATAATTCAGAAATACCTTCCAGCAAACCTCTCTCTGATCGAATAATAAAAACTTCTGTCATTTCTGTAGCATGGGATCACTCACAAAGCACTTTCACATCCCACCATCTCTTGTGATTCTCAAACTCCCCGCGAGGCCATCGTTAGCATCATCGGCATCTTACAGATGAAGTCGCTGAGGCTTAGCCAGACAGGCGTCGTACCTGAGTCCTAGACAGGAGGCAGAACAAGGGGCAAGACCCTGTGCCTGCTGACGGATTAACTCCCCACCTGGCCCGCACTCCTCCCCGATGGTGGGCGTGAGAGCACCTGGGACGGTCCCGCAGGGCCCCGATCTCGGTCCCCTGGGCCAGCACCGGGAGCCTCGCACCTGGACCGCCCCTGAGTCCTCACAGACGCATTCATTTTCTCCTGTCTCCCACTGCTGGGATTTGCTGTTTCATAACTTCCTCCAATTTTTTTCTCGAACACTCATTTCTCCTCAACAACCACAACACGGAGAGGCCCAGGGGCACAGCCATGCCCACCGTGCCTGCTGTTCCCCTGGCAGCAGCCAGAGGCCCACACCTCCAGGCTGTCAGGTCGCTGGGGACGCTGTGACTAGATGCAGAAAAGGCTCCAGCTCACACACTTAGGTGACAAAAACCTCCTTGGATCTGACGGATTCCTGTGGGCCGCAGCCCTGGCAAGTGCAGGATGCACTGCTCAGAGGGCAGATTTGTGGTCAGACGGCCTGGCTCGGAGCCCCAGCTCGGCCACCTCCCAGCTATACAACCCAGGGCAAGTTACTTAGCTGGTGCCTCAGTTTCCTCTGAAAGATGAGGCTTATAACAGTACAGATGTCAGGGGCGTACTGTGAGTATTAAGGGAGAAAACACCTGCAAAGCACTTAGTGTCTAGCACTGTCAAGCAGGGGCTTAAGAAATGTTAGCTGTTGCCATTAATTGCTCTCATTCAGTTACAATGTTCTTGAAAGGTTAAGAGAATCTCCAAAGCATGAGAGCTGGGAAGAAACATGTACACATGTTAGGACGCAGCGTGCTTAGTAATACTGCAGAGAGATGAACAAAGCAGACTGGAAGCCAAACACCAAACCAAAAACTCACTGGAAGAGACAGAGAAAGCTTCCCTGAGAACATCAAGCTCATTCCAGCTTCAAGGTCTTTGCACTTGCTTGGCAAGGTCTCTGCCCCCATCCTCCCATGGCTGGCTCCCACGTCCCCTTCTCAGAGGGGCTTCCCCGACCACCCATCTGAAGGGACCTCCCCCTACCCTCCATCACATCACTCTGTTGCACTGTCTTCACAGTATTTGTCACTCTCTGAAATGATCTTACGTGCTCACTTGCTTAGTGCCCAATTCCTCCACCAGAGTATTAGCTGTATGAAGCCAGGAACTTCGAGTGTTTTGCTCACTATTGCTTAGCCAGGGCCCATAAGAATGCCTAACACAGAGTAGAGGCACCAAAAAATTTGGCTGAACCAATAACTGGACACTGAACTGAGCCATGAAGAATGAGTGGGAACTTCCCAGGTTGAGAAAGGATGTGCCCGGTAGGGAACCGTGAGGACAAATGTATATCTGACTTGAAGTGCTGCCCGTAGCAGAAGTCCCAGAGGACTGTCTAATGTCAAATCAGATGATCTCCCATGACATGGGCTCCACAGGGTGATAAAACTGTCTTTAAGCTCTGAACCTCCACTCAGTCTTCCTAGAGGCTAGCATTCATACAGTTTGGCCAGGCAACTCTAACCCCCTATCCCAGTACCCCCCATCACAGCAGGGGGCAGGGGCACACCAGCACCCAGTGGACATCTGCCATGTGAGGAGGAAAAACCTGGGTCTTCATCCACCTCCTTGAGGAAAGGAGCACGTGTGTGCATGTGACAACCTCATGCCAGGGGCCTCCTCCAGCAAACTGCCAAGATCTCAAGGGACTCATGGTCCACTCTGAGACTGTGTCCCCAGCCACAGCCTTCATGGGGAAAATTCACTTGTAATGAAGTGTTGACATCAAAACATCTCAAGTGTTTGAAAATTAAGAATTATATTAGGAGAGAACTATATTTTATCTAATAATACATAACTAAAGTTATGTTCACAATCAAGTATTCATGGCAATACTTAATATTTATTAAGCCCCTGCTTAAAAGTTTTGTTGATTTGCATCAGAGAACTCTGAATTTATAATATAAAAATATATGCAAATGAAATCATTCATTCAGTAAACATTTATTAGGTGCCTCGTCTGTGCCAGGCACTGAGATATGCTAAAAAAAGTCACAGATCATTTCCTCATGGTGCTCCCAGGCTGTGTGTGATATAAGGAAGGAGTGATCGTTTCTGCTTGAGTAGGTAAAAAACAATTTTTTTAATTAAAGAATAGATCAAACAATAATAATGATAATATCAGCAACTAACATTTATTGAGCAATTAACTACCTCCCATACACTGTCCTAACACTCTTCACTCATTTAATCCTCACAACACACATATGAGGTCGAATTATTATTACTTGCATTTTATATATGAGGAAATTGAGACACAGAGAAGTTCGCTCACTTGCTCAAGGTCACAGAGCTAGTCAAAGACTGCAGGAATGGACTGTGCTTGACCTGGGACAAAGTAAAAGAAGTCACCAAGCAGTATAATAGTGTTTCTCAACTTTGGCACTATTGGCACTTGGCACCAGTTAATTCTTTGTTGTGCGGCTGGCCTGTGAACTGTAGGAAATTTAGCGGTATCCCCGGCCCCCAGGTGCCAGTAGCAACCTCCTCCCCGCCAACTCCTGTTATGACAAACAAAAATGTCGTCAGACATTCCCCAATGTCCCCTGGAGGGGAGAACCAACTCCAGCAGAGAACCACTGGGATAAAGGAAGAGCATGCCCACGGCGCCCTGGCAGGCAGTAGCATGGCAGGTCTGGGGAACTACGTACAAGTAGCATGATGTGGCTGGGAGCTGGGGCAATTCAGGGAATGGCAAAGAATGAGGTTAAAGGGGTGAGCAGGAACCAAATCATAGAGAGGTGTCACAGCCCACAGTAAGAATCTGGACTTTACCTAGAGGACAGTGGAGAGCCGCTGAGGTGTTTTAAGCAGGGACACGACAAGATCAGATGTGGGTTTCAGAAATATGGAGCTGGAAGCCACGTGGCTTAAAGATGGTGCAGCAAGTGGAGGGGGTGGAGGGCAGGTGGTACTAATTTGAGAGAGTCGCAGGAAGCCAGGGAAGAAAAATTTATTTGAGAGCATTGGAGATACAATGGCCAGGCTTGGGGATGGAGCACCCAGGGGTAACACCAGCCCACAGACCTGGGTGACTGCATGGATGGCAATGCCACTCACAGTGACAAGAAGCAGGAGGAAGATGAGCTCAGCTTTGCACCTGCTGAGTTCGAACTGCCGGAGCAGAGAGGCCATGCATGTGGCGATGTGCCTAGGCAACTGGATGAGCAGTGTCGTGAACCTCCAACCTGGGCTGGAGATATCTATTTAGAGGGTGAGCAGGTATGTGGTTGTAAAAACTTCGCTAGTGAATGAAATGATCCAGGAGAGATTAATAAAGTGAGAAGAGGCCTGAGGATAAACCCCCAGGTAATCATTAATATTTAAAGGCTGAGAGGAAGAACTGGACCCAGACAAAAAGCCAGAGCCAGAGATATCAGGGAGGCCACATCAGAAAACCATGAGAGAACAGTGCTGCAGAAGCTAAAGGAAAAGAGGGTGATACCAGGTGATGCTAGAATCCAGGGTCATGGCTGAATGGGAAGAAGCAACTGTTAAGCACCTAGGCCATTCATTCTGGTTATATTCATAAAATATATTTCCTTCCATGAGGAAAATGTAAGTTACCAATATAAAAACACATTTCTCCAAATGTAGATAATTGAACAGAATACCAAATCAAACACTCCTTTAATTCACTTGTGATCTCACTCAGATTAGAAAACAACTCCAGTGTCAAAAGGCTGCCAAAATCATGACAGCTGAACACTGTAGGCCAAGTAGAGCCTTGGAATATAAAATCCAAGTTCCATCCAAACTCCCTCGCATAACAACATTAAGACCATTAACGTACAAGCATATACTCTTGACAACGTGTAAACTGATCTTTTCATGAGAGCCCAAACTTGATTATTGTTTATCTAGAAAAGTTCTGTTGAACTGTTAGAGGGTTTTACCATCAGACACACAGGTATGCTGGTAGAATAGAAGGTCTTCTCTAAAGCAACATTTCAAATAGTTACACATTCAACATACTTTTTTTACCCAACATTTATTTGCAATCTATACATGCCTGGTTATTTGTCCATCACTCAAAGTGAATCTATTTGGGTGAGCAATTATGATGCAACGCCACAGTACTCAAGAAGTGCGCAGAAATCAATTCTGAGGCGGGAGATATACAAGCACACCACAGGGCAGAAAAATGGATAACAATGGAGTCTTGGTCTTCCAAAATTTCCCTGAAAGAACGTATATTCCAGAATCCCAGGCTCAGAATCATTCTGCATACAAAATTCATTTCCAACACAAAGCCTTGGAATTGCGTAACCTCAATCCATAGTGATCTTACACCACATTAGCCTTTCCCCCAAAACATCTTCTGTTCCGTTGCATTTTAGGTCTACAGATAAATGAGATTAAATGGGACATAAGCTTAAAGGGCTTTATTACTGGTTTAAATATTCACAATGCCACAATCTGCCGCAGACAGATCCAAGTCATGTGGTTAAATGTGCAAACAATTACTCAATTTAATTTCATCTTGCAGAAGTTGAAAAACAAGCTGTAATCATGGTGGATGCTGTTCATTTTATTCCAAAAGCCACCATCTTTTATTTTCCTGATTGGATTTTATTCTTGGACACAGGAGGAGTGGGCTTCCACACTAAGCATGCTAACTCACAGGGCATTAGGAGGCCAGGCCTAAATCAGACGACAGCTGGATCGCTCCTGGATGGGCTTGTTCCAGCTCCTTAAAGAGACAGGGTCCAAGCTGAGCCACTGCCCAAATCCTCATCCCGAATGGTGGCACACCCCACTGCACTAAGTCCTGGAAGTCCACATTGTCAGGAGCCCTGGTCTTTAGGTGAGGAAGGAGCCCCAAAACACCTCAGGTTCTGTCCTGCCTTTAGCACAGGCTCCAGGATCACGCTCCCCGAGCTCTGCCAAGACCCTTGGACAAGTTACTCCACCTCTCTTTGCCACATTTTTCTCATCTGTAAATTGGAGATAACAATAGAACCTACATCAGAGAGCTTATGTGAGGAATAGATAAGAATGCGCATATTAAGTGTTTAGCACAAGACGTGGCCTAGATTAAGTTCCCATTATCATCATTAATAATATCTAATAACCTCACAGAGAAAAATCTGTGTATTCATGATCTGACTCTATAACAAATTACCCCAAAACTCAGTGGATCAATCCACAAGCATTTATTATCTCAGTTTCTGTGCATCAGGAACCTCAGCACAGTTTAGCTCAGTGCCTCTGCCTCAAGGATCCTCACAGGCCGCAATCAAGTTATGGGCCAGGGTCTCATCTGAAGGCTCAGCTGAGGGAGAACTGCTTCAAAGTTCACATACGTGGTTGTTGGCAAGATCCAGTTCCTCCCAGGCTACTGGGCTGAGGGTCTTAGTTGGCTAGCGACCAGAAGCCTCCCTCAGTTCCTTGCCACGTGGCCTAGGCCTCTCTCATTGTGCAGCTCAAAACAAGGCAGCTGGCTTCCATCAGAGCAAGCAAACAAAGCACAAAAGGGCACACAAGATGGAAGCTACATTCTGTCTGTAACCTAATTTCACCAGTGACACCCTGTACTCTTGCCATATTCTGTTTGTCAGAAATGAGTCACTAGGTTCATTCAAGGGGAAAAGCTCACACGAGGGCATGAACACCGGGAGGTGGGGATCATTGAGGGACACCTTAGAGCTCTGCCAGTTATAATGTGAAAAGCCAAACTCCTCGCAATGAGCGTCCAACTCCTTCTTTCCATCTTTCAACAAATATTTGAGTACCTACTTTGTACCAAGCTCTGCACAAAAGCCCTGAGAATGTATTAAAGAACAGAGACATGCCTTTGTTCTCAGGAGCTGATAATCTAGCAGGAGACATTAAAGAAATAAGACATATTACTATGGAATTTAAGTTGTGACAAGCGCCATGAAGAAAAAAATACATCACGTAATATCGCAGGAAGAATGTGAGCCACTGCGATTCATGTAAGGCTTCCCAGAGGAAGAGAGCCAGGCTGAGACCAAAAGGGTGAGCAAGAGTCAACCTGGTAAAGGGCAGGGCCAGGAAAGAGGTCCAGACACAACAGAACGACAACAGGAAGGCTGTGAGGTCAGCACACCCTGCACATGGCGGGCTCACCGACAGAGGGATGGAGGCAGGACAGGGCCCGGCATCATTAAAGTTTCTAACCGGCCCCTGTTCTCAACTAAATTAAATTCGCGAAGTACAATTCAGATAGTTCAGCCCCTCCAGGATTTGGGTTATATCCACCAACAAACTACCGCAGAAACAATTAATAAAACCTACTTTGGTCTCAGTTTTCCAGACCTTCAAACCTCCAGGGTCTTGTATTTTAATAATGCGTCCATGAAGACAGGCTTCCATAAAGGACACACTACCTCTAACCACAAGCAGATCTCATTCCGATGAATTATTGCTAACCAAAAGCGCTCACTTAGAACCATGACGACTCCTTCTCATTCCGTTTCATTAAGTGCAATCCATTTTTCCATAAATAATGAGGCTAACTGACTCCTGGAGTTAAAGAGAACACGGGAATCGAGGGAGAACGAAACACTCAAAATAAAGCTGCTTTTCTGTTGGTTCTCAAGGTTAGAGAACAGACCCAAAACAGATGCAGCCCAGTGGGAGTTTAAAGAACTTTCCTTCAGGGCACTCAAATTCTGCCCAATGCCCTCTCTTGCTTGCCAGCAAGCTGCGGGTTCAGGTGTCAGACAGCCACTAAAGGACACATCTCAATGTATCTGAAACCCGATACATTTATACAGGAAAAGAAATTTGTAGATCCTCACTATATTCATGTTAACCTGGGCTGAGATACTTAAGATAAATGGCCTACATTGTAATCCTATTGACAAAGGGCCATCTTTCCTACTGAGGCTGTGAAAACCCCTAGAACGCTGTCAGTAGTCAATCCACACATAATTATGCAATTAAGGTGACACGTTTCTTATGCTCAAAAATTGAGTGTCGACGGTAAGCCAGCTCTGGGAACAGCATGCCTCCAGCCCCACTTCCCTCACACCTAACTCCAGGATGGAATTCCCAAGGTAAAACTCACAGCCAGAACAAAGCAGACCAGATCAAAGTTGCATGCTTTTCTGGGGCAAGAAGGTGTAGTGGGATAAAACTGAGGAAGAAGGGCTGCCCATAAAAAACAAAAAAACAAAAAAAAAACAGGTTGTCTAGTCACCTGCATCATGACAGCTTCAGCCATGATACGGTGGAGAAAGGGAGTCAAGAATGATGGACCAGGAGAAAACTACTAAATGAGAGAGTTCAGTAAGCTTTTAGAGCAGCTTTGGGCAACAGCGGACGACTGGAGGCCCCTAAATTTAGAGTTTGTTGGCTGGCAAAACAAGCCTCTGGCTAGAAGTTGAAAGAACTGGATTCCAACCTCAACTAACTAACTTTCTGACCATTAGCAAACATCTTCAACCAAGCAATTAGCAAGTAATTATCGAGTAGCTGCTGTGTGTTCAGTACTGAGCCCGCTTCGGGGTTGACACCAGGGGAGTTAAGGCTCCATCACTGCCCTCAAGGAACTTCACTTTTTAACTCAGGATGAAAAACATATATGCAATAGAATCTCAACCTTCCAGAACCTGCCAGGATTGACTCTTTGTCACTCAGTCTTCCATGAGTTGAGAGTTAAAGCTTTAAGTATAAGAGCTTTTAACATTTAAGTGCTTTTAAGATGGAAATCTTTCATAAATACACTATCTCAGCATTTCCAAAGTGTTTAAACCCACACACACACACACACACACACACACACACACACACAGGTTCTGCTGTATATTAATTATTGCCTAAAAAAGTTGGGTGGTCTCACAGTCAATAAGTTTTAGAAACAATGGGTTGAAAATTAAATAGGATTCTTTACTATAGGACTTCTCAGAGCCTTTTAAAAAATAAATGTGTACTGTGAGCATCTAAAAGGAGACACGACATATTTCTCCAGGGAATCATTTTTCTCATGGGATTAAGGTTTTGTACCGTGTACTTTGGAAAGACTGTGCTGTACACTTCCCTTTCACCTTAAATAAACACTCCTGATAGCTCAGAATTGTCTTATCACGGGCCTGAGTCATTGCAACGGGCTGCTGAGGAGGATGAACTGCTGCACAGAAAGTGCCTTCCTGCCACTGGCCACCCTGAACAAGCAGCTGGGTCCTGCTGGCAGCACTGGACACCCCCGAGTCATGCTGCACGACCGACTGTGCTGCGGGGCTGGGCTTTCTGGGCAGCACAACCTTCATACTCTGATCTGGAACCCAGAGGCGGGCTATGAAAACCTTTCAGGACCTAGAATACCCCACCCCCCATATGCAACTCCAATGCAAGGTATCGCCTGCCCTCAAAGTCCCAGCTCCTTTAGGAAGATTCCAGACCACATTGCCCTTTTCCTGCTCCACTCAGAGCACAGATGGCCCGCAAGATGTTCCTGGCACTTACCCGGGCACTGCCTTATGACACTTCCTATGTTTCCTTTTATGACTGCTGTCCTCTTGGACCGTTTCTTTGTGGAAGGATTTGTAGGCACATCCTCAACTAAACAATGCATTCCACAAGGACAGAGACATCGTTTCTCCCTGCAGCACTGAGAACATAGGCTTTCAATTTTTTCGTGATTGACCAAGAAAAGTTGAAAGAAAAATGCAAGGTATTGTTATGAAAAGAAGTCAGCCAGCCCAGCACTGGCCCTCCTGAGATAAGAGCTGTGCTATTTGTCTTATCCCTGGGGACAGTGTGGGAGGCCAGCCCGCCTGCTGTGATGCGGTTATCAGTAAGAAAGCCAAATCCAAACAGAGGTGGAGGAGGCCACAGGCACATCTGAAAAAGGCTTCTGAAGCGGTGGCTGCGGAGCATGGTGCCCCCAAGACCCCAGCAGCGCCTGACGGGGGTCAGCCGTCTCCAAGTCCAGTCTGGGGGCTCATGCTGCCCTAGAGCCGTGCCCTCTGCAGTGCCAGGAGACCACCTTGGTGCAGGCTCTCCAGAGGCGGAAAGGAATTCACCAACAATGAACAGCAACAGATCCTGGCTTCCCTCCCTCCACTACCCGAAGGGAGGGTCCACCTGGAGGCGCCGCCCAAAGGTCTGGGGGAACCTCCCGAGCCCCAGTGGGAGGTGGTGCCACATGACAGGAGCATGGGTGTCTGGAGACAGGCCACCTGGGTCTGAATCATGGCTCTCTTGTGATTTACCAGTGTCCTTGGGCAATTCAGTTAATGTTCTGAGCTTCAGTCTCCTCATATGTAAACTGGGGTGAAAACAGTTCCTTTTTTATAAAGTTGTGAGAATATATGACAATTGCACAGAGCGCTTAGCCCACACTGGGCACACAGTAAATGCTCATTGAACACTGGCCATTCTTACTAATCACCACTTCCCCTAACCACGGTCTGCTTGATGCAAGACTTAGCTCTGATCAACTCTCCACCCCAAGCTGAGGTCCCCACGGCCACAGTGGGTGATCCAGGCCTGATCTATTCAGATGACATATGCTTAAGAAATGAAAATTATATTTTGCATAATTAGATTGGCAAATTTTGCTGCCCTCCCCACCAGATGATAATACTCCCCAAAGGCAAAGTACTTGTGTACTTTCTTGCTTTGCCATTTAATAGCTGTGAGGGCTTGGGCAGCTTCCTCATCTGTAAAAATGCAGATGATAATAGCACCTACTTTGTTCTGCTGCTGCAAAGGTTAAATGGAAATACACATCAAGTGACCGTCACATAGGAAATTCGCAATCAATAGGAGTTGCTATTACTATTTGTGTGGCTACGTTTTCCAGAATCAAGAGAAAGATCCACTATCATGGCTTTTGCTGCCGTAGCATGGTTAACAAAGATGGTTGGAAACTGCAGGGCCTTGGTGGCTGTTCTGAGTTCATGTGAAAACCCAGAAGCAGTCCCATTACCACCAAGCATAATGATGGCTCCTGGGGACCAGCAGTCAGTAGATCAGACCCAGCGCAAATGCAGCCAAGCAGGAGGGGAGAGTCACAGCAGTAAGAAAAGGAGCACCTCCTCAGAGCGGGAGGGGCCTTGGCCCTCTCTCCACCTCTCAGCGGGGAAATGAGAGGCTGAGAACAAGGTGATCAGGGAACTCTGCAGCCTGGCAATCAGCAGCGAGGTAATTACATGTCCACGGGTCCTGAGGGCATGGAAAATAATGGGGCAGAGTGATTTAGCCCAGGTAGATTGGGCAGGAGAGGGGAAGCAAGCAGTTGACAAGGTGAGCAGAGAGAGGGGTGATGAAAATGCTCAAGTCGCAAGCTGTGGTCCTGGTGGCAGGCACTCTCTCCACCAAGGAATTCATCTGGAGAGCAGCTCGCCGGGGACTCGCTGCCATGAATTCATGCAAGGACACACCATCAGGCAGACCTGGGTCAAGCACTGCCCGCAGACCATGTGCACACTCACACTGGACCTTAGGCATGGAGACACTTCAGGAAGGGTTTGGTCTGGGGCTGCAATTCTCCAGAGGCAGAGTTCCTGGTCAGACAGGAGCTATCCCTGCCACTATCTTCCCTTTGACACCCCTAGCCCCCTTGTCCAGGTAGAAGGGCGATCTGCCAGGAAAAAAAGGTGAGCAAACCTTGGAACGTAGGTGATATAATGCAGGAAAAGAAATACAAATATCTGAAGTACATGAAAAATGCTCAACACAAATTAACACGTCACTGCGATTTCACGTTTCACCTATCAGGACAAAAGTGCAAACGCTATAACCCAGTCTGGGAGGAAATAGGCACTCACGTACATTGCTGGTGAGGGTGTTAATTGGGGCAACCCATGGGAGAGGAGCATAATTTGGCAAGACCTATTAACATTATTAATGCATACACCCTTTGACCAAGCAAATCTACTTCTGAAATTTAACCTACAGATACAGCTGCACATGAGTGAAATGGAGTTTCCACAAATCATTCATTGCAGCATTGTTTTTAACAGCAAAATACAGGAATGAATCCAATTTCCACCAACAGGAAACTAAGTAACTAAAGTACATATATCCAGACAATGGAATACTATGTAACTTTAAAAAAATAATTAGAACCCAAGAGAAACACCGGCAAAATTTATAAACAATCCACAAGAAAAGACACGCAAAATACATTAAAAGATGCTCTACTTCATTTGTTACAAGAGGAATGGAAATTAAAACTACATTGTGATACCATTTCTTAGCTATCATATTTGCAAAAATTCAAAAGCTTTATCACATATTCTGTCTGTGAGGCTGTGGAGAAACCAGCTCTGTCATACATCTCTGGTAGGAGTGCAAAATGATTCAACTCCATGGAGGGGTATTTAGCAACACCTAACAAAATTGCATATGCGTCTACTCTGACCTAGCAATCCCACTTCTAGGAATTAACCCCCAGATGGAACTTCACAAACACAAAACAACAGATGCACATAGTTATTCACTTGCCTTCATGAATTTGCCAGAAAACACTGAAACAACCTAAACGCCCTTCCACAGAAGACTGGCTGAATAAACTACTATAAATCCACATGGTGGAAAAAACTCTGCAGCCATACTCAAAAATGAGAAAGATCTCCATCAACTGCTATGGGACTCTTTCCAGGATATATTGTTAAGTGAAAAAAGCAAGGTGCAAAAGTACATATGATATATATCCGTAGACCCACACACACTAAAAAAAGAGGAAATAAAAACATACACATATGTGTACTTATAGAAAGAAACACAGAAATAAAAACTATAAGCTAATAAAAACAGTTACCTATAGTAGGTAGGTGTAACAGACAGCAATGCACAGCTACAGGGAGTAAGATTTCTAAATAATCCTTTTTATATAGTTTTGATTTTGAACATGTAGATATTTCACATTTTCAATAAAAAAAATTTTCAATGACAAGAAAGCAAACTCTAAAGTTGAATACAAACAATAATAAATGAAACCAAACATCTGTTAAAGTGGTAACAAAATCACTTAGAAATAAGAATTTATTCAAGCAATTTTGAACACACACTACTCTGACTACAAACCCTTAGTGGGACACATTTTAAGGACAAAAAGAACTGCAAACAAATCTTGGACTTTACTTAGCAGGTTTGTTGTGAGTAGTAGCATTGATGCTGTAGTTCCTAGACACTCTTGTGTACAAAGGAGAATAAAAAACATGAGTAATTGTATTGATATTAGGAATCAGGGCTCTCACTGCAGGAAAAACAAATTTACGGCATCTAGCAGCGTGGTGTTCAATTTACACTGAAAGTATTGGTATGAGCACACATTTTACACAATCCCTACCTTCACGCACTTACAGAACCTAAAAGTAATGACAAGTTCCAGTACTGACAAGCACACCCAGCACCCAGATCTTGGTTTCTAAATATCCGTTCTCATTAGAAGGAACCAGGACTCTCTGAATAAATGTCTGATTCCAGGACTGCAGAGGGAGAAACATGAGATAATCCTAGAACATCTTACTATGCCAGAAAGCAAGAGAGTGCCCAAAAGGACACACAAGGAAGCTTGAATGGGTTCCCACAGTCAAACCTGGGACAACGTGAGCATCAAGAGGAATAATGACAACACACTGAATGGTAACACATTCAATTTTTTTAAAAATCCATGTGTCCACAGTGTTACTAAAAAGTAATACTTCCTTGCTAAAGAAAAAAAAAATACCAGCTACAAAATATAGAAAGAATATAATTGGAAAATCATCACTTTGCAATCTCCAGTGTAGTAACTGATACAGGCAAGGACCATCAATGCATGCTAAAAGCACTGCGTAAAAGATTTTTAAGAACAGAATATTCACACGGTCTCAAAATTCCACCCCACAGATTGTTTATTAAATACAAAGGGCATAGAATACCTTTACAATGAGGGATCTGGCAGACACCACCTTGACCAAATGATCAAACTAAGCATCCCCAATAGCGAAACAGATTGGTATTAGGTATCTCATGCAATATAGTGCTAAGTACATAACATCACCCATGTAATAGCGAAACAGATTGGTATTAGGTATCTTACGCGATATAGTGCTAAGTACATAACATCACCCATGTGGTCTTCTTGCCAAAATGTCTAATCTGAATCTAATTGTGAAGAAGCAATCAGATAAATACAGATTGTGAAACATTCACGAGAACAACTGGCCTTAACTCTTTAAATATTTCAATGTCCTAAAAGACTCCCTGCCCAAAAAAACGTGGAGGTATTCCTCTTTTCTAGACAAAATGTGACACGACAACCAAATTCAATATTCAATTTTGACTAGTTCCTAGAATGGGGGAAAAAAAAGCTCTAATAGTATTTTTAGAAAGAAGGAGAAATTGTAATGTAGACCAGATAACATTATTGTATTAAAGGTTAAGTTTCTTGGGTCTGATAATTTTATTATTTAAAATGTGGGGTTCTTAGAAAACGTATCAGATAATGTGTCTTAAAAATAAAGAATGAAGAAGTTCTCTATGTTCTAATATTTCTGAAAGTCTCTTCAGACTATTCTACATTAAAAAGGCAAGATACATAACAGTGTATAAAGAATCCTACCTTGGTTTTAAAAGTGGGGTGGGGGGGGAAATACACAGTTTTATTTGCTTGTATGTGCACATGAAATTTCTAGGTGAATATACAAGAAATGAATAACAGTGGTTACCTGTGGCAGGTAGCAAAGAGGAGCAGGGAACAGAACAAGGGAGACAAGAGGTAGAGGTGGGAGCAAGTATACCCACCATGTACTTTTTAAAATATTTGGAACCATGAGTAGATATTATCTACTCAAAAAAAACCAGTGAACGTTGTTTTTTAGAAAAGAAACAAAAAGACCTAGAAAGTGGAAGGACTAGGTCAGTGAAAGAACTTAGGGACCTTTAAGGAGAGGTGTCACTATGTTCTTGGTTTTGGAAAACATGGTCTTCCTAGTCTGAGTGGGGGAGAGCAGGTGTGCAGGGCAACAAAATACATCCAGAGTCTTAGATGTTTGCATATTCTTGTTCCCTGGCAATTCAGCAATTCTTTTCCTAAAAACTTATCATAAGGAAATAATTATAAAGATGAACAAAGATTTAATCACCAAAAAATATTAATCACATCACTGTCATAATAGGGACAACCTGAAAAAGCCCAAATGTTAAGAAAAAAAAAGCCTTATTTAAATAAATTATGGAATATCTACCCAAAGGAATACTAGGAAGACGTGATCAAAGTATATGCCATGACATAGAAAGATGTTTATGCAGCATTTTAAAGTGAAAAGAGCATATGCATTACATCATTTCATTTAAAATTATATACATGTAGGTATAATAAATGCATAAACCAATATAGCTATCTTAGGGTGATGGGACTACAGATACTTTTTCTTCCTTCTATTTTTTAATTTCCTCAAAAAAGTGAGATTTTAATAACTATAATTTTTAAGAAGTGAATTTATTTTTGTAAATAGGACTGGAAAAGCCTTGTGCAGAAAGCTTCTACAGAGGTATATCCAGACACCTTTCCCACCAACTTCAAGGTCAGGAAGAGACCTGCAGATCACTCAGAGTTTGGGGACTGCCAACTCATGTCTCTAGCGCCTGTAATGTTTCTCAGTATAACTTGCGAAAGGGGAAAAGGGAGGGGAACCAACACACTGGCTAGGATATCAAAGCAAACCTGTCAGCCCGCCAACAACCCCTAAGAGCAGCTCTGCCACAAGAGTAGGTCAACGTCCACTGGACCATGACAATGCTTCCCCACTAACTCCCCAGGGGATGATCACACTGGAGGGGGGAAACACAGCCTCAATTCAACCACGGGCCCCTTGCTAAGCTTGGCATGTCAGCTCAGACAGCACCTGAAGCTAAGGACTCCTGTAATAAGCTGACAGAAGCAGCTCCCACACATCAGCATAGCCTCGTGACTCTGGAAAGAGGGACGCTTGGCTTCATGTAATGAAGCTGAAAAAGCCCCAGTTTCCATCAATTTGCTGGCTGCCGAGCCAGTTAATAGAATGAGGCTTATTTCCACCAGCAGCACAGCATGCTCGAGAACGGAAGTTTGAAGTCCAACCCAGATCTGAAGCTCCCCTTCTTTTCTTTAGTTCTTCTGTTTGGCAAGTGTCTTACCCGTTCTGAGCCTCAGGCTCCTCGCGGATCTTCAGGAGAGCTATGAAGATGAAACAAACTATGTGCAAAGCACGTGGTAGAGAAGTTTAGTTTATGTGTGGGTATGCACATGCGCAGAAAGAGGATGCATAAACAGAAAGCAAAATGGTGACAGAGCTAAATGAGAAAAGAACCTGGCAGATACTAAATCTCTGTAAATATAAATTATTACTATCGCTAGAACAAAGATTAGTGAGCTAGAGTCATCCACCAACAGACCAGAAACCAAACATGAGGGCTTGAGACACAATCCCCTGTGGGGATTGTGGGGATACCAGTGGCAGGACATAAGACTGGCACTGGTATCTCAAAAAAGGAAGCAGTTACTGGATTAAAAAAAAAAAAAATCACACCCAAGTCCCACGTATATCAGGAACATAAGATCTGAAATAACCACTGGTTTTACTTTAAGTGGAACATAAACTAAATGACCCAATAAAAAGTGACATGGACATATATACACTACCAAATGTAAAACAGATAGCTAGTGGGAAGCAGCTGCATGACACAGGGAGATCAGCTCCATGCTTTGTGACCACCTAGAGGGGTGGGATAGGGAGGGTGGGAGGGAGACACAAGAGGGAGGAGATATGGGGATATATGTATAGCTGATTCACTTTGTTATAAAGCAGAAACTAACACACCATTGTAAAGCAATTATACTCCAATAAAGATGTTATAAAAAAAAAAGAAATTAAATTCTCTCTCATGTCCCTAGTTAATTTGAACAGAAAAAAAACAATTGCATTCAGCAAAGCTTCCCATGTTGACCAACATGAGCTAGGTTGCAATCTAGAGGTTGTTTAAATTAGTAAGTAAATATATTAGTAGGACTTCCTATTCATCAATGAACTACTATTTTGCCAAGCAGAGAGTTAGGCCCCTTAAATAAGGAGTGTGTTGCGTGAGTGGGATTTCTGATGCCCTCCAAATATGATTAATACCAAAGCTGAGCACTAAATTCCTATATATTCTATTTTTTTTAAAAAAAAAAGTGTCAAGCAACAAGTGTCCAGATGTTGAGGAATGCTTCTTACCTAGAGGGCTTCCTAAAACGGGGCAGAACTGATCCCACCATTACCCCACTCTGGCCCTCACCTTCTCCCCAGTCTGTATGAGAAGAGGACCAGAGTGGGGGAGAAGGTGGTCATTGGAACATGCAGTGTTGACCAGGTTCCCCCAGTGAGGTGTATTTCCTCTTTCAAGTGCAATTTAAGAGGGTATTACAGAACAGCTTAAAAACTGGGGGCACCTGCAAGGGGGGAAGATTTGTTTCCCCAGTTGGAAATCTTCTCAAACAATGGACTTGCTCATCTGTCCCATGACTAATTGAACAGGAAAGAGAGAATTCAAGAGGACTGGCCAAACAGAGAACAGGCAGCATTGGGGGAGCATCTGTCCAGATTATTTAGTAGAACAAGGAGATGAGAGCTTAAGGAACAAAAGAACATAGAAGGCAGCTCAACTGGAGCCATTTTATGTGCATCCCTGCGTGGGGACCAGGTGACAGGACCTTATTAGCATAAGGCTATGGGACAGACATCTGGGAGAGGACGCTCTAGGGATGTTATTAATGCCACTGGCCAAACAGGTGACTTTCCCTCCTTCCAGGCACATGGCAGGATCAACCTTAACTGTCCCACTGATGTGGAATCTGGCCACATGACTTGCTTTATTCAAAAGAATGCCTCATTTAAGACAAAGCACTGAGCTTCTAGTGCAAGGCCCTGCAGCACACACTTCCTCCTGCCATGGTGATTGTGAACCCACAGAGATGGAGTCTTCATCAGCCTGCTGTCCTGTGGACAAGACAGATCAGAGTCCCACCAACCCGTGAGAGATGGGTGCACCAGGGAGAAATAAGCCCTTGTTTTAAGCCATAAATATCTTTTTTTGGAGTTATTTGTTACCACGGCATAACCTAGCCTATCCTGACTGATAAAAAAGCAAAAGGAAGGAAGAGGTTGATCTGGAGTCAAACAACCCCACCAAGGAATTAGGTAGTAGGCAGGTCCCCTGCCTGGCCCTCCAGAGAACCCATCTTGATGCCAAGCCTGGGAGGAAAAGGATTAAACAATAAATTATATATTCACCACCACACCAGCTCCTCAAGCCACAAGTCTAGACCACGCAGGCGAAGTGAAAGAGAAAACTCCAAATCTGTCACGAGATGCAAGTTTTAAACTCAACTGGCCTTAGTTTTAAAGCTAAAAATGATGGAAAACTATGGAATGTGCCCAAGATGTTATTAAGGGAAAGCGGCGATTAAAAATAAACAAAATTGTCTCATGTTTATTTCCTAAATTGAAGCTCCTCAATAAGCTGGCTGCCCATACATGTTTGGCAAACAGGGACATGTGTTTATGACTGATCTCAGAAAACTGCAGCTGTTCACCATTTCCTTAAAACACACACACACACACACACACACACACACACATTACTGAAATAATCCAAAAAAGACAATCAATATTGCCCCAAGACAATCAGCTCTAATTGGCCCTACCAGCCATAGTGTACTAATCCTATTATGTGGCCTTCCTGCTTCTTTTAGAGAGAGAGTTGTTTTTCTTTGTACAAAGAAGTTACACCCTACAGGGAGATAGAAACGATTATGATATCACGAAATAATGCGTCCAAGAGAAGCGGGCTTAGAGCCCAACCATGCTACTGAGAAGGGTGTACACTGAACAGTCAAAGTGTGGACATCAGGTGTTACAGGGAGGAGACCCATTAACATGTAAAGGTTCTCTGACTTTCTACTCCATGTCTTCAGCCGAGAGAGACAAAGTCAAACTACATAACAAGCTACTGAAAGAAAAGGAAGGGAGAGAAGAGGAAGGGTTTACGGGGCTGTCATGTAAAAGACTCCTGAGTAACATAGGGACCAAAAGATTCAATAATTAAGATGATCTAGTCTCTGTGGAGAACAGAGGTTTTGAGAATGTAGTTGTGGGTTATGAATTGGATCTTCCCTGACATACTTTGAAAGACAGAAAGAAAAACTGGAATTCTTTCTGAAATCCTTTGGCTGCTGGACTGTGCATCTGTGAGCGGAATTTTAAACACAGCCTTGACTGTGTGGGGCCCTGGGATTTATCTGGGTGACAGATCCTACTGCAGAAACTTCTCTGCTCACAACATCCTTCCCCTTGCCCTCTTTATCCGATCCTCCCCAAAAGGCACCGCACAATTCAGAACATCCTTCTCCCCACAAGCCTCCCTGACCTCTCTTATGGGATTGGATGATCCTTGCCAGGGTCCCCACAGCATCCTGTGCTTCCCTGCGTTCATTCACATCGCCTGTGTTATGACTGTTTATTTTTCTGTTTATCCAAGTAGAGCATCAGCTCCATAGGGCCAAGATTTAGTATTGAATTTCCACATTTGTGAGCCTGGCACCATGTCTACCACACACGTATTCAATAATTAAGATGATCTAGTCTCCCTCAAGCTCAAAAACTTACTTGACCAAAATAATGAAAGGAAAGTGATTCTTACCTGTTCCCCTATCCACATAACACAAGCTGAGTTTCTTGCCTGTACGCCAGCATCTCTGCTACCTCTGCAGAGCCTCAGCTACTCTGCGTGTCAGTTTTGTACGCTATGAAAATATCTCACATAAATACTAACTCTGCGGAGCGATGAGGAGAGTGGAGAGTGTGTGCGATTTAAAAATTATGACCGAAGAAAAGTATCTAAAAAGTTACTGCAGATTGGTTTGTGTGTCAAAGTCCCACTTTAGACAACTAGGAACAGAGTGGCCAAGCCTGCCACAGGTCTGTATAAAGGTCACAACAGAAGGGGTCCTACAGAGTTGTGGAAAGGGGAGCAGAGGTGGTCAACACGGGTTTTCTTCTCTTTGCTCCTTGTCCCCAAAAGTATGCCCAAGAACTCAATGAGCCTTTTGACGTTAACTCAAGGCTAGAAAGGAGAATGACCCACTTTTAGCTTAGCATCACACACGACTTATGTTGGCGGCAAGTTAATCTTCAAAGTGGAAAGGGTCTTTCAGATCAGACCAAAAAGAAGATCTTTCTCCACACTCCTACCGATGCCTAAGACATCCAACCTTCCCCAGGGGTGAGACCAGGCAGGGCAGAGATAGCAACTCATGGGGGATGTAAAGGACAGAAACTGATGGGCCTTGAGGAGGATGCGGAATAAAGGAGAAAAAGAAGAGCACTTTTTAATGGGGAAGGGGGACACGATGGAAATGCCCAGTGGGACAGGGCACATGGTACACCGTCATCCTGACCTAAGGCTTCACATCCATGAAAAGAAGCCAGGGAAACATGCAAATAGGCGAGACAAACTACTCTCCTCATCTCCGCTACCATATGGACTCAGTGCAGACTGGCAGACTACGCAAACCAGAAGTAAAGGCTTGATCAGCTAGCCTCTGGGAGGCTGAGTGGGCCTGGTCACTTTCTTATGGGTTCTGCCCCCTTTCCCATCCCAAAGTGCTACAATTACACAGGGAAAGAGAAAAGGCCTCCCAGTAAATCCTCAAACATGTAATGAACATCTGGCAGCCTCAGAGAGACCAGAATCCATGAGCGAAGGCCCTGCAAAGTGAGAGAGTGGCATGGACATATATACACTACCAAATGTAAAATAGATAGCAAGTGGGAGGCAGCCGCATAGCACAAGGAGATCAGCTCGGTGCTTTGTGACCACCTAGAGGGGTGGGATAGGGAGGGTGGGAAGGAGGCGCAAGAGGGAGGAGCTATGGGGATATATGTATACGTATAGCTGATTCACTTTGTTATACAGCAGCAACTAACACACCATTGTAAAGCAATTATACTCCAATAAAGATGCTAAAATAAATTGAAAAAAAATTTTTTTAAAAAAAGAGCCAAGGTCCTGTAATACAGAAGCTCACAAGCCAGGTGTGCCTCCAACAGGCAAAACAAGAACCGAGGGTGAGGAATACACTCTCCAGTGTGAAGCTGCGTGGTGCAGGCTGTCACTGCTACAGAATTCAGAGGAGCAGGTCATTAAAATCTGCTGTGCAGCATATGAGAAAGAAGTGAGTTGTGAACAAGGATCATCTCGTTGGAAGTGACAGCTACTACCCAAGATGTGCGGCAAAACGAGATTCAAGGGAGAGTCACCAGCCCAACCATCTGGAGACTGTCAGTTCTTTGGGGGAACAGAAATATTTTTATGCTGCATTTTCCTGCTCCTCAGGGAAACAAAATCAAACAGTGTCTCTGATTCACAGTGCAGGCAATTTACCCTGATTCACAGGTAAATACACAACATCTCAAACAAAAACTCCCTGTGGCCATTTATCTTGGCAAAAAATAATAAAAATCGTATGGTTTTTTATTATACCTGATTGGCTGCAGTGATGCATCAGATTTCCTCAAGATATAAAAAATAATGTATGTGTTTGATTCATTCTTCCTTCTCTTGGCACTGGCAAAGTCAAGTATCTAGAACCTGAGGCGCTCACGTCCTAGAATGTAAGCTCCACTGGGGCAGAGAATTTTGTCTCTGTCCCAGGGCCTCAGACAGTCCCTGCCACACTGATTCCTTAATGAATGATGAAAAGAATGACCCCCCCATATGCCCTTCACCCTCCGCCTCATCCACCTGGACTACACCTCACGTTAAAAAATCATCCTTATAAAAGAAACAACCATATCTCTAAGGCCAGCATTTCTCAACCGTGGTGCAGTTGACACTGCGGGGTAGGGGGGCGTGCAGGGAGTCATGAGCATGGTAGGATATTTAGCAACATCCCTGGCCTCTACTCACTAGATGCGAGTAGCACCGTCCCCCCACCCCTGCACCCCACCCCCAGTTGTGGCAATCAAAAATGTCTCCAGACATTGCCAAACGTCCCCTGGGGGCAAACTCTTCCCTAGTTGGGAATCACTGCTCTAGGCCTGCAGACAGCTCCCAAAGAGCTGACAGATGCAGAGAACTCATGTTTCCCATCTCCTGCAAGATGCTGAGACAGCAGCCAAGGGAAACCCTTCTCCCTGCCTCTTCTGAGGTGAGCGCACCGGAAGGCCTGAGGTAGGAGGAAATACTGGGTAATGAAAGTCAGACAGATGTCTTGAACACAAATGAAGACTGAGATGGGGGCCCCAGCCTTGTCTGTATTCGACAGGAGAAACCATTTTACCACCAGGCTGGGAATGAAGTCGGTTTTTAATGATCTCCTCTCACCCTCGTCCACCACAAGGGTATGAAAACATCTGTACGTTGTACCAGTAGCAGGGGATCTGTCGGTAGCAATTTCACTTAGAATCAGACTTGGAGCATCTGCTCCTGCTCCTAATTATGAACAAGGCTGGGATTTGTTAATATCTCCACAACAAGTTTAATGTCTCCACAACAAACTCAGGAGGGATCAGAGAAACATTCCTCCCACTTGGGACTCTTGCAGGCATCATCTTACCTGTATCAACTCAGTACCTGCACATATCTTGGCATGTCAAGCTTCTATCACATTCTCCTTCTTTACCAAAAAAATCACTAATAGCCAATGCTGGCAAGGGTGCAATAAAACATACCTTCCATAATTCTGGGGGTAGAATCAATACAACATGGTAACATACATCAATGGCCTTTAAAATGCAATGTCAGTACACCATGTATCTCTACTTCTGGGAATAGATGGTAAGGAAATCTAACTGTTGAAAGGCTCATATGCCCAAATGTTCATCATATAATTATTTACATTAAGGAAAAATGGAAGCAACCAATTGTTTACTGTCAGATATTTTAGCCTGGTATATTGCAGTATGTACAGTCAATGGACTAATATATACCATTAAAATGTCATTTACAAACAACAGCATCATGCTATACTAAAATGTTTATGCTGTGTTATTAAATGAAAAAAAGAGAGAGAGAGAGAGAGAAAACCAAATCATATTAACAGCATGATATCAACCATGAAAATAAAAACTCTGACATTAAGACTTTGGGAAGCAAATAGACCTCCCCCCCGCCCCCCACACACACACAAATGTTAACAGTGACTGCATATGGGAAGGAAGTAAATTATTTCTCTTTTTCTGTATCGTCTAAATCCTCTTTCCAAATTAGCTCTGTCTTTCAACTAGGAAAAGAACAATTTAAAGTCAAAAGAACAAAACTCACAATAGAGCATAAATACATCCCCTCCACATTCCCTTTAACCTAGTTTTCCCCCCAATGTTACAAAAGAACATTGTGTAAGTTTAAGGTACACAAGTGATTATTTGATTCACGTACATACTGTGAAATGATTACCAACCATAATAAAATTAGTTAACACATCCATCACCTCATATAATTACCACTTTGATGTTGTTGTTATGGTGAGAACATTTAAGATCTACTCTCCTAACAAGTTTCAAGTATACAATATAGTATTTTTACCTATAGTCACCATGCTACACATTAGATTCCCAGAACTTACTTGCCTTTTAACTGGAAATTTGTACCCTCTGACCAATATCTCCTTATTTCCTCCACCCCCTGGCAAATACCACTCTACTCTCTGTTTCTATGAGTTTGGTTTTTCTAGACTCCACATAAATGATACCATACAGCAATTTTCTTTCTCTGACTTTAACGTCACTTAATATAACACCCTCAAGGTTCATCCATAGTCTCACAAATTGCAGAATTTCCTTCTTTTTCATGGTTGAATAATATTCTGTTGTGCATATATCCCACATTTTCTTTATTCATTCATGTATCTAGGGGTACTAAAGTTGTTTCTGTGTCTTGGCTATTGCAAATAATGCTACAGTGAACATAGGGGTGCAGATATCTCTTCAAGACAGTAATTTCCTGTGTTTTCATGTAGGAGTTTTATGGTATCAGGTCTTTTTTTGGGGGGGGGGTTATAGTTGCTTTACAATGTTGGGTTAGTTTCTGCTGTACAACAAACTGAATCAGCTATGTATATACATATATCCCCTCCCTCTTGGACCTCCCTCCCTCCCTCCCACCTACCCCCGTCCCAACCATCTAGGTCACCACAGAGCACCGAGCTGAGCTCCCTGAGCTATACAGCAGGTTCCCACTAGCTATCTGTTTTACACATGGTAGTGTGTTTATGTCAATCCCAATCTCCCAGTTCATCTCACCCCCTTTCCCCCCCCCGCCATGTCCACATGTGCATTTTCTACGTCTGCATCTCTATTCCTGCCCTGCAAATAGGTTCCATTTCTACCATTTTTCTAGATTCCACATACATGCATTAATATACAATATTTGTTTTTCTCTTTCTGACTTACTTTGTTCTGTATGACAGACTCTAGGTCCATCCACCTCTCTACAGGGAAGAAGCTCCTTGACATTGATCTTGGCAGGAATTTTTTGGATATGACACCAAAAGCACAAGCAACAAAACAAGTGGGACTACATCAAACTAAAAAGCTTCTGCACAGCGAAAGAAACCATCAACAAAATGGAAGGGCAACCTATGAAATGGGAGAAAATACTTGCAAACCTTGTATTGGATAAGGGGTTAATATTCAAAATATATAAGAAACTCATACAACTCAATGACAAAACAAAACCTGATTAAAAAATAGGCTGAGGAACTGAATAGACATTTTTCCAAAGAAAACATCTAAATACCCAACAGGTTCATGAAAAGACGCTCAACAACAGCAATCATCAGGAAAATGCAAATTAAAACTATGGTGAGATATTACTGCACACCTGTTAGAGTGGCTATTATCAAAAAAAGAAGAAAAAAAAAACAAGAAATAGCAAGTGTTGGCGAGGATGTGGAAAAAAGGAAACCCTTGCTCATTGTTAGTGGGAATGTACACTGATTCTGCCACTACGGAAAACAGTGTGAAGGGTTCCTCAAAAAATTAAAAATAAAGCTACTATATGATCTAGCAGTCTCACTTCTGGGTATACAGCCAAAGGAAATGAAAACAGGAGTTAAAAAAGATATCTGCATTCCTATGTTTCTTACAGCATTATTCACAATAGCCAGGATATGGAAACAACCTAAGTGTCTATCAACAGATGAATGGATAAAGAAGATGTGGTGTACATATGCAATGGAATATTATTCAACCATGAAAAATAAGGGAATCCTTCAATTTGTGACAACATAGGTGAAACTTGAGGGCATTATACTGAGATGTCAGAAAGAGAAAGACAAATACCATAAAATGTCACTTACATGTAGAATCTAAGAAAACTAAACTTGGGCTTCCCTGGTGGCGCAGTGGTTGAGAATCTGCCTGCTAATGCAGGGGACACGGGTTCACGCCCTGGTCTGGGAAGATCCCACATGCCGCGGAGCAACTGGGCCCGTGAGCCACAACTACTGAGCCTGCGTGTCTGGAGCCTGTGCTCCGCAACAAGAGAGGCCACGATAGTGAGAGGCCCGCGCACTGCGATGAAGAGTGGCCCCCGCTTGCCGCAACTAGAGAAAGCCCTCGCACAGAAAACGAAGACCCAACACAGCCAAAAATTTTTTTTAAATAATAATTAATTAATTAATTAAAAAAAAACTAAACTCACAGAAACAGAGAGTAGAATGGTGGTTACTAGGAGCTGGGAGGTGGGGGAACTTGGGAGATGTCATCAAAGGGTACAAACTTGTAACTAAAAGATGAATAAGTTCTGGAGATCTAACGCACAGCATAGTGATATAACCAACTGTATTATATACTTTGAAGTTGCCAGGAGCCTAGATCTTAAATGTTCTCACCACAAAAAAAATAATGATGATGATAAGTATGTGACATGATAGAGGTGTTAGCTAAAGCTACAGTGGTCATCATATTGCAATCTATACATGTATCAAATCAACACTTTGTACATCTTAAACTTACATAATGTTACATGTCAACTGTATCTCAATTTTAAAAAAGTGCACATCAACAGGAAAAAAAGACAGTAATTTCATTTCTTTCAGATATATTATCAAAAGTGGGATTGCTGGATCATGTGGTAGTTCAACTTTTAATTTTTTTGAGGAACCTTCATGTTCTCCATAGTGGCTACACCAATTTACAATTCCACCAACACAGCACAAGGGCTCCCTTTTCTCCACATCCTCACCAACACTTGTTATCGCTCGTTGTTTTGATGATAGCCATTCTAACAGGTGTGAGGTGATATCACATTGTGGCTTTGATTTACATTTCCCTGATAATTAGTGAGACTGAGCATCTTTTCATGTACCTGTTGGCCATTTGTATATCTTCTTTGGAAAAATGTCTGTTCAGGTCCCTTTCCCATTTTTCATTTGAATTTTTTTTTTTTTTTTTTTTGGCTATTGAGTTATATGAGTTCCATATATTTTTTGGATATTAACCCTTTATCAGATAGATTGTCTACAAATATTTTCTCCCATTCTGCAGGCTGCTTTTTCATTTTGTTGATCATTTCTTTTGCTACAGAATCGTTTTAGTTTGATGTAGTCCCATTTGTTGACTTTCACTTTTGTTGCTTATGCTTTTGGTATCATATTCCAAAAATCACTGCCAAGACCAATGTCAAGGAGTTTTTCCCCCTATGTTTTCTTCCAGGAGTTTTACAGTTTCAGGTCTTATGTTTAAGTCCTTGATCCATTTCTAGTTAATTTTTGTGAGTGGTGTAAGATAGGGGTCCAATTTCATTTTTTTGCATGCAAATACCCAGTTTTCCCAACACCATTCATTGAAGAGACTATTTTTTCCCAACTAAGCTACCCTAGTTTATTTTTGCCCTTAGCACTTGCAGCCAACTGTTGTATCTTAATCTGTGTATTGTTTTTCTCTCTCGACTAGAACATAGGCTCCATAAGGGTAGGCAAGTACCTGATACGTAATAGATGCTCAGTACATTTTGGTTGAATTGGATTATGAACTAGATTGAGAAATTTTTTTAAAAGTCTACAATCAGTAAAACAAAAATGTTGCTCCCAGTGAACTTTCATACACTAATGGAGGGAGAGTAACTGGCAGAACCATTTTTGGAAAACGATTTAAGCACATCTCTGAACACTGAACATTCACCTACCATATGAGCAATGGATTCCACAACTAGGCATGCACCCGAAAAAATGTACACATAGATGCACCAGAAGACATGCCCAAGAAACTGCTATTCCATAACAGCCAAAACCCAGAAACTACCAAAGTGTCCCTCCACAAAAGAATAGGTAAATAAGTTGTGGAGTATTTACACAGCACTGAGAATGAACAAACTACAGCCACACATAACAATGTATCACAAACTTAATGCTGAGCAAAAGAATCCAGACACACACACAAAAATACATCCTTATGATGCCATCTATAAAAGTATAAAAACAGGCAAAACTAATCTATAGCGTTGTAACTCAGGAGAGCTCTTCCCTGGGAGGGAGACAGGCAGTGAGTGTGGGGCTCACAAGACGGACTTCTCAGATGCTGGTAACATTCTGTCCCCTGACTGGGCTGCTGGATGTGTGGTGTGTTCACTGCGTGACAGCACATCAGGCGGCACATGCATGACTGGTACCCTCACCGTGCACATCTTCCACTCCAGCAAAACATACTCCCTACCTATGCAGGGCTGCTGAGGACCAGGACTCTTCTGCGATTCTCTCTCCACTCGTTACAGGCCTTGACCTGGAGCCATGACAAGGCTCAACACATCACGTTTCAGCATTTATACACATCAAGTCCTGTCTCACCTAAATGCTCCACGTCGACTGTATAGACCGACACCCTTTTGTTGTCAGTGTCTGGGTCCTAAACTCAGGCAAAACAGCAGGGGCCGCTCATGTATGTCAGTAAGAGTTGAATTAAGCTCATGTGGCTTGACCACCAGACAGATTCAGAGATGAAGGCTTATGTGACTTTCTCCCAGAAACATGGCCCAGGTCCCAAGGCCTCTGGCCTCTGGACATCCAGCTTGCCAGGACTGCTCTCATCCCTTTGTGGACCAGGCCTTTCCCTTTGCAGAGGAACCCTCAATAGACACCAAGTACCTCTGTTTCTTCTCTTGGTCTTAGACAAGAGGGCTGTAGACTCCAGAGGACAGGGAGGATGTTTTGCTCCCTGCTACATCTTACTTGCCCAGCACAGGGCCTGGTACATAGTAGTCTGGCCAATGAGTATCTGTGATACGAACATATGAATACATGAACAAACAAACAAAACTACTGAATCTGTGCACCAGGCTCTGGTTACTAGAAAGGTGAGGATCTAGGTTCAGGATGACTATGGAAAGAAAGAAATATTTTTTAAAACACATGCAAAGGTCTTTCTGAGGTAGGAGGAACTTTTAAACCACCAACTTAATCTTATAAAAAAAAAAAATCACACAATTTATCTAACACCAGGAAAGACAGCATTATTTTATCTTTACCATGGATAGCATTTTCACTCTTTCACTCATTTCATCTCATTCAAGATAGCTGGTCAAAGGTTACAGACCAGGTGCAGAGTCACAGCAAGGCTGGCCGGCTCAGATGGGAAGCAATGCCTTGGCCTGACGGAAGTACTGGACACACCAACCCCACCAAAGTCACAGAGGACTCAGCATGTCCCATGAGCACAGAAAGACCTGGAAACTTCCCAATTATCCCTTAACAATGGGGCTATTGAAACACTCCAAATAACCACACAAGTCTGTTCAATACACTTAACTATTTTCTTCCTCTTGGCAATAGTTTTGTCAATTGTAGGTGCCATTAATTAGAGGAAATTCAGCAACATAGAGTAAAGCAAAGTTTGAGAGTTTGTTCAGTGGGCAACAAGGAATACTGCCATGTCTTGTTGATCCTCATAAATTTTCTAAACTTTGACTAGTCTTTGCTTTTATTGTTCCCTGATCTTTCCAAAATGACCTGGCCAACCAAGCATGAAGATTTACTATACCAAGAAGAGAGCTGCAGGTAGTACCACTGTCCAGCCCATATCCCCCAGACCTTCTCTGTGTTTCCAACTGATAGTACAGTCTTCCCTCTATATCCATGGATACAGAGCCCATGGATATGGAGGGCCACCCATACTATGCCATTCTATATAAGGAACTTGAGCATCTGTGGGGTTAGGTATCCACAGGGAGTCCTGGAACCAATCCCATGCTGATACCAAGGGACGACTGTTATCTGCATCTCTGTGCCCACCTCCTGTGAGAGTAAGCACTGTTTACTACATCCACCATCTTCAATACCCACTTCTCCATAAACCAAAGCCAATGTCAGAGTCAATGGAGTCAATGTCCTTCAGTTCATCTGTGCACAAAACATTATCAATCCTGCTAGAGAAGATGCAAAGTCAGACCAGAGTCGGCTGTGATCAGGCCCCTTTGGAGACAGGAAATTTGCAGAGATGACCACCTGGGAGTCTGTCATGGAGAAGGTCCCACATCAATTCCACCAAGCTCATGTGCATAAGCAGCCCTGATGCCCTAGAAGCAGTGACAAGTCAAATGTCATTCTACTCCAGGAACACTTCATGACAATGGCTGCTGCTGAGACCCGTGCACATACACACACTGGAAAGCAAGCCCTTTCTTTCTATTGATGTCAGTGGTAGCCCTGTTGACATAAGGGGGAAATACAGCACTCATCATAATTTACTCCACATCTTCAAATGCTCATTTTGCCTAAACTTGTATTATTCATGGGCGCTAATGGTGTTGGCTATTAGGGATGAATAATAATTCTCCAGGGTTTTTCTGAAAATACAGTCTGAGAACCACCTGCATCAGAATCACCTGGATTGCTTATTTAAAATGCAGGTTCCTGGGTGCCACCCTTGACCTATTCGAGACTGCTCTGGACTAGGGGGCTGAGATCTGCATTTCAAACAAGCCCCACCAGTGATTTTTTTTTCAATATTATAAAGATGTAAGCCTGAGAACTGCTGCTCTAGCACATTTCTCTGGGCATCTTCCCTTTTGTTTTGGCCATGAAGGGTCATCAGCAACTTGGCCTGGCCTTTCTTAGAACTGAGTTAAAGTGATTCCATTTACATTGTGGGAAAGGAAGGGTAGAGCTAAAATACAAAGTGGAGTCATTTGCTCTCTGCCTGTTTGTTTTCTCCACGCTTTATCTCTGCAAAGATTGCCTGGAACACCTGCAATAAGTTCTGCTTCCCTGCTCCAATCATAGGCGCCAATGGACTTTGCATAAATTCCTGCTCACCCACCACATAATTATGCTGGGGAATGTTGATGGTGTCTTCTGTAGTGTGACGTGTCACAGATCACACAGGAAGAGTTTGCAAATTACTACAAATAATTGTATAATATGTCCTTCCTTCCTTCCTTCCTTCCCCACTGCACCAAAGAAAACTTCGTCCTAAAGGATCAAGGGAGAGGGTCTCCTGAGAGACGTATTTGCATAGAATCCTAAGGAAAGCAACCCAGTTAAGTTAATTTGGACATCAGTGTTATCCTTCCAGGACAGTCCCCAGTAATTCACATCACTAGTCTGTGAACACACCTTACCTCCTCCCTCAAAATAAATCAACATCCTGACGTCTGTCACAAGGACACTGGAAGGACCCAGACCCAGGCGCTATGATGCCACATACTGTCCCACCCTCCAACTGCATGCATGTCTAAACTCTGACCCTTGTGTGTGGAAATCTTGGTTTCCATCTTTAGCTTCCAAGCCTGGCGTCCAGCTGGTTCTCAGAAATGGTAGCGGGCGGAGGTGGGTGGGGAGGAGGGCAAGGAGCAGTCCATATATACCAGTCTCGTTTCTGAAACAGAAACTTCACAAATCACTCTGCCCAAGAAATTCTATGGTACCCTGATTTCTACAGAGCAGTGGGAACTGTAGGAGCGCTAAAGCCCAGGACACTTGACCACAGAGGGAAGGAGAAACTCATGGGCCCCAGACACCAGAGGAGCAGGAAGTATTTTTTAAAGGGGGGAGGCAGGGCGAGGGCTATTTACACAACAGAGATGTCTGTGCCAGGACCTACAACCAGAAAATCTAAAAAACGAACCACAGAGAACCGCAGACAGTCTTCCAGCCAGCAAGGAATAAAGACAGGCTCAAGGAAAATGGAACCAATTTCCCCAACATTTCTCCAAGACATGAGACAGAAAGCAACATCTATAGCTGTGTGTCAGCAACTCACTCATGCTCCCAGGGCCCAAGGTAAGAGAGTGACCCTCAGAAATTGTATCAGAATCACAGGTACGCCAGCCACTGAAAGATCACGAAAACCCCACAAGGCAGGTATGATCACTCCAGTTTTACAGATGAGGAAAGTGGTGCTGTAGCCAAGACCCGAGCTTATTCATGACAAGACTTGACGGTGAGCACAGGTTAAGAGGGGCCTCTTCACCAGGAAGAGCTTTTCACAGGCTCAGGGACTGTACGTGAATTGTGAAGGGGGTGAGCTTCTCTGTCAGGCTCACCCTGCCTCTCGACAGCACGGCCCATCTGTTGGTATCCATAATCACTGTCAATTACTAACAGAATGAAAGACACGTGTCAAAAGCCAGCATGACTTACTGGGGCCAGCCCTCTACAAAGAACACCGCCTCCTCATCCTGGAGGTGTGCAAAATCCTGGTACGGAATAGTTCACTCCTTCATTCATTCATTCACTCAAATTCAATCAAACGTTCACTGAGAAGATTTCTGCGCTGGGCTCAGTGGTAAAGGTCTGGGGACAATGAGCTCTGGACATCAGAGCTATAACTAAAAGGAGTTATAAAGTTGTAAGGTCCTGCTTAGAGATAGGGGTTAGACCAAAAAAAAAAAAAAAAAAGATGTTTTTCAATGTGTGTGTAACCTAGAATTTCCACCTACCAAACACTATAAACGCACATGTGCCAGTAATTCTACAGGCTTTCCTCTCCCAGGGATTCATCAAGAGGTGTGCTTAAGTAATAATTCAAATCAGTAAAACGCTAACAGACCACCTACTGTGTGCAAGGCATGATAAGACTCAGGCTCTTACTTCAGGAAGAATACAACTATTAAAGAAGCTAAAATATAAATACGTACAACCATAAATTGAGGAATAATGCATGAAAGTGTAATAGGAGTTGTTAATATTAATAAAAATAATAGCCTCCACTTAAGTATTAACACTTAATTGAGTATTAAGCCAGACACTTTGCTAACGGCTTCACTATGTTAGCCAATCTACTCTCCATGCCAACCCAGGGAGGCTGACCAACACGGTGGACTCCTGTGATGTTTGCCCACAAGGCATCCATTTCCCCTTAGGAAACTACCCTTTAACCTTCCTGTAACCATGTAATCCAATGGAGTCCCCACCACCACTCTATGCCCAGGTCCCAGGCCCCGCCCCAGGACTAGGCATGTACCCAGGCCCAGCCAATTAGCATATATTCTACCAACTTGGCCACAGTGATTTACTGCAGAATGGGTGCATAATACAGGTAAATCTGACAAGTCTCAATTCTGGGACTTCTGTGGCAATATGGAGACATAAAAACTACAGTATGTTATAAACGTGTAGTTGCCATGAGTCACCACATGGAACTAATCAGCCTGAGAACACAACCAACATGGGGGAAATAAAGCCCAAAGATGGGGGAAATAAAGCCCAAAGATGGGGGAAATAAAGCCCAAAGAAAATGATAAACATACACACACAAATCCGGTGGTGCAACCCGAGCCCATGGATCCAGCCTTATCTAGATGCATAGTTTATCAGTGGAATTTTCAGTTAACACAAGTGAGTAAGTTTTCTTTTCCATTTAAGCCAGCTTGGACTAGATTTCAGTCACTTGCAGTTTGGAGTCCTCACCAATATAAAGTGATCATCCCCCACTTACTAAATGAGAAGTCAGGGATTCAGAGAGGACAAACAGCCTGAAGCTAAATTAACTGTCTAAGGTTTGTTTTTCTTGACGGGGGCGGGGTGGGGGGGGGGGGGTGGAGCACAATGATTGTGTGCACTGAGACCAGAAACCTGCAAAAGAGTCAGCCTGTCAATTGCTCAGAGCCTATTTTTCCCCTTCATCCACCAGTTCCAAGGTGGGGACACATGAATCGCCCGGCTATGGTCCCTTTTCTGCATCGTGAGTTTATTTCTTGTTTACCTCTACCCAGAGGGAGTACTCCTCTAGGGTCCCGGCTTTATCCAGGGGTCTATTAAACTCTTCCTTCTGGACACTGTCTTCTTTCTTAGTAGTGCACAAAAATGGTACACCCTACAATTGACGGCATCTTGTATTGGAGGAAATATGACCAAAATAAATACGTGTAACCTTGGGCAAATTATTCAATCTCTTACAGGAAATCTCTTCCATTTGCAATTATCTCACCTGGGGAGATGAGACCAAGTATGAGCTTGGGTCTGAGGAATTTCCTAAGGAATATAAAGTCACCTCCCCAGAGGAAAGGTAAAATGAGCCATCCTGAAGGGGTTCAAGTTTAGATATTGAGTGTGTTTGGTTTGAAATATATTACAATGAGTAAATGAGTAAGAAATGATTTATTATAAAATATTTAACTACTAACATTACTGTGTCTCCCCAAGCGAGATAAAATAGTTGAGCTAATGTTTATGTCCCACTCTTCCAGGGTGGGGTACAGGTCCGATGATCCATTTGGGACCAGTTCTCGCGTTTGACAATAGTCTCATCAGCATACAGGAGAGTACTTATCCTCCTAGCAATCCAGCTCTGCTGAAGCACTGTGGAGGCACGGTTGGGAGGCCCAGGAGACTCAGGGGAACTCAGCCTGGGAGGGTCAGCTGGGGCAAAAGCTCTGCCATCCTTGCCAGGCAAAAACTAGCTTCTCTCTACAAGGGCAAACTGAAGGTTAGGACAGAAAATACAAGAATGGTCTTAGGGCTATCAACTTTTAAACTGTCCCTTTATAATGATTCCTGTGAAATAATTATTTCTATCAGTGGTCGTCTAGCACAGGGGATTTAAGATAGTGGGTTCATTAAAGAAAGTCAGGATGACAAACTCATTTAATTCTCCTTGAACCTGTTTAATCAAAATGATTTTCTGCTACTCTCTATTACAAGCCGAGTTTCTGTGGTGACAGATTAATGACTGATCCACTAAGCCACATCACCTCTCTTGTCACCAACCCCACCGACTAAGCCAGCCACCATTCTGTCAACAAGCCTCACTTGCCCTTGAAACGCATTATAGCTGAGACGTTAAGATCAAATGAGCAGATCAGATGCTCACTGCCACCCCAGTTCTGCTACAGAGACCACCAAATCCCACAGCATGTGCACAAGAAGGAAAAAGCACGTGGGCTGGTCTTGTGGTCTCATTAGAATTACAAACTCAGGTCACTCTGGAGTAAGATAAATGCCAGCCAAGGCAACACTTGAGTCTTCGGGCCTGCTAAAGGTAATTATCCCGGAGTTAAATGTCAGGGCTAGTTTCATGAGTGCAAAAGAAAGAAAATGTCATGTTTGGTGTAAGCAACAATATTATTTTAATCAAATCAGAAGCTCATTATTAGCAGAAGATAAGGCCTGATGTGACCCCGACAATAAGCTGTGTCCAGCGCCTGGCTTCCCACTCCACTTTGTCTCAACCTAAGGCTCTTCACTGATTTCCCTCAGACATAAAGCAGCAAAGACTTGCAGTGTGATACCAGTGGAGGCTCACAGCCAAAATCCACTCCGCTCTTGATGGGCTGTAGTGCAAGAGTCTCGCAAGAGTGTAGAGTCAGAATGCCTGGGTCCGGTCCAGCTGCTCCACAGCCCAGCTCTGTGGGCAAGAGACCTCACCTCCCAGTAAATAAGAACAACAGTACTTTTCTCCTAGAATTGTTACGAATATTAAATGAGATACTATATGTAAAGTACCTTAAACAATGCCTGGCACACTAAGTGCTGGGTAAATGTTAGGTATCATCTATTTCTGCAATGTTTTCTTTTTTTTAATTTCAACCAGCATGTATTACTTTTATAAGAAAAAAACTTTTTAAAAAAGAAAACAGAATAAGAAAGAAATACTGACAGCGTAAGTTAAAGGATTTCATCCAGTAGACAAGTGGTTACCTGAAAGAAGAGATCGCATTTAACTTGCTCACCCTTTTGGCCACTGCCTAGCACATGGCAGACAGTCAAATATTTGCTGGAATGAATGGACGTACAAATGAATGTAGGAATTAACAGAGGAAATTTCCTTATAGTAATGGTTATGCAAAGCCAAATGAGATTCAGAAAAAATCAGGAAAATGGTTGTGGCATCCTGACCCCTCAATCTCAAACCACAGAGGAGTTAAAAGCACGCCAGTTGGAGCAGCTGGAGGTGGGAAATTACTGTACAACTTAAAACAAACATCTGCCTTCTTTATCTTCTCCTTCTTAATACTATATCTGTGCAAAAGTCTGGGTCTCCATCTGGTCAAAACATCCCAACTGCTAGTCTTTATAAAAGAATAATGACCAAACTAACAGGCCACCAGTACATTTAGGAGCAAACATCTGTATGTTGCTATATTCCTCCTGGCTCCATTGCCCCAGGTAACAAGCCACAGAGTAGTTGGGAAAGTTATACTTCTGGAAAGAAGGCGACAGATTATTTGTGTATCTAGAACAACAGGACCTCTTCAAAGCATTAAGTAGGGGCTATCAGGTCATCTCTGGCAACATCACAGCACACTCAACAGGCAGGGGAACACGGAGCACACGGCCCACCACCATTTCCATTTCAAATTTAGCCAATAACCACCACCAATGGGCATCATCAACTCTCTAAAAGAAGCCCTTAGTTTTCAGTTTTCACAAGTTCAAAAATCCCTTCTAAATATCTCTCCCCCAAATGCAAAAAAAGTGACAAGTCGGGGGAAAGGCAAGAAGTTTTCTTTCACGGTGACTTTCAAAAATTCACAAGTATCATAACAATCTCAGGGCCCGGTCTTTCAAAGTTATCAGTGGTTTCCACAAAACTCAAAAACAACAGCAGAGAAGCTGAGCTTTGCTAACCTCAAGCAAGGCCTGGCTCAGTGAAAAACGACCAGGCTGGCTGAGCAATGACACCATTAGCTGGGGCTTTACCGACTGTCCACTGAACTACTGGCTCCTGTAGGAAGCAACTTTTAGTCCCTGGTCCCAGGGGACCGAGGCTCTGTGGTCATTCCAAGTAAAAGGCCCAACTGAAGACACTTGGACTTGGCCTAAAAGAGCATCTAGTTTGCATTTCACAACACTTTAAAGAGGTTAATGGCATTAAATTATGTCTGACCCACAGCTAGCAACAGAAGACTCCAGGAAGCATATAAAATGGTTGATGATTGAAGATATTTGTGATTTTGAAGCATTTTGGATGTTTTTAAAATAGTATGCTGGATTAAATTATCATTTTAAAAGAATATATGCTGCTAAAAATATTAGTCTAACACCTAAAATTGCTCCAGAAACAAAAAAGCTGTGCATTTGAACATAGAAGCTTTTCTCTTTCTGTTAAGCTTTGGACATTTTTACGAGGCAGAACTTCCTAATCTTTCCAAGCATTACCTAGAATGTTCATTTAAAATACGGATTCCCAGCACTCATCCCAGAACTATAGAATCAGAATCTCTGAGGAGGAAGGGGTGAGTTTGGGTGCTACAATTTAACAAGCACCCCAGGTGAGAGCTTCATGATCAGCCGGGTTTGTATCAATAAAAACACTGATCCAAGAATTTAAAATGTCACCATTTGCAAGGAAGATGAGAAGTGAAGAAAAGCCCAATCTTTCAAAATTTAAATCTGAATGGGAAACAAGAATAATTCCATATTTATGATACACCCTAGACTAGAAAACCTTGAACAGACACAAAAGCAGAGTAAACCATTCCATACCCAAAGACCAACAAGCACAGCCGCTTTCCATCTGACCCAGCTGCCAGGCGAACCAAGGCGTGTGCAAAGGGGCCCTTGTCCTCCACACCTGGCCCAATTCTCCAGCTCCAGCCGAGTTAAGCATCTGCCCTTAACTCTATCTAAAATGTAATGGCAAAAGAAAGAAAAACGCGATAATTCCTACCCTATATGAGTCTGGGAATGGAAGCTTCCTTGGGGCATCTTTTGGGCATCTTGGCCATCTTTTTCAGCCGCAGGCAAAGGCAGTCAGTGCAGGGCTCCTTGGAGCGGAACCAAAAGGGGATCGAAGATGGTTAACAGACTAGATCAGGGACAGGGGGACGTGTGGCAGGGATCTCATGGTGCAGGTGGTGGGGGGAGCAGTAAGGCCTCAAATAACTTGTTCAATGAAAGTGTTTGATAGCCTCTTTCAAGGAAAAGACCATCATCAACTAGAGGGAGAGGGAAGAGGAACAGAGAGAAGAGAGATAAGTAAGCCCCCACTCAAGGCCTAGGCTCCTGTGGAATGGAACCTGGAGAGGTGCTCTTTAGAAAGTCCTAGAAGACACCTGGGCTCATTGCATTCCTCAGGCCCTCCCTCTGCAAGGACTGGGCATGCCGGGCATGGGGCTAAGAGGAATCCAGCGTAGGAGGTGACTCGCACACATCTCCCACCTCAAGGAGCCCTGTGCCAAGAACAGGGGCTCGGCGGTACGGGTCTCTCCCAAAGGCAGGAGTTCCCGATGTTAAGTGTCACCAAAGTTTTTCCTAGTCCCCTAGAAGCGCAAGGCCCCAGCCACCTGGGGCGGCCTTTGAAAGAGCTGGCAGCAGCTCCCACAGCACAGAGGGGATGCCATCTGCTGGAAAGACTGCGTCAGGTGCCTCTCGTCCGGCATCCTCTGGGGAGTACCTGGGGAGCAGCAGCCAGCCTGAGGCAGAAACGGGCAGCAGATTGCCTGTGGGTGCCCAGGAATAACTTTCTCCCCTCCTACAGCTCCCTCAGAGGAGCAATCCTCTGCCACCCAGGCTCCCCCTCACGGCGGTGGACCAACTCCACGAGCTGCCTGCTCCCTTTCCCTTCCCCTTCCCCTAAAGACGCCAAGGGTCAAAACCACCATGCTCCCACCCAACACTGTATCAGGCCTGTGGCCATGACTCTCCGAACCTCCTGGGACACCTGCCTCCCTACTCAATGAGCTGGGCTCACCCCAAACCTAACCTCTGCAGCAGGCATTCTTCTGGAACACCCCAGAGATGGTCTAAATCGCCGCTGCCTAGGGAGGTCTTCCGGGGGGCTTGGCAAAGTCAACCACCAGCGTTAGGAGAACTCGGAAGCTTAAGGAGCCAATCCCTCCGCAGCTGCTCGCTATTTACACCATGTTTAGTACAGTCACCTCCCCCAGTCCTATGAATACACACACCTGGGCCATAGGTAACAGGCGAAGAGCATCAAGCCTTCGAAGTTCTCTTTAAAGTTCCTCTCAGGCAAGATGAAGCCCAGGAACCCCGAACCGACAAGCTGCCTGCGAAGGCTGCCCCAGTGCCCTCCCCACCCGCCTCAGAGGCGCCCTCCGAGAGGCTCCCCCGCCCCCCGCAGGGCCCGGCGGCGGCTGTACTCACGTCTCGAAAGCGGTTCCAGTACTTGTCGCGGTCATACTGGGAGACTGTGCTCAGCCACTGGTCATTGTCCAGGAAATTGCCGTTGTTGGGGGCCGCGCCTCCTGCGAGCGCGTCCAGGTGCCGGCTCTCGACCTGGAGGAAGCACCACGCCGCGGCGGCCGCCGCGAGCACCACGATGGCTGGCATCTGCGGGTCAGGGGCACGCGGGGGCGGTGAGCCGGAGGCCAGGGCGGTGGCGAGCCCCGCGCCGGGCGACCTGGGCTGAGCGCCTCCGCCACCGGCCCCCGCTGTCGGCGTGGGGGGATCTCCCATTAGGGACAGGGTCAGCCCTCGCACACCGGGGGCGGATCTACAGACCTAGGGACCCCGCTCATGAATGGGGGGCTCAGTTACAAATGAAGAGGCTGCGTCACAAATTAGGGGCCGCTATCAAACTATAGAGGACCTTGTCATCTATTCTCCGGGTGCCCCACTGGCCGCCACTCTCGGATAGGGGCTTCAGTACCCCTCCCCAAAAAACGGAGAGCCCTCGGTCCGCAAGCGGCACTCCCAGAGACGGTGCCCAGAGCCCCGGGGTAGGGAGACGGGGAAGAGGGCTCCGAGCAGCAGTCCAGGCTCCGGTTGAATTGGCGGGGGGGGCGGGGTGGTCTCCCCTCGCCCGCCCTGCCGCCTCGGGGAAAGAGGGGCGCGCGGAGATAGCCCCAGGCCCTGACCCGCCAGCCCCCCGGTGGCCGCGGGGAGGTCCCAACTACGCCAAGTTGGGGCGCGGGGTTCTGCGGGACACGTACCTTGGGGCCCGGCCCGGGTCCCCGCGTCCGAGTTGCTCAAGCTCCTGTGGCGCGGTCGCCGAGAAGGCTGACCGGCGGGCTCGCTCCCCTGCGCTCCTGCCACCCGCCGCCCAGCGTCCTACCGCTTTGTGAGCCCGCAGCGCTCTGGCTCCGCTCGCTCGCAGGCTCGCTCGGGCGCGGCGTCCGCGGGCGGAGGAGCCCGAGCGCACGAGCCGAGGCCTCTGGCGACCCCTGGCGGCCGCGCGCTGCTGTGGGCGCGCCTGAAAGCCCCGCCGCCCCTGGTCCAGCTGCCGGGGATCTGGTTAGCCACATCTCAATGCAGGGATGAAATAAGCTTTCAGGCCCAAGCTGGTGAGAGACAGCTGAGGAGACTGAGGATCAAGGCCAAGAAGCGGACCAACGTGTGAGGCATTCTCAAAAGCAAGGTCGTGGGGCCACTTAAGTCAGAATCACCTCGATGGGGGGAGGGGAGGGCTTCTTAAAAATGGGAATTCCTGGCTCACGCCCCAGACTTGCTGAATCAGCATTCCTTAGGAGAGCCTCCCCGAGATGAGTGAATTTCTGCACTGCCCATCCCAGGTCATGCACCCACCCGCATCTCTGCACGTCCATGCCCATGCCACCTGCTGTCAGTCTCTTAAGACAGTCCTTCTGGCCTCCATTTCTATCCTTTCCACAGCTTTGTGTCACCACGTTGACCCTGTGGGCATCCCTTGGTGTTCTTATACAGAGAAGCCCGTATCTACTTCTGTCCCCACCCCCTTGGGAACTAGCCCCAGCACCAGCCTGTTGGGTTTTCCTAGAGGGGAGGGAGGGGAAGGAGGAGAACCAGGCCAGGCTTCAGGGACAGGAGACAGAGGCAGGAGACCCAACCCCCACCGGCTTTCCAGATCCTCAGGCAAGTCTGATCAAAAGGGCTGGAAGGGATTCGTGCAGCCCCTGCCTGGGTGCAGGGGACACTTACCTGCTGCCTTTCTCCTGTACAATCTCAACCCAGTCCGCAGACAGCTGGGTGCTCTTTTAGCACAGGTCGGACGCAGTCACCCATCTCCCCTCAGCACACTCTTAAATCTCTTCATGTTGCTTTCTGATAGAGACTAAACTCAAGACTAGGGCTCCAGGCCCTGCACAGCTGGCCCTGCCCGCCTCTCCAGCTGCCTCTCATGCCACCCCCTCCTCCTTCCTTGACTTCCTGGACAGACTGGCCTTGGCATGGGCCTCCGTGGAGATGGGTTCCATCCAGCACTGGGCGTTGACCTCTGCCTGGGCCGTTGACCACACCCGCCCCCAACACTGGCCTCACTGATTTCACCCCTTGGCTTAGTCACCCTGGCTTCTCCAGGCAGACTTGCTGAACCTGTGGATGAGGCCAGGATGCTGGTGACTTTCTCCTTGAGAACACAATGCTTCTCAGCGGTAAGCTTACTGCACTTGAAATCATTCACTCCATGTCTGTGTCCCTGGCTGCCTGGAGCTCTGTGAGGGCAGGGGACAAGTTTGGCTTGTTCACCACTGTTCCCCGTGCCCAGAGCCAAGCTCTTGACATGAAGCAACTGCTCAGAAAATACTTGATGAATGAATGAATGGTACCCAACCATAGTCTGGAACCACACGCTTCTCAGCCCACATGCCCCAGCATGTGCGATACGGTCAGCTGTCAGTTGTACTGCGAATAATTTGGTTGCATGTAGTTTAATGTGTAAGAAGTTGGATTACGATTTTTTTCCTAAAAAGTAGCAGATGCTTATCCCAACATTACTCTGACTGATTTACATTCCTAGAAGCTTTCTTAAAAGGGAGAAAAGGAGTGACGTCACAACTATTATATTGGGGACTACAAGTCATCCACAGTTTATTTTACCGTGGGAATATTTTAGGGATTTCAATATCATGTCCTGGGGGTATCAGAGCAGGAGAGAGGTTTAGAAATGATGGAGAGTACAGTTCTTACTTTCACGTAGAAACCCAAGTAAGCAGCTACTGCCCCATTTCTCTGCCCAGTTTGATGGCAAAACTTCTCCAGAGAGTCATCCCCAGGTGTCATTTCTGCCTTCTCAGCTCCAATTCATTTTTCCACCCACTCTGTCTTTCATCCTCACTAGCTAACAGACATGACTTGTCACTATCAGCAACCTCCTCCGCATGGGCAGCCCTCGGTCCCCCACACCCCGCCTTAACCTCTGAGAGGTTCCTTCAGGCTCTCATGGCACCATCCCTCCTGGCTTTCCTACTTCCTGCTGGGCGCTCCCACGTATATACCAGAAGTTCTCAGGGCTCAAGCCAAAGCTCTCGGTCCTTTCTGTATAAACCCTTTCCCTGGGTGTTCCTATCCTGTCCTGTGCTGAGATGGTCCAGTTGCATTTCTAGCCCAGAAGTATCTGATAACTTCCAGCTGTATGTCCAACTTCATACTCAACATCTCCTCTGGGTGCCCCATGGGTATGTCAAACTTTACCAGGTCAAATCAGAAGTCTAGATTTCCCTCCATGAGCCTGTGCTCTGAGTCCTCCCTATAACAGTCTCCCCACCCACGTGGCTGCTGAAGTCAGAAACCTACAAGTCATCTTCAGTCCTTCCATTTCCCAGGTCCCTCACTGCCCGTCCATCAGCAAGCCGATCCCCTCCACTTCCAGACTCCCCTCCAGTCCTTCCTCATCCTCCACCTCCATGGGCACCACCAGGTCCACTTGGCTGTCACTTCCCACCTGGAAGAGTGTCTTCTTGGCTAGTTTCATTGACGCTTTTCTTTCCTTTCCAACCCATATCCACTCAGGGGTCAGAGCAATCTTTAAAACAGAAATTACTCCTTTGTCTAAAACTGCTCAGTGGCTCACCATGACACTGAAACAAATCTCCAAACTCCTTCCCATGATCAATAAAGCCCTGCCCCATCTGGCCCCTTCCCTCGTGCCGTGATTCCCCGGATTCTAGCCACACTCCTGCTCATGGCTTTGCACACACACCAAGCATGTTCTCACCTTGGGTCCCCTGCACTGGCTGCACCCTCTGCCTGAACGGTCCTCTCACTGCTCTTCAAAGGTCAGCTCCTTGGGTGTCAGATCTCAGCCCAAATGACACCACCTCATTGAAGCCTTCCCTGACCACCCATCTAAAATAGGCCCTCCCCATCCCAACCACATCACTACTCTCCATCCTTGCATTTGGTTGTTCCCTTAAGAGTATTTTGTCCCTTTGATTCTCTCTCTTCCAATTCAAATATTAATTCCAGGAAGACAAAAATAATGTCTTTTTCACTCCTGTATCCCCAGGCTTAACTCACAGCCTGACATCCAGTGGCCATTCAATAAATATCCAATAATTGAATGAATGATTTTTTTTTTTTTTTTTTACATGCCTTGGGTCTTTGCTGCTGCGCACGGGCTTCTCACTGCGGTGGCTTCTCTTGTTGCGGAGCACGTGCTGTAGGCACGCAGACTTCAGTAGTTGCAGCACGTGGACTCAGTAGTTGCAGCATGCAAGCTCAGTAGTTGTGGCTCACACGCTGTAGATCGAAGGCTCAATAGTTGTGGCACACGGGCTTAGTTGCTCCACAGCATGTGGGATCTTCCCAGACCAGGGATAGAACCCATGTCCCCTGCATTGGCAGGCAGATTCTCAACCATTGCGCCACCAGGGGAGACCCTGCATGAATGACTGAAGCAAATTGCATAAACCTCAATTTACCCTAACGTTTGAAAACTGTCTGGAGATGTTTCCTTTGGTTGCCCTTAAACCCCTTGCTCTGCAGATCCAAGTTCTGCTTTTCTGGCAGGCCGTCCCCAGTTTAATCAGAGGGCATCTGCTCTTGGCCAAGCTCCAACTTCACAACTGGAATCTTCCCTGTAACCACCCACCAGGGTGGCAAGGGCAGCCAGAGCAGCCCAGGCAGGTGTAGGGGTGCTGGATATGGCCTGAGCCGAGAAAGGACGTAACCTTGGAGCAGGGGCAAGGAGCTAGGAGCTGAAGACCTGCCATCAGATCAGCCAGCACTTGAGGGGAGGAATGTCAGATTTATTTGGCTTCGGAAAGGACCAGGACCAAAATCAATACTGAGCCTTGGGGCTGTATTTCTGCTTGTCATCGGCTTACACACAACTATAATAACTCCTTGTTTTAACATAGTTCTTATTTCCAAAGAGCCCCACATGTTTTATTTTCAGTTTAATGGATCCTCAAACATGTGCTGTTGGTAGTCTGAAGCAGACATAACTACCACCATTTTATGCTGGGGACAGGGGCGCACAGAAAGGTTAGATGAATTGCTGAAGGTCGCAGAGAGAAAGATGGATCTCGCAGTGGAAACTTCTAGGTGTAGCCCCCACTTCATGACGCTATGCTGGCTAGAATGGGAAGCACCCTTTGGACTCCATCTGATAAAAGAGGTGCCTATAATACTTACATTGCCATCAACCCAGATTTATTTTTAGCTGCAAACTCATATACCTACCTGCTACATGGCATCTCCATTTGGCGGCTGTCTCACTGGCATTTTGAACTCATTGTGTCCAAAACTGAATGCTTAAGCTGCATCCTCTAGCCAAGCCTGCTCCCCTTCCCACAACCCCGCCTCGGGAAAGCGACCACCACTAGCCCGAATGCTAGCGTCATTCTGACCTCCTTCTCAGCTACCACCTTTAATGAATCACCCATCTGTCAAGTCTAGCTTTGCAATATTTCCAGTTCCACCCACTCCTTTCCTTTGCTGTACTTCTAGAGTCCACTTTCCCACGATGTCCCACCGCCACTCCACAGGGCCCCTTACGAGGGTCTCTGCCTCTCAGTTGGCCAGGTGTAATTCATTCTCCATACAGGCGCCAGAGTAGTCCTATCTCAGTATAAGCGTGATCACTTCTCTCTCTTCACTGACCTCCCTGTGCTCTCAGGGTGAAGATCAGGCACCCCACTGTAACTCCCCATGCACCTGCTAAGCCTGGATGCTGCCAGCCCCCTCCATCCCACACGTCCCTCGCCCTCCCCTTCTGATCACCTGCACCCTGCCCCCTCCACCTGAGGGCCTTTTTGTGGGGGGCTTGCTACAGCCTGGATGCTCTCCTCCCTCCCTGCCTTTTCCTAGCCAGGATCCACTCACCCTTCAGGTCACAGCTTCACTCCAAGTCGTCAGGAAAGGCTCCCCTGACCCCAACAACCTCATGGCACTCATGACAGCTGTATAATGTCCATCTCCCACCAGGGCACAAGGGCAGGGTCCAGCTGTGCGTCTGTCTTATTTGCTGCTGAACCCATAGTGCTTAAAAAAGCATCTGGTACATGACAGGTACACAATAAATATTGTGTGAATCAATGAATGCTCACGGCTCAGTGAATTTAGTTCCTTTTCTTCTTGGAAGCAAAGAAGCTCCCAGGTTTATGTTGATATCTTAACCCCCAAACACTCCGTGGATGGAAGGTGGTGACAGTGGGGGATGACCTGAGCTCTCCACTCACAGGCTGTTCTGCTGATTTGAGGGTGATGCCGGAAACTCTCCTGGCCCCAAGAAGAGAACAATGAAATAGATGCATTTCTTGACACCGCTGAAAACAGCTCACCCAGCAGGGCCTGCAACGTTTATGAACATGTCGATTTCACCTATTGATTACATGTATTCAGCAGAGCCAGGCTCACTCCATCTCCCCGCATCCCCCATCGCCATCACCATCCCCCCCCCCACACACACACACATACTTTCTTGCTTTCTTCCCTCCATGCAGAGCCATGGCAGATGGGCAATCTAGCTTGGGAGGAATTGATTTTAAGCAAATGAATACCTCACAAATAAATGAAAATAACTGGCAGAAAAGCCTAATGGCCAAGTAACTAGCCAGGGACAGCGCAGAGGGGGTTGAAGTCCTGACCACAGAGAGAAAATCATGAGGGTGACAATACCAGTAACATTTGCTGATGTGCACGGAGCAATTATGATGTATCAGATACCGCAGTCCTGTGTGTTATCTAATGTAATCCTCACGACAACCCCCTAGGAAGCAGGCACCAAGATAAGCCCCATTTCACAGATGGAAACACTGAGTCCCAGAGTTATATTATTGCCCATTCAGTATCCCTTGGTGAAGAAATGGAAGAGCCAGGATTTAAACTGGCTGCTACCTGATGTCAAAAGTCCCACTATGACCCACCACAGCCCTCACCTCACAGCTGCCGTCTCCTTCACTGCGTCCTGTTTCCCTCACCTCCCACGATAAATTTCACACCACTGGAAAGGTACCTTTTGATGCACACGTGCTGTTACTAGTTCATTTATACACAGTATATGTTGTCGTCATGAAGTTTAGTGTCTGTTCCCATGGAATGTAGGGTCTAGTCAGCAAGATTTAAATGGAAAATCATACTAATTATTTACGATTGTGATCGTATATGCTTCAAAAGGCACTGGCAACTGTGACTCATTGAACATGGTACCAAAAAACTTAATATGACACAGGGTCATATTAAGTGTAAAACAGTATTTGGCTATCAGGGACCACATGTTTGGTCCTCACCCAGGAATACGGAGGCGCTCTCTACCTCTAATAGTGATGGCTGCTTACAAGATGCCTGGTGAAACAAGGTGAGGTGGTGTCTTGACCCACCTCTGCGGTCCTCCAGGCAGAGTCAATGAGGTGGCCAGGGATCATGGGAGAGAGACTTCCAGGGACTGATGCATTTGTGAAAAGTCGCTGGGGGTGGGAAGGGAGGGCCTGGGTTACTCCGGGGAAGGCAACCTCAGAGTCTTCATTTACTCATTCAACAATCAGCTGTGGAGCAGGCCCTTTGTGCCAGGCTAGATGATGCTGGGGACACAACAGGGGGATGGGACAGATACAGCCCCTGCCCTCATGGAGCTCCCTCTAGCAGGGAGAGCCTCAGCAGCTGTTTGCAGCACTGGAGGCAAATGTGCCTGGCCCCGCTGGAAAGAGTTCTTCTTTGTTTGATTCCTCTGCGCTCCTGCAGGTTCTCAAAAAGCTAGGACATCCTTCTGCCTGGAATGGTCTCCCAATTCTCCAACAGTTAAAACGATCCTTGCAGTCAGCTGCATCCCATTTCAGAGAAGTTAACACAGCGCACATCGTAGAATCAATAGAATAGTGTAATGCCTTACCTCAGAGGGGTATCAAGAAGATTAAAGTATTTCATATTTTTGATGTGCTTAGAACAGTTCCTTACACATAATAAATGCCATGTTAAGTGCTTGTTTGTTAAATTAAAAGTTCCTCACCCAACCCTGTGAAACAAATGCCACAGTTCTCCCACTTTGTGGTTAAGGACTCTGAGGTCGGGAGAGGTTAAATGACTTGCTCAAGATCATGAGGGATCTGAACACAGGCGTTCCGGCTCCTGAGTCCATGTCTACACCTCGATGTGGGGCTGCCTCACCCACTTCCCCATACACTGTATTCTGTGATGGAAAATATGAAGATACCTGCTCTCTGTTGACTGAAGAACACACCCTCGGAGACTTGCAGACAATTTTCTTTTCCTCTCCCAGAAAAGCTATCCAAGCTCCTTTTCCTTTTCCCACTCTCATTTTTACGTTCATTTCAAGAAGAGAATTGCACCCCTGGGGTTGGCATCAGCCTTCGCACTATACTACAAAGATTCAAAATAGGCCAGCACGGGCCTCCTTCCCTCTCAGGGTCAACGCCAGGTCTCTGCCTTTAGAAGGGCTGCCGTTTTGGGATGATGTAGGTTCACACCTTTGGGAGATGGAGGCTGGGGAATGCCGGGCCCATGGAGAGTTTGTGCCTCCAGAGAGCAAGGCTCCTGAAAGAGGCCCCGACTCAGCAATGATCCCAAGACTGAGAGCAAAACGGGGTTCCTCGTGAAAGCAGCTCTCCAACTGGGATGGAAACAAGAGAGCAAACTTGGATCTGGAGAAGCCACACAGAGCCAGGTGAGCCTTGGAAACACAACACAATGAACCAGACTGGTTTGCCCAGCCCCCAGAAATGCCCAAGCATTAACAGTCTTATTGGATGGAACATGAACTAACTCAAAAGGATTTCTAAAACCACCCAGCAAACTAGCTTGAACCAAAAAGAAACCTTCTGTAAATATTTCCTACCACAACTTCCAAAATGGAATACAGATGGGTCACCAAGTCCTACACACTAAACTGAACCAGCTTAAGCCCCCAAGAATGAACAACTCTAAGAAGGCATCATCTGAAGGCAAGACAGTCTCGGAGGGCTGGACAGCTCGATAAGAGGACCCAAATCTTCATCACTGTGCTACCTGCCTGGAGTAGAGGCTCTGGGGACCTTGGTTCAAACATCTGCTCAGCCTCTTACTAGCTATGGATTCTCAGACTGGTCAATTAACCCTTCTAGACCAATTTGCTTGCTTGTAAAATGGGGATAATAATGTTGTGCCTTCTTTACAGGGCTATGGGAGGATAAAGAGGTATGTAAAATTCCCAGTGCCTAGCGTCTGCACATGAGAAGCACTATAAATATGATGCAGGAGTGTCACTGCCATTCCTATAAGATGCTTAACAACTTACCCAGCAATGTCTTATTAAAGTTTCACATATGAGGCTCACATAAGCAGGTCAGTCACCCCTTTAAAAACTGAGAAACTTAAACTCAGAGAAGAAATTTTAATCACTTACACACTCCTCTCCACTAGCTGTTTCTTGAAGTCAAAGTGTTAGCAAGAATTTGCCTGACTACACACGTATTCGTGTATAATTTACAGATGCCTACAACTATAAAAGACATCCTTAGGCAATTTGCAAGTTAAATCTGTATCATTTCATTCAAGGCATGAAGTGAAAAGGGAGCTATCAAGTCAGGGAGAACTATAGACAAGACAGGGGGGTCCCCAGTTCTCCCCAGATCTGCAGTGGGAGAACACTAAACTCAGGAAGTTAGCATCTGCCCAACAATGGAATATTATGCACGTCATTAAAATGATGGCTATAAAATCTGTGAAGCAATATGGAGAAACATAGAGTGGAAAAAGTCATGTTACAGAATTGGATGTACAGAATGATTTCAGCAGGAAGGAGGGAAGAGAGAAAGAAAACACAGCAGGGACTGGCAGTGACTACGTTAGGGGCGAACTGTGCATAATGTTCTTTTCCTTCTTCCAAAGATATCTCAACATGGAAGTGTAACATAAACAGTATAACCTTCGTGAAGAACATATACTCTGGAGTTAGAGAGACTGGGATTTGGATCTCAGCTCCATCACCTCATGCCTGTGTGATTTCCATAACTTTTTCACTCTCTGGGAACTTCAGTTTCCTTATCTGTAAGATGGGGGTAATGGGGCTTCCCTGGTGGCGCAGTGGTTAAGAATCTGCCTGCCAATGCAGGGGACACGGGTTCAATCCCTGGCCCGGGGAGATCCCACACGCCGTGGAGCAACTAAGCCCGTGTGCCACAACTACTGAGCCTGCACTCTAGAGCCCACGAGCCACAACTACTGAAGCCCGCGTGCCTAGAGCCCGTGCTCTGCAACAAGAGAAGCCATCACAATGAGAAGCCTGCGCACAGCAACGAAGACCTAACGCAGCCATAAATAAATAAATTTATATATTAAAAAAAAAAAGATGGGGGTAATGATAGCACATACCCATCATGATTTTGAGACGATAATACCATATACATATATATATATATATATACACGCACACACAGTGTTTGCACCACACCTGACGTGTATTAAGTTCTCAATTACTATTAAATGAGTAGGCATAAGACGTGGAGCCTCTTTGCTCCTTGTCAGTGGGGATTGGCCAATAGTGGGGCTGCTAGTCTGTCAGTTCTTCTCAGTCCTCGCTTCTGATGAAGGTGGTAGAGAGAATTAGGTTGGGAGTTGTGAAGCCCAATTCATGCTATATTTTCCTGGCTGTCCCTGGGACTCCATTTCTCCTCTCTAAAAGGAGGGGAGAGGGCCACAGCGCCTCTACCCCAGCATTCCTCCCTGAGGAGGTGTGAGGTGCCCTTGACATTAACAATTGAAAGCTCCATATACTTTGAATCAATTAAAAGAGTCAAACAAATCAGCGAGGGAAAGAATACACATCAATTGGAAAACAGGCAAAGGCCTTGAGCAGGCAATTCACCAAGAAATACAATGTCGAACTATATACCAGTCAACAGCCTCATAACCAAAAAAGTACATTAAAATAATGTCACCTATCAAATTTGTACATTTTTAAAACTCATTATTCTCTAGTTGGCAGATATGGGGAAAAGTCACCCTCCTACACTGTTTGTGGGCTCATAAACTGGCACAATCCTCCTGGAGGCCAAGTTCATGATACTTACATTAAAAGCCATAAAATATTTCTGACCTTGGACTTCACAACCTCGCCCATAACAATTTAACCTAATAAGATAATTAAGAATGTCTACAAAGATTGATCAACAATATTATTCTTCTCAGCATTATTTATAATAGTGAAAACTTGGAAACAATCTTAATGTCTAGAAACAGGACTAGTTAAATAAACTACATTTATATAATAGAACATTATGTGACCATTAAAAGTCATGTTTTGGGGGAATATCTAACAGCCTGGAACATATGACATTATTGAATAAAAATAACCAATCAGTATTACCTGAGGGTGGTTCTCTAGAATCAGAGCCTGAGACAAGGATTCCTGAGAAAGTGATTTGTTGAGAGCATGCTGTGGGGAGAAGGGAGCAAAGGGAATGAGAGATTGCAGGGGAAGAGAGCCAGGCACGGGTGTGGTCCCTCAGGAGCTCTGGAACAGACTTGTACCCCCTTGTTGGTGCCCCTTGTGAAGCTGGTCTTTTGCGTCCCCACAGCACTGGCTGCTAGCCGCAGGCAGCAGGGTGGTGATGAGGGTGCATAACTTCCCCAGATACCTCTGCCAAGGGCACGTCTCCTGAGAAGGGGCACCACTCCTGTCCACTAGCTCTTCATGTGAAGATCACCCCATCCACCCAGAGTTTCTTCAGGATTCTGACAGGTTACACTCTCTGGGAAATCAAGTGGGGAGCAGTATTTAGTTGCTGCTGCACGTGATATTGAAGTCATGGCTGATCCTTGTCCTTTCCTTCCCCTGGGCGAGCACTTCTGCTAGCCTAGGTGACCTGCCTCGTGGAGCAACCCAGGTCCTTATCCCTGAGGAGTCTGAGCTCCTGATGACCATGCTCTTACCAGGCTATGGCTGCTGCACGTGCCCATTTACAGTTACAATGGACCATGGAAGTACCAAGGGGCCACAGAGGATCATGTGATGTAAAACATTTCTTCTCACTACTGTCACAGAACAGCAATCCTACCTCCTCATGATGAGGAGGACCAATCACTCCTTTCTGTGTTTGCTGGTCTTCTGGTGTGAGACGAGAAATCCAAAGTGACGAGGCAACAGCCATAGCTTAAGTTTAGTGGAACACCTACTATGTACCTTGGTGGAAGCATCTCCCTTCTGGGACCCAGGATCTCTAGATGGACAGACTGAAGTTGCAAACAGGAAGCACAAATTCTCTGGGTGGGTCAGAGAGAGAGATGAAGAGCAGAGATGCTCCTTTTTACACCCCTTGATTCTCAGACCTGTGTCATCTGTCTACTGGGGACATAGCACCATATAATGGCCATTGGTTTAAGATGTATACTCAGCCTAAAAGATGTTGCCCCATCCTTGCAGGGTGTCATCTCTAAATTGATACCTCAGCAACATCTTTAAGAGGCCATTCCAATCCTCAGTCAGGCCAGCAGCTTCCAGAGGGTGCAATATATCAAAGGATCAGTGGATCCCATGGTTATGTGCTCACTGCCATACCTCCTTTGCCATAAAATGGGTCCCTGGTCCAAGGCAATGTTGTATGGTATCCCGTGTCAATTGACAATTGACAATGATTTGATTCTTGTATTTGTTGGTGGTGCTGGCTGAGACACTGCAGGCAGAAGAGGTAAACCTGAACTCAGAATGTGTCAGTCCCAGTCAGAATGAAATATTGCCCACCCCAAGTTGGAAGAGGTCTGATATGTAAAGGATTCAGCAATGATTTCTGGGTTTCGCAGGTCAAACATTCAGCTATGGCAGTAGCTAAATCAACCTTAGGGGAAGAAAACCCATGTTGTTGAGACTATGAATAGCCTTCATCTTCGCCACCAAGGCCACTCCATACATCAGCCCATTGTGTAAGTAACATAAATATATGTACATGTGTAGGTTAGTACTCATACATATATTTCCTAGTCCTGTCTACTGAGAGGGTTAGAACAATCACACCTCAGTAGCAATGAGCAGACCCAGTGCCAGGTCTTGGTTTCTAAACACTGTTCTCGGGACTTCCCTGGCGGTCCGGTGGTTAAGATTCCTCGCTTCCACTGCAGGGGGCGAGGGTTTGATCCCTGGTCGGGGGAACTAAGATCGCCGCATGCCCCATGCAGTGTGGCCAAAAATAAAAAAATAAATAAAATAAACACTATTCTCTAATAAAAGAAACTAGGGCTCCTTATGAAGTGGTCAATAGTAGGACTACTGCAGGGAAAATAAAAGATGAGCTTGGAACGTGTTGTAGTGCGAGAAAGTAAGAAAGTGCTCGAAAAGATGTGGGCTTATCCAAAGAACAGAGTACAACCTGAAGGGGCTCTTAATGGCCAAAGCTGGGAAATTTGGGGGAAAAAAATAACAACAGTACTCAGTTTAACCCATAGAATAAAATAAATATCCATGAGTCCATACTGATATTAGTGAATGAAGAAAGGAAAAAAGTGGAGAGGGAGGGAGGGGAAGAGGGAGGGAGGGAGGGAGAAAGGAGAGCTCTTCTTGCAGTAGATTCCAATTAATAAAGGCAGAAAAAAGAGGGAAGTAGAAAATCATCATTATTCAAACACTACAGTAATAATTTTTGTAGACAATATCTACCAATTTGTGGTAAAATTAGTGGGTGAAAGTTTGAAGAGAAATAGGATGTGAGTAGTTTCAAAGTATCTTCTTCTAGATATTAAGTAAAAAAGGAAGATAGTAACCTTACAGCGGAGAAACCTAGCGGAAACCACCTTAACCAAGTGATGAAAGTCAGCATCACCAGTAATAAGACATTTTGACATTATGAACCTCTTGATTTGGTGCACGAGAAAGACGTAACTAATTTCTTTGGTATTCTTGCCCCCCAAAGGCATACATACCCTCATTCCAAACAGGAAAAAACAAACCAAATTGAGGGATATTCCATACGATAATGATCGGTACTTTTCAGAAATGTCAAGATCATGAAAAAAAAATTTTTTTAACTGAAGAATTGTCAAGACTAAAGATAAACAATAAATAAATGTGAGATTCTGGAACACAAAAAGGACATTGGTGGAAAACTGGTAAAATTCAAATAAAGTGTATAGTTTGGTTGAGTATTGTACCAATGTTCCTTTCCTGGTTTTGTGCTATGGTTATATGTGCTGTTAACATTAGCGTGAACTGGGTAAAGGACATAAGGGCACTTTCTATATTAATTTCACAACAATCCTTTATGTCTCAAATTAATTCAAAATGAAAAAGTTAAAAAAAATAAACATCCAAAAATAAAATAAAATACACTTCACATTTTATAAACCAAGGAAAAAGGAAAAGAAAGTGTAGGCCCAGGTAATGCAAATTCTTTTTAGTGTTACCTAAGCCCAAGTAAAACAAACAACTCAGGTAGAAAAAATAAAAATTATGTTTACTCCCTAACCAAACAGAAATTCTACTTAGAGTCTCCACATGCTGTGTTCTTCCATTAGCATGGATCATTGGAAATTGACTACCTTTAGAAATGATGCCCAGTTTCTCTCTCTAGGTACAACACAAGATAAATTCCCAGGGCAGTGTCCTATGTTATTGAATCCAACAGTAATTAAGTTAATGTATCCTATCTTGTGTATAGAGGTGTCATTCAGGTGGTACAAATCCTTTATTGAACTCAAATTGAATAGTCATGTACAATTCCCCTATTTGTGCTATGTACAAAGGTTGTAGGAAAATTATAAAAGGTGATACATTATCATTATATTCCTATGACAGTTGGGTGTTGTCATTGACACAAGCCATTCATGGGGCACCCTTTCATTTGCACAGAGGAAAATGTTCAGTTGAGTAAACATCAGCACATAATCAATGGAGCAGAGGCCTGTGGCTTTTGCCAGCCCAGTATTTCTTCTCTTTCTTCTGCTAAATATACCCTGATTTTCCTTTGAGAAACCACCTCCTCCCTTCTTGTAGCCCATATAATTCAGGAGGGCAGGTGTCACACCCTAGTTCCAGACATGGGCCCAGGACCCCAGCCTGGCCAACAAGGTTCCCTTCTAGAGCTTTTGTTGGAACTGTTAGGAAAGAGAAGGACTCCTCCTTTCCAGGTGGTACTAAGATGATAGGGGGTAAACCCAGAGTCAGGGGTGCCCATCTTGCTGGTATCTTGGAAGAGATGCTGAATGAGGCCAACGGGGGGAAAGCAGAGCTAAGAGAGATGGTGACCAACCAGGTACATTTGTCATGTTTCTTTTCTTTCTTTCTTTCTGCCTTTCTCTTTCTTTCTTTCTTTCCTTGTTTTTTTCTTTCTGTAAGCCAGCTTTAGTTTGGTTTCTAATACCTACAGAGTAAATAATTAAAAAGAAAGATTTCCAGGCCAAAAAAATATTATTTATTTGAAACCTCAGCACCCAGATCTATCTCTGAATTCACTCACTCTGTTATTATACCATTATAAGCAATCCTATCTTTCTAATTCTTTTAATTATCCTCTCCCTCACTTTCCTGGTCTTCCCTCTCACCTCACACCTCAACAACATTTATGAATCTCACTTCTCCCCAGAGCAATCAAGCATCCTGCCTGCCCATTTCCCCAAGGGTCACACATTTGAAATCTCTGTAACTCAGACTTTGAATTTTCTCTAAGCTCTAAAGTAAATAGTAAAAAGGAGAGAGACAGAGAGAGGAAGGAAGGGAGGGAAGGAGGGAGGGAGGGAGGAAGGAAGGAAGGAAGGGAGATGGGGAAAAGAGTAAGACTTGCATGGTCATCCTGGGGTTAAACGTGGAAGTTTATTCTAACAGGAGAGAAAGCCAGACTGGAATTTGCCATGGCCTGTGTTTTCATGGCAGTCACTAACCAGTTCAGAAGTCTTGGACAAGACACCTAAAGGCATAGGCTTCAGGTCTTAGGCCATGAAAGGAAGGGTTACACTAGATGGGAGAGGGTGCTTTTTCCACCAACATGCTTTTCATCAAGTCACATCATCCTCCAGACAGGAAGTTGCAGGGAGGAAAATAATCTTCTAGTGTACCAAGAAACTAGACAAACTTTTACTTCCTGAGTCCCGATGTTCTTATTCAGCCTTAACATTTTCCCCACCTTCCCCCATTAGCCAGCGTCCAAAAGGGCAGAGACCACCTGCTCGCAAGCAAAGAATAACAACATTGGTAGCAAACACTTTCTGCATACCTACTATGTGCCAGGCACTACACTAGACACGCTTCTAACTGTATCTCCAATCCTCGCAGCATCCCTTTGAGATAGGTCATTTTAGTCTCCTTTTTTAAAAAGGAAAACTGAAGTTCAAAGAGGTTAAATAACTTGACTGAGATCCCACAGCGAGGAAATGTCAGCACCATTGGTCAAATCCGGGTCTGCCTCACCACAGAGCCTCTCCCTTTCCTCTACATCTCGCTCTATATCAGCTTCCAGTCTGAGCAGAAGAGCCACAGGCGTGATCATGTGTGTTAAGCTGGTGTCTTTGGAGCTGGGCTGGGAGAGCTGGGTCTGCCAAACGGAGAGAGGACCCGACAACCACCTCCACACTTTCACCCAGCGCTTTAGATTAGCAACGATGAAGAAAAAGTGCAACTTTCCAATGCGTACCAAGGGGCAAATCACAACACTATAATGAAGAAAAAAAATCTGGAACCATCACCTGGGAAATGGCTAAGCCAAGTGCCATAGATCACGAGGACAGAGAGCCTGTAGCCCTAAAAAATGATATTTGCTATTGTGTACATGAAACAAGATCAAGGGAAAAGAAAAAGAAAAGCAGGAACCAAAAGAATAAAAACATCAGTTAAATAAAATAACTTTTTTTGATCATACAGTATGTGCGGATATAGTGACTGGCACATTACTTGGATTACCTCACCGAATCCTCAACTGTAATGCTATGAAGTAGGCATTATTATTCCTCCCCATTTTTCAGATGAGGAAACTGAGGCTCAGGTTGAGTACAGTGCCCAAAGTAATTAAACTGGAACTCATTTTATAAGCTAGGGAAACTTTACCCCAGAGCCTTCTCTGTTAAGTGTTTATCACTGCTATATGAAAACACAGATATGAACATGTATTCAAGAACAATGGATAGGAATGCCCACGTATGCCTGGCACTTTTAGTGTTCTGAGATACAGAATTAACAAAACAGAGAAGGTTGCAGATCTCATGGAGCTGACATTCTGGGGGAGGCAGAAGACAAACAAATGTGAGGATGGAGACATGGACTCTGACGAAATTGTAGAGCGAGTAGGAAGATGGGGAGGGTGCTAGATTAAAGGTTTGAATAGGGTCATCCAGAAAGGCCTTTTTGAGAAGGTGACATTGGAGCAGAGAAAGAAAAGGAGGGACCAAGCCGTGCAGCTGGAGTCGGGGTCAGTGGGGAAGGGGAGGGTGCTCCAAGGGAAAGAAACATTAAGTGTGAAGGCGCTCAGGAAGGATTTACCCATGCACCCAAAGAACAGCAAGAATGTCAGTGTGGCTACAGGAAGAAGGGGTGCTCAGAAGGAGGCCAAGATCCTGAAGGACTTCTCGGGCCATTGTAAGGCCTTTGAATTTTATGAAACAGGAACCACTTCAGGAGGGTTATGAGCGAGGAGTGACATGATCTGATTAGGTGGACCTAAAAGGGGAACAGTGTAAGACTGAATTTCAAACTCAAAATATCTAAAGGCTGTGAGGTCTTTTAAGGGCATCTCATCCATCTATAAATGGGCAAACTGGTCCCAAAGGTGACTGACCTAAGGTCAAATCACAACATGTGTGAAAGGGCCGATTCCTTTGATGACCTGTACAACTTTGGGCAAAGGAAAGGAATGGGCAAAGGAAAAGGAATCTCAATGTTTGGAATCAAAAGAAATAAGGGACTTAGGACCCCTCAGGTGTAAGGTCACTGGGGGCCCCCCGAATCTCAGTGTTCTTATGTGTAAAATGGGAATAATGGTTACCTCACAGAGTTTCTTTTAAGAAGATGAGACACGTACACTCATCTAGGTGTGGTTATAGATTACTGACTACACTGCACTGTGGTCACCCACTTGAGAAAGCTTAGCAGGTTCCCGGCTGTCTATAGAATAGAAGCTAAATGACTGTCATCCAGATTGCATCCTAAATATCAGCACTTATGTAACCCAACCCTTCCTTGCCTATTCCCTTGCAAGTTGTATCAACCACTAGGTCTCTCTACCACATGTCCCTGTTTCATTTTCTTGATAACAAAAATCCCTGGTTTTCTTATTTATTCCCCTGTCCTGCTCATTGTTATATCCCAAGTACTTGAAACCATATTTGTTACACAGTGCTGTCCTCTACAGTTGTTGACTGAATTGGCTTGAAATTAAAGACCTTGGACAAGACCCTCTTGAGAATGAAATGATTACCAAAGGACATTGTGACATCCCCTTTCCTACCTGAAATGGCTTGAAGACTGTCCTGCCAGTGGACAGAGAGTTGCAGCAGGACACCTCTTCAGGCCCTTTCTACTTTTTAGAATTGTTTTGCCTCCCCCTATGTCTCTTTGCCACTGGAAAGTCTGTCATTTGTGAGAAGAGACAATGAGCCAGCAGCATCTTCTACTTCCCTGTGAAGTAGAAGATGCATGTGAAACCCATGCAAAATTGTACAATCTGGTCACGCAGTTGATACTCAACTCTTGGAAGAGAAGGAGGAAGAGAGCTTTTTATACTCAGAAGCTAAGACTAAAATACGTAAAGAAAAATAACAACGCTGGCGGTAAGTACTGGCAGCTTCCCTGACAGCAAAATTCAATTTTAAAATAAATCAGGCAATTCTTCAAACTAGAGCTAGACTTTTAGGGTTTGTGTTCAAGTGGGCACATTACAATTTCATAAAAATTGTCTTAGCTCTTTCTCTGATGTGGACTTGGGACGATAATGATGTGCTTAATGTTCCTGATTATGTTGCTGGGAAAATCGGGGACCCTGGAATAATTGGAGAAGCAGAGACTGAAAGGTATTTGGAAAGAAGTAAACCAGAGGCCATCCTCTAAGACCTGTGTCTTCAGCTCACAGCTTGGCCCAGACCTTCACACCATCCCCCCACCTCACTCCTACTTCTACTTTGGTTCCTTTAAGTCAAATTCAACCAAAAGGGACAGAAGATCCTAAGTCCATTCTTAACAGGGATTTTTCTGTTTTCAAATAGACAGTGTCAAAGGGGAAAAAAACCCTGCTGTGTGACAAACCTCATAATGGGTAAAAGCAGCAGGGAAGCCCTTTCTCTGAGAGCAAAGGGTCACTGTGCCTTCCAAACCAAGATAATTCCAAGTCAAAAAAAAAAGATGTTTAACAAGAGAATTTACGATTCATCTCCTAGCAAGGAGACTCCATTAGTTTAGTTCCAAAAATGCCTTGCCTTAAAAATACCCAACATAAAGAAAATCAGGTCCTATGGATTGAAAATAAGCCCAAAGTCAACCCTCTCTCATTTCACACAAAAGGAAACAGAGGCTTCAAGACATTGAACACCATGCTCAAGGGGACTCTCCAGAGCCCAGACAAGATCTCAGTTCTCTTTACTCCCAAGTAGGGTAACCAACCATCCTGGTTTGCCTAGAACTACTCATTTTAATATTGCAAGTCCCTCATCTGACTTCCAGTTTCTGGTCTGGCATGTAAGGAGTTCAGAGTCTTCACTCCTATCCTAACAACAAGTAAAAAGCTGAACAAACTGAAAAATCAACAACTTTTCTTAGATCTATCAGAGAAGAGAGGTCACAGGGCAAACCACTGCCCCCAAAATTGGGGAAACACACAAGCAGATACAGAAAATTATAGCTTACTAGAAGAGAAACCCACAAGCAGAAACCAGTACTAGGATAGGAAAACCTGAACTATAACTGATAAATTACTGAAGGTTCATCATGGACAAGTCTGAGAGTTAAAAACACTGGCAGGGCCCAGTCACAGGGAGCTCCTAACATTTGTGAGATTTCCCTCCAGGTAAGTCACAGTGAGGATAGAAGAGAAATTCCCTCATGCTTCAAGCAGGAGGAGGGGAAAGTAGCCATTTTGAAATACACCAGAGTATTGTGCTCTTTCTGACAAGGCCTACCCACAAAAGAAACTATTTTACTGGGGTTTTATCAGAGCCCAGCTGACCTGGGGGAGGGAAACACCCAATTCCAACCTGCTCCAGCCTTCCACATGGAAGAGGGGAAATAACCACCCTGTCTCACACAAGGGGGAAAAAATTCCAAGAAACATTGTGACATTCACAGTTCAGGGACACAGGTTCACTAAAAGATTGGGACCTAATCCTATGACCATAGGATACTTGTCTTCCTCTATACCTCACCACCATACCACTGAAGGCCTATTTATCACAGTTCCTTTTACCCAGTACATTATGTCTGGCTCTCAAGAAAAAATTGCAAGGCATACTAAAACGCAAATAAAACACAGTTTTAAGAGGTTGAACAAGCACTAGAACCAAAGTCAGATATGGCAGGAATGCTGAAATTATCAGGCCAAGACTTTTTTTAAACTATGATGTATATGCTAAGGACTCTACTGGAAAAAGTAAACAACATACAGGAACAGATGGATAATATAAACAGAAAGGTGGTAATTCCAAGAATCCAAAAGAAATGTTAGAGATCAAAAACACTGTAACAAAAATAGAGAATTCCTTTAATGGGTTACTAGTAGACTGGATAAGGCTTAGGAAAGAATCTTTGAGCTTGAGGATATGTCGATAGAAACTTCTAAAACTGAAAAAGTCAAAAGAAAAAAAGACAGAAAAAAATGGAACAGAATATCCAAGAGCTATAGGACAACTACAAAAGGTATAGCACACATGTAATGGGTAATACCAAAAGGAAAAGAAACAAAGAAATGAAGAGAAGCCATATATCAAGCAATATAGATTGGTAAGTTGCCTCAAATTAATGTCAGATGCCAAACCATAAATCCAGGAAACTCAGAGACAACCAAGCAGAATAAATGCCAAAAAAACTACACCTAAGTATATCACATTCAAACTGAAAAAAAAAATCAAAGATAAAGAAAAAAAATCTTGAAAGAATCCAGAGGAAAAATCACCTTACCTATAGAGGAACAAGGATAAGAATTAAATCTGACTTCTCCTCAAAAACCATTCAAACAAGAAGAGAATGGAGTGAAATATTTAGTGTTGAGAGGGGAAAAAAACCACCAACCTAGAATTCTGTATCCTACAAAATTATCCTTCAAAAGTAAAGGTAAAAGACTTTCTCAAATAAACAAAAATTGAGAGAATTTATTACTATTAGATCTGCCTTGCAGAAAATGTTAAAAAGAAATTCTTGAAAGAGAAGGAAAATGATACAGGCCAAAAATTCTCATCTACATGAAGAAAGGAAGAGTATTGGAGAAAGAATACAAAATCGTAAAATTCAAAACTTTTATTTTTCTTAGTCTTTATTGATCTAACAGATAGCAGCTAGGATGAGTTCTGCTTGTGCCTTACTCAGAAATGGGGGCAAAGTGTCTCTGTAATGATCACAGAGGTTAATGGGGAAATATGTCTAAAAGTTATAGATGAGGAGAAATCTTCTGAAATGGGTCTCCTACATAAAGCAAGACGTACCTATTAACAATCCCCATAAATCAAGTATTTGAAAGTGGATTTCTTAAATCACAGGTCAAAATGAATTACTTCAGTACTTCTGTCCTTAGACTGTAAGCCAGCCTCTCAGAAGAGAGCATCTAAAATAAGTCCTTTCACCTCCACACACAAGGATTTACAGATTATTCTGGCATACACATCATTGAACTATTGGGGATGGGGGGGAGGTAAACTTGCTTTCTAAAATACATATTTTAAGACTTTTAGAGAAATCACATTTTATCTATTAAGAAACCTACTCCACTCCCCTGAGGGCCCGCAGACCTTAAGGGCTGTGCAGGTTGTAATTGTCATGCGGGGAGGTGGAGAAAGGGGACTGGAGGAAGAGAAGAATGGGCACAAGGACTCCTTGCCGGGAAAAGACTGGTATAAGGAGTGAGGGTCACTTCTCCTCTCCCAGGTTCGTTCCACACACCTGCTTTCCTTCGAAGCTAATGCACCTTGCTGGGCCACAGGGTTGGGGGCTTTTTAGACTGCAATGATGAAGGGGCCCAAATGTCACTAAAACCAGAGGTTGGCCTTTTCCTAAAGAACATTCCCTGATTCTTTGTTTCATTCCAGGAGGCATGCTGAGTGTTCCCAGAAACTCTAAAATGAGGTAATTCCACAGATAAGAGCAGCTTCTCAAACTTCAAGGTGCATTCAAATTACCTGGGAGCTTATAAAATGCAGGCTCTGATTCAGTGGGTCAGGGTGGGGTCTGAGAGTCTGCATTCCTAACAAGCTCCCAGGTGATGGCAATGCCGCTGGTCTGAGGAGTAACAAGGACTTGATGGTCTCAACCCATGGACTCGAAATTCATCCTTCACAGACAAACTGGATCCCACACAATTTTCCATAGTTGGAGCCTTATTCCTTGAGATTTAGAAACTTCATCTCATGGTTTTAGATACCTTGCATACACTGACAATTCCCAAAATCATACCTCCAGTCTAGATGTCTCCCCTCAGTTCCAGATTGGTAAATACCACTGCCTAATATCTCCATATAAGTGTCCAATAGACACTTCAGACTTACGTGTCAAAAACTGAACTCCGGACCTACCCCCACCAAAAAATATTAAAACAGCTAATCAAACAAACAAACAAAAAGCTTCTTCACCACCAGCCTTCCTTAGCCCAGAGGAAAACGATCCTGTCCTTTCAACTCTTCACATGAAGAACTTGAAGTCACCCTGACTCCTCATTCTCTCACACCCACATCCCATCTGTCATCAAATCTTTTTGGCTGTTCACCATTTCTCCTGGTACCACTATGGCCTAAACCATTATCATCTCCTGCCTGGGTTGCTGCAGTAGCCATCTAACCAGTCTCCCTGCTTCTGCCCATGCCCCCTGTAGTGGGTTGAATGTCCCTCCCACCCCCCAAAGGATGTGTCTGTGTCCCAATCCCCAGAACCTGGGAATGTGACCTTATGTGACAAAGGGGTCTTTGAAGATATAATTGAGTTAAGGTCTCTAGATGAGATCACGCTGGATTATCTAGGTATGCCCTAAATCCAAAGGCAAATGTCCTTGTAAGAGTAATACAGAGGAAGATTTGAGAGAGAGAGGAAAGAAGGCCATGTGAAGACAGAGGCAGAGACTGGAATTATGCAACCAGAAGCCAAGGAAGACCTGGACCCACCAGAAGCCAGAAGAGGCAAAGAACAGATACTGTCCTGGAACCCTAGGGAAGTACAGCCGACCAACACCTTGATTTCAGGCCTCTGGCCTCCAGAACTGTGAGAAAATATGTTCCTGTTGTTTTAAGGCACCAAACGTGTGGTAATTTGTTGTAGCAGCCACAGGAAACTAATATATCCCCCTACAGTCTACTCTCAACGAGGAGCTAGAGGATCCATTTAAATCACAAATCAGATTTGATCACTCCTGTGCTCATGAGGGGAGTTCCTACAGCGGCTTCCCATGTCCCTCGTGATCTTCTGGATCCCCAGAGGCTCTGCTCCCCACCTCTCCCACCTCATTACTCCTCTGACACCCTCCCCCCTGCTCTCCCTCCTGCCCCCCCACTCCAGCCGCAAGGACCTCCTCGCTCTACCTTGAACGCACCAGGGACAGTCCCACAACAGGGCCCTCTGCAGAGATCTGGATGGCGATTCCTTCCCTTCCTTCTACACTTTGATTCAATTTCACTTTCTCAATGAGGCCTACCTGACCATTGTTTTTAAGATTGCAAGCCCCAGCTCCCAAATACCCTTACCCTGCTCTGCTTTTTCTTTTTCTATAGCACTTGTCACCCTCTAACATATAATTTCTATATTTATCATGTTTACTATTTATTATCTGTCTCCTCCAAAAAACTATAAGGTCCAGGGTGGCAGCAATTTTTACACCTTTGTTCACTGATATATAAGTGCCTTAAATAGTGCTTGGCCATAGTAGCTTCTGAAAAAAGAAAGAAAGAGAGGAAGGAAGGAAGGAAGGAATGGGGGAGGGAGGGAGGGAGGGGAGAAAAAGAAAGAAGGAAAAGAAAGAAAGAAAAATAAAGAAAGAAGGAGAAGAAAGGAAAAGAAAAGGAAGAGAAAGAAGGAAAGAAAGAGGGAGGGAGGAAGGGAAGAAAGAAAAACTGTCCTAATATCATAATAGAGCTGATATTCAAACCCAAGGCTGCCTCGCTCTAAGGCCTTTATGTTTAATCCACACCACCACCCTAGATTCTTGTTACAATACTACCCTTGAAGTACCTGCCTTTGGACATCCTTGTAGGTTAAACCTCCTAAGAAGAAGCTCCCTTGGAACTCCCATTATAAACACACGTGGAGAGAATCCAGGGCAGACTTAGCTTAGCCACAGCAGGCACTAAGAAGCAGAGTGAGATGTGGACCCTCTGCACAAGGAGAGGGGGCAGTGCAGGGAAGAGCAGAGGTGAGACATATTTGAAATATGTCAGAAAATAAACCCAGAAGTAATATAAGTAATGCCACAAGGCAATAAGTCAGACACTTCTAAAACGGGAAAGGGATCAAGGGCCACCTGAGTCCAAACACCCACCAATGTTTAAATCGCCTCTACATCAATCCCACCAAGAAGGTAACTCAACTCTTACCTTCAATTAATACCTTAAATTTAACGTTTCTTCCTTTTATTGTATAAAAATAAGTGCCCACCATCAAATCCTCCAAATTAGACCTTCTTTCATACAGTAGACCAGAAGTCAGCACATGTTTTTTTTGGAAAGGACCAGATAGTAAATAGGCTTTGTGGACCATATGTTCTCTTTGGGAACTATTCAACTCTGCTATTGGAGCACAAAAGCAGCCATAGACGATACATAAAGGAATGGGAATAGCTGTTTCAAATAAAGCTTTATTTACAAAGGAAGCCAGCAGACCTTAAGTCTGTCACCCACTGCATTAGACCACCCAGAATAAGTCAAGTCTGTCTTTCACAGGTCAGTCCTACAGATACTGTAAGATAAATTCAATAACTCCTCTAGTCTCTGGATCAAAAAAGTCCAATTTCTTCCTTTCTCGCTGGTATGGTCTCCAGCTGCTCCATTGGAACCCTCCTCTAACGCCCCCCATCTGTCTGTGTAGATCTCAGTGGGGATCCTACACTGAATAGGATGCCCCAGCGGGACCAGGCTGCACTAAAGAGGGCCCATCAGCTCCTTCACTCCAGCCAGCATGCCTCTAATAACATTGCCACAGGTCACGTGCTTCCCCGCATTCCACATCCCACTGTTGATTGAGCACGCGCTCACCATCAGCTAAAACCCCGAATTATATCCACTCGGGCCAAGTCCCTCCCCTCCCCTGGCCGTGTTTGTGCCCTTGGTATTTTCGGCCTGACCTTTGCCCCCTTAGCTTTTACCTCATCAGATTTCAGGCTTTGGCTCCGCCCAGTCAAGATCTCTCTGACTCCTACATCTGTCACTGAGTATACTGATCACCCTCCCATCTATGCCACCTACAAATTGATGAGCAGACCCTCTCTATCTTCACCCAAGTCCTTGAGAAGAAGTCTCTAGGAGGACATGGCCACTTGCCCCTGCATTCTCTGCCACTTCTACTCTCCCATGCAGCCCCTTCTGTGGTTCAGAATGACACCCAGAGTCATGATTCCCCTGGCTGGCTTTTTCTCTCCTTCAGATCCTGCATCACAGGGGGTGTAAACACCAGGCAGAATAGGATAGAATTGTATGGAACGTGTCCCCATGTCAGTGGCCCTCGGAGGGTGGAGGAAGGGAGGGAGAAGAGCCCCTGCTGGGATACAGCCGTCACACTCCAGCACATTTAAAATCCAAAGATGTGCCTGTGCCTACTTTTTAGGGAATCAACACGACTGCAGTCATTTCACATGATTGTCTCTGATGTGATATCGGATGGAGAAAATCAGCTATTGGTGTTTTTTCTCTCACTACCACTAAGGCATTGAAAATGGAAACTTTTTTCCAGTTTCTAGGCTGGCTGGGCTTTTTAAAGATCAGGTAAATGTGGTTTTTTCTTCTTTTTGAAGTATTTTTAAGAGAAAAACTAATTGTTTTTCATTAGGTGCTAAGCTATTTTTACTCACCGCACTTCTGACACCAAATTTGGGGGTTTTTTCCCTCACACCAACCAATTCTCCAACTCTCCAGACACCAGCTGCGTGCCCTACGATTCAGTTCAATTGACACTAGCCACCTGGAGTTAGCACCACATCCCACAGGGCTCAGTCCCACAAGACTGCCCCCACTTCAGATGCCAGGTGCCAGTTCCAGACCATCCGTACTGCTGACCACCTGGCTATAAACTGGGGATTCCCATGACCCTTTCCTCACGTTCAATCATTCACTAGAACAACTCACGGGACTCAGGAAATTGCTTAACTTACTATTAGCGGTTTGTTATAAAGGATACAATTCAGGAACAGCCAAATGGAAGAGATACATGGGCAAGGGATGGGGAAAGGGCACAGAGCTTCCACACCCTCTCCAGGCGTACCACTCTCCAGCACTGCAGTGTATTCACCAACCCAGAAGCTCTCTGAACATTGTTGTTCAGGAGTTTTTATGAAAGTTTATTGAGTAAGCAGAATTAAGTCATTGGCCATTATTAGTTATTGAAGTCAACCTCCAGCCACTCTTCCTGCTCAGGGGGTGACCGGAAAGTTCCAGCCCTTGAATCGCTGGTTCCTCTGGCTACCAGCCCCATCCTGAAGGCCACCAACTAGCTAGTCACCTCACTAGCATAAACTTAAGTATGGTTGACAGGGGCTCATTATAAATAACAAAAGACACTCCTATCACTCAGGAGAATCCAAGGGTTTTAAGAGCTCTGTGATGGAACCAGGCACAAAGACCAGTTATATTTTTTATTATATCACAAGTACACATCATTGACATCTATTTTTAAAATTTTAAACATCACATCTACTTGGGTCCCAAGGGAAAAGCAACTCAGAAGAAATGTTGGTCTCTCCCTTGTCAGTATCAATCTAGAATCATCTAGTGTTTCATGCTGCAACAGGGAATCAGACTTTCAAAATCAGAGAGAGCAGAAAGAGCCAGAAATACAAAATTCTTTATTGTAGCCCTAAGGAGTGAGGCTGGAAATTCATCAGACCTCAGTCGAGACTGAGGGTGGCTTTTTCTTCTATTTGAATAGAGACAGGCTTGGAGTATGCACGCGTGAGCATGTGTGCTTCCAGCCAGTTACCCAGATAGAATTTGGTATTCCTGAGTTTTATATTTGTCTGTTTAAGGAGGCTCAGACATAAATGGATCTTTAATTACAGGGTCTAAATATAACCCCATCTCCTTGCACACAACCCCACCTTTCACCGGATACATTCATTCGCTCCTACTAACATTAGCTCTTTCTGAGCTTTCAGAGAAAAGCCTAGGGTGACTCAGGGAAGGAGCTTCTTCTGTGCAAAGGGAAGACCCCTCCTCAACAAGGAAGCCCTCCCTCTCTTCTGTGAGTCTTCCCCTTTCTAGGAGAAGGGAGCCTGAGGAGCCAGCAGCTGCCCAATTGCAGCCTCACCTGCCCATCTGTTATTTGTGAATATCAGTGTTTTTTTTCAGGCTGAGAAGCTTTGCCTTCATTGGAGGTGGTTACTAAGTCCAAAAAGGCTCCATTCCACAGCCCTGCCTGGGAAGTGTTGAGACCCAGGCTGGAAGTCGGTGTCTCTGGGCAAAGTAGGACCACCCTGGTCCCTGTCCCCAGGAAAATCTCTCAGCCACTGGCTTCCCAAAACCTGCTTGGTGCGCTGAAGCTTACTCTCTGCAGCATCGACATCCACCAGCTACTCTGATTCCCTGTCTGAACGTAGAGTTGATTCTGGGCTGGTGGGGAGGCAGTAAAGGCAGAGGAATGGTGGGGCAGGAGCTGTGTCTTAGGCAGAAGAACCTGGCTGTGTGTGTCCATTAGATTTGCCTCCCCGAGCCGCTTCCTGGAAACAGCCCAAGGCCTCCCCTCCTCCCGCCTGTGCTCCCTGAGCACACAGCCCCACCCAGCTCCCCACCACACACTTCTACATGCTTTGAATCCTTCCTTGGCAACCCTGGGTTCTTCTTCCTTTTCTTCTCTGGATGAGCTCAGATACCCCAAGGGAGTGAGGCGAGGCCAGGTTCCAATGTATTTCTTTGGGCTCCAAACCTGAGACTTGTTCATTCCCTGGAACTGAGAGCTCTAATAGCCTGCATGTCACTACAACCACCCCACGCTGCAGCCGAGGCAATTTACGTTTCAAAAGTAAGAGAGAGTACATTGCAGAGGAAATATTTTATGCAAATTAACCAAGCTCAACATTTTGATAAAGGGCCTTTTTTTTTTCAAAAAATCAAGGAATCCAGTACTCCACTGCAAGTTTAACACAAAAGAAAATTTCAAAAGCCTGAATTTTTAAAGTAGGTGACAGCAAGAGACATTAACCACCCGTAAGATGGAACAGAAGGCGAAGTGCATAAATCTATTAGTTCAAAACAATATTTATGTGAGCTTATGGATTAAGGTGTTTCAATAATTTAAACAATTCTCTCCCTTCTTTTGAGTGGACTCATCGCTAAGCCAAAACATATTTGCAGTGGGATCAATGCTACATTTGCAAATGAGCTTGAAACCTGCTGTCAAACACAGGAGGAGGAGAAGGAGAACTAAGATTCCTCCAGTGTGAACTGGGCCACTTGGAAAGTGGGCCAGGCCCTGTGCTAGGCGCTTCGCATGTGCTATCCCCTTGCAACAAGCGTGCTCTGAGTTCCCTCAGAGAAAATGACAAAGGGACCAGGAAAAGCCACAAGCCAATCATTCAGGGTAAAGACACTTCCCTTTGGAAAGAAAATGGCTGAGAAGAGTTCATGTCTTTCTCACCTGCTGCCTGGACACCAGCATAAGATAGTGCTTCAAAGCTGAAAAAGGTGGGTTGAAGACAAAATTTTTTAGAAGCCTACTAATACTGCTACTCATCCCAAATTCAGGCTTCCCAGAAGCCCTGAGCCCACATCCTCACAATTCCCAGCTAAACAGTTCAGAGGAAGAGGCAGGCTTCAGCACCAGCAAACGTTCTGAGTCTCTTCACCTACTAAGATGTGATTCCCAACAGAGGTTCCCAAACCTGGGGTCTTAAAATTATTACAGAGGGATCCAGCATCCACATGCACACCAAATTTGTCTGTAGACAGAATGCATGCTTCACACTTAGGTGCGCTGTTTCTCAAATGGGTGTCAGTGCTGTGGTGATTAATACAATGCAGATTCATATATCAAAGTATCTGAATGTGTAGGTTTTGGTCATTATATTGGGTTGGTCAAAAAGTTCGTTCAGGATTTTCCATAACATCTTACGGAAAAACCTGAACGAACTTTTTGGCCAGCCCAATATATTCTCCATCAACAGACTCTAAAAGTATAATCACTATCCTGTGGGGGTCCACAGTGTTTTTTACCTTAAAAAGACTTCCTAAATGCAATAAACTTGGAAAGTGGTGACCTCAAAATGGCTGGAACAGCTGTCACCAAACTCACATGCATTACTATGTAGGAAAAAAATCACAGGCCTGTGCTACAGCCTCAGTGACTCTTGTTTAGAAAGAAATCTTAAGAAGCTTGATTACCTATTTTTCCAGAGATAAAATTTACAAATTAGTAATGTGGGAGAACATAAAGGACACTCAAGACACTCAATTGATTTAACTATAGAATTTTTAAAAATTCCTGTGAGTCAAAAATTCTCTATAAAAATTTAAATCACCAACTGGGAAAATAAATATAAGCAAAAGGTTTAATAACCTTAACATTATATATATATATATATACACACACACACACACACACACACACACACATATATACGTCTTAATGTATAAGACAGCAGAGAGCCCCAAAGTAATAAAGGACATGAATAAAATGCATAGAAGTACAAATGACCAATAAACACTTTTTAAAATTCAAACTCACCAGAAATCAAACATGTACAAAATTAAACAATTAGATATCGCTTCTTACCTATCCAACTGGTCAGAGATACTTAAAAATAATACCTAATAATGTCAAGAACCTAATGAGAAAGACATTTACATACTTCTAGTTGCAATATAAACTGGTACTGTGTTCTAGAAAGAAATTTGGCCATGTGTAACAAGACCTTCTTTAAAAAATAGCTTCATCAAGGTATAATCAACATACAATAAACTACACATATTTGAAGTGTACTATTGATAAAATCTGGCATACATGTATGCCTGTGAAATCATCAACACAATCAAGATAGCAAACATATGCATCACCCACCAGAAGGTTCCTTGTGTCCCTTTGTAAACTCTCCTTATCACTTCTTCCTGCCCCCCCATTCCCAGTCAACCATTGAAATGCTTTCTGTCTATGCTAGATTAGTTTTTACTTTTTAGAATTTTATGTAAATGGAATCATATAGAATGTGCTCTTTTTTGGTTTGCTTCTTTTACTCAGCATAGTAATTTTAAGATTCATCCATGAGAAAAGGGAACCCTCCTACTCTGTTGGTGGGAATGTAAATTGGTGCAGCCACTATGGAGAACAGCATGGAGATTCCTTAATAATCTTAAAATAGACTTACCATATGATCCAGCAGTCCCAGACCTGGCCATATATTCGGAAAAGATGAAAACGCTAACTCAAAAAAGATACATGTACCCCAATGTTCATAACACCACTATTTACAATAGCCAAGACATGGAAGCAACCTAAATGCCCATCGACAGATGAATGGATAATGAAGATGTGGTATATATATATATATATATATATATATATATATATATATATAATGGAATATTACTCAGCCACAAAAAAGAATGAAATAATGCTATTTGCAGCAACATGGATGGACCTAGAGATTATCATACTAAGTGAAGTAAGTCAGACAGAGAAAGACAAATATCATATGATATCACTTATATGTGGCATCTAAAAAAATGATACACATGAACTTATTTACAAAACAGAAAGAGACTCACAGACATAGAAAACAAATTTATGGTTACAAAAGGAGATATCGGGGGAGGGATAAATTGGGAATTTGGGATTAACAAATACATATTACTATATATAAAATAGATAAACAACAAGGACCTACTGTATAGCACAGGGAGCTATGTTTGATATCTTGTAATAGCCTATAATGGAAAAGAATCTGAAAAAGAATATATATATACACACATACATGTATAACAGAATCACTTTGCTGTACACCTGAAACATTGTAAATCAACTATACTTCAATTAAAAAAAAAGATTCATCCATGTTGTCGCAGGTAGAAATAGTTTATTTCTTTTTATTGCTAAGTAGTATTCCATTGTATGGATATTTCACAATTTGTTTATCTATTTTCCAGTTGAAGGGATTTGGGATATTTCCAAATTTGGGCTACTGTAAATAAAGCTGCTATTGACATTCATATACAAGTCTTTGTATGGACATATATTTCCTTTTTTCTTGGGTAAAAACCTAGGAGTGGAATGGCTGGGTCATATGGTGGGTGCATATTTAAATTTTTAAGAAACTGACAACCTATTTTCTAAACAGGTTGTACAATTTTATTTTATTTTTTTGAATTTTATTTTATTTATTTTTTATACAGCAGGTTCTTATTAGTTATCTATATTATACATATTAGTGTATACATGTCAATCCCCATCTCCCAATTCATCCCACCACCACCACCAACACACACCCCCACCCCGCTTCCCCCCTTGGTGTCCATACGTTTGTCCTCTACAACTGTGTCTCTATTTCTGCCTTGCAAACTGGTTCATCTGTACCATTTTTCTAGATTCCACATATATGTGTTAATATATATTTTGTTTTTCTCTTTCTGACTTACTTCACTCTGTATGACAGTCTCTAGGTCCATCCATATCCCTACAAATGACCCAATTTCATTCCTTTTTACGGCTGAGTAATATTCCATTGTATATATGCACCACATCTTTAAAGAGGTTATACAATTTTACATTCTCACAAGCAACATAGAGTTCCAATTCCTCCATCACCAACAACTGGTATTGTTCGTGAAAGACATGTGGCCATATGTATCAAGAGCTTTAAAACAACAACTCTACAATCTGATCTAGTAATCTCACAAGACCCGCAGGCTGTATGTCCAGCCCCCGATTTGTTGGGAGTTGCCCACAGTGTAAACAGAATCAGTGGATTTCATAGCTGACGGGACACCTCTGCCTAGTAGGTCTTTTGGAGCTCAAGTCTCATGGGGTTGGTTGGGATATGAATACACTTCTCAACAGAGGGCTTCCAGATATTTCTACCCACAGGGTCACATTCCAGGGGAACACACACACACACACACACACCTGAGGAAGACTGTGAGGTGATAAAGCCCCAAGAGATAGGTCTGCATCAGTGGGCCAGAAAGAGTGGGAGGCTCCCCAGCCATGAGCTTTTGCTGCCAGGACACAGCTCTGAAGTGCAGATTTTTGCTGAGAGAAAGCATTTCACAAAGGACTCACTGATACTAAGAAAAAGGAATAAAGTTATCAGTTGAGTCCCCAAACTCTTGAATTGAATTTCCTTGAATTCAACATTCAGAGAGCTACTCTCACTATAAAAAAAATCCCCTGACCTGTCCAGCCTGCAGATGGAGATGAAGGCACATTGACCTCAAAAACTCAGATTCCCTACTCTTACCCCACCCACTTACAAAAGCCCTTCAGTTCTTGGAGATCCTCCATCACCAAACAGTCCCCAAGAAGTGTCCCTTCTAGGCTCATAGGCCCATCTATCACCTGCAGCCACTGTGCAGGACCCGTCACATCCCTCCTCTGCCTATCAATGTCCTCCCCATGAGCTGCAACAAAAGACAGCCTTACCCTTGTTGCTTCCGACAGCGCCCATCAGAACTCACCGATCGAGGCTTCCCTGGTGGTGCAGTGGTTAAGAATCCGCCTGCCAATGCAGGGGACACAGGTTCGAGCCCTGGTCCAGGAAGATCCCACATGCCGCGGAGCAACTAAGCCTGTGCGCCACAACTACTGAGCCTGCGCTCTAGAGCCTGCAAGCCACAACTACTGAGCCCACCTGCCACAACTACTGAAGCCTGAGCACCTAGAGCCCGTGCTCCGCAACAAGAGAAGCCACGACAATGAGAAGCCCATGCACCGCAATGAAGAGTAGCCCCCTCTCGCCGCAACTAGAGAAAGCCCGCGTGCAGCAAATGAAGACCCAACACAGCCAAAAATAAATTAAAAAAATTTATTAAAAAAAACTCACCGATCCATACCAACATCCACGCCAGATGTGCTCTCTCCTGACACCCCCAGAGCCTACAGAGCCACCCGCCTTCCATAACCATGTGGGAGAACGCCCCCTCCCTGACCATGCGTCTCTGTATCCTGTGGGCACCAGAGCATCCTCCAGCACTGCCATGGCTTATGGGGTCCTTTGTGAAAACAGCAACTTCAGTTTCCATCCCTAAGTCCTCTTGCCATCAGATTTAGGGACTGGGCTGAGACCAGACCCCAGAGCATCCTCTCCACCACACTTGTCCTCTCCTCACTCTGCTCCAGGTGCTCTGGCCGCTAGAAGTCAGGTCTCATCCTTTAGGCAAAATCCAAAAAGATGCATAAATTGTAACTCCTGCAAATAAAGAACTAAAGGGGTCCAAGACCTATATTTCCTGCTAGATATTTTCAGTCATATGGCCCATCTCTCCTCAGATTCAATATGGGTAAACTGAACCCTTCCTGCAAGCAGAACCTCTTCCCTACCACTACCCCCTTTCTGTGTCTGTTAGCAAAATTTTCATTCTCCCCAGAAGGAACCAGACCCTCAGAGTTCTCTTGACTCCTGTCTCTCAACTCCAACCCCAGTCACCAAGTCCTAAAGGTCTTTCCTGCTTGCTTCCCTCTTCCTCCAGCCCCAGCTCTGCCAACCTCATGCCCAGACAATGAGACAGCCCCTCACTGGTTTCCAGCCTTCCTCTCCCTCTTTCCCTCTGGTCCATAGCTGGACCACAGCTCAGTGAGAGCAAAGCTGCTAAAGCACCTCTCTAGTCACAGCCCATTCCACATGTCTACTGCAGTGCTGGAGTAGACAGTCACCCATGAACAGAGAAGAGTCATGCTCTATTACCCCATGAGCATCAGCAGTAGTGTCCATTTACTGTACACCTGAGCCAGGCACTTTGAATACTTTAGTGTACCAATCTTCACACAACTCTGTGAGGTAGGAGTTATTGCTCCATTTTACAGATAAGAAAAATGAGGTTCATACACTTAAATTACTTTTCCTCCAAAATAAAGGTTCTAAACCTATTTGAGGTCTCAAAAACCTGTGAGAATCTAACAAAAGCTATGGACCCCCTCGCCCAGGAAAATACATGTGCTTAAGAATTATAATAGAACCATATTACATATGCATATGTATAATATACTATATATTATATATAATGCATATATGCATGCAATGCTAAGTCTTGCATACTGTTTCAAGGGATTAGTAGATACCGTGAAGGAATCCATATGCCCCCTATTGGTGTATTCCAGGTGAAGAATCCCAACTTAACAATGTCTTTCACCCTCCCCAGAAGCAGGCATGTAGAATTTTAAGCTAATGGTCTTGAATGGTTAGGTTTTTTTTTTTTCATCTTTATTTTTTTAGCACATTCTACTCCCCTGGAATGGGGCTAAGGCACCCAGCTCATAACTCTAAGGAAAGACAAGAGGGTAAGCCATTACACCCTAATTCCCCTCGAAAAGCCAGTTCCTAAATGTGTTTCCCTGAATGTGTGAGAGGCTTTTCCCCTGGGCAGCCAGTGTGGCTTTGGAAGAGATGAGCAGAGCAGAGCTGTAACTGCATGGAAGGTAACCCACAGGGTTAAGAAACCAAGCACTTTCCTTCAAGAAGATCAGAATTTAATCTGATTGGTGTCAGAAATACTTCCTTGAGGCACCAAGATTTAAACTCATGACACCAAAAGAACAGTGAATGTCCAGCGCAATCGCTAAAATGCCCTCACCAGCCCCGGGCTGTCATTCAGAACACAGGTTTAGCCAGAAACAAACCACAGCAATGACAAAACAAAACCTCTTCCTCTCCTTCTCACTCTCCTCTCCATCCATCCAAAATTTATTAGTCACCTATTGGATGCTTGTGGATTCAGAAATGTCCCTGCTTTCAAAGAGCTCACAGCCTACAGCGAGAGACAGATGATTAAATGGATAATTATAGTGTCGTCTAAGTGTGGATAAATGTACATCACAAGGGACAGGTTAGATTAATCATGAAATAGCCATACACTGGAGTCCTATATAGCCATTAAAAAGAACGATGCAGGGGCTTCCCTGGTGGCGCAGTGGTTGAGAATCCGCCTGCCAATGCAGGAGACACGGGCTCGAACCCTGGTCCAGGAAGACCCCACATGCCGCAGAGCAACTAAGCCCATGCGCCACAACTACTGAGCCTGCACTCTCAACTAGAGAAAGCCTGCACGCAGCAACGAAGACCCAACGCAGCCAAAAATAAATAAATAAATAAATTTATTAAAAAGTAAAAAAATAAAAAGAATGATGCAGCACCATATTTATTGATAGGGAAAGATCTCAGTATATTAAATGGAGGAGAAAAAGCAGATTGCAAAACAGTATTTACAGTATTTTGCTCTCTGTAAAATTATATTTTACACACACACCAATGTTGAAAGGATGTTCACCAAACTACCAGTTAGCTCGGGGTGGTATGTTTTCAAGTGATTTTTACTTTATCCTTCATGCTTTTCCATTATATTTATACAATGTAATTTTTTCAAAAGGAAACATCTTTCTATGGTAAAAATGAGAGGCACTCACAGCAGAAAATTCAACTTGCTAAATTCAGTAATGGAGATACTCCCACACACAGACACACATGCACCCATACACACCCAACTCACTTGGAGTGCAAGATTCTCTAAGGATACGTGAAAGGTGAATGACTGTGTCTAGAGTTTTCTTCCATTTTTCATTAGCTAGCTAGCTATATGGACCAAAGTTTTCAAAGCTAAAGATTTTGAACTGGGAGATTGGGATTGACATATATACACTAATATGCATAAAACAGATAACTAATAAGAACCTGCTGTATAAAACAATTAAATTAAATTTTTTAAAAAAAGCTAAAGATTTTGGAAAATAAGAAATGATACCAAATGGCCTGCAGCGTTCACTACCAACAATGGCAACAATTTCCCCATTCTGCAAAAGTGAGCTTCCCTTGACTAACTGAGCAGCTTTCATTTGATTCTGCAAGAGTAACAAACCCCGCCTCCACCATTCTGGCCAGCCCCTCACGCACTCCAGCCCTCTGGAGTATATCTACAAAGCACCCAGCAAATCCACTCAGCCCAGATCCTCTGCCTCGGATCCGCCTTTCCTGCTCTCACACCCAAGCAAGGTTGGGGGTTTAGGGTCATTGATTCACTTAACAAACACATACTGAGCCTCCCCTGTGTGCTTGGCTTCCGTCAGGAACTGAGGTGTAGAGATGAACAAGACAGGTACTGTCTCCATCCTCGAGGTCAGGACCTGGTGGGAGAGGGGGCTGAAACAAAGGTGGCTCTGGAGTCAAACTCCCTGTGTTTAAGTCCTGAGATCCCACTGACCAGCTGGGTCACGTGGGGATGTGGCTTAACCTTTCTGGGCTTCAGCTTCCCTGTCTGTTAAAGGGGTGTAATAAACCTCGTTGAGTTGCGAGGGGATTAAATGAGGTGAAATGCTTGGCACAGGGCTTGACATGAAGCAGCCCCAGGTGACGGTTAATTACCATTGTCACAAGCGCTTGCACGCGTAGTGAGCTGTGTAAATGAAGAGAACGTAGAGAACAGAGCTGAGGAGCTAGCAGCAGGGTCGCTGCCCACCTTTCCAGATAAAAGTGGTTCAACAGGAAAAAGGGAAAATGTCATCAGACGTGGCACCATCACTCTCTTTCATTAAAATCGTGTCCATTGAGGATGCACAGCCTTGCTGCAATTTCCAGACCACATGGTTCAACTTGGGCAATACTGAAAGGAAGGAGGAGGCAGAATGTTAATATCTCTCATTCTGGGAAAATATATAGTAGGAGCCCCACCATGCTGACCTTTTCCACACAGGATATTTTGATTAACTGGCCATCCTATTCCTCCCCTGCAGGTCTAAAAGGCTATCAGCAGAGAGCGGGTGACTGGTCAGTCAATCACATTTTTGGTTCGCTGAAAAGGTTAAGAGACTGCAATAAAGCACAGTGTCTGAAGGAGAAGAGGAACCACATCTGCAGTCGTGAAAGGGGGATGTAAGAAGGTGGAGCTTCCCCACCTTGGCTCCTGGTCCTGAGCCAGGCTCAGCCCTTCTGCTGGCCAGTTAATTCCAAGCACCAACATCTGCCCTGAATACTTCAAGGTAATTAGCACCACATGTTATCAACAGGAAGCTGGTACCCACGGGCACTTGAGATAATTGTTTCAACACTGGCATATCTCTGCCTACCGTGAAAGGTCACTGCAGCTGATATATTCCCACCACCGCCATCCCTCTCGTTCAATGAAAAAAGCTGTCCCTTGTCACTGCAGTTCTGTCAGTTCTTTGGTGCCGGGCTCAGAGCACCCATACAAAGGCTTCTCAGAGGGAAGCATGCTCCAGGAGTTTGCAATGATTACTTCCTGCGACCTCTGACATCACAAGTATGGCCAACCCCTCATACAGGCAGTAGTTGAGAAATATAGCCTGGTTTGGTGTGTCTGGGACCTGATATGCTCAGAAGAAAAAATACAATTGCATTAGATGATTGTAACCAAGACTCTCAGGACCCCCAACAAAGTTCAGAGAAGCGTCTTCAGGAGACCCAGGAAAAGTAGAAATCTCAGTGCCCTGGCCAACCGTGCACACGAGCTCCAGCCACACAACTGAGCCATAGTCTCCTTGTTCTAGAACTACGTCCGTTCTCCTGTTCTCTTGTCCCTGACCTCACCCCTGCTGGCACATCCACCTCCAGGTCTCCCTTTAGCCAGCGTTGCCCGCCAAGCCTTCCCTGAAGATGCTGGAAGAGGTCAGGTCCTCCCACGGCCCTCAGTCTCACCAGCCTTGTTTCACCCCAACCTACCCCCTTCCCCACCAAAGGAGAGCCCAGTGGAGCAGGGATCCCAACGGCCTTGCTCACCCCCTCTACCTCCCGTGTCCCGAACAACACTCAATTAATCTTTACTCAGTAAACTTTGAACACACAGAGGGCACTGCTATTTGCTAGCTGATGCTCTGCTGCTTTGCACTTCAGGTAACATGAAATTCAGGAGAATATTAGTCCCCAGGGAGGCACAATCAACAAAATTCTTGATTCCAGCGCAAACGGGAGCAAGAAGAACCTGACTGTGAAGTGAGTCACCAGTCGGAGGCCCCAGCACAAGTTTCCCAGCAGGCAGCTGTATCCTTCCCGGGGAAACATTCCAACTGCATGGAAAGCTGACTGTACCCACAGGTCAAGGCACCAGAAACAGCAGCGAGAAACTCAGAACGGCCCCAGGCAGCCATCGTGTATTTGTTATTTTGTGTGCCCAGCCCACAGAGGCCCCCTGCACCTGGGGCGGGATCGGGAGCTCACCTTGTGCTGACACTCCCTTCCCGGCCCAGCCAGGCAAGAGCTGCACCAAGTCACGCGGGGAGGGAAGCTTTAGTACCTCCCCCCCCACCCCACCCCACTCCATCAGACCCTCACAAGCCCTCACCCCCAGAGCTCTGGCCACACTGGCTTCTCCCCACCTCTACGAAGTGCCCGCACCTGGCTCAGGGCCTCTTGGCTTGGTTGATGCCTCTGCGTCCTTCACAGCTCCCTCAGCCACAAAGATGGGCAAATCCCCGGAGGGCACCACACTCCTCTCCTGCGCGCACCTTCTCCTGTTGTCATTTTACATCCAGGGTGTGCTTACTTGATTAATGCCATTTTCCCTCACTAGGCAGTCAACATCCTGAGGGCAGGGGCAAGCCTAGGTCTGCTTCCACTCACCATTTTGTCCCCTGTGCCTGGCACTCGGGTGACGCACAACGGAAGTCTGCAGAGTGAGGAAATGATCAGCTGACCTAGGCGTGCCTTACCCAAACTGAGTCGTAAGGAAATGATACCACGTGCTCAATAAACAACGGTTTGAACAACAGAGTATTCTCACCTCACATTACACATCAGCATGTTATTTTTTAAACTCTGAGGGGTCCTGCAAGAAAGAAACTCATTCAACTTTAATCCAATGTTTCCCAAGTTACCTGAGTGTGAAATCCTTTTCTCGTGCCTTTCAATATCCTAGAGAGAATAGTGTGCCACAGAACACCAGTTTGGGAAACACTATCCTGGGTAAGGTTTCCGTTTTTAAATATCCTATTTAAACAAATTGGGGAACTTGCAATTTTTCAAGAATGCTCTGAGCCGTAACAGTGGGGTGTGAAGGATCTTCTGTTCCCAGGCTCTGACTCCTACCTGCCCCATCCCTGCCCTTCCTTCCATGGTCTGTGCCAGGTTCAAAAAAAAACACGCTAATAGATGTGGACAGAATGCCCCAGGCTCACTTCCCTTGGGTTTAAATCAGGACTAAGACCAGGCTGGAACCTGCACAGACCTGGAACACTGTCCTTTTCAAGTTCACAATTCCTTCATATCACATGCTGGCCACACAAAATAAGAACAGCAATTAGCATTTACACTTCTCAAATCACATTACTGATGTTGTCCTTTTTGTCTCACAAGAAACCCAGTAGGTAATTCAGATATAATTTTCCTTATTTGAAAGAATACAGGCACTGAGACCCATGGGGTGTGAGTGACTTGCTCTAAATACTCAGCCCCAGAAGTTACAGAGCATGAACTAAAGGACAGATCCTATGCCTCCCTGGCCGAGGCTCTTCCCTCTACAAGACAAGGTCACTGTTTCAAACTAAGACTCTTCCAGAAGAGACAGCTGCTGGCCCAAGCAGGTCTGTGAGCAGAGAGAACTCCCTTACACAGGGAGACAACCCCAGCTCACCATGGGCCGGGAGAGCCCAACACATCAACGGCAGAGGCTGCAAACAGGTAACCTCTGAGCTGAATCCAGCGGGTTTTGTTCAGTCTAAACAGTGGTGTTGTTTCTTAGCTGCCTGCATTCTAATATCAACTCCGGAGACCTGGCCACACGGGGACTGCATTCCTGTGGCCAGCATCAGTGGCACAGTACGCTCTGTCCTTCTGGACAGGCACGACCCCTCCAGCTCACCCCAGGGCCCCCAGCCTACATCACTCATTTATTTACCCGCTGGGCCCTATGGGCGCTGAAGTCTGACCTCCTGCTTTGTAGATGATGGTCCTGTTCCCAAGACCAAAGACTCAGAGGTGGGGGCAGAATGGAGGGACACAGGGACAGAGAAAGAAAGAGGGAGAAAGCACCGAGAAGGACATCTTCTGAGGTCTGGAAGAACAACCTCTGCCAAAACTAAAAGCAAGTTTCTGCAACAAAGAGAAAAAGCGGACATAAATTCCCTTCACCCAGCAGCCAAATGTTTTAATATTTATGCCTAGACTTTCCCGGGCGATTTTAATTCACATGTGAGCTTTCCCTATAGAAAATAAAAAGGAAGACAAAGGGTACAGAATGTGAAAAAATACTCAAAGTGCCATCATTTAAATGTAATTGAATCCATTTCAAAACACTGTGTCCAGCGAAGCCATTGCCTTGAGAGGTGTTTTGTCAGCTCTGTGCACCACTCAAAACCCATCGAAAGCTATAAAAAGCACCTGCTGTCTTCAGTGAACTCCAGATTCGTTTGCTCTGGGGTTGGATTCTAACGTGGCCCCTTTGCAGCAGGAGTAGAGCTGGGAGCGACAGCCGAGGAACTTCTCAGGCATGTGACAGGCGAACTTATCACATTACATTTCAAAGCCACACACTGTATTAAACAGAGGCAATTCCATCCCGGGCAGCAGCACCCCAGCCCCAACTTTATCAGGTCCGGCTGGCACCGGGGGGAGAATACTGATGCAGAAATCGCCAAGCACACTTTTGCAAGTCCTTCAGAGTTCAATTGTTCAAGTTGGCTCTTTCTTCCAGTAAATTCACCTCACTCCGGCTGTGGAGTTGGTCGGCTGGGCATTGCACGGGTATGGGAATTAACTTCTCCCCAAAGCGAACTCTCAAGTCAGCCTGCCTTCCAGGTTCAGGTTCACCGTTGTCTCCTCCAGGGAGCCCTCCACCGTCTCTCCAACCTTCCCCACTCTCACTTTCCTCCCAACTGCTGGAGTCTTTGGTCTTTTTAACACTTGGTCTGCTTCCTTGAATTATTAATTATCTTTTCTACATGTGGATCTCTGTGACTGGCAGCTAAACAGGCTGGTCCCTCGAGGCAGAATAGGGCCTCCTACTTCTCTTTGTAAAAACCTGGATAGATGCTGGAATGGCCATGCTTATGCAGAAGGCATTCTGGACATGAGATTCAGGGACTCCAAGGGCGGCAAATAAACAGCAGAAGCGCGGGCCTGGAGGACCATGTGGCTGGGAGGATGGGCATCTCAGTTGCCAATGGCCAGGGCTTTCCCAACCCTTTGGCTGCCCAACACATGGCACCCTGGCACTCCCCAGAGGAGAGGCAGGACCTAGGAATGACCGAGGCTGAGTTTCAACCAGCCTGGTAGGATGAGGACTCAGATTTACAGAAATGAAACATGTTACACATCTGAGTTTGTGACCAGAGATTCCCATTGGCCTCAAATCTAATTGAGCGAATGACAGAGACACGAGAAATGAAGAGTAGGTTGTCATCCTCAATGCAGTGGAGGGAGGGATTGAGAACGTGTGGGAGGAAGTTGCAGCACAGGCTCTAGGAGCAGAGAATAGGGCATGAGTGTGCCCCAAGTCTGGGACCAGCGGAATAGGTTTGCTTATGGAACCACAGTGCCTATTTGTATATAATTTCTCTACTGGTCTCAATAGGTACCCAGAACCCTATTTTCTGTCCCCCAGGACAAACCATTAAAGGCCACCTGGAAGCCCCCAAGGAAGTAGGGCACCTTCTGAGCAGAGAGTTCTGATCTCAGGGAAGACACCGGGGTGCAAAACCATGCCATGTCACACTGCAAGTGGCTGTCCCACCACAAAAGCTGCAGGATGTGAACCAAGTTTCCCCAAACCCCCTTCACCAGCAAGAAGCATGCCTGGCACATGGTTGAATGAAGAATGAATGAATGTCCACAGATAACAAATGCTGGAGATGGTGTGGAGAAAAGGAAACCCTCATACACTTTCAGTGGGAATGTAAATTGGTGCAGCCACTATGGAAAACAATATGGAGGTTCCTTTAAAAACTAAAAATAAAGCTACCATATGATCCAGCAATTCCACTCCTGGGCATATATTTGGAAAAAACAAAACCACTAGTTGGAAAAGATACATGTACCCCAATGTTCACAGCAGCACTATTTACAATAGCCAAGACATGGAAGCAACCTAGGTGTCCATCAACAGTTGAATGGATAAAGAAGAAAGGAAGCAGCCACATAGCCCAGGGAGATCAGCTCGGTGCTTTGTGACCACCTGGGGGGGAGGCTAGGGAGGGTGGGAGGGAGACACAGAGGGAGGAGATATGGGGATATATGTATATGTATAGCTGATTCACTTTGTTATAAAGCAGAAAGTAACACACCACTGTAAAGCAATTATACTCCAATAAAGATGTTAAAAAAAAAAAGAGATTAAGAGTGCCATAAAGAGACTGATAAGTTAGCCTATGTATTCAAGGGGTAATTTTTAGATTTTTCATGGAATCAGCAATTCTGTGTGCTTCCCAACTTGGATGTATTTTGACCTGTTAACTGAACTGAAAATATGTTTATATCTATACACTATAAGTAGTCTTAGATATACGTTTTGTGTTTATTCCATTAAGAAAATATGTTCAAAAATCTAGCACATATACTCTTACCACTTGGAGAGAATAAAGATTTGCCTAAGTATTCTTTGCTGTATGATCAAAAATTGCTAGATGATTATAATAAGAATTATAAAAATAATAATTTCCACAATTTATTAAACACTACCTGTATTGCCAACACCATGCTAAGTATTTTACCTAATTTATGTATTACTTAATAAATCATTTTGGTTTAATTATCAAAAAAAAAAGAAGATGTGGTGTATATATATACACAGTGGAATACTACTCAGTCATAAAAAAGAGTGAAGTTTTGTCATTTGCAGCAGTATGGATGAACTTGGAGGGTATTATCCTAAGTAAAATAAGTCAGACAATGACAAATACTGTATGATATCACATATGTGGAATCTAAAAAAATAAAACAAACAAATGAACATAAAACAGAAACAGACTCAGACATAGAAAACAAACTAGTGGTTACCAGTGGGGAGAGGGAAGTGGGGAGGGGCAAGATAGGGGTAGAGGATTAAAAGGTACAAATTACTATGTATACAATAAATAAGCTACAAGTATATATTGTACAGCACAGGGAATATTACCAATATTTTATAATAACTATAGATGAAATATAACCTTGAAAAATTATGAATCACACTATTGTACATATGAAACATATAATATTGTAAATCAACTATACCTCAAAAAACATATGTATATAATTTCCCCATAACATGCAAATAAGTAGGAAAATTCACAAAGAACAACAATAAAAAACAATGAATGAATGAGTCAATCCATCAGTGAGGCCTACCTGTTCCTCTCATCCACGAAAGAAGTATTCATTCTGCACCCGTTGCCACTTGCCACACACCCTGCAACCGCTCTGGCACAAGAGATACAGCAGGAACCAGGGAGACATGGACAGACACAGCGCCCCCCTTCATGAGGCTTGCCCTCTAGATGGGGGAGAAGACCATCCAAAACTGACAAATGAACCATTTCGGGTAGGGATCTGGGCAAATAAAGAGAAGTAAAGCAAGAAAGAATTTTAAAATGTTGGAAGAGCAAGCGTCTAGATGGTCACCTGCAAGAAGGGTGACATTTGAGCAGAGACGTTGTGAAGATCCGGGATGAGTGTTCCAAGCAGGGGGAAGGGCAGACACAAAAGGCCTAAGGCAGGAGTGAGTCCAGCAGGAAGGGCGGGAAGGCCAGTCGCGGAAGGAGGAGCGTGGGAGGAGGGGCTGCACCGCGGCACCATTTATCATGCACACCTGCTCCGGGAACGGACCCACCTGCTACTCATCTTTCTACCCCCAGCGCCAGCGCCGGAGGGAAATGTGAGGGCAAGGTTCCTCCTCCTGCCCTGAGCCTCCAGCACCACTAAGACCCCACAAATCCTGCTCAGAGGGAAGACCTACAGAGCACCCATCCTTCAACGAGATAAAATGGAGTACCTTCTGACCCAGAACTTTCTGAACGTCCCCTTTGGGCCCAACATCTATGTTTGACACCAGCTCAAAGGAAATTTTGTCTCAAAGCGTCAGTTACCTCTGTTCTGCTATTTCTACATCTGGGGAAACAGTGCCTCAGTTTAAAGAAGATTCCAGAGGCTTCTCTCTCCTCTATTTGAATCACTGAAGGGACGCTGAGCTCCCCAGATGGAAACATCAAGGGTGGACAGATGGTCCTTAATCAGCCCTTATGACTGGGCCTGCAGGGGCAGTTTGCATCTACGCTAGAGACCACGGACCTGCCCCAGAAGGAGCAAACAAGAGAAGAGGCCAGGGCGGAGGGCAGCAGTGTGGCCCTGGGGTCCTCCTCCGTCCCCCAGCCCCTCCGCTCCTTCCCCAGCTGCTGACCACCTCTCACGTGGAGTATCACCACAGCGGCAGCCTCACGTCCCACGTCACACTGCCCAGACCAAAGGCCCAGCCGTGACCTCGCTGCTCTCTGTTTACAACCTTTCAGAGGTTGCCACTGCCCTAGGGATAGAGCCCAAGCACCTTTCACAGTCCATCCAGCCTCCCTCCCACCACCCACTCCTACACACAGCCCAGCTCAGCCAGCATTTCCCACAAACCTGGGACTGTGCTCACGGCAAGAAGGAGGTTTTGCGGGAGACCCAGCGCACATACCCACACAGGCTCGTGAGATACAGGTTTCAAGAAACACTGATCCTTACCATATACAAGCCCTGATGCTTTTGATTCCAGATCATTCTATTTGCTTTTAAAGCTGGTCATGACACACTAAAGAGACTTCATGACCCACGAACAAGTCATGAACCACAGTTTGTAAAATAATATACAAAACCGATTTTGTAGTCCATTTGAGTCATCTCTCCCTCTTGTCCCTCTGAGATTTCATACATGCAGCTCTTCCTGGTGGAATTCCCTTTCTCTTCCCTATTTGCCCTTTCTTTTGCTAATTCAGTTGTTTCCAGTCTCGGGCTGCCCATTAGATTCACATAGGATGCCTTAAAAATATGCCAGTGCTTGGCCCCCAGTGCCCCAGATTCTGATGTAACTGGTCACAGTGGGGCCCTAACTCCCAGGTGATTCTCACTCTCAGCCAGGGGTTGAAAAGCCCTGGACTCACTCCTGCTCAGTCTTCAAGTTCATCTGAAACAGCCCCTCCAGACAGACAGAGAGACAGACACACACATGCACACACACGTCTAGGTGACCCTCTCGTGAGCTTCTAAAGCTCCCTGGCCCAGTCTCTGTAGCACCCACCACGTGCTACTGTACTTGGTATTCTCTCTGTCTCCCTTTAGGTGGTGAGTGGTTTGAGGGCAGGGACTGTGTCACATGTCATCCCTGTAAACCCATGGTGCTCAGCACACAAAAAGTGCTAGGGAAATATTTGCTACATGAACCTGTGAGGAAGGTTCTATTATGATCCCATTTTACAGATAAGGAAACTGATGTTCAGAACATTAAATAAATTAGCCAGTGTTGTACAGCTAGAAGTGGTAGAGGTGGGATGAGAACTCAGATCTGCCCAGTTCCAAGGTCAGAGCATGCTAACCAGCACAGAGCTCCCTGTCGTGGTCTGATAGATAAGAGTCACACTAAGTCCACAGGCCCAACTCACAGCTGTTGCTGGTCCATAAGGATGAAGATCCAAAGAAAGCCATTAGGTCACATCGCAGGGCTGTTTCCCGCTGGCCCTTTTCCGGCCCTGGGTTCACACAGCATCCCCCAGGGACTTGGTCCCCAGTCCTCTTATATTTCCACTCTGCCCTCTCACCAAGGATGCCCCAACCCAGACCCCATACTGGTATTGCCAGTTGGACACTTGCAAATGGACATTCTCAGATAATGACTCATCCCAAACTCATGTTCTCCCTCCTCTCACCCAGTCTCACTTCCTCCTCTCTCTCTTAATGCTTCCAGTTAACTAAGTTCAAAATATCCTAACCTCAACATGGCTGACCGCCCCCTCCTCCCAGCCCCCCACACCATACCATCCTGCTAGGCACCTGGTCTCCTCTCTTGCCACTTCCCACACCCCACTTCTTAACCCCACCATTCCATTGGCCCACGGCCAACCTGCTCCCAGTTCATCCCCACTTTCCCTTGGACTGCAGAAGTGGTCTCCATACATCTTTCTGCTTCCAGGTTCTCCCCACCTATTGACCCCCCACAAATAGGCTACCTGACAAATCTTCCAAAGCCCAATTCTGGCCAGATCTCTTCTTCATTCAAAATCCTCCAGTGAGCCCATACTAGCCTATACTGGTAGATAAAACCCCAGTGTCAAAGTCCACTGCTGTGACCTGGTAGTACGGGACCTTTCCAGCCACATCTCACCACGGCTCTGCCACAGGTGCCTGTGCCGCTAACTAACAGATCTGCCAGGTATGTCATTTCTCAGAAATGACTTCTACTCCCACCCCATCTAGGCACCAGTATCACCCAATTGCAGGAGAAGGGCTCAAGGGGAAATAATACCTCAGGAGCACCAGCCCAATAAACCAGATGATTCAGACATTAACCCCCTGCTCTTCATGTTAGGACCATGACATCGGGTCATAGCTTGAGTTCATTCATAAGCTAAAAGTAGGGCCATGGAGTCATGGAATCTTGGTCATGTTAACCGTGAAAAAAAGAAGGTGGTGATCATAATGGTTTCTAGTGGGGCCATGGGGAAAGTGGCTGTGAGTAAGGTAGCACAAAATTATGAGAGTAGGAGGGCTGGCAGCCTGGAAATTGCACCAGGTCACGGGGCCTCTGTGGGCAATAGGGGAAGGGGATATTGGCCCCTGGTATGCCCTCAAGTGAGTTACATTTTCATAAGGGGAGGAGGTTCTGCCAGGGTATGTTCTCAAGTAGATAAGACTCAGAAGTCTTCAGGGAAATATTATTCAGAAACGTCTTCCCTTTGGCAGAGCTTTCTTTCCTTCCAGAGCCTGGGAAGGATGGGATCATGCCTCTTCCACCCCACTACACAAGGGGAATCAATCCCGAGGTGTCCCATCCCAGAGGGTCCCCAAGTCAACCCCTTCCTACCCTGCACCCTGTCCCTGGCTCAGGCCTGATGCTCCCTTGCCTGGGTTAAGTTGATTGGGGTCCCTACTTTGGCATTCCAAATGCCTAACTGGGAATAATTACAACTCTTAATTATACTTCAATCATTACATACCAACACCACAGCTGCTTTTAAGTTTTATTTTTCACTAAAGCAATGTTTTCAAGAGCCTGTTTTAAACGAAGGAAAAAAACTACTGAATAACATTTAAAATTTAAAAGTAAACAATAACAAATTATGTTCATGTTTGTGAAACAAAATGCTCTATCCAATCCAGTTAGTTATTAACCTAAAAATCTCCTCGAGTCACCTGGAGCTTCACATGCACTAGGCTCAGAGACTCTGAATCTAAGATGCTAGAGTTAGTTTCTGGTAACCATAGACCCAAAGATATTTTGGGTCCATAGACCCAAACCCTACGGTTTTTCCAAGAAAGGATGGCTATTTGAAAGCAGGAGACACCTACAGACAAAAATAATTCCTTACACTGATAGAACACTTCATACATATATTCAGATGTATTTGTGCATAGCTCCAAGCCTCATTTTCTCTGGTGGTTCTTAACCTTTTAAAGATAAAGCTATGAAAACTCGTCTCCAGAAAAAGGCATATATACCAAATATACCTAAGATTTTGCATACAATCTTAAGAGGCTCACAAGTTCAATAAGGCCATCCATGAATTCCTTAAGATTTATGATTTGCAAGCTTCTCAATGTTCATTTGTTTGTTTCTAGTAAATGGCTAAAGCATAGAGGTACTTGTAAATTATTGGGTTGGCCAAAAATTTTGTTTGGGTTTTTCATACAGGCACTATGAAATTTTTAGACATAATTATTTACAATTCATTCTACAAACAATAACTAAGTGCCTACTATATTTCAGGCACTGAGCTCCTTGCCAGAAGAGAGCTAGGTTGTGGTGATGAATCAGATAGGGTCCCTTAAGGAACTCACAGCTCAGTGGGAGAGGCAAGGGGAGGACACGTTATAGTGAGAAGGAAGTGGGGGGGGGGGAAGCACTGGAAGAATGCTGGTCCCTGTGATGCTGCCACGCTTGGCCTTGCTGCCATAACAAAGCTGCAGCCGGGGTGGGAGGGCAGGGAAATGCCTCAGCACAGACATGCAACGATGGCATTAATGCCAAGACCTGAATCCCATGCTAGGAATGTTGACCCCCTGCAGGCAAGCCCTTGAGCCTGACCCAGTGACCAGAGAATGTGACCAGTTCATCCATGTACTGAGTATTCTCTAAGGACCCTAGAGTCCAGAAGAGACCTACAGGTCACAGAAGAGAATTTAGAAACTACCACATAAGGGTTTGAAAAATAAAACATGATCAAAGTATACAATTGACCCTTGAACAATGCAGGGTCAGGAGCATCAACCCTCTGCACAATGTAAAATCCAGGTAAAATGTACTGTCCACCCTCTGTACACACAGTGCCCCGTATACAGGGTGCCTCTGCATCTGCGGTTCTGCATCCACAGATTCACCCGACCATGGATCACATAGTACCCTAGTATTCACTACTGAAAAACATCTGTGTAAGGGAACCTGCACAGTTCAGACCCTTGCTGTTCAAGGGCCAATTGTATAAGAAGCAATTAGCCCTGCCCAGGACAGAAAAAGGAAGGTTTCCCAGTGGAGGAGTTACCCAGGCTGAGTGCTGAAGGATGAAAAGAGCTCCCATCGGTGTGGTTGATAGAACCCTGCAGACACACTGGAAGGGAAGGCAGTTGGTGAGAAGCACAGTGCCAACCTCATTTTTTTCAAAACTCTTGTATCTACCAACAGCCCTTATTGTCCATGTCTGTGACTTTTGTACATTATATACTGTTATCGCTAGACTGTCCTTACATCCCAAAGCTGGACTTTCCTAACTAATGGACAAACACTTCAAACTATTACTGGGTGGCCTTGCTCCCTAACAACAGTCCAGTTTTGTTAGCTTTACTACATTTGTGTGTAGTTCCTTATTTTTACAAATACTTTGATATTAGCTTATGGGAGAAAAAAACAAAGGCCTATAACAAGAGGGAAAAAAGCACATAAATTTTGTACAATTTAGAAAAAGAGGAGAACTATTTTGTGAGCCCAGAGTAGTACATCTTTAGTCCCAATAGTACTCAATGGGCTTAAGCCAATCCACTATGTATTCAAAAACATAAACATATAAGACTTGCAGTTAAATATGACCCATTGACCACAAGCACTTATGTCTTAGTACTTAAGCACTTAGTAATTTTTTAAGTATAACTACCAAGGGAAAGGAGAATGAGAAAGAAGATACCAGGGAATAAACGTTTTCCACAGATTTTGGGAAGACAGAAAGTGGATGCAGGGTTGGTAAACCACACAGCTAGGCAAAAAAACAACCATCAATGTGCCCACAAAATAGAGATATCTGTGATATACAAACTAATCCCTTCTTCCCTCACCCACCCCAACACAGACCTCAGAAAGACTGAGGACTTAAGGTTCTAGGTGCCATCAAAGGCAGTGGGTGAGGAGCGTGAGACACAAAGCTGAAAGAAGGAGGACGCGTGGAAAGTGAACACAGAATTATTTTGCCTCCACAGCCCCAAACAACCAGGTGACTAGCCCCACCGACCCTATTCCCAAAGGTTTAGTCTCTGCAGAAGTCCATCCAGACAGGTTCTGGACTCAAGAACGTCAGGCATATTAGAGATATAACATAGGTTAACTTAAAGTCTGCAGTCTTAATTCCTCCTCTCTATTCGCAGAAAGCTGGAAACAGGCCATTCTCCTCCCAGGCTGGAGATTAGAGGATTCATATTCAGAGAAAAGATAGGCAGATTCCTACATATCACTACAGTGAAGTATACTACTTGACCAATCACACACACACACACACACACACACACACACACACACACACACATAGCAAACAGCTTTTTAGGACCCTATTGTGAAACATTAGCAGCCAACCAAAGATCATCTAACATCTGAGGAATTCTTCTGATACGAAAGATAGATCAAAACAAACAAAAAAGTAAAAACAGGTAAACTAAGCTAATCAAGAGAAATAAATGTCAAAATCTTAATTAAAAATGGATACTACATCCAAGAAAAAATTAGGATTCTCTTTGTTAAGTGTACTGAGTTGAAAAAAAGAAATCTAAAATTAAAAATAAAATAGCAGAAATAAAAAATTCAATGGAAGGCCTGGTAAACAAAGAAAAAGAATTTACCTCAAAAGTAGAGTTTTCACCTAGCTTCCTTTTTTCTAGAAAGAGAGACCAAACAAAGGGACAGAATTGAAACTGGGATGCAGAACATAATGGAGCAACACTTTCAAATGAGTTTTTAACCTGAGATTTCATAACCAGCTAAACTATCATTCATGTGAGAGTAAATAAATTCATTTTCAGACTTGAAATAACTCGAAACTTAAGCAGGGGTTCTGAAGCAGGAAAGCTGTAGTACCTCTGGGTGACACTGCCACAGACTTAAAGAATAATCCATCCAATTTAGAAGCAGGATGATGGAAGCTCCCAGGAAGGAGGACTCTAGGAGGAAAACAACATCACAGAATTGACAGAATATCTATGTGTATACTGAGAAAAAATTTTTGATAGGAGTGTGGAGGTTGCTGACAAGAAAGAAATACAGGTTACATAAAAAGAAAACTCTTCGGGCTTCCCTGGTGGCGCAGTGGTTGAGAGTCTGCCTGCTAATGCAGGGGACACGGGTTCACGCCCTGGTCTGGGAAGATCCCACATGCCGCGGAGCAACTAGGCCCGTGAGCCACAACTACTGAGCCTGCGCGTCTGGAGCCTGTGCTCCGCAACAAGAGAGGCCACGATAGTGAGAGGCCCGCGCACCGTGATGAAGAGTGTCCCCCGCTTGCCGCAACTAAAGAAAGCCCTAGCACAGAAACGAAGACCCAACATAGCAATCAATCAATCAATAAATCTTTAAAAAAAAAAAAAAAGAAAACTCTTCAAGTAAAAAATGGGTGTGGGCAGAGACGTTAACTCTAGAAAAAATAAATAAATAAAAATTCCTCAAAAAAACCAGAAAACAACTATAGTACTGAACTTGGCTTGTCCATAAATTAAGCATAATCATGTAACCACTGACTTCAAATTCAAGCAAAATACACTACATAATCATACTGGAATGGGGAGGCGGCAGTGTGGTAAGGAGTGGAAGGTGAGTAGAGGGTTGTGTGTAAGCATTCTAAATCCACTCAAATTAGAATTCAATAATGTCCAAAGTGGATAAATTAAGAAATGGTAAAATAAATAAGCTACAGGACATATTGTACAACACAGGGAATATAGCCAACATTTTATAATGACTATAAATGGAATACAACCTTTAAAAATTGTGAATCACTATGTTGTACATCTGTAACATATAACATTGTACATCAGCTCTATCTCAATAAATGAATAAACAGAAAGAAATGGCAGTATTAGCATATTATCTATAAATACAGAGTTAAGTTCCCAAAGAAATATTAAAGATGTGGAAAGCAGTCGACTCTGGGGGACAGAACTGAAAAGGCACAAGGTAAGGAGAGGGGGGACATTTGACTGCTACTTTCCATTGTAAGTATTTAATGACTGTGCATATATTACCTTGATAAAAGTAAATTTTATTTTTTAAAATAACACACATGAAACATGACCATATCATTTAAGAGTATGTTTAAATGGTAATAGGCTTTAAGGATTTTGTTACATTTTCAGTTCTCTGAGAACAGACACACTCTTATAACACATGTCTATCGTTCAACATCCATCATTCAACATCCACCTAATCACGTCTGACTTTCACCTGTACGTTCAGGCACATGTTATGGACAAAAGCAGGGGTATGACTGCTAACATTTTCCTACCACTCAGTAGCTAAAGGCTCCCCAGGCCTCTGCAGCTCTGAGTCCAGGCTTGGACTCATAGTTTTATGGTTGGTCCAGCCTGTCTGGCCCACATGCTAATGACTTCATTCATTGTTCCCTATGATAACAACAGCTGAGCCATGATTTTCAACAGCTGGAGCCCTGAGCAGCCTGCCAGGACTGGCCAATACTCCTATCTGTTAAGGAATCTACCTGCCCCTCAGTAAGAGCCAGGAAGCTGCTCGTGCCAACTTGCTCCTCTGGCTCAACACTGAGTACCAACTCCTCTCCCAATACCTCCTCAGTAGGAAGATGATGAAAGTATCTTTTTGCAAGGTAATAATCCCATAATTGTGATGACTAATAATCTCCCTATTGTGAATGTCACATCTTCCCAAGAAGTCAGCAGAAGTTAGGTCCCTACAATCTGTGAAGCTCCCTGGGGCTGGGGTCCTGATTAGTCACTGCATCTGGACCCTCCTTCCCAGAGGTGCCAAAAGCTCTCCTTCTGTCCCAATGTGAAAGCCAGTCTGTGTGATACAAGCCAGCAGTTGAGTAGACCATCAAGTGGGCCAGGCTTGACTTGGACAGTCTCAGCCCAAATCCAATCACATCCTAATCAGGCTTAAGTGAGATTAATAACCTCTCACAACTGACTCTTAAGTATTTCATCAACAGACATCCTGCTAAGGAAACAGCTCTGCCAGCCTCCAATCTGGCCAAACAATTTCTGCCCTCCTCCTTCCCCACCCTGGCTCCCAGCCCATCAGACCACCCAACCCTGCAGGAACAGAAGAAAACACCAAGGACACTCTCAGGACTCAAAGAAGATGGGAGAAGCCAAAGCAGAACTACTCCTGAGTCAGAAATATCAGAAATGAGCAAGGCTCTTTGCCCCACTCTAATGGCCCCTATAGGGTAGACACAGGAAAGTTCTAGAAGCAGTGTGGCCATCGTTGTTTCTGAGATGGGCCAGACCTAGACCATCTGCACTGTGGCTAATGCTTTCCAGCTCTGCCCACCTTGGCTGCCATGCTAGACTAAAAGTCATTCATTTCCTCAAAAGATATTTGTTAAGCACCTACTATGTTCCAGGCACTGAGTTGCAAACTAGAATTTACTGGAGAATAAGATAGACAAGGTGCTTGCCCTCGGGAGTTTAGAGTCTAGGCAGACAGACTAAGTCAATAATCTCAACATGTAGACATGGCCCAACAAATTTTAATAAGGGCTGTGAAGTGAGAGTGGGGGGTGGATGGTGGAGTGAAGAGAGGGAACCTAATTTAGATTAGGGGTCAGACAAGACCTCCGTGGGGCCAACTGAAGGAGGAGTGAGAATTAGCTGGATATTGAGAAAAAGAGCATCCCCATCAGAGGAACAGTCTGTGCTCTGTCCCTGGGGCAGGACTGTGACAGGTGGTTAGTACAGCTGACACAGAGCCAGCAAAGGGGACAGCAAAGCAAGAAGAGGCCCCAGAAGTCCACAGAGGCTGGATTATGGCACACCGGGTAGGCACAATGGGAAGTTACTTACTTCGGCAGGACGGCCCTTTCTGTGGTTTTGGCAAGATGTCTGGGCATAAGCTTTATAGCACCGTCCCTACTTTTCCCGTTTGGAAAACACTTTACCAGAATAAAGTAAATTCATTCGTTCATTCATCCAGCAAGTATATACCAAGGTAATAAGACTGACTAGCCCACACCATGGGTGAAATCAGTGTCATATGGTCAGTGGAAGAGCCTGTCCTAAAGAAATTCTAGGTGCTTCACTGCCTGGGCACATGGAGGCCACAGCGGGAAACACAGGCTCCTGACCTCAAGGGGCTGGGGAGAAAAGGCAGGTCAGCCTGTGGTTCCCCAAACAAGAAAGGTCCTTTTAGACACCTGCTCTAATGGGGTTCTTTTAACTTAGGACTTCAGAAGGAAATAAAACAAGTTGAAAGGAGCTGAACTTTACTTAGGAATGAGAATTCTGAAAATGTACCAAACAATACTGTCACATGGACACACACGATCCAATCTCAGTCTAAGGCATTGTCCGCTAAATGGTGGTCCCGATAGTCAGTGCTATAAGAGTTAAGAGGGGGAGGGATGGGTCTCTGCTTCTTCAGATGGAAAAGCAAGAAAATCCCCCATCTAGCTTACCTCATCCCCATTAACTCACACTCTGCACATGGGCTATTCAAAGAAGCACTTTATAGAGAATCATAGCTGAACACTTCAAAAAGCTTCAACACTGAAGATGCTTTTTGATGGGGCCTAGAAGGTAATAGCTTTATTCCCAAGAGTTTTCACTGGTATCAACAGCCTATACAGAGCTTTTAAGGTGACCCAATCCTTGGGAACAGCTTTTCAAAAAAAAAAATTGGAAATGGGCCCCTATCTTATCCATTGAGGCATGAATACTGTGCCTATTACCCAAACTGCCAGCTATGAAAGGAGAGAACATGAGATGACTGTCACAGTGAAAGCTGCAATTACCGACAGCTCCAGCTCACCTTTGAGCTTCCCCATCTCCGCTGCTTTTCAATCAGGTATTTTTTTCCAAACCTACTGAAACTCAAGTGCTGGGCTGTGTTCCTGTGGGTTGCCAGAGCTCTCTTTCCTAAGCCTCCTGGGAAAGCCAGAGGCCTCAAATTCTTGTCCTATATCACTCCTCTTGTCTGAGGACATCGAGTGAGGAGTCCCAAGCCTTGCCAAAGGCTCCTTTGGAAAGTCGGGTCCAGGAGCCTCTCTCTGCAGAGCAAAGGGTTAGAGCAGGTAAATGAGTATGAACAAGGTGCCTTTGGCTCAAAGGGAAGCAAGATCTATAACGGGGCTGTGATTGCAGAGTTCTCAAAAGCTTAAAAATATAAATACTGAAACATGGGGTCTCATCTTGTTCTCATTCATTCTGTGCTCTGTTACAGTTTTCCTCATCAGGGAGTGTGATTCAATTTTTCATAAGATATATTTTATTTTGAAATGGAAATTGATGTCCTCTCAAAGTAAAATGTTGAGGAGCACTGAAAGATTTCCTCTTTTTTTTTTTTCCTCTTCAATTTCGCTTTTGATAAGAAAACCAAACGGCACATTTCTAATTGGCTTTACTATTTTTATTTTTAAATTATGTTTTACTGTTCATTTGATTTGTACAGATTCTTTATTATCATTGTTCTTTTCAATATGTTTGTATTAATTTGTAAGAATATGCATCTTAAAATGGCAAGTTTTCGATATTTTTACAACTCAAAAAAAAAATATATATATATATAAATACCAGCACACAAAGCAACCCATGATACAAACTCAAATCGTTCTCTCCTCTCACTTCCCACTGGCTTTGCCTGAAGTTAGGGACTTGCCACCCATCTTTTGGGCTATCGTAGCAGTCTCCCTGCCTCCAGCCTGGCCTCTCCAATCCAGCTCCCCCATAGTCACTTCTATCAGAGTGACTTTCCCCAGACTCGGTTGTGACTCTGTCACTCCCACACTGAACATTTCAACAACCATCCACTGCCTATTAGAAAAAGTCCAACCAATCTCCCTAGAGTAATGTATATGGCCTTTCGTGATCCATCTCCTGTGACCTTCACTATCTCGTATTCCCCTCACTCTTCTCTTTCCCCAAAATGCACATCTTTCCCCCTCAACAGAAATGCACCACCAGAGACAACTCCTGGGTGTGCCGTAGGGTTTGCATGCCTGTGCCTTTGCGTATGCTCTTGTCTCTGCCTGGGATGCTTTCTCTCTCTGCCTTATCTGTTCATAAACACTCAGTTAAATGTTACCTCCCTCTGAAGCCTTCTCTGTTCTTCTCTGATAACTGGTCTGCCCTCTATTGTATAGTACGACCTGTAACACCAAACGGCAAGTGTTGATTTACAGGTTTGTCTACCTCACCAGACTGAGTTCCTTAGAACACATTAAAAGTTCATCCTTCTCCAGTCCCTTACCCAGCACCTAGAATGAAAGGATCTTTTTATCGTCCATAATTAGATAGAATCATTCCCATTTTACAGTTGAAAAAAGTGAGGCCTAAAGAGGTGAGTCACTATGCCTATTGGCAATAGACTTGGATCTAGAAATCAATTTATCCAACTCTTAATCCAGAGGATTTTCCACTAGGAGTCCCTTCCCACATGGCGCTGGGCCTGCCCATCTCTGCAGAAGGTGACATCTTCAACCTTAAGTCGCATTCGGCCAGAGTCACTTGATACAGAAGTCTCTGGGGTCTGGTGTCAAGATCAAAACACAGGGCCTCTCCTGGGCACTGCCATGTTACCTCACTGCCTTTTTCACCCATTTCCAGGGAACTCACTAGACTCCCAGGAGCAGGTTAGTGTCAGAGACCTAAACTCACTCAAGCTCCTAAAAGTCCATAGAAGGCCTCACGTAAAGCACTGTTTGCCAAAGAGTAGAAAAGTGGCCTAGTTGAGAGGCCTTGGACAGAGGGTCAAGGCCAAGACGCAGCACAGGGGCTGAGAACGCCCATGTTCTCCACATCGTCTTAACCTCCCAGAGTCGTAAGTACAGAGAAGGCTATCGGGAGGGAACCTTTAATTACCTGCAAGTGTCCCAATTAAGCAGCATTGCCTCCCCAATTAGCAGTCCCTTCCATTGGAAATCATTAGGCTTAATTCCATTTCCCAGGAAACATCTTAATCAAGCAAGCTCTGTCCCGACTCCTCAGGCAGCCAGACTCCTGCTGACGTCAGCCTGGCCCTGTCTGTCCTAGATGATGATGCTAAATGGGGCTCTGGGTCAATTTCCCAACTAAATACATCCCTTGAATTACACTGTTATCTAATGTTTAGCCAGGCCAAGGGAGTAGATTTCTTAAATTACTTACTAAAGGTAAGAGCATGTTCAAAGAAGGCCCCTCCCTAAAGAAGGAGATAAATCTGTAAGCATATTCCAAAAAAGCATCTCTGTTATAAAAAATAAATCTCAAATACCACAGGGTGAGAGCTACAAAGCACAGCCTGTTTACGTGATGTAAGACAGGAAAACTGCAGGCACTTTCACTGTCAAAGCCAGAGGTGCCCTATTTCTCCCCCCCTTTATTTTCCTTCACTATTCCTCCAAATTATTGAGAAAGAATCTTAGGAGAGAAGAGACCTTTCCAGGTGCAGATGCCCATAGAAATTTTCAAATTCTCTGTGTCTGAATCCAAAACATTTTAGTCAAAAGGTGAGGGAGAGGGACCAGAGAAAGAAGAGGATTTGGAGTTGTCCCCAACCTGGATGACTATCAATGGAATTGCAGCCTATTACATGTCAGCACTAAAGCCAATTTCTGACCACCAGATTTACAGTTTAGAGATACTCCTTTTTGGTTGTGTCCAACTTGCTTGTTCCAAAATCATAGAGCCCCATTCGCAGGCTGACAGAGGGTTCATCACCAACCAAGGGGCTCACTTCCCCTGTTACACCAGCCTGAAATCCTTTACACTGCAGTGTTGCTAAAGCACCTTTCCTCCCCACTCCCAGCATGGCATCCTCCTCACACTCCACTGCTTTATTTTTTTTCTCCCTCTTGCTTCATTACCAGCAGACTTAAACCTCCTGGAAAGGGGAAAGGGAGGGAGGAAAAGTACAAGATGAACTTGGTTCAATCACAATTTAGAGTCCCTGGAAACTTATCCATGAAAACCCTACAAAATACATCTTAATTTTCACTCTGAAATAGACTATGAAGTTCAAATCAAATTCTGTTTCCTTCAACTTTTTTTATATCCATGTTAATCACATTCCTATGAAATTGAAGAGAGAGAAGTGCCCCTCTCCTTGATGCTAAATTTAATATGGAGATGATTAGAAGCGCATTTGCCATTGTTGCCTGGAGAGCTTCACTCATTAGCCCTCCAGAAATTAGATCAACACCTAACCATTCCTGCCGCTCCCCAAGTCCTCACCGCAGTGCCAGCCTCTGCAGTAATAACCCTCTATTGATCTTTTTCCCAAATTATTTATTTTTTAAACTTCATAATCAGCTTACCTTAATTCATTACTATTCAACATTTAGGAACAAACTCCCAAACCCCAGGGAGCTCTGATCCTGTCCCCTAATAGGTGGGGAAAATATATATATATGTGTGTGTATGTGTGTGTGTGTGTATGTGTATGTGTATATATTTGCTTGTGTGTGTATGTATGTATGTAAAACTTGTCTGAAGTCAATTGTTTTCTATTGACTTTTCCCATTTCTTCCTTCTCTTCCCCAAAGACAAAAGTATTTAGATCTGATAAAGCATCTGGCCTGTTAGATGAGCTTTCCTTTCTCCCTTATAGAAATCCTGATTGAAAATGTCTCTGCTCTGATAGTGGGATAGAGAGTTCCCAGGTGCAAGCCACAATTTGTCACTGGGTTCAGCTGCAAAGCTTTCTGGTTGGGGGAAATGGGACCCTTTAAATTTTCCTTAACAAGTCTCAAGTCAGCCCTGAGAATTCAGATGACATGTGCCCTGTGCCTTGCGACCCATGCCGCCCAGGCCTCGAGGGAGGTTACTCAAGGCAGTAAGCCAGGTCAAGGCCTTGTGATGATAGTACAGGTGGTCATGATACTGTTACTAATAATAGTTAACAGCTGAGTCCTAACTATGTTCCAGAAACAATTAAAAAGGGCTCTCCCTGTATTATCTCACTTATATGGTAGGTATTACTATTACCCACATTTTGCAGAAGAGAAAGCTGAAGTTTAGTAAAGTCAAGTAATTTTTTCAAGAACACGCAGCTAGGAAGTGACTGTGCTCAGAATTCAAAGCCAGTCTGTTCTATTGCCAAGTTGTCTGAAACTTCAGAATTGACAAGAGAGGAAATTAATACTGAGCTGGGGTTAACATCTACTATGTTAGATACTAAACCTCAATTCCTGCCCTGCTTACATGACTGCAAATTATAATAGATCTCACCCTGGAATCAGGGTCAGACTTCAGGTGAATCACTTTCTTTCTGAGTGCTAGTATTCTCATCTATGCAATGAGAATATTGGACTAAGTGATCTCATGGAAAACTTCCAGCTCTTAGTCTAGGATTCTAGGTGGATGTGGTATAGATAGTGCTATGGACAGACATTTAAAGTTGGAGATGATCTAATCTAGGTATGCCAAATGCACAGCATACAAGCTACCTCTTCCCTCTGCTGTGCCCATGGCAGATATCACTAATGGATCACAATCCTCCTTCTTGCTGAGCCCAGTTGTAGCTTCAGGATCCTTTTCAATTCTATTCTGAGGAAGAAAGTGAGTGAGACAACAGCATACTGGATAAATCTATTTGCTTTCCAAATTTACAAATGAGGAAACTGAGACCCAGAGAGACTATGGAATTCAATAAACATATATTGGGCAATTAATACATGCCAGGTCTTGTGTTAGATCCTGAAGATAAAAAGATGAATGTGACAGTCTTGTGCTGTAATGACTTTCAGTTTAGTGAGAGATGTAGACTGTAATTACAATACTGTGTAATGAGTCTTACTTGGCCACATGGGAAACCACCTAACCTAGACTAACAGATTCATGGAAGGCCTCCTACAGGAAATAGCACTTAAGCTGAGACTTGAAGGGAAACAAGAGTTTGTCAGATGAAGAAGGGGTAAGAAAGCCACTCTAAAAAGCGGGAGGAATCCAACAGTGCGAGAGAGCTCAGACTACTCAAGGAGTTATAAGTTGCTAAGGATGGCTGGACCCTTGGAGCATAAAATCCAATAAGTTAGGGAATGGTGAGCAGAGAGGAGGCCAGCAGAGGCCAGCCCATGAAGGGCCACATATGCCATGATACCAAGGCCGTTCTCTAAAGACATGGCTGCACTCCTCCCTCTGAGAGGTAGGGTCTTTGTCTGTCCTCCTTGAATCTTGGCAGGTTTGTAACTCCTTCAACCAATACAGTACTATGGAAATGATGGCATATGACTTATGAGGCTGAATCATGAAACACCACATAGCTTCCACCTTCTTCACTGGAACTCTCACTCTTGGACCATGAGCCGCTGTGTAAGAAGACCAACTACCCTAAGACCACCATGCTGGAGGGGCCACATGTGGGTGCTCCAGCTGACAGTCCCATCTAAGCCCAGCCTTTTGGTCCTCCCCACTAAAGTGCCATATATGTAAGTGGAGCCATCTTGGATTTAGACCAGCCCATTACCAGCTGAATATGACCAAATGACCTCTGTTGATGCCCCATGGAACAGAAGAATTGCCCAGCTGAACCCTGCCTGAATTCCTGACCCACAATTTATGAGATATAATAAAATGACTGTTGTCTTAAGCTACTAAGTTTTGGAGTAGTATTTTTATGCAGCGATAAGTTTCCAGAACAGCAAAGGAGCAATGAAGGTTTTTAGAAAGGAGAGTAACATGATTAGATTTGTTACAGAAGGAGCTGTGTGGGGAATGGTTTGGGGAGTAGGGAGAATGGAGCAGAACAATTCTTTGGGCTACTGCAGCTGTACAGGTAAGTGATGACCAAGAGACTGGCAGTGAGGTGAAGAGAAATGCTGAGCTGACTTGAGGTACATATAGAAGGTAGAGTCAACAGAATGCAGTGACTGATGGGAGAGAGGAGAGTCAAGAAAGATTCCTAGTGTTCTGGCTTGGGTGACTGGGTGGATGGCAGAACAATTGCTGCGATGGGGAAGTTTGGCGGAGAAGCATGAATGGGCATCATGGGGAGAGAAGCGAGTCCATCTTGGATGTGTGAGGTAAGATCATGCAGGATGGGGTGGGTAGCAGCTGGAGAACTCAGGAGACCCACCTGGACTGGAAACCCAGATCTGAGAGTCATGCACCAAGGGATGGTGATGGAAGCCCTGAGGGGGTGGAAGGACCAGGGATCTCACTGCGAGGAATGAAAAGAGGAAAACTGGGCACAGAATCACAGGGAGTAGCAGAGCTGAGACACAGCAGGAACAGAGCACAGCCTGGCCACCTAAAGCTACTCCTCCTGACTGAGCCCCAGAAGTTTCTTACCACCCCCCTTCTCCTGTCTCCTGTCCCCTAGGAACTTTGAGGCTTTGAACATGACACACACTGAGGCTGAGGAAATGTGGGACTAGGCTCTCTGCCCCTGGCGCTCATCAGCAATGCATATGCCACCCCATACCAACTTCTTTAATATTTTAAACGCTCTGCTTTGTCCTCCTCTCTCCATTCCCTCCAGCCTGATTGTTTTCTTTTACATGCTCCTCATTTCTTTCCCATTTCATTTTCTTTCATCTGCAACCTGCTATGAAGGTTGTTTTCCCCACAGCTATTTTGATACCAAAGCAGCTTAATCTATTCTCCTAATTAGCTTGTGATACATACACAGAGCCCAACATACCCTGCACGATAGCATCTCCTATACACTGGGGTTTTCTTCCTTCCCACTTCCCTCTTTCCCCCCACCTGTTCTCAGGGTGATGGCTCTCCCAGCCAGATCTTCCTCTCTATGGTGAGGTGACCGTGGACCTGGACCACTGACCTTCCCAGTGACTGCAGTAGTCATCTTTGGAGTTCTTCCATGGAGTGAGACATTGTCTCCATAAAGCCCCTGTTAGAATGCACCATAAGGATTAAGCAGTATTAATGATATGTCAGACAACTTTCTTTGAATGTTAAATTCCGATGGAGTAAGGAAACTCAATCAAGGGGGAACTCAATTAAGACATTGAATGGAGGAACCAAACTCAAGTCCAAATAAAGGAAAATGTAAAGATGCACCTGGAGAGTGGGCAGCCAGGTCTGGGGTGAAGGGTGGTGTAGGGGATGTTAAGGTGAGCAGCTCAGAAGAGAGGTCCCCCTGGTGTGGGGTGCCTACGTCACGTGGAGGCAGTGCAACAGCCTCACAGAGTCTCACGGGCCTCGAATCCTCCCAGCTGCCTTCTAAACACTCACACGTTCCCCCACAAAACAGGCTGCTGATAAAGCTAATGAGCCTAAGTTGGCCAGACTCACCTTGGAAATTGCATGACTGGCTGGGCACAGCCCCAGCACAAGAGAGAAGAGGAAGAATCTGAAACAGAGGCCAAAATATCATGCTTTCTTCACAACCTCCCACATTGTTGAACTTGTTGGCAATTGACTTAATAGCCTACAAAAACTCATTTTAGCCTCATGACAATCCTGAGTATTTTTCTCATCTTAAAGAGGCTTAGGGCTTCCCTGGTGGTGCAGTGGTTGAGAATCTGCCTGCCAATGCAGGAGACACGGGTTCGAGCCCTGGGCCGGGAAGATCCCACATGCCATGGAGCAACTAAGCCCGTGTGCCACAACTACTGAGCCTGCGCTCTAGAGCCCACATGCCACAACTACTGAGCCCACGTGCCACAACTACTGAAGCCCGTGCGCCTAGAGCCTGTGCTCCGCAACAAGAGAAGCCACTGCAATGAGAAGCCTGCGCACCGCAACGAAGACCCAACGCAGCCAAAAATAAATAAATTAATTAATTTTTTAAAAAGAGGCTTAGAGGCAACTCCCTGAAAGCTGGACAAAGTCATAGCTTTCTCAATATTCCCAGGGTTCCCCTCCAGCCTTGGCCAGGACTCTAAGGATCACCCCAGGAGGCAGATGTTATCAAAGGATAATACACGTAGAGGGATTTGCACCAGGTCTCAGATATGTTAAGTCACCCATGAGTGGTTCTTCTCTAACTTCAGAGGCCACAACTCTTTCCACAATGCTTCACAGTGTGCTGAAAACCAAGGGGCCTCACAGCACTGTCCATGATGTAATCCAGGGGTGTCACAACACTGTCCCTTAACATAATCCAGAGATGTCTCAACACAGCCCATGATATAACCAGAAACTGCAGCACTACTTCTTCTGAAAATACTGGGTTCCTTAATCCCAAGAACAGTCTCCGTGGGGTGAGCCCCCCCACCAGCTACCTATGAAAAGAACCACCAACCCCCAAAAGGAAGAATCTTTTTATCATCTGAACTGCAAACAATGTCTACAAAGCCTCTGAAAAACCTACAATCACTTGTGGTCTGCATTTCTTTTTCCCAAGCTCACACCCTCCCATCTAGCCCCCTAATTCTCTGCAGGAGAATTACAGAAACTCACCATCACACTTCAATACATACCTCCTGCTCTTTCCCTAAGGGAACTTGGGCTATTCCAAACTCTCTCTCCAGTCTATATCAGGCTCCTTTCAATAAAGTTTATGGAGCTTGGACTCCCAAAATAATTATAGAAAACACATTTCCTAGACAAGAATATATTTATTCTAAGAAGCATTACCTTCTTAATCTGCCTTGCCCCTTGCACTCCTAATGACTTCCCCTTATGTCAAAGCTGTTGGGTAAATACACACCTGCAGTTTCTGGAACATCCCAAACCTCATTTCTGAAAGCAGAAAAGTACAGAAACTGGAGGGATGTGTTCTTGCCCTCAGAGGTAAAATATTTGTTGCAGGTGGCTGATCTGGAGAATACACAAACAATATGGCCAAGAACATGGGTTTTAGACTCCATCAGACTGGAATTACTAGCTTAGCCACTTACCAGCCCCATGGCCCTAGGCAAGTTATGAATTTTTTCAGCACCTGTTTTTTTAATCCATAAAATGAAGATGACAACAGTACCTATCTCACAGGGTTATAAGAGAGAACATTATAAAGCTCCCAGCACTGAGCAAGGCATAGGGGAAGCACTCAACAAACAACAGTTATTAATTATACATTATGTTGCGGATGTCTTTTATAAACTTTGAGCTTTGTGATTTGGTGCAGGGGCTGTTCTTGGGATGAGAGAACCAGGTGCCTTCCTAAATAGTGTTGGGTAGCATCCATAATTCAGCTGTGATCTCAGGAACCATCTTCACTGCCTGGTAATAGGTTCTGGTGCCACCAAACTTCAGGCACCCCTGCACCCTCAGATTGCTTAAAGCTGTCAGTGGCCTTCACACAGACTCTTGGTCCACTCTGAGCTGCAAAATTGCCATTTTGTTGTGTTATTTCAAGGTTGATTGGATGAAAGTGGGCATCAGCAACCATCTAGTCCAAAACCCAAACCCCACACATGGGGAAATTAAATCATTCAATTCAATAAACACCCAATCTACCACCTATCCCAGCTAATTTCTTCTTACTAAGTCACTCCCACTCATCCTCTGGAATGGCAGTACATTAGCTGGGTCAGCAAATATTTAATGGGTACCTACTATGTGTCAGGAAGCATGCTAGGCAATGGGAGTAACAACAATGAACAAAATGGGCAAAAATATCTCTGACTTCATGGAACTTATATTCTACTTAGGGAATACAGACAATAAACAACTAAATGAGTGAGTGGTATAGAGAAAAATGAAGCACGTTCAGGTGGGAAGGGAGCAGGGAAGGAGTCCATCAGTTTCTGTAGAGTAGTTGTAGGACTTTCTCCCAAAGGCTTTGATCAGAGGCCTGCAGAGAGTGAGGGAATGATATCTGGGAAGAGCATTCTGAAAGAGGAGACCACAAATACAAGGGCCCCAAGTTGGAGCAGAATGAGTCTGATATGTTGGAAGACCAGCAGGAGATCAGAGTTCATGCAGTGGAGTTATCAAGAGCAAAAGAAGAAGAGGTCAGAGAGATAGTGAAAGGTCATATCAGGCAGAACTTGTGAACCAAGGCGGCAACTTGGTCTTTAACTCTGGAAAGATAGGCAGTCAGTCTGAACTGTGAGTAGAAGAGAGAAATAAGCTCACTTAAGCTTTTAAAGGATCACTCTGGGTGGTGTACTGAGAACGGACTGCGTGGGTAGCAAGGTAGAAGCAGAGAGGTCAGTTAGGAGGTTCCTACATTATTCTAGGAGAGAGTGGGCCAGAAATGCCACTGAAGGTGGTGAGAGGAGAGCTCACACCCCACTTGCTATAGGAAGCCTCATTCTCTCCCCTTCTGTGGTGCTTGCACCATCATACCACTTTCACCCTGTATTTTAATTCTCTTTCCCTCCACTGACTCTGAGCTCCTAGAGGTAAGAACCCTATTTTACGCATTTCCATAATCTCAGCAGCTAACCCAGTGCCTAGCACAGGATACACAGTCCTAATAAAATGAACAAACTTTCATGCCAGGTGCTGTAGGGATGAACACCAGTGGTCTATGGCCTTAGAGAATGTAGCGATGAATGTTTACGCTATCAAGAGTGATCCTGAAGGTCCCTGGTTTGTTGTTTTGCTGAAGCACAAATTCAAACTACTTGCCTGAAGATTGGTATACAAGAAAAAGACACTTGTCTAGTGACTGGGCCCCACGACTACCCAGAATACAAGCTGTATCCAATTTGTTTTTCTCTTTTTCCTCAGTGGCGTTTGGCAGAGGGATTCAGATATTTCAGGATCCACAAAGATCTCCCTCCTGAAAGTCAAGACTCTACTGTAGATGCAGTATCTACCTTCATCAGGCTCATATTCTATTGGGGAGACACAGACTATAATAAAATATAAGTGCTATAATAAGGTGGAAATATGGAAGAGAAATAAAGAGGATATTTAACATATGAAAATCAATTACTGTAATATACCATATCAATAGAATTCAAAAAAAATGATTATCTCAATAGATGAAGAAAAAGCACTTGGCAAAATCCAATACCCTTTCATGATAAAAAACAAACAAAAGCTCAACAAACCAGGAACAGAAGGGAATCTCCTCAGCATGATAAAGTGTATCTAGAAAAAACATACAGTTAACATCATATTAATAGTACCAAAAGTGGATGCTTTCCTCCTAAGATAAGGAACAACAGAAGTATGTACACTCTGCCACTTTTATTTAACATTTTACCAGATGTTCTGGCCGGGGCAAGAAAAGGAAATAAATAAATGACATCCATATTGGAAAGGATGAAGTAAAATTATCTCTATTCACAGATGACATAATCTTGTATGTACAAAATCCTAAGAAGTCCACTAAAAAATTATTGGAACGAATAATGAGTGCAGCAAGTTTTCAGAATACAAGACTAATTTAAAAATTTATTGTATTTCTATACACTAGCAATAAACAATCTGAAAATGAAGTTAAGAACACAGTTCAATTTACAACAGCATCATAAAGAGTAAAAGAGTTTGAATAAGTTTAGCAAAACTTACTACACATCTACAGTAAACAAGATCCTGTAGTACTGGCATAAAGATAGACATATGCAACAATGGATTAGAACTGAGAATTCGAAAATAAGTCCATAATTCATGGTCAGTTGATTGTTCAAAAAGGATCTAAGATCATTCAATGGGGCAAAGAATAGTATTGCCAACAAATTGTGCTGGGACAACTGGATAAGCCAATGCATAAGAATGAAGTTGTAGTTTTACCTAGCAACATATAAAAAAAATTAACTCAAAATGGATCAAAGACCTAAATGTAAGAGCCAACACTATAAAACTCTTAGAGGAAAACATAGCAGGAAATCTCATTGCCTTGGATTAGGCAATGGATTCTTAGATATGACACCAAAAGCACAAGGAATAAAAGAAAAAATAGATAAATTGGACTTCATCAAAATTAAAAACTTTTTTGCTTCAAAGGACACTATCAAGAAAGTGAAAGACAGACCATAGAATAGTACGAAATATTTCCAAACCATGTCTGACAATGGAGTCGTATCTAAAATCTAAAAAACACATTCATTAATAAAAACAGATAACAACTTTCAAATGGTAAAAAAATCTGAATAGACATTTCCCCAAGGAAGACATACAAATGGCCAGTAAGCACATTTAAAAGATGCTCAACATCACTAGTATCAGGGAAATGGAAACTGAAACCAGAATGGGATATTACTTCAAACCCAGTAGAATGGATATAATCAAAAAGTCAGAAAAAACAAGTGTTGGTGAGGATGTGGAGAAATTGGAACTCTCACACACTGCTGGTAGGAATGTAAAATGACATGGCCACTTTGGAAAACAAACTAGAAGTTCCTCAAAAAGTTATACATGGAGTTACTCAGCAATTCTAGTCCTAGCTGTATACCTAAGAGAACTGAAAACACGTGTCCATACAAAAACTTGTACATGAATGTTTATAGCAGCATTATTTATACTAGCCAAAAGGTGGAAACAACCCAAAAGTCCACCAATTGATAAAGAGATAAGCAAAATGTGGTATATCTATCCAATGGAATATTATTCAGCCATAAAAAAGAATGAAATATGGATACAAGCTACAACATGGATTAACCTTGAAGACATTATGCTAAGTTAAAGAAGTTATTCACAAAATACCACATATTATATAATTTTATTTATAAGAAATGTCAGAACAGACAAATATATAGAGACAGAAAGTAGATGAGTTGTTGCTTAAGACTGGACAGTTTCTTCGTTCAGGCTACTATAACAAAGTACCATAGACTAGATGGCTTATAATTGACATTTATTTCTCATGGTTCTAGAGGATGGAAGTCTTAGATCAGGGTGCCAGCACGGCTGGGGTCTAAAGACCCTCTTCTGGGTTACAGACTGCTGATTTCTTGTTTTATCCTCAAATGGCTGAAAAAGAGAGAGTTAGCTCTCTGGTCTCTTATCATAATGGCACTAATCCCATGCATGAGGCTCTCCATCCTCATGACCTACTCACCTCCTAAAGGCCCCACCTTTAAATACCATCACATTGAGAATTAGATTTGAACATACGAATTTTAGAGGAAAACAAAAATTCAGACCATAACTGTTGGAATAGTGGGTTGAGAGATGACAGCTAAAGGACATGTACTTTCCTTCTGGGGTGATTAAAAGTTCTAAAATTGATTCAGTGATGGCTTCACAATTTTGTGGATATACTAAGAAACCACTGAATTCTATACTTTAGTGAATTGAATGGTATGTGAACTATATCTCAATAAAGCTATTTCAAAAACAAAGACAAAAGGGGGGTAGAAAAAATATATATAACATGTTTAATCAGAGTTCCAAAAGTAGGAGAAAAGAAAATATGTAAGAGATAACAATCCACAGATTCAAGAAGCCACACAAATTCAAGAGGGATAAGTTTTTTTTTTAATCACCTGATGTGGTATAATGAAACCATAGAACACCAAAAATAAAGGGGAAGGAAAAAAAAAACATAAAAGCACTCAGAGGAAAATGATAAAGAGGAATGAATTAGTTTGACAGCTGACTTATCAACAGCAACAATAAATGCCTGAAGATGGAGAAATTACATGTACAATGTACTGAGAGAAAATTACTACCAATATAGATAAAATAAAGACAAATGATCACTGAGAGAATTCAACTCTAATAAAATAAGATGACAGGGAAGTTTCTGGGGAATATTTGGTATAATTTTTGTGTGTAACAGAAGAAGAGCTTTAGCACTGGAGCCACAAGAACTGAATGTGAATCCTAGCCCTGTTACTATCAGGGAAAATAAAAATTGGACAAGTTGAAAAATCTCTAGGCAACTCAGTTTCCTCATCTGTATTACAGGAATGTCTGCCCACTTACCTCACAGAGCTGATACAAAGCTTAAATAGAATCACATATTCTGGACTTCCCTCGTGGCACAGTGGTTAAGAATCTGCCTGCCAATGCAACGGACACGGGTTTGATCCCTGGTCCGGAAAGATCCCACATGCCGCGGAGCAACTAGACCCGTGCACCACAACTACTGAGCCTGTGTGCAACAACTACTGAAGTCCACGTGCCTAGAGCCTGTGCTCTGCAACAAGAGAAGACAGCACAATGAGAAGCCCGCGCACCGCAACTAAGAGTAGCCCCCACTCGCTCCAGCTAGAGAAAGCCTGCGCGCATCAACAAAGACCCAATGCAGCCAAAATTAAATAAATAAATAAATAAAATTTTTTTTTAAAAGCATCACATATCCTAAAAATCTTTGAAATCTCTAAAGAATGAGGCAACCTGATGTGTACTGATATGAAAATACCTCCAAGACATTTTGTTAACTGAAAAAAAGTAAGATATATTATAGTGTGTATAGCAGGCTACTACTGGTGTATAAAGAGGGAGAGAATATAGTAGGTATATACTTTTATAGGCATAGACTATCTCTAGAAAGATTCACAAAAAATTGATAACAATACTTGCCTCTGGATAGGAGAAGTACATAGCTGGGAGACAGGAAAAAGAGACTTATTTGAACATTTTCATGACATCTTTAAAAATAAAACCATAAAAATGATTGAAAAAGTATACAGTAATGTATATTTTTATAATTTTTATTTTATAATTTTTAAAGTCTTAAAGTCAAAGGTTTTTAAAAATATGACACAAAACCTAGATATCATAAAAGAATAGACTGAGAAATTCAAATACCCAAAAGTTAAAGGCTCCTGCATGAGGACAATAAAAATATCACATCTTTTGCATGTCCTACCTATTCAAAAATTAAGAGTAAAAAAATTAATATTTAGATGTTAATTTAAATTAATTAAATTCCCATAACATACCTGTCCCTCTCTCTACCTTACTATTCATCCTAGGACCAGTTTCTCTGGGTAGCAAAGCATCCCAGCCTTTGCCCCCCAACAGAGGGCCTCCCCTACTCATGGCTACTTGGGAAAAGGTTCTGTATCCCATCAGATCCTCCTTTGCTTCTGGGTGATGTTATTGATATTTAGATTATTACATCCCTAGCTCTGTGACATTCTGCAAACCACATGGGCTAATGGCAGCAAAATAGTGGCAGCCAATTTGCATGTTATTTAACACGCTATTCCTCTGAGAACAAAATATGTACCAGCTTCCCACCCATGACTCCTACAAATAAATGCCCACAAGTCTCCTTCTCAGGCAGGCTGCCCAAGATTCCTAGCTTACCAGTCACTACTCTCCTCTAAGGAATACACCTCCCCAATTCCAGCCCCACAACCTCTGAGCAAAGTCAACTCTAGATTTTTTTCCTTTTTCAATCTCATCAAGTGTCACATCCTCCCTCCCTACTCAAAACTAGAAACAATTAACTTTCTGCCACAAATTTTGGCTGTCAGGCTCCTAAGCATAAAATATTTTATTTCCTAGAACAACAGAGGACATAGTAGTCCAGTTTCAGCACTGTAGCTTCTAAATGAATATATAAATTTTTTCTATAAGTTCAGTCGTGCCCTACGATGATACAGTTAAATGCATTTTTTAAGTATCATATTGTATTAACATTTTTAAAATTTAAATATACTTGATTTACAATGTTATGTTAGTTTCAGGTGTACAGCAAAGTGATTCATTTATATATATACATATAAATATATACATATATATTCGTTTATATATATATTCTTTTTCAGATTCTTTTCCATTATAGGTTATTACAAGATACTGAATATAGTTCCCTGTGCTATACAGTACATCCTTGTTGTTTATCTATTTTATATATAGTAGCGTGTATCTGTTAATCCCAAACTCCTAATTTAACCCTCCCCCAAAACACATTTTGATTAAAAAGAATGACAAATCTTTTACATTCCATATGTAAGTGATATCATATAGCATTTGTCTTTGTCTCATTTATTTCACTAAGCATAACATTCTCTAGGTCCATCCACATTCCTGAAAATGGCAAAATTTCATCATTTGTTATCTGTAGGAATCTAAAAAATAAAACAAACCAATGTATATAGCAAAAAAGATCCCTGACTTCAGACTATACTACAAAGCTACAGTAATCAAAATGGTATAATACTGGCACAAAAACAGACACATAGATCAATGCATCAGGATAGAAAGCCCATAAATAAACCCATGCACTTACAATTAACATACAACAGAGGAGGCAAGAATATACAATGCAGAAAAGGCAGTTTCTTCAATAAGTGAAGCTGGGAAAACTGGACAGACACATGTAAAGGAATGAAATTAGAACATTCTCTAACACCATATACAAAAATAAACTGAAAATGGATTAAAGACCTGAATGTAGGACTGGATACTATAAAATTCTTAGAGGAAAACATAAGCAGAATACCATTTTACATAAATCGCAGCAGTAGTTTTTCTGGATCCACCTCCTAGAGTAAAGTAATGGAAATAAAAGCATAGCATTGACATATACACACTACCAAATATAAAATAGATAGCTAGTGGGAAGCAGCTGCATAGCACAGGGAGATCAGCTCGGTGCTTTGTGACCACCTAGAGGGGTGGGATAGGGAGGGTGGGAGGGAGACACAAGAGGGAGGGGATATGGGGATATATGTATATGTATAGCTGATTCACTTTGTTATACAGCAGAAACTAACACAACATTGTAAAGCAATTATACTCCAATAAAGATGTTAAAATATATATATTAAAAATACATATATATATATAAATAAATAAATTTTTAAATTTAAAAATGGGACCTAATTAAATTTAAAAGCTTTTATTTTTTAATTATCAAGCATACGTTATATAACATACATGAGGACTGACTGAATTCAGATTAAGAAGGAAATGTGACATTAGAGAGAGGGTAGGGTTTTTTTTTGAATTTTATTTTATTTATTTTTTTTGTACAGCAGGCCCTTATTAGTTATCTCTTTTATACATATTAGTGTACATATGTCAATTCCAATCTCCCAATTCATCCCACCACCACCACCACCATCAGCACCCGCCCCCTCAGCTTTCCCCCCTTGGTGTCCATACGTTTGTTCTCTACATCTGTGTCTCTATTTCTTCCTTGCAAAACGCTTCATCTGTACCATTTTTCTAGATTCCACATATATGCGTTAATATACGATATTTGTTTTCCTCTTTCTGACTTACTTCACTCTGTATGACAGTCTCTAGGTCCATCCACATCTATACAAATGACCCAATTTCGTTCCTTTTTATGGCTGAGTAATATTCCATTGTATATATGTACCACATCTTCTTTATCCATTCATCTGTCGATGGGCATTTAGGTTGCTTCCGTGACCTGGCTATTGCAAACAGTGCTGCAATGAACATAGGGGTGCATGTGTCTTTTGAATTATGGTTTTCTCTGGGTATATGCCCAGTAGTGGGATTGCTGGATCATATGGTAATTCTATTTTTAGTTTTTTAAGGAAGCTCCATACTGTTCTCCATAGTGGCTGTATCAATTTACCTTCCCACCAACAGTGCAAAAGGGTTCCCTTTTCTTCACACCCTCTCCAGCATTTGTTGTTTGTAGATTTTCTGATGATGCCCATTGTAACCGGTGTGAGGTGATACCTCATTGTAGTTTTGATTTGCATTTCTCTAATAATTAGTGATGTTGAGAAGCTTTTCATGTGCTTTTTGGCCATCTGTATGTCTTCTTTGGAGAAATGTCTATTTAGGTCTTCTGCCCATTTTTGGATTGGGTTGCTTGTTTTTTAATATTGAGCTGCATGAGCTGTTTATATATTTTGGATATTAATCCGTTGTCCATTGATTCATTTGAAAATATTTTCTCCCATTCTGAGGGTTGTCTTTTCATCCTGTTTATACTCTCCATTGTTGTGCAACAGCTTTTAAGTTTCATTAGGTCCCATTTGTTTATTTTTGTTTTTATTCCCATTACTCCAGGAGGTGGGTCAAAAAATAACTTGTCATGATTTATGTCAAAGAGCGTTCTTCCTATGTTTTCCTCTAAGAGTTTTATACTGTTCTGTCTTACATTTAGATCTTTAATTCATTTGGAGTTTATTTTTGTGTATGGTGTTAGGGAGTGTTCTAATTTCATTCTTTTACATGTAGCTGTCCAGTTTTCCTAGCACCACTTATTGAAGAGACTGTCTTTTCTCCATTGTATATTCTTGCCTCCTTTGTCCGAGATTAGTTGACCATAGGTGCATGGGTTTATCTCTGGGCTTTCTATCCTGTTCCATTGATCTATATTTCTGTTTTTGTTCCAGTACCATATTGTCTTGATTACTGTAGCTTTGTAGTATAGTCCGAAGTCAGGGAGTCTGATTCCTCCAGCTCCATTTTTTTCCCTCAAGATTGCTTTGGCTATTCAGGGTCTTTTGTGTCTCCAACAAATTTTAAGATTTTTTTGTTTTAGTTCTGAAAAAAATGCCATTGGTAATTTGATAGGAATTGCATTGAATCTGTAGATTGCTTTGGGTAGTATAGTCATTTTCACAATATTGTTTCTTACAACCCAAGAACATGGTATATCTCTCCATCTGTTTGTGTCATCTTTGATTTCTTTCAATAGTGTCTTATAGTTTTCTGTGTACAGGTCTTTTACCTCCTTAGGTAGGTTTATTCCTAGGTATTTTATTCTTTTTGTTGCAGTGGTAAATGGGAGTGTTTCCTTAATTTCTCTTTCAGATTTTTCATCATTAGTGTATAGGAATGCAAGAGATTTCTGTGCATTAATTTTGTATCCTGCAACTTGACCAAATTCATTGATTAGCTCTAGTAGTTTTCTGGTGGCATCTTTAGGATTCTCCCTGTATAGTATCATGTCATCTGCAAACAATGACAGTTTTACTTCTTCTTTTCCAATTTGTATTCCTTTTATTTCTTTTTCTTCTCTGATTGCTGTGGCTAGGACTTCCAAAACTATGTTGAATAACAGTGGTGAGAGTGGACATCCTTGTCTTTTCCTGATCTTAGAGGAAATGCTTTCAGTTTTTCACCAGTGAGAATGATGTTTGCTGTGGGTTTGTCATATATGGTCTTTATTATGTTGAGGTAGTTTCCCTCTATGCCCATTTTCTGGAGAGTTTTTATCATAAATGGGTGTTGAATTTTGTCAAAAGCTTTTTCTGCATCTATTGCAATGATCATATGGTTTTTATTCTTCAATTTGTTAATATGGTGTATCACATTGATTGATTTGCGTATATTGAAGAATGCTTGCGTCCCTGGAATAAATCCCACTTGATCATGGTGTATGATCCTTTTAATGTGTTGTTGGATTCTGTTTGCTAGTATTTTGTTGAGGATTTTGCATCTATATTCATCAGTGATATTGGTCTGTAATTTTCTTTTTTTGTAGTATCTTTGTCTGGTTTTGGAATCAGGGTGATGGTGGCCTCATAGAATGAGTTTGGGAGTGTTCCTTCCTCTGTAATTTTTTGGAAGAGTTTGAGAATGATGGGTGTTAGCTCTTCTCTAAATGTTTGATAGAATTCACCTGTGAAGCCATCTGGTCCTGGACTTTTGTTTGTTGGAAGATTTTTAATCACAGTTTCAGTTTCATTACTTGTGATTGGTCTGTTCATATTTTCTATTTCTCCTGGTTCAGTCTTGGAAGGTTATACCTTTCTAAGAATTTGTCCATTTCTTCCAGGTTGTCCATTTTATTGGCATAGAGTTGCTTGTAGTAGTCTCTTAGGATGCTTTGTATTTCTGTGGTGTCCCTTGTAACTTCTCCTTTTTCCTTTCTAGTTTTATTGATTTGAGTCCTCTCTCTCTTTTCCTTGATGAGTCTGGCTAATGGTTTATCAATTATGTTTATCTTCTCAAAGAACCAGCTTTTAGTTTTATTGATCTTTGCTATTGTTTTCTTTGTTTCTATTTCATTTATTTCTGCTCTGATCTTTATGATTTCTTTCCTTCTGCTAACTTTAGGTTTTGTTTGTTCTTTCTCTAGTTCCTTTAGGTGTAAGGTTAGATTCTTTATTTGAGATGTTTCTTGTTTCTTGAGGTAGGCTTGTATTGCTATAAACTTCCCTCTTAGAACTGCTTTTGCTGCATCCTATAGGTTTTGGATCGTCGTGTTTTCATTGTCATTTGTCTCTAGGTATTTTTTGATTTCCTCTTTGATTTCTTCAGTATCTCTTTGTTATTTAGTAATGTATTGTTTAGCCTCCATGTGTTTGTGTTTTTTACGTTTTTTCCCCTGTAAGTCATTTCTAATCTCATAGCGTTGTGGTCAGAAAAGATGCTTGATATGATTTCAATTTTCTTAAATTTACTGAGGCTTGATTTGTGACCCAAGATGTGATCTATCCTGGAGAATGTTCCATGTGCACTTGAGAAGAAAGTGTAATCTGCTGTTTTTGGATGGAATATCCTATAAATATCAGTTAAATGTATCCGGTTTATTGTGTCATTTAACGCTTGTGTTTCCTTATTAATTTTCTGTCTGGATGATCTGTCCATTGGTGTTAAGTGAGGTGTTAAAGTCCCCCACAATTATTTTGCTACTGTCGATTTCCTCTTTTATAGCTGTTAACATTTGCCTTATGTATTGAGGTGCTCCTATGTTGCGTGCATATATATTTATAATTGTTATGTCTTCTTCTTGGATTGATCCCTTGATCATTATGTAGTGTCCTTCCTTGTCTCTTGTAACAGTCTTTATTTTAAAGTCTATTTTATGTGATATGAGAATTGCTACTCCAGCTTTCTTTTGATTTCCATTTGCATGGAATATCTTTTTCTATCCCCTCACTTTCAGTCTATACGTGTCCCTAGGTCTGAAGTGGGTCTCTTGTAGACAGCATATATATAAGTCTTATTTTTGTATCCATTCAGTGAGACTGTGTCTTTTTATTGGAGCATTTAATCTATTCACGTTTAAGGTAATTATCGATATGCACGTTCCTATTACCATTTTCTTAATTGTTTTGCGTTTGTTTTTTTTTTTTTTTAATTAGCCTGAGGCTTTTTATTTATTTATTTATTTTTGGCTGTGTTGGGTCTTCGCTTCTGTGGGAGGGCTTTCTCTAGTTGCGGCAAGCGGGGGCCACTCTTCATCGCGGTGCGCGGGCCTCTCACCATCGTGGCCTCCCCCGTTGCGGAGCACAGGCTCCAGACGCGCAGGCTCAGCAGTTGTGGCTCACGGGCCCAGTTGCTCCGCGGCATGTGGGATCTTCCCAGACCAGGGCTCGAACCCATGTCCCCTGCATTAGCAGGCAGACTCTCAACCACTGCGCCACCAGGGAAGCCCTTGCATTTGTTTTTGTAGGTCCTTTTCTTCTCTTGTGTTTCCCACTTAGAGAAGTTCCTTTAGCATTTGTTGTAGAGCTTGTTTGGTGGTGCTGAATTCTCTTAGCTTTTGCTTGTCTGTAAAGCTTTTGATTTCTCCATCGAATCTGAATGAGATCCTTGCCAGGTAGAGTAATCTTGGTTGTAGGTTCTTCCCTTTCATCACTTAAATATATCGTGCCACTCTCTTCTGGATTGTAGAATTTCTGCTGAGAAATCAGCTGTTAACCTTATGGGTGGTCCCTTGTATGTCATTTGTTGTTTTTCCCTTGTTGCTTTCAATAATTTTTCTTTGTCTTTAATTTTTTCAATTTGATTCCTATGTGTCTCAGTGAGTTTCTCCTTGGGTTTATCCTGCCTGGGACTCTCTGCACTTCCTGGACTTGGGTGGCTATTTCTTTTCCCATGTTAGGGAAGTTTTCGACTATAATCTCTTCAAATATTTTCTCGTGTCCTTTCTCTCTCTCTTCTCCTCTGGGACCCCTATAATGTGAATGTTGGTGTGTTTAATGTTGTCCCAAAAGTCTCTTAGGCTGTCTTCTTTTCTTTTCATTCTTTTTTCTTTATTCGTCCTGAGGCCGTGAATTCCACCACTCTGTCTTCCAGGTCACTTATCTGTTCTTCTGCCTCAGTTATTCTGCTATTGATTCCTTCCAGTGTATTTTTCATTTCAGTTATTGTATTGGTCATCTCTGTTTCTTTGTTCTTTAAGTCTTCTAGGTGTTTGTTCTTTAATTCTTCTAGGTCTTTGTTAAACATTTCTTGCATCTTCTTGATCTTTGCGTCCATTCTTTTTAAGAGGTCCTGGATCATCTTCACTATCATTATTCTGAATTCTGTTTTTGGAAGGTTGCCTATGTCCACTTCATTTAGTTGTTTTTCTGGGGTTTTATCTTGTTCCTTCATCTGGTACATAGTCCTCTGCCTTTTCATTTTGTCTGTCTTTCTGTGAATGTGGTTTTCGTTCCACAGGCTGCAGGATTGTAGCTCTTCTTGCTTCTGCTGTCTGCCCTCTGATGGATGAGGCTATCTAAGAGGCTGTGCAAGCTTCCTGATGGGCAGGACTGGTGGTGGGTAGAGTTGGCTGTTGCTCTGGTGGGCAGAGCTCAGTAAAACTTTAATTCTCTTGTCTGCTGATGGTGGGGCTGAGTTCCCTCCCTCTTGGTTGTTTGGCCTGAGGTGACCCATGGTCATCATTAAAAGGTCTACAAATAATAAGTGCTGGAGAGGGTGTGGAGAAAAGGGAACACTCCTACACTATTGGTGGGAATGTAAATTGGTGCAGCCATTGTAGAGAACAGTATGGAGGTTCCTTAAACAACTAAAAACAGAGTTACCATATGATCCAACAATCCCACTCCTGGGCATATATCCAGAAAAGACAAAAACTCTAATTCAAAAAGATACATACACCCCAATGTTCATAGCAGCATGATTTACAATAGCCAAGACATGAAAGGAGCCTCGGTGTCCACTGACAGAAGAATTGGTAAAGAAGATGTGGTATATATACAATGGAATATTACTCAGTGATAAAAAAGAATGAAATAATGCCATTTGCAGTGACATGGATGGCGATTACCATACTAAGTGAGGTAAGTCAGACAGAGAAATACAAATATCACGTGATATCACTTACATATTGAATCTTAAAAAATGATACAAATGAACTTATTTACAAAACAGCAATAGACTCACAGGCATAGAAAATAAACTTATGGTTATCAAAGGAGAAAGGCAGGGGAGGGATAAATTGGGAATTTGGGATTAACGGATATACATTAATATATATAAAGTAGATAAACAATGAGGACCTACTGTATAGCACAGGGAACTATATTCAACATCTTGTAATAACCTATAATGGAAATTTTTCTGAAAATAATCTCTCTCTCTTCATATATATATATACATATATATATATATACACATATACATACACATATATATAACAGAATCACTTTGCTAAACAGCTGAAACATTGTAAACGAACTATACTTCAAAAAAACAAAAACAAAAACAGAAACAGACTCACAGATATAGAAAACAAACTAGTGGTTACCAGTGAGGAGAGGGAAGTAGGGAGGGGCAAGATAGGGGTGTAGGATTAAGAGGTACAAACTATGTATAAGATAGATAAGCAACAAGGTTATGTGGTATAGCACAGAGAATTACAGCCATTATCTTGTAATAACTTTTAATGAAGTATAATCTGTAAAAATACTGAATCACTATGCTGTACACCTGAAACGAATATAATATTATAAATCAACCAAACGTCAGTAAAAATTTAAAGAATGATGAATCTGGGGAAATATATGTGCATGTGTGGTGCTGTCCATGGTTCTGATCCTGCCTGCTAAAGTGCTTTTTTTTTCTCCTAATCTGGGACAATGTGATCATTGAGTAACCTCTTCCAAGAATTCTTTTAAAATATGAGGGAAAAGGCAGTGGTGAGAGAGAAAGAAAGGGAGAAAAAGGGGGAGAGGGAGAAAGAGAAAGGGGAAAAGCAAAGACAGTTGCAAATGTAGAGACCACTGAAAGATAAATAGCCAAGTGAAAAAGAAGAATTTTTTTGTTTTATTTTTCAAACAATTGTAGTTACCAAGAAGGCATGACTAATCATAACTGAACAATGAATTACAAAATTACTGAAGGAAAGTAGTAAATTTATCAAGAGTACCAAGTGACGCTAAGATTTTCTGGTGTTGATACCAGTAAATAGGTTCTTGGGGCTGGATGAGAACAGCAGGTAGGTAGAGATGATATGACTGAGTTGTGTTGTACCAAAGTTTTTACAGGTTTTCTTTACTTTTATTTTACATCTTCATAGCTTCTTTCCATCACGTCTCCAACAGCTAAATTATTTTTCTCTTTGAGAGGTTAAGAGGCAGTCCCCTCCCTGTCCCCCTTCTCCCATACCCATACCTCTCCGAGACCAGCACTGACAGCATACACCACATAGAGCGCACTCAGCCACTCAGCCACTGGAAGGTGACAGATAGCCAGTTCTTTCAGCAGATAACAATTCTTCATAGCCTGTTTTCAAAACATTTGAACTCTATAATGTATGCTCACTCTGCTACAAGGAATTACAGAAAATTGATACGCTCCTCAATATCATAAAGCAGAATTATTGTTCTTAGTCTGTTTGTTTACATGTCATCTGGGCTTCAGGGCGTATGAGGAGAAACTGCAAAATTAAGGGCAGTATTCAAGGGGCTTGGAGCATGAGATGGCTGAGAACTTCTCAGAGCCTGGCAAGGACTTCTCTGCAAAGTAATCATGGGCACCAGCACAGAGGGATCACATAGAAATCAAGGTCAGATGGAGTGTTCCGCATGGGAGATAATTCTATTCAGTCCATTTTGGTGGCCGTTTTTATTCTCAGTGTAATTTTTCAGTATTCCAGAGTGTCAGAGATAGAAAGGGCTTAAATATACTCCACGTTTTCCAATGTTCTCATTTACAAGCAAACAACAATAAAACCCCGAAACCCCGAGAGGTTGGGTGACTTCTAAGGTCACAGAATTAGTGAGATAATCAAGGCTGGAATCCAAGGCTCTGATCCCAATCCAGTGCCTACTTTATTACATTATGGTCACTTGGGCTCTACCACTCACTGTCTATGAGTATGAGTAAGCTAATTACCTCCGCTAGGCCCCAGTTTTCTCATCTGTTGAATGGAGACATAATTAACCCCTCTCTCTCTTTGGGTTCATGTCAGGATAAAATGAAATCATTCATGTAAAATGCATAGCACAGTGTCTGGCTCATAGTAAATATTCAACAAATGAGAACTCTCATTATTACTAATTTTATTATTAATATTTCCACCTTACATGTGAAGAAACTAAGTATTAGAGCCTCGAGAAGATTGACAAGAGAAAAAGATTTCAAAATAATTGATTTTGAACTCTAAACCCTTACTTGTTATGGACCCTTGAGATGATTACTCTCAGGAATATGTTTTTTGGGACAAACATGTTTTGAAGCCAGCAAGATTGTACCCCGCATACCCCCAGTGCCCCCAAGGGCTGGGCTGAGAGCTCTAATATCCAGAAAGAAAACTAAACTCAAATTGCCCTTCACTTTCAGTTTCCTCATCCTCAAAACCCAGGCTGGCAATGAAGCCATCAGCAGACTGAAATTCTATATCTGACCTGCCTGTAACTTTCATTGCTCAAAATCCCAATTTTTGTTAATCCTCTAACCTGCTTAATGAAGCACAATAATGTTTGAGGATTAATGAACATGTTAATAAGAAAAAAAGAGATGAATTTACCAAGGATGCCTGGAAGATAAAAGAATGAAAGCTGATAGAGGAAAAATATTAAAGGATGTGATTAACTATACATGAGAAAGATGCAGTTACCGTTGTTGTTTTCAAAAAAAAAAAAGAACAACTCATCACATGCATCAGATTAAATTGCTCCTTTTTCCTGAAAATAAAACAGAGACTTGTCTCCTCTGTAATGGAATTCAACCCTCGGCTCTTATGAATCAGGACCAGACTGTAACATTCTTGTCCAATAAGTGTGGAATTACTTCCAGCCAATTCAGAAGCTGTTCACTTTTGGTTATTTAGATCATTAACAGAATTAAAATATAGGGAAGAAGACCCAGCTTCCACACAAATCAGGGGAGAGGGAAGAGACAAGGGGAGAAAACCTGCAGGTGGGAATCAGTTAGACTAGCTCACAGCCTTTGCATGCTCTAAGTCTCACTCAAAGGACCAGATCCAACACCAATTCATACTCCCACTCATCACTCATTCCCTAAGACCTCATATTCCTCTCGCAGAAAAAGTCACTTTAGGGCAGGCAAGAGACAACATAGACTAAGAGGGAAGGATGGTGCCTGCCACTTGCCAGAGATGTTGTATATTTTGAAGCTCTTTAGTGTACATGATTCTGTTCAAGCTTTGTACCAGCCCTACAGATGAAGAAGCTGCATTCCCAAGAAGTTCTGTGACTTACCCAAGTTTGTGGGGGTTTTTCCCTAATAATAATAGGGGAAGGATTCAAATTCAAGCTTTGTGGTTCCAGTACTAAAGCTCGTCATTACACACACACACACACACACACATTATATTGGAAATACCCCGAGGAAATTCCCTGTCACTTGAATTCAGTAAGAGAAATCTAGCAGAAAGAAATTAAATTTGCTGAGCACCTGCTGCAAGCCAAGCACTGTGCTGGGCCTATTCCATGCACTACACTCTCACAATGGAGGCTCTGCAATGGAGATGCTATTTTATGGGGAGATGGACCCATTTTACAAATGAGGAAACTGGGTCACAGAAAAGCAAAATGACTTGCATGGGCTTCAGTTTCCTCATCTATGAAATTGTAGGATTGAACTTGAGGATCTATAAGGTTTTTTCCATCTCTAAGATCTGTGATTCCAAGACAAGTAAAGAAGCCACCTCCCCCAGGCAGTGGAAGGAACACCTGGGTCTCATCTTGCACGCTCACTGGCTCTCTCCCTGGTGCGCAGGCGCCAACCCCCATTGCCTGAAGCCCTCCTAGGCCAGAGGGGGAGAGGGGTCCTCTGAGAAGCGAGAAGCCCCGTGGAAGTTTCTTTTGTCCCTCTCCAGGTGAAAGATCTCCATGATGCTCAGCACGCAGCCCAGACCCACTAGCCCACGGATTCCCATGGAAATGCGGCTCCCAGCCAGGCAGCCCCATATGCTGAGTGGGAGGCCCACATACACACAACTGAAACAAACTTCCTGAGAGCCCCACGGAGACACCCACTTTCTGTGCGCCTCCCCACAGCCCACTTGTCTCGGCCCTCCACTCCTCACAGCAAGAGCCACAGCCCCAGAGACCAAGCCACACTGCGGAAGGGATTTATGGAAGTGTCTGGCCCAACCAAGGTTAACTTCCCTTTCCTGATATTAATAAGAGCGGCAGCTACAGCCATCTGTGCTCTCTTACCTCGTGCCACCCATGGCCCCCAGTGCTTTGTCTTGCACAGCCCACCCCAGTCAGTCCTTTCCATGACTCTGTGCTGTGGGCACTGCTTGTAATCGCTGTTTTACGGGTTTGAAAACTGAGGCTCAGAGGTTAACTGGTTAAAGTCACACCACTAGGAAGTAAAGGACTTGGGCGCTGCATCTAGGTTTTTCTGACCTGACAGCCTGTACTCTTAGCGGCTGGCAGCGGGCCCGGTGCTCACCAAGCACCTGCTGGAAAGCGGGGGTGTCCATATGGTAGGACAGGAGCCCTGCAAGGGAAGAGTGCCTGGGCTTTGGGAGGAAACACACAGGGCTGCAAACAGGCTGCAAGCAAAGCAGTGCTCAAAACACGAGGGAGACCCTGCACACAACCCTGGGGAGACGAGCTATGCCCTCGCCAAAGGCTGGAGGTGAATAGGGACATAGGGTGGGTGGGACCTGGTGTTTATGTTTAGAGGAGCTTCTTTTTTCATGAGTGTCCATTCACTGTACAGTCAAAATTTACAAGTTTCAAAAAATACAAGGGAATCATCTCCAGAGAAGGTCTTAAGAGGGAAAGGGGGTGGGGTAAGCCAAGTGTAGAGAAAGGGAGGGTGGAGGTGGGATAAGCATTACAGGATAAGGGAACAGCATATGCAAAGCCCTGAAGTCTGAGGCACTGAAGGAAGGCCAGTGTGGAAGACTGTGACGAGGTGAGTCAGAAATGATGGGCCTGGAAAGTCCCGCAGGACCTGATCATACCAAGGTCTGAAGGCTATGCTCAGGGTGTTCTGTCACTTTGCAAGCACCATGGGAAGTTACTAAGCTGGCAAGAGACAAGAGCAGTTTCTCGTTTTTGAAAAGCCATGCTGGCTGTTGTGCAGAGGATGGATGGGGGCTTGGGGGAGCTGGAAGCAGGGAGATGAGTTATGAGGCTAATGCTTCCATCCAGGTGAAAGTGAAAGGGTAGCAGATTACGGTGGTGAGACATACAGTGAGTCAGGTGACATTTTTGGCAGGGACTGGGATGGAGGTAACAAATAAGACTGGAAAGAGTTGGAGCCACATACCTTCCCATCTCCACCTCGCAGCAGCTCCAGGCATGAGGAGATGGGGGTCTCAGCCTCTCCGACACTACTCCCTCACATGTGCAGAAAGCTAAGCAGAGTCTGGGTACCTGCTCCCCGAGCTTTCACTCTCATGTGGGACCCTTCCCACTGAGAGCTAAGCGGCAGTCCCCAACCAGGGCTCCCTGGAGCAGGGGGAGGGGGTCGCACTCCTGAGAGGAAAACAGATAAAAAGCAGACAAGAGGACAAGAAGTTGCCAATATGCCTCACAAAAGAGAAAAGTTTCAGATATGAAGAGGCAGGGAGACCCAACCCAAACCCAGCCCAGCTCCAAATAAATGCTTTCTAATTGAAGAAAAATCCTGATACGATTACAAATATATACCCAGTCATTTCTAAATGCCATCCTTTATATCATCTCAACTTTTCTAGGGAGGATCAGTAGACACATTTGCCCTTATCAAACGCTTGACTCCAGAAAGAGGAGCAGAGATGATGACTCCATCCAGGGAGGCTGCATGCCCGACAGAGACCACGGGGAGGTCCCAGGTAACTCCCCACTTTCAGACCAGCCAGAGCCCTACACAGCCGTCCCCACTAACAGTTCACAGAACAGCTCCTTTTTCTTTTTTTGGGGGGGGGTGTGTTGTCTTATTGGATTGTTTTTATTTATTTATTTATTTTTTTTTTTTTTAACATGTTTATTGGAGTATAATTGCTTTACAATATTGTGTTAGTTTCTACTGTATAACAAAGTGAATCAGATATACGTATACATATATCCCCATAGCTCCTCCCTCTTGCGTCTCCCTCCCACCCTCCCTATCCCACCCCTCCAGGTGGACACAAAGCACCGAGCGAACAGCTCCCTTTTCAATATCACCCCACACCCACCCCAGGGCTGGTGGTTCCATCATAACCCTACTAATGAGAATAATAGCTACAATTTATGGAGCATCTATTGAGAGCCAGACCCACATTTCAGATTGTGTTATCGCAGTTATACAGACGATGGATCTGAGACTCAGAAAGGTTAAGCAACTAGTAAGTGATGTAACTAGGACTCAAACCCCAGGTCTGTCTGACTTTTGAGCCACCCTTAACCACTTTGCTATATCTTCCACTGGGCGCCCTGGGCCACCCCTCAAGGTACTTTTGCATAAATCACCTGGGGCCCAGAGAGTGGAGAAAGGGCTGGCAGTGTCCTCTTCTGTAATGAGAATGAGAATGATGGTCCTCACTCTGTCCTCTGCCAGACAGCAAGCCCCCTGTTGCCTGCTGGGCTGAAACAAGGAGAGACAACCTCAGAGCTGAAAGCCAAGGGCCTGGGCGCTGGGTAGTCAGAGGCCATTGGACTGCAGCTCCCAGAAAGGATGGCCCTGGAACCCCAAATCCAGGGTGGAGGCTGATGGCTCTCCCTGCCCCCTCTCCACTTGTCTCCAGGACAGACACTATTATCCCCCGGGGCCTTTGGCAGGGAGGTCTAACCGGACATTGTCCTACCGCCCTCAGATTCCTTCCAGGTACAGAGAGGCAGGGGAGTGTGGTGGTTAAGAGCAGGGCCCTGGAGTCAGACCACTGGGATTCTAATCTTGGGAACCTTGAGAAAATGACTTTCCCTTTTTGAGGTCACAGTTTCCCCTTCTGCAAAATGGGAATGACATTACTAGTCCTCACTGGGTGGGGGTTGCTGCGAGTGCCGGGTGGGACAGGGCAGGTGAAGCCCGGCACACGGCAGGCTGTGTTAGCCGTCATCCCACCTTCCATCCCCGGAAAGGGCTCATGCATCCGGCGAGAATGACACTGATCACGTTAGCTCTGCCAAGAAGCCCTTCTGGCTGTGGGTGTGCACACATCCGCGTGCGGGAGAGCAGGGCGAAGCACCAGCCCTCCACCTGACCAGCACGACCAGGAGCCCATTAGAGCCTCACCAGAGCCCTCTGAAATCACCCTTTCTATGCAACTGATGTGGAAATGGAGGCTCAGAGAGGCAAAGTGATTTACCCAGAGCTACACAGCCAGGGAGCAGTGATCCAGGAAGAAGTGAACCCTGATCCAGCGCATGGTCCATCATTTCACATCATCGTTTGTTCTTCCTGTGTAAAGCATGCCAATGAGTATCTTACCATTCATTTATGGAGAACACAGTCTGGGCCAGACACTGTGCTATGCTCTGCCCTCAAAGATGAACACACCGGTGTAAACAGACGATTGCAATTTACGGCGTGGGTGTCTGCACAAGGTCCCTTAGGGACACATAGGAGGTGGCAATCAACCCTGCTGGGGAGAGGAAGATAGAAAGCGAAGGCTGCCATGAGGAGAGACACCACAGCCAGGAAGACAAGCAAGGCTGGGGAGGACAATCCAGACCCAGGCATTAGAGAGCTACTTCAAGGGTCTGAGCCTGGAGCAGTCACCTACGCCTTGTGTTCCTGTCTCCCTGTGTCTGTGCGCTGCCCTGGTCCACTCTCCTAGAATTCCCCCTGGTTAATGCCCAGAAGCTGCTCCTTAGATCACCTAATACTCTCCCAGCCAGTAGGCACGATATCCCACAAAGTGCTGCCCTCCGGGAGGCCACTGTGGTCCAGCCATGCTCAGCTCCCGACTGTGGCAGGAGAAGCCACCAAGGTTCAGGCAGCCTTGGTCTCAGGTCCACTCGAAACCCTCGCCTTGCTCCTCCCTCTAGGGCTGCTTCTGGGCCAGGAGCTGGGGACCACAGTGCCACCTGTGCTGGCGTGGCCAGGTTGAGTCACAGCATTCATTCCTGAGGGCTCTTCTCCCACTCCCAGCTCCAGGGTCCTCCCCAGGCCTCACTGAGCCAGCTCATCTAGCTGCTTTATTATTAGCAACAACAACTACTACTAATTTTTAATGCTTACTACATTCCAGGCCAAGGAAAACAATTTTTTTAGTTAAAATGAATATTCTGTCCAGGATCTGCAATTCATGGTTAACACATGCTACCCAAGAAAGACAGTTGAGTCTATCTCCTTCAGAACCTTCCTTGAGAGGAAATTTCAACTTTTTATAGGCTAATCATATTTTCCTTTGGAGTGATAAAAGAACCTGAACGGTTCTACTCCAGAAAGAATGGATATTTCAGGATTATTTCAGGGACCAAATGTCTCTGTGGTAACAAGATCCTTTCTCCCCCCTCCAAATGTGGGCCTGTGAGAATAAAATGATAGACAGGCCTGCTATTCTCCAGCAATCTGTAAAGACTGCAGCAATATACCCCAAAGTATCCCCAGAGATAAAAGAGTAAGATTAAATAATTTGAAGATAATTTCTTCCATGAAAAGAATAATGTTGCCATCAAAATGAAAACCCTTGTAATAAAACCAAATTATGCTGAGACCTCGGGAGTACTCTGCCGCTCTCCTGCCATTTTGAGAGAGCACTTCTGCAAAAACGGTGCTGGAATTGTCAGCACAGGGCTTACACAGGAGGCGGAGGCTGGGGGGGCTGCAGATGCCCACCCTACCCAGTCCCGCAGGATAACATGGGGACCAGGTCCAATATTAAGTGCTAAGTGAGTGAGCACACAACAGGAGAAGAGAGAAAGCCTGGCCAACACCAAGGAGTCAAAACCAGGCTGTGTCAGACCTCGAGGAAATCAGAACAAACAGCCACTCTTTTGTCCTCTCCAGTTGGGTCCAGTCCAGTGGGTTGAAGCTTTCCCATTTGGTTTGGGGTCTGTAAATGGAGTGGGCCCACAGGCAAATCTGTGTATGATTGGAACCCAGTGGGCTGAGAGAAGAGAAAGGCAGCAGATGGGACTTGCAGGGGTGCCTGTAGAATCGAATTCTGCTGGAACCAGGGATTCGAGCAAATCATGTGCAAGGCTCCTCCAAAGGCTAGAGTGGGAGAAACTGGGCAGAGAATGTATTTAAGCACGTACATAAGGACAATTCCATTTCTGTCTCAGCACAGTACACCAAAAAGGCTGGCGATATCTTTCCTTCTAATTAAGGGTGTGTTTGAGACAGTTTGACTTAAAACACAGGGACATAGACTCGTCACTTTAAAAGCACCGAGAGGTAACTCCTCCTCCTCCAAAGCATCTATTGGTGCCCACAGGCCAGGCCCTCAGTGAAATAGTTACATTCATATTAAGACAATACAGGCAGAGAAAACAATAGGAGTGTTCAGTGTGGGTCTTCAACTGAAAGTCTCAAACACAGACTGCCTGGCCCTCAGGATACGGTTTGTGATGGGGCAGTTTCTTACTGGGCAGCGAGTAGTACCAGGGATTTACTTATTTCATGGTGTTTAATGACTCACATGAGCCTCAAAGGGGAGGCCAATTGGTCTTCACAACTAGCCAAGCAGAGAGCAGAGAGGAAAGATGCAGAGCATGGCCTGAAGCTTCAGTATGGTCTGGTACCAACAGGACCCGCCTCCAAGGAAAGGCTCTCTCCTCCTGTGGCCTCTGCCTGCCTTCCTACCCTAAATGCACCTCTCCAGGGTGGCAGGCTTCCATGTGTACCTATCCTTCTCTCTCTTCTGAATGCAACTGCCTAGAGCAGGGCTGAATCACCCTGATGTGCCCAGAGTCCTGCACAGGGCTTAGCACACAATGGGTGCTCCAGGGAGGGCTTGGGACTGGATAAACAATGACCAAGTCACTAGGTCTAAGGCCTGAAGTCTGTGAGGTTAACTGAAAGAGGCACTTTGCTATTCCTACCCCCTCCATTCCCATTCCTCCCCTACCCCACTGAGTTTCCTCCTACCTCTCTCAAATTCTGCTCCCCCAGAAGGACCTGATGCCATCACTTACCTAGCTCTTAGCTCTTTTCTCTGCCCTGGGACTCCTGCATTTTAAGCTGTGTCCCTGGGATGAAAGGTGTTGTCCCTATTTGAACAATGTCAAGCTTAACAGAGAAGGGAACGAGGGAGGCTGGAGGGAGGGAAGGAGAGAGGAAAGGAGGAAGAGAGAAAGGGGGAGAGAAAGAGATTGAAAAGTGTTTGACTTAGTTCAAGCAAAAGAAGCTGGAAAGCAAGAGGAAAGGCACCCTGGGGGTCTATATGCCACCAAACCCAGAGGACCACGCCCCCTAAAAGAGAGTCCAAGGAAAGTATTAGTTAAGGCCTTGATGCCAGACAGACCTGGATTTGAATCCTAACTCTGCCCTTTCCTAGCTGTGCAATTTTGGACAAATCACTTGACGATCCTGAGCCATTTCATCATCAGTAGAAGGGGGATGCGAACACTAGGCTCCCAGGACTGCTGGAGTAAATGAGCTGATGTAGATAAGTCACTCAGGGGAGTGCCTGGCACACAAAAGAAATTTGAGGGCCAGTAGCTGTTAAACAATTTGTATTTCTAAATCAAAGAGGGGCCTCTGGTGTGCAAGGAAGGTATTTTCTTAAGTTATAGGACAGAACTGGCTTTTAAAATCTTTGAGATTCTCTTCACACAAAAAGGAAAAAGCTTCTAGGATCTCTCAAAGATACAATAAGGAATAAGGCTGGAAAACAGCTTTTAGGAAAAAAATGCTTTGGGGGTGTCACAGACAACCTGGTGTTAAGTCTCCGCATAACATTGTTTATGGTAACTTTAAAAAATTCTCCCACTGTGAAAAACATTGCAAATTTTACACTATTTCAGGGGGTGGGGGGAAGGGGGGGAAGAGTCATGTCTTGTTTCACCTTTTTATATAGCCAATTTCATGCACTTTTGACAACTGTAGCATGTCTCTAAGACATGATTCTCTTCCCCTGCTCCCATACATGGAATACCAAAACGATATACTAGGGTTGCCCCAGGCAAAAGAACACAAGGACAAGTACTCAAAACTGAGACGACAAATCAGGTTCATCACTGGTGCCAACTCTCATTGATTAGCAAGAGGCTGCCTGGTGCCTTGTCTTGCAGGGGTCAGTGAGAAGGTGTCATAATTGATTAGTGATGTCTGCCTTGGACGCAGAATAGAGTACCTAGGATTCTAGTGATATGTTTTTGACATCATTAGATTCTGTGCTAATTCTCCAGCTACTTAGGAAGATGAATAATAATGACCAGATTCTGCTCAACAGTTGCTAAAGCAGGCAGGGGAGTGCGCCAAGGAGAGGCACTACTCAGGAGGAGGATGGACCAATGCTTAGCACTTGGTGAAAATGTACCACCTTTCAGAAGGAAGTGGAAGAACCAAACTTAGTCAATTGGGTCGTGATGAAAGGCATCTATGATGGTTAATTTTATGTTAACTTGACCAGACTAAGGGATGCCCAGAGAGCTGGTAAAACATTATTTCTGGGTGAATCTGTGAGGGTGTCTCTGGAAGAGATTAGCAGTTGAATTGGTAGACTTGGTAAAGAAGATCGCCCTCACCAATGTGGTTGGGTGTCACCCAATCCACTGAGGGCCTGAATAGAACAAAAAGGTGAGGGAAGGGAAAATTTGCTCTCTGCTTGAGCTGAGACATCCATCTTTTCTTGCCCTTGCACTCTGGTGCTCCTGGTTCTCGGACTTTGGGACTCAGACTGGGACTTAACACCATTGCCGCCCCCCACCCCGCCCTCCGCCGCCAGTTTTCATGCCTTCAGACTGGGACTGAATTACACCAGCAGTTTTTCTGCTTCTCCACCTTGCGGATGGCAAATTGTGGGACTTCTCAGCCTCCATATCAACAGAAGCCAATTTCTATGATAAATTTCCACATATATATGTTGGCTTTATTTGGCTCTGTTTCTCTGGAGAATCCTAATACAACATCTTAACAAATAGCCGTTTGATCACATTACTCAATAGAAAATTTGCAGGGAAAAAAAGAGCAAATGTAGCAACAGGTTGTGCCCAAGAGCATAAAGAACTCTTAGCTGATGAATTTCCTGAATCTTTCCAAAATTGTGGAAAAATTAAAACCAAATGGGGATGAAGAAAAATGAAGATAGACTCCTGTCAGCCTCCTCCAAAACTGATGAGAACTTTGGTTTAGTTTCTACATATTTGGGATTCTCCCCCCTGGATATACTATTGTTATTGATTTCCAACTTAATTCCACTGTGATCAGAGAATGTACTCTGTATGATTTCAGTACTTTCTTTTTTTGAATTTTTGAATTTTATTTTATTTATTTTGTATACAGCAGGTTCTTATTAGTCATCCATTTTATACACATCAGTGTATACATGTCAATCCCAATCTCCCAATTCATCACACCACCACCCCCATCCCCCGCCGCTTTCCCCCCTTGGTGTCCATACATTTGTTCTCTACATCTGTGTCTCAATTTCTGCCCTGCAAACCGGTTCATCTGTACCATTTTTCTAGGTTCCGCATGTATGAGTTAATATACGATATTTGTTTTTCTCTTTCTGACTTACTTCACTCTGTATGACAGTCTCTAGATCCATCCACGTCTCAACAAATGACCCAATTTCATTCCTTTTTATGGCTGAGTAATATTCCACTGTATATATGTACCACATCTTCTTTATCCATTCATCTGTCGATGGGCATTTAGGCTGATTCCATAACCTGGCTATTGTAAATAGTGCTGCAATGAACATTGGGGTGCATGTGTCTTTTTGAATTATGGTTTTCTCTGGGTATATGCGCAGTAGTGGGATTGCTGGGTCATATGGTAATTCTATTTTTAGTTTTTTAAGGAACCTCCATACTGTTCTCCATAGTGGCTGTATCAATTTACATTCCCACCAACAGTGCAAGAGGGTTCCCTTTTCTCCACACCCTCTCCAGCATTTGTTGTTTGTAGATTTTCTGATGACACCCATTCTAACTGGTGTGAGGTGATACCTCATTGTAGTTTTGATTTGCATTTCTCTAATAATTAGTGATGTTGAGCAGCTTTTCATGTGCTTCTTGGCCATCTGTATGTCTTCTTTGGAGAACTGTATATTTAGGTCTTCTGCCCACTTTTGGATTGGGTTGTTTGTTTCTTTAATATTGAGCTGTTTACATATTTTGGATATTAATCCTTTGTCCGTTGATTCGTTTGCAAATATTTTCTCCCATTCTGAGGGATGTCTTTTGGTCTTGTTTATGGTTTCCTTTGCTGTGCAAAAGCTATGAATTTCATTAGGTCCCATTTGTTTATTTTTGTTTTTATTTCCATTACTCTAAGAGGTGGATCAAAAAAGATCTTGCTGTGATTTATGTCAAAGAGTGTTCTTCCTATGTTTTCCTCTAAGAGTTTTATAGTGTCCGGTCTTACATTTAAGTCTTAAATCCATTTTGAGTTTATTTTTGTGTATGGTGTTAGGGAGTGTTCTAATTTCATTCTTTTACGTGTAGCTGTCCAGTTTTCCCAGCATCACTTATTGAAGAGACTGTCTTTTCTCCATTGTATATCCTTGTCTCCTTTGTCATAGATTAGTTGACCATAGGTGCATGGGTTTCTCTCTGGGCTTTTTATCTTGTTCCATTGATCTATGTTTCTGTTTTTGTGCCAGTACCATATTGTCTTGATTACTGTAGCTTTGTAGTATAGTCTGAAGTCAGGGAGTCTGATTCCTCCCGCTCCGTTTTTTTCCCTCAAGACTGCTTTGGCTATTCGGGGTCTTTTGTGTCTCCATACAAATTTTAATTTGAGTCCTCTCCCTCTTTTTCTTCATGAGTCTGGCTAATGGCTTATCAATTTTGTTTATCTTCTCAAAGAACCAGCTTTTAGTTTTACTGATCTTTGCTATTGTTTTCTTTGTTTCTATTTCATTTAGTTCTGCTCTGATCTTTATGATTTCTTTCCTTCTGCTAACTTTGTGCTTTGTTTGTTCTTCTTTCTCTAGTTCCTTTAGGTGTAAGGTTAGATTGTTTATTTGAGATTTTTCTTGTTTCTTGAGGTAAGCTTGTATTGCTATAAACTTCCCTCTTAGAACTGTTTTTGCTGCATCCCATAGGTTTTGGATCATTGTGTTTTCATTGTTATTTGTCTCTAGGTATGTTTTGATTTCCTCTTTGATTTCTTCAGTGATCTCTTGGTTGTTTAGTAATTTATTGTTTAGCCTCCATGTGTTTGTGCTTTTAACGTTTTTTTCCCTGTAATTCATTTCTAATCTCATAGTGTTGTGGTCAGAAAAGATGCTTGATATGATTTCAATTTTCTTAAATTTACTGAGGCTTGATTTGTGACCCAAGATGTGATCTATCCTGGAGAATGTTCCATGTGCACTTGAGAAGAAAGTGTAGTCTGATGTTTTTGGATGGAATGTCCTATAAATATCAATTAAATCTATCTGGTCTATTATGCCATTTAAAGCTTCTGTTTCCTTATTAATTTTCATTTTGGATGATCTGTCCATTGGTGTAAGTGAGGTGTTAAAGTCTCCCACTATTATTGTGTTACTGTCGATTTCCTCTTTTATAGCTGTTAGCAGTTGCCTTTTGTATTCAGGTTCTCCTATGTTGGGTGCATATATATTCATAATTGTTATATCTTCTTCTTGGATTGATCCCTTGATCATTATGTAGTGTCCTTCCTTGTCTCTTGTAACATTCTTTATTTTTAAGTCTATTTTATCTGATATGAGTATTGCTACTCCAGCTTTCTTTTCATTTCCATTTGCATGGAATATCTTTTTCCATCCCCTCACTTTCAGTCTGTATGTGTCCCTAGGTCTAAAGTGGGTCTCTTGTAGACAGCATTTATATGCATCTTGTTTTTGTATCCATCAGCAAGCCTTTGTCTTTTGGTTGGAGCATTTAATCCATTCACGTTTAAGGTAATTATCGATATGCACGTTCCTATTACCATTTTCTTAATTGTTTTGGGTTTGTTTTTGTAGGTCCTTTTCTTTTCTTGTGTTTCCCACTTAGAGAAGTTCCTTTAGCTTTGTTGTACAGCTGGTTTGGTGGTGCTGAATTCTCTTAGCTTTTGCTTGTCTGTAAAGCTTTTGATTTCTCCATCGAATCTGAATGAGATCCTTGCTGAGCAGAGTAATCTTGGTTGTAGGTTCTTCCCTTTCGTCACTTTAAGTATATCATGTCACTCCCTTCTGGCTTGTAGAGTTTGTGTTGAGAAATCAGCTGTTAACCTTATGGGAGTTCCCTTGTATGTTATTTGTCGTTTTTCCCTTGCTGCTTTCAATAATTTTTCTTTGTCTTTAATTTTTGCCACTTTGATTACTATGCATCTCCTCATGTTTCTGCTTGGGTTTATCCTGTATGGGACTCTCTGTGCTTTCTGGACTTGGGTGGCTATTTACTTTCCCATGTTAGGGAAGCTTTTGACTATAATCTCTTCAAATATTTTCTCAGGTCCTTTCTCTCTCTCTTCTCCTTCTGGGACCCCTACAATGCGAATGTTGTTGTGTTTAATGTTGTCCCAGAGGTCTCTTAGGCTGTCTTCATTTCTTTTCATTCTTTTTTCTTTATTCTGTTCAGCAGCTGTGAATTCCACCATTCTGTCTTCCAGGTCACTCATCCGTTCTTCTGCCTCAGTTATTCTGCTATTGATTCCTTCCAGTGTAGTTTTCATTTCAGTTCTTGTATTGTTCATCTCTGTTTGTTTGTTCTTTAATTCTTCTGGGTCTTTGTTAAATATTTCTTGCATCTTCTCGATCTTTGCCTCCATTCTTTTTCCGAGGTCCTGGATCATCTTCACTATCATTATTCTGAATTCTTTTTCTGGAAGGTTGCCTATCTCCACTTCATTTAGTTGTTTTTCTGGGGTTTTATCTTGTTCCTTCATCGGCTACATAGCCCTCTGCCTTTCCATCTTGTCTATCTTTCCGTGAATATGGTTTTTGTTCCACAGGCTGCAGGATTGTAGTCTGACTTCCGGACTTTTAAATGTATTGAGACTTGTTTTATGGCCTGCATGTGGTTGGCCTTGGTGTACAGATATGCTGTGGTAAATGGCAAAAGCCCAGCAAAAGGTGAAGTCTCCTTTTCCATTCTGAGTCAGGGTTGGCCATGGGACATCAGCAAATGTGAGAGAAGCATTTGCCACTTGGGGCTTGACCTCTTGTTGTGCCTGAAGAGATCACCATGTGAACAAGCCTGAAGTAGCCCCATCCCAACAACCTGCCAACCACCAGATATTTGAGTGCGGCCATCCTAGATCCTCAAGCCACTGGCTGACCTGTCGCTGACCCCAGGCACAGGAGCAATCCCAGCAGAGACCAGCCAGTCTGCATCAGACCAGAAGAACAGACTGACCAATCCACAGAATAGTGAGAAATTAAAAATAGCAGTTATTCTAAGCCACTTAGTTTTGAAGTGTTTGTTATGCAGCAGAAACTGGCACGTGTGTATATATGCATGTTATGTAACACACAGTACACACATACATATATACATACATACAAGCACACACGCTCCAATTATCCCTTTTCTCTCCTTTTTTCTACTTTATAAAGGCGCTGGTATAGATTGTGGTCATTAAGTCAATATTTAGGCTTCAGATTATATGCTATCAAGGCAGAACTGTCACTGAACTAGAAAAGGAATAATATCACTTAGAGAGGCAGTGACTGATGAAATTTGCTTTCCCTTTGGGGAAACAGGTTAAGGACATTGCAATTTTTGCAGAGGATAGTTGCATTAGGTTAGAAAAGAGCAAGTTGTTCTTGCTGTGGTTGTTTAGACAGGTAGGAAGAAGGGTATGTATGGATATTGAGTAGCGGATGGAAGGCATGTGGCAGATCATGAGGACTGAAAGCTCAATAGGCCTTCTTGTCCCCTCCTACATTGCAGAGGCTGGAAAGCAAAAAAATGACATTTCCCACACAGGGGACTATATTCAATATCCTGTGATAAACCACAATGGAAAAGAATATAAAAAAGAATGTGTATGTGTGTGTGTGTGTGTGCATGTATATATATAACTGAATCACTTTGCTGTACAGCAGAAGTTAACACAACATTGTAAATCAACTATACTTCAATAAAAAAATGTTTTAAATAAAAAATAAACTACATTTCCCAGACTCATTTTACAACTAATGTTTCTAGATATGATTTAGGTTCTGCTAATGAGATGCACTAAAGCAAAACAGGGATTGGGATCTAAGGGAATGGGGAGAGAGGTGGGCACCCATGTTCCTGGTGTGGATGTGGCCGAGGTGGGAGGCATCCAGCCAGGAGCTGCGACAGCCGTCTCTGATTCTGCAGTTCCCCACCTGGGGCAGAGGCAGCCGGGCTCTGGCAGCCTAGCTGTGCAGCACAGCTCTGAGAGCCACAGCAGCCTCGAGCCTCTTTCTTTACCTCTCCCAACAATTTCATAAGCCATTAAATATCCTGCTACATGTCGCTCTCTCTACAACTGAACCCTGACTAGACAAGGACCAATTCTCCACTGGCACGAGAATCCAACCCCTCACAGTCTTAGATGCCATTCTGGGTAAAAGAAAAGGGGACCAGACAAATGTAAGAGGCGAAGAACTACCTAAAAAGGGATTGTTAAAAATTTTGAGTAAGACTGAATTTACCAGATTGGACTAAAAATTGAAGGGTTTTTCCCTCCTGCTAGCCAGAAAGTGGATGACTGGTGAGGAAAACCAGAGCACTATTAGAGAAACCAAGACTGCATTTTCTCTGTTCATATGACTGTCTTTCCATTATACCCATCATATATGTATTATCTCATTTAGTTCTTCCAATAACCCTCTGAGTTGAGGGCTATTATTGCTCCCCCTTCAAAGATGAAGTAACAAACTCAAAGAGATAGTTCCCAAGGTCACGCAGCCTATAAGCAGTAGGGCCAGGAATATAACCTAGACAGCATATCCCTGGAGCCTCGCTCTTCACTGCTATGCTCTTCTGGCCCCAGTTTCCCCTCCCTACCCGCTTGGCCTCCACTCAGGTCCCCAGTGCCCTCTGCTTCCCTCTCCTTTCAAAATGTACTTAGGCATTCACACTCAGAGAGGAACAGCTGTTGAGCTGTTAACTTTGACAGGCAGGGGCGTTATCACTTTAACAGCATCAAGATCCTCTGAGCTTGAAGGATAAAACTTCAGAGTAAAGTAAGCAGAGTGAGATGTGTGTGGTCTTCTTGAGTTCTGGAAAACCACCCCACAGTCACCTAGTCTCTCCAAGTACTCATACTGTCTCCCAGCTAACCTCCCCACGCCTGTACACCTCCTCCCAATCTCCCCCATAGGGAGAAAAATCTACCAAAGGCAACCCAGTTGCACTTACTGATACCCACCCACCCCTAGCCAGGATGTATCCAAGAGGCAGCAACTTGGGGCCTCAGCAGCAGCAGGCCTGACAGTGGGCGTATGTGGTGTACATGTCAAGGATAATGTCCTTGATCCTACATCAGCCTCCAGGAAGCAGCTTCCTGGGGAAGCCTAGAGGAAAACAGCAGTCAAATTGCATCTTCGTCAGCCCTGACTTAAATTTATTGAAATCCATAACTCTCCCCATGTCTTCAAGGGAATGTGTTTAGGTGTGGGAGCATCTGAGAGGACACTGAAATATTGATGAAGATAAGCCTATAATTTTTGATAAATAACATGCCTTCCGATACTAGATTTTAGTACTTTGATTTTGTCAAAGTATGAGCAAAAATTTGCACCCAAGAAAAAGGATTAACAATGAGGAAATTCTGTTCATGCCATTCCTTTTTTCCTGTAACTTGGAGAAAACTGCTCTCCCTGAACATTAGCCATGGCATGGCATCTTTAAGAAGTTGGAAAGGGAACTGCTTACTTCAGTTTGACAAACATTTTTTAGCACCTTATTTATGCCCTGTACTGGGTGCTAAGGACACATTCAGACCTGGTCCCTGCTTTCAAACCAATTAATTTTTCAGGAGAAACAAATCTGTGAATGAGTGAGTGCAAAATAGCATGGAATCATAGCAAAGAACATGGCCTTCAGACTCAGATAGATGTGACGTCACAATCCTGTGCAAATTTCCACTAGTTATGGAGACCCTGTGCAAGTGGTTTAACCTCTTTGAGTTTCAGTTCACTCAACTGAAAAGGGGGGAAAATGATGCCCGCCTCTCATGGTTGTCATGAAGGTCACCCACGAAAGCAAAACTCTGTGCCACTTCCACCCTTAAAGCCTCCTACGGCGGACGCACTGGTGCATAACCCAGCTCCCTGGAGGCACGCATTCCCCTAGCCTCCTACAGTGTCGTGTGCTAATGGCTCACAGCCGAGCCCCTCACCAGAAATCGCTGTCTGCCCAGGGGAGCTGCCTCACCCAAGGTTATATGACCTGCAGGGGTGGGAGGTGAGAGTATGCATATAAAATGACCTTTTTGGGGGTTTCCCTGGTGGCGCAGTGGTTGAGAATCTGCTTGCCAATGCAGGGGACACGGGTTCGAGCCCTGGTCTGGGAAGATCCCACATGCCACGGAGCAACTGGGCCCGTGAGCCACAACTACTGACCCTGCGCGTCTGGAGCCTGTGCTCCGCAACAAGACAGGCCGCGACAGTGAGAGGCCCGCGCACCGCGATGAAGAGTGGCCCCTGCTTGCCACAACTAGAGAAAGCCCTCGCACAGAAACGAAGACCCAACACAGACAAAAATAAATTAATAAATAAATAAATAATTTTAAAAATGAATATCTGCTTATAAAAAAAAATCACTCATCTATAGTTTCTTATTTAAAAAATGACCTTTTTCAATGAGTTATAATTCACACTCCATAAAAACTTGACCTTTTAAAGTTTAGTTCAGTAGCATTTAATATATTCACAAAATTGTATAACCATCATCACTATCTAATTCCAGAACATTCCATCTCCTCAAAAATATTCCAGATAACTTCATGCCCATTAGCAGTCACTCCCTGTTCCCCTCTCCCCCTGCCTTGTGCAACCACCAATCTAGTTTTTGTCTCTATGGAATTGCCTATTCTGGACATTTCATACAAATGAAACCATACAACATATGGTCTTTTATTCTGGTTTCTTTCACTTAGCATAATGTTTTCAAGGTTCACGCATGTTGTAGCATGTATCACTGCTTCATTCCTTTTTATGTTTATCCATTCATCAGCTAATGGACATTTAGCTTTCCACTTTTTGACTATTAGGAATAAAGCTGCTATGAACATTCGTGTACAAGTTTTTGTGTAGACATATGTTTTCAGTTCTCTTGGATGTATACCAGGTAGTGGAATTGCTGGGTCATATGTTTAACTTTTTGAGGAACTGCCAGACTATTTTGCAAAGAGGCTACACAATTTTACATTCCCACCAGCAATGTATGAGTATTCCAATTTCTCCACATCCTGGCCAATACTTGTTATTGTCTTTTTTATAATAGTCACGCTAGTGGGTGTGAAGTGGTGTCTCACTGTGGTTTTGATTTGCATCTTCCTGATGGCTAATGATGTTGAGCATCCTTTCATGTGCTTATTGGCCATTTGAATATCTTTTTGAAGAATTGTCTATTCAAATTCTTTGCCCATTTTTTAATTGGGTTATCTTTCCATTGTTGAGTTGTAAGAATTCTTTATATATTCTGGATGCTAAATCCTTATCAGATATATAATTTGCAAATATGTTCTCCCATTCTGTGGGTTGTCTCTTCACTTTCTTGATGGTATCATTTGAAGGATAAAAGTTTTAAATTTTGATGAAGTCCAATTTGCCTTCTTTTTTTTTTGTCAGTGACTGATTTTTGCAAAGATTCAAAAAGTAGTCCCCTTGTGTCAACTCAGGACAGTACTGAAAGGCCATCCCAGCTCCAGAGATCCCCAGGTGATGGACTGAGGCCTCTGCTGCAACTGCATTATAGTCCAACTCTCCCTCTGCCTCTTCCTGCTTCCCTCTCTCCTTCACGGGGGTTATAGCTAAGAGCACTTGCCAAAAACATTCTGCATGAATATCTCAGCATCTAGGAGTATGTTTTGGGGATAATACTTCCAGTGTTTTCCCACTGACCTCAAGAAAGAGAATTACCTCCTCCCCATGGTTTCAAGTCCTTTGTGACACGGCTCCAACCCACCTCTCCAGCCCCATTCTTGCGTAAGTTCCCCTTATGCGCTGTGATCCAGCCATACTGAACTACTTATGCTCTCTCAGAAAGGCCATCTCCGTAGCCTCTGGACCTCTACACTTGCTATTCCTTCTTCCTCCCTCCCCCACACCTCCATCTATCCCTTCACCTGGCTATCATCCATCATCCATTCAAAGTAGAACCCTAGCTGCCCATCACTTCCACCAGGACGATTTCCCTGACCCTTCTGTGGACATCCACAGGCCCCTTTACTCACCCCACCCTTATGCGTACCACACTGATTCTTATGCCTTCTTTATTACTTTGTCTGCATGACCAACATGAACCCCACAAGGGCAGGGACCCTCTCATTTACCCCCTGGTGTAGAGCCTGACATCCAAGAAGAGCTCAGTAGACATGCATTGAATGAATAAATGCATATTGAATACAAACAAAGTGCAGAAGCAGCCCAGAGGATGCAGTGACCAACTAGGGACTGTCTCCTGAAGGGACAGCGAAGCTCCTGCACAGGGTTCAGAGGGCACAGGAGCCCCCAGGCCAACAGTGGGAGGGCTCCAGGGAAGCCACTCCGGAGTCTGCAGCCCACTGGGCATCCCTGTATCGCGGAGTCAGCACCACAGCAGACCGCAGTTCTCTTGCTCATCCCACCGTCTCTACCTGGGCCTCCTGAATCCCCCCAGGGCAAGCCCTCCTGCATTCACAGGATCCTGGTGCCTAGCATTTTCACAAAAGTCCACACAAAAAAATTCTACTAGAAGCTGCTAGAAATCAAACCACCCTTTCTGAGACATGCATAAAACCTCCTCTGGCTGCCTGGAGAGGGTTTTATGGGTTGCCTTATCAGGGCACTGCAGAAGTCACAGGCACCAGGACAGACCATTCTTTAGTTAATCATTCAATAAGAGGCTGGGGTACATTAAAATGACGGATCTGTGCCTGAAAAATACATTTGGAATGCCCTCTGTAGCCTCAGCCTTTCCCCCCCAGATCCCCTCCTCCCAGGTCCAGGCTGCAGCTTGAAGGTGAAGATGAGGCCCAGAACCAGAGGAAGGCCCTCAAGGGGACCATTAACTCCCAAGAGTGCAGGCTCCCTCCAGACTGGGGTGCAATGCCTGCCTGTCCTTGTCCTCAGAGGGCCTGGGGCTGGGCCTGGTTTTATTACCAGGGTCCCCATGCTAGCAATTGGTGGGCATGGGTTTAAACCCACACTGTCCAGCTCAGAGCCTTAGCTCTTAACCACCATGCTACATTGTCAAACTCTACTTTGCGACTAGATCATCCAGTTCTTCCATGGCTCTCTCCATGCTGCCACACACCCTCCTCACAGGTTCAGGGAAGGCCCAGGCCTCTCCAGCTCAGATAGGACCCCTCCCACTCCATGGCCAGGGCTGAAGCAGCAGCCTCACTTGGCAAGGACAGCCCTAGGACAGCCCCTTGGCAGCCAGACCGTGCACATCATTTTCTTGACCTCCTTTAACTTAGCACAGCTCAGATACCACTCGATGGGCCACCATTAAATGTGAGGATGTCCTGGAGTACAGGATGACAAGGGAGGTGGGGAAATGCCTCCAAAAAGCCAACACCAAATCTCACCCACCTCCATCTCCCGGTTTGCGGCTCAGAAAGACTTATGGTGCCGCACCCATGGGTCATTCTTGAGATAAAGGTCATAGATCTTGCAGCTGACAGGCCTCCTCAATCAGAGCTTCAGGAAAGCATGCACGGCTGTTAAATGAGCTGTCCCTAAAGCCTCAGCGACAGGCTCCTAAAGGTCTCCATTGTTTAGAATGTCTCATTCATCCTGCAAGAGGGACATCCGCCCTTGATGCCAACACAGCAAGGAAGATGGCTGAGTGAGGCTGGAGAGGAAGACTTCCCCACCCAGCCCTGTCCCAGAGCCCCAACTCTGTACCTCCTCAGCAGATGCCAAGCACACAGGGAGCACCATTATCCCTCACTGACAAGGGGCCCTGCATATGGTCAGTATCCAGCCAAACTAACTGCAGGGACAGATGCTAGACTATGGACCAAAATGATGTGGACTTTGGATCCAAGAAGGCTGACCGCTGGAGAGGGAGCCACATGGCACTTGGAGTCAGGAGGCTAATAGGAGCCTTGACTGTGGCCAACGTTGCTAATTACCCATTCTCCCCTTCTTTTTCCCAGGCAGAACTCTGAGTTTGTTTGGAGCAGCAATGTGCTCAGTTAAAAGCATTCACCTCCTCTGACTCTCTTGCAGCTGGTGGCACCGCAAGGAATTCTGTTAGGAGTTTCTGGAAAGGTTTTACTTTCCTATTACAGGTACTGCTCCTTCTGCCTCCCCCTCCCTTCTTTTTCATGCCTTTTGCAGATGTGAAAACAGCTGTGAAGCCTCTATCTTGCAACATGCTAAGGATGGAAGAGCAGAAAGACAGAAGGACCTAGGATCCCAATGACACCATGGAACTGCTTGTGCCAGTTTTGGAATGCCTACCTTTAGACTTGTGGTTATCTGGGTTAAAAAACCCACTCTTTGTTTAAAGCCACTATTGTCATTTTGCTGTCACACAGAGCCAAACACAATCTTGGTGATAAAGTCCAAGCTCTTACTGACTGGGAATTTGAGTGAGTTGCTTCACCTGTTTCTAGCCTCAGTTTCCCCTTCTGTATAAAGGGAACAATGAGAGTAATAACTGCTACCACTAATAAACCACCCACTATGTGCAGGCACCATGCAGTGTTTCAAATGTCCCACCCACTGCACTGAGAAAGTGACCATCGTATATAAGAAGTAGAGACACGCTGCACAAAATAATACCTGCCTTGGCTATCTCATTGAGCTTTTCTGAGAATCAAATGAGACCATGTTTGAAATTCCTTAGCAATAAAGAGCTATACAAGTGCCTACTAAATCCCACATTCTTTGCAGTCGATGGAATCAAATCCAGGGAGATGCTGTACTCCTGGAGCAGGAAGTAAGCTCATGAGACAAGCCCCCGTCACCACCCAGAGGAAAGGAGAAAACAACAGGGATTGAAACACAGTTGTGTCAAATAGAAAGAAGCCACATGGCTGCCGGGTGAAAGCAGGCCCCAACTGCATTGCTTCCCTTAGGGACCTCCTTCAGAAATTAAGCCCTGGGTGAATCCCCAGCCCAGACAAGACCCTGGGCAGAGAGCTTGCCTCCTTTCTCATGTCTGTCTTCCCTCTGCTCATATGCCTGGTGTGGTGACCACATGCAGTCAGGATGTCCTCTGTGTTGTCACTGCAGAGATTAGGTTTCTCATTCCAGAGGTTGTTCTGCCGGGTCCAGCCTCCCCGGGGCCTTGAGTGGCTGCCTTCTACGTTTTAGGGTCTTCTCATGCAGTCTTCTGCATAAGCTCACAAAATTGAGGGCACTGTTGCTGAGAGGCAAAGAGACCGGCTCAAAACCACAAGACCGCCTGACTGAGGTCATATTTGAACCCGCATCTCCGGACTCAGAAGCTTCTGATCTGAAGCTCTAGGCTGACCTGTCTCCTGCCACTTAAAGAAATGACACTGGTTCTGTCTGGCTTGCTCTATGTCTCTGCCTATGTATTTCTATATGAGTGGCACCTTGTCTGCTACGGGTGCATCTGTGTGTGTGTGTGTGTGTGTGTGTGTGTGTGTGTGTGTGTGTGTGTGTCTTGCTCATTGTGTTTCTGTCTCCCTCTGATTCTGTCTCTGTGTGTCTCAGTCTCTCTCTCTTGGTCTCTGTCTCTCTTGCTTTGTGTGCATCTCACACCCTTTCCCCAGGTCTCTGTGAGCTTGTCCCTCTCTCTCTGGGTGCGTGTGTCTCTCTGTCCTCCCCACACCCACCCCCCGCTAGCACATCATACAGTACCTGCTGTTTACCAACTGTGTCTCTCATGGAACTCCAACCTCCAGGTCCGCAGGGACCATCTGCTTTGTTGGCAGTTGCATTTCAAGTACCCATCACAATGTGCAGCGTAGATGCTGAATGTATTTCTGTTGAATGAATAACTGTTTGTTGAACATACTGTGAAGGGAGAATAAAAGATCCCCAACACTGGAAAGATGGGGGGAGGGTCTCTCTCAGAGGCAGCTGGGAACTGAGAATGGGAAGGGAAGGAAAACAAAGTGAAGGAAAGAGGTCTAAAGCCAACTTTTCCAGTCCTTACAAAACTCACAGTTAGAGGACTCGTCAAACCATCTTGGTCATGCGTGTTTACTGGCAGGGCCCAGTGGCCTAAGAGCTTAAAAACATGCGGGGCATAGTCGTCCAAAACTACTTCCACGGAAGATGCAGGTTCGGAACCTAGCTCCCCACTGTCACTTGGCCTCCTGAGCCTCATCTCCTCCCCGGTCAGGTGGGAGCAAGAACAAGACCCTGCAAGTAGAGTAAATGCTCCTACGGATACAAGAGCCCTCTGTTTACAGATGAGGAACGGAGCTCCAGAGAGGGGGAGGGGTTCCCTGCAGGCCACACAGCCGTGAACAAGGCCTCCTCCCACCTGAGGCCGGGGGAGGACTCAGACACCTGAGGAGGAGTTGGGCCCTCCATCCACCTGGGAGTTTGGAGCAGCCCTTGAAGCTGGAGTGACCACAGGAGAGTCTCAGAAAGACCAGGCCCACCGCAACAGGACCACCTCTCCTCTGTCCACCCCAGAAAGGGTGGTGGCTCTCAAGCTTGCGGTCACTCCCTTTCCTCAGCCCCAGCACAACCTCAGGTGCAGGCAGGCAGACACGGGCCCTGGAGCCTCCGCTGGCCTCCTGGGGCACCTGGCTCTGCCACAGGTGCTCTGGCCTGTCTGCAGCTCCAAGCCCCAGTCCCCACTTCTGCAAACACAGGGGCTGGAGTGGACGATGTCGAGAGTCCCAGCCAGGTGCCCCACCCCCTGGGCCCTGATATAGAGCATTACAGGGAAAGCCGCCTGGGCAGAAAGGAATGGCCAGTGGGGGACGCAGACTGCTCACAGAAAATCTCATGAGGCCGGCAGAAACAACAGATTTCATATTAAAATAGACTAGCTAGGTAGGGTGGAAGGACCCTATTTGTAAACTGTAGAAGAATAAGTTGGTTGAAAAACCACCAAATATGATTTCACTCTGGAACTTCTGGGTAAGGTAAGGGGAAACCAGGCCAAAGGGTCAAGGGGAGGGAAAGGTGTGTGTGCTTGGACAAGCACTCATTTGCTCATCTGTCCCTCCCCAGGGCCCTCTCAGCGGGGGTGACAAGGGCCCAAGTGGGTGGGCCCACGGCAGAGGGGCGGCGGAGCAGGTCTCCAGCCTGGCGCTGGGCTCTGCCTCACTGCCTGCCCTGGACGGCCAGACACTGGCACCCTCCTCACTCTAGGATGTGCCCACGAGGTACAGCCCCTCCGGGATTGGGAGTGCCACAGTTCAACAATCAGCCTCAGCGCGAGGGTGGGGACTGCATCGCTTCTCAAGGTTATGTATGACGTTGAGCCACTTTATTAGGCCCTGCAATCCTGTGAATTGGGCCCCATCTGCCTCTATGAGGTGTTGTGGGCATTAAAGCACAGGGCCTGGCGCATGGTAAATGCACAATAAACGCTAGCCACTGTGATGATGGAAACAAGTGCATCCTAAGCCCTCTTCTCAGGCTGATTCTCAAACTCAATCGTGAGCCAAAAGAGCTAGTAGTTTCCATCTGGGTCTGCTCCACTGCTCACTTATAACACACCCTCAGACAAACGGATTCACCTCTCTGGGCCTCCTCTGTCCCAGTACGGATGCAATGAATAGTGGTTACTGCTACTATCACCAAAGTAACAAACGTGATTATTTGCCAATAGTGTAAGATTGGGACGTTGTGGTCCAACTGGCCTGAAAACTTGGGCTTCAGTATTTTTCTTGAGCCAAGTTTGCACTTCCCAGCGACCCTTAGGGCCTCCCTCTCCTTGGTGCTTCTCAGCACACCCTGCTCCTGTCATCACCGCCTCACTGCTGGAGTGAGAAGACTAAGGACACAGACTCTGGAGTGCAACCAATATCCTGCAGCACTGCTACCACAGGCAAGTCGCTTAACCCCTGTGCATCTCACATCTTCATCTGTAAAACAAAGATAATAATAGTAACTCAGAAGACCATGATAAGGATTAAATGTATTGATATAAGTAAAGCACTCAGAAGAGTGCTGGCACATAGTAAACACTCAATAAATGTTAGCTATTATTATTATTTCATACATGTTGAAATTTTATAAGTCAACATATTTAATAGTTGTATATATTTAATAAATGTAATTAATATTTGCATTTTTAATGGTTCAAACATAACAAAATATCTATAAAAATCTCTAGGTATTGTAACAAACTTTCAAAAATCAATGTTTATTAACAGCCAAATCTCTACCTCCTCCTCCTGTGCTGGGACCATCTCACCCACCTCACGGTGATCACCAGGCAGTTGTCCACGCAACCGAACACCCACTGGAGAGACTGGCCTCTCTGGGCCTCACTGAAGATCTTTGTGAGTCTGGCACTGTGCCAGATAATAGAGACCAAAGGAGCCCAGACTCTGTCCAGCAGATCTCGAAGGGAAAATCTTTTGAATCTGAAGACATGCAGGAGTAAGTCTGCCCTTTTCATGTCTGGGACAGAGTAAAGAGACTGGACTATAGAAATGAAATACTGAGAAAGGTTCTCACAGTTCAGCTTTTATTAAAGTTAAAGGAACATAAAGTATGGGAATCTAGAACACAATTCCTGTTAAAAGAATACATGTGAGGAACTGTTTCTTCAGCTAGCACTGTAACTGATGGAGCACGTGGCAAGTCTTCTTTTACAAACTCTGTGGTCCCTACCGTCCAAGCAGAGACCACCAGATCAAGGACCCGACCTACGCAGTGTGGTGTACAGGGTGTCAGGGATCAAATCTGCCTGCCTATGGACAACCACATGGACATGGCACCCACACAGACATACAAATTCAGTGTCTTGAATTTTCTTTCAAAGAAAGTATTTTACACATCACATACGAATTAAACAAGAAGTCCAACAAGGGTCCTTATTGCCACTAAAAAGGGGGGAAAATAATTTGAAATCTCATAACCAAAGGCAAGAACACCGCACTAGGGCACTTTGTTGCTCCAAACGCCACTGTCCCATGTGTTACTGCCTTGGCAGATGCTGTATCTACAAGTCACTGAGCCCCACGATGGAGGCTGCACAGGGGCTCTGAGGTTGTGATTATCCACTACAGAAGAGGCCTCAGGCACTCCCAAATGTCAGAAGTGCTGCCGGCTCTCCTGCTTGGTCAGTAGATACACAGCACAGCTGAACATGAGGGGCTTAGGACTCTAAATAGTGCAAACACTTAAAAAAAAAAAAAAAAAAACACATTCCAACCTCCTCGCTTCTCCAGGCAAACAGAGAACCTCCAGCTAACTGGATTATGAATTTGCTCAACTTCCCAATTTGATCTCTCAAGGTGCAAATGGGGAGCGTGGAGGCAATTCAAATGGCACCTGCCCCAACAATAATAAAAATAAAGATTTTTTTTAAATGAGACTAATTGGCAGATAAATACACAAAACAGAGCCTGGAGTGTAGACACAGCTCAAGAAACAAGTAAGTTGAAAGTGTAGTATGAACATCTGCAAAGCACATGCTGATCACATTCTTAGTGGGGATCACGAGGAGTGACCCCTCTTTTAAAGTTCATCAACAAGATGCTTCCAAAAGGGACATCATCCAGCAGCAAAAGCCTTAAGCCTGAAGCTCCGAAGAACAAGGAGACAGAAAAGAATGAAGACTAGTCAGCTCGACCTAGGAAAACTCCCGGGACTATGTGCTGAAGGGCAGGCCTTTCCCTGGGCTTCTCCATGCCACAGCATGCCAGGCTCCGTGCCAGCCTGTGAGAGATGCCAGGAGATGGGCCAACCAGACTCCCTCCTGCCTCACCCTGCCAAAAACAGACTCCAAAAAAAAGCAGATAGGCAACATAGATGTGTAAGTGCTGAGTCAGGCTTAATGTGAGTCCCTAAACAATTCAAGAAACACCAGTGATTGTGTTTTTTCAGCAATCTCCCTTGAATGTGGTGTAAGAAAGAAGCTTCCAAGTCAACCTGGAGCTACTGAAGTTTGGGGAGGGTGAGAAACAAGGGGAAGATAGCTACAGGCATGAACGATGTTCGAGAGTGAATGATGCACAGAACATAACATTTCATTATCATGGACAATAAAAAGCAATTCAAATATCGTGAAAAATTATTTTATAAAAATATCTACATTAAAATTTTAGCCTGAAAGCTGTAGCTTCAGTTTTATAAAAAGGCAATCTTTGAAAGGATCTGGCTCAGGAATATACAAACATTATACAACAGATATCAAAGTAAGACAGCTCAAAAAGCATCTTAGGGGATATTGCAACTGGTCTGTCATGAAATAGAATTAAGTATTCTTATTGCATAGCAGAAAATGAGGTCACTTTCATTTGCATAATACTGCAACTTATTAGACGGAGAGATGCCATTGGGTACTTATGAGAAAGAACTTTGGAATTCAGAGTCTGACTTCTCTGGTGTCCAAATCAGAATCCAAGTGGTGTCTAAGCTGCTTCTAACCTTGGGCTGCAATTCCATTTCATCGCTGTGATCAGACTTCAGATATCCCACTGGCAAGCTGCATTCACAAGCAGGTGTGGCCACCAGAAGAGGGGATGCAGGGGGGTTCACCTACCACATGACTAGCACAGACTTGAAAATAAGTCTGTTGTGCCCACTGTGGAGAGAGAATTGTACCTGGTGATAAAGGGACAGCAGGTTTTGGATGGCATCTGTGGGCAGCTAGAGCAGATTGACTATTTGGTGATGACGTACCAGTGTTCTAGTCCCCGTGAGAAAGGACACATGAGGATAAAACGAACATGCCCTCAGCAGCACTACCAGCAGGGGCAGTGCTTCCTGGGAAGGGAGACGTGAGGTGGGGTCAATAGCAAAAATCCAAAAGCAGGAAACACAGCTGGCTAGCTCTCAGGGAGGGGATCCTTTCTGGGAAGATGACACACAAACAATAGCCTCCCCCCACATAAGCATGATAAGCCTGGAAGTTCAGCTTCCAGGTGTTGGGGGGGAACTTCACCTTTCGTCTGAAATCAGAAGCTGTGTGATGGCACACATTGGACCCCAACCTCCTCCCCACACACACACACACACACACACACACCCTGAAACAAAGTCCCAAATCTTCCTCGGAGAGGGAGGAAGAACATTTGGAACAGAAAGCGCATTCCATCAGCTTCCGATCCAGAGGCAGGCAGAGCTTTGAGACCACAGTCACCTCCGTGCCAGGTAAGAGCAGAACAAACCAGCTAACAGCATGTCTTGATCCCTTTGGAGCTGTTCTTCCAGGTCCACCAAAGCTGGATATTTCAGCCTCTGCCCAAGGTTACTAAAAATTCTGGGTACCTTGGTATTCTCCAAATGTCTCACTGAAATAACATCTGCTCAACATCAGAAGATGTTTCCCCTTCAGGGGAGTTGAGTGGTTCACGCACAATAAATATACAGTAAATACACAAAGTGTCCAACTCGCTGAGGAAAGTCCTGGGTTTATAACTTCAGGGTGAAGTGGGGAGAATGACAGTCTCCTACAAAATCTGCTTGGAAGTTGCCCAGTTGTATGAGAAGTCCAACATCAGAGTTCATAAAGCCCCTTGGCTCCCTAAAGGTGGACCTTGACATCAGGAAGGGTAAATTCCAGCCCCCAAGTTGTGAGACTCTTCTCCAGACACAAGACTTCCCCTCTTTATGCTGGAAACTCCAATATCAGCAACTTGCTAGTTCAGGAACAGTACAGCTTTAAGGTTTTTTTTTTTTTTTTTTAATGCAGATGACTCCCTGAGCCCTCAAATACCCTCCTCCGGATGCCTGAAGTTCTGTCATTAATCATTTTTACCTGTGAATTAGCAAAGCTTTCATCAAGCTCCTCTCTCAAAATGCAAGTACTCCTGAGAGAGATCACACATTCAGGGCCCACCGCCATGTCCTCCCTCACGGGGGAAGCTAGGAGGGGGGTGCTCTGAGGATTGGCGAGAGGGTACAGGCCTGGAATGGGGGCGAGCACAAGGAAAGGAAGACAAGGATGTGAGACAGACTGGACCGACTGCCAAGGGCCAGGCCCAGGGTGCCAAGTATACACCCCTTTGAAGTCATCCATGTCCATGTAAATCACACGTGACCCCATCCAGTGCAGGGACAAACCTATCTTTGGGTTTGGACATATGGTGATCTTTTACTTAGCCTCCAAACCAGAACACTTTTGAGAGTAAAACGGGATGCTCTGAAAAATTAAACCTGCATAATAAGTATAAACAGGGATTGTCCTATCCCAGGAAAACCCAGAAGTAGGATCCTCTCTGGGACCACTATGGACAAGGACTGAAGCCTTACCACTTTGTTTTCTTGTGTTTTTGTTTTTCATGTATTCTTTTCCTCCAGTGTGTTACTCAGTGCTTCTCTGAAGAGCTAGTTTTCCCAGCTGAAGAGACACAAAATCTCCCAAACCTGGAATCCTTGACCTCAAAGACCAGTAGCCCAGAGACTGGGCAGTTCTGATAAGAAGTTCCAGGAGGAGAGCCTAAGGAAGAGCACCCAGCTGAGGGGCTAGAGAACCTGTGGTCCTAGGACACAGAGGACACGGGGCAGCTTCAAGAACACCCCACTCTTCTGCAGACAATGCCAGTAGTCTAGGCTGGTACATGGGCCTGGTCATTTCTGGACATTCCCGGTATGTCCAGCTGTACTTCCAGTAGACAGCAGCTCTAGTAGTCTCAAGGTCCCCGTGGCGCAAATCCGTAAGAGAGGTTTCTGTGATTTGATTTTTAGCATAGCGGAAGGATCAGTAGTATAGAAATGGAGCAGACCATCACCACCCCCCAATTTAGTGAATCACCACATTCTGCACACACACACACACACACACACACACACACACACACACACACACACAGGTTCCAGGTTCTCTGATGTCCCTGTAGAAACACACAAAAGAACGCTCAAAGGTGCAGCCGGAGCTATCAGGAACCCACTGCTCAGGGCAGAAGATGAAACACCTTGCGGGAGCAGGAGGTGGGTACTGTCTTCCCACCCTGACGACACTGCCAAGTTGGAGGAGGGCGGTCCCCACTCCTCTGCAGACTCCGGCAGCGAGTGGCACCCAGCCAGCGTGGTCCCACTGTGCCGAGTCACAGGCAGCACCCCTCCCTTCCTCCACCTCCTGGCAGTGGGAGTTGGGGTCACAAGGGCTTGTGAATCACAGCAACACCTAAGATGAAAGGGGGAGAAAGTTACCATCTTAGCTTCTCCGAACTTATTCAGAGTCACAAGGAGTTCATGACCCACAACATCCCAAGCCATAGCCACGGGAAATGGGCACGATTTGTACCCAAATGCTGAAGGGTCTGTGGACTCAGGCTGCCAGCAGCTGGCTGTTTCCCGCTCTAACAGCCAATTCTCCACAAGATGTTTAAACACAGAGCACAGTCCCTCAACACCACAGGTGAGTGATCTCACCCTGCATCATCACACTGACTCACATCATATCGTAGTGACCCCCCTTCCCAACCCCAGCACTCAGTGTAATGACACTCAGCACCCGCACTGGAAACCTCACGGCTCTAAATCTGTATCACTTTAAGAGAAGTGATGAGTGATACATGTCTCCTTTTAGAAGACACTGAAATGAAGTAGAAAGAACAATAGACTGACTTCATGGCAGCAAGAACAACTGAATTCCCATCCTAGCTCTGCCACCAGTCAAGCTGCATTGTGGTTTCAGGCAAGTCCATGTACCTCTTTAAGCTCCATTCCCATATATTCAATGTCATCTAACTGAAAGACCCCTCCAATGCTAAATTCTATACTTGGATAAACATTCTAGACATGTCTGTGTGTGTTACTGTTTTGGTCAGGTTGAACCATACTCAACAGCTAACTTATGAGCCTAAAATCTTGCTTGTAATGGGCTGCAGTTATGCAGCAGATACTATAGGCTGATTCATCCAACATCCCTTCTACTTGCTCTCCTCTGCTATAGAGACCAGCAAGTTATGAGCTCAGCTTCCCAGACTACCTTGCAGCTGGAGGTGCTATGTGACCCAATCCTGCCCCATGAGATTGTAACTACAAGTCTGCCAGTGCTGCAACTTTGGTTTTCTTCCTCGTCCTGCCTGGAAGAAGCTCACGCAAGGTGCAACGGGCAGCAGCAGCAGCTATTCATAAAGCTGGCAGAACAGAAAACACAGAAGAAACCTGATTCTTCAATGACAGTCTGAGCCACCAGGCCAGCCCTGGACTCCTTTCTGCCTGGGACAAATACATACGTATAAAAAAAGATACTTCCTTGTCTAAGCAAGTATCTGTCAGTTTTTCTGGTACCTGCAGCTGACCCAAATTCTAACTTATAGTTAAGGTGTAACTAGGAGACTTATTTTAACATATTACCACCACTATCAAATCTTCTGGTTGAAGATGAGATTGAGAGAACATTGCTAAAAGAAAGCCCAGGACACCCCAATGGTGACATGCTGCTAAGACATGCATTTCATGTTAATTCCTGGATAAAGCCACAGACATAAAAGATGAGAAGTGGGGAGAACCCAAGTCCTCAGACCCAGATGTGCTGCCTGACCTTGAGAACATCTTGCCTGCACCTGAGGCTCCTCTCTCTCAAGGGAGCATGTCTTTAAAAAGCAGGCTCCTGTATTGCTTTTTTATATAAACTTTCTCTTCTGATTCTAAAAGTAAAATATTCTCATTATGGAAATTTCTGAAAACCCAGAAGAACACCAAGAAAAAGAACTTTAATCCCTACATACAAAGAGAATCACCGTTATCTTTTTTGGAATATTTCCTGGCTTCTAATAATAACCACAATCACTGACTGAGTGGTTTCTACCTGCCAGGCAGGCACCGTGCTAAGTGCTTTCCGCGTATTATCACGTTTCATTCTCACAACAGCCCTAAGAGGCTTGATATGATTTTATTCTCATTTTACAAATGAGAAAACAGGTTCAGTCAGACTGACTACCTTGCCCAGAGTTCCAGGGCTAGTGGCAGAGCTGGGACTCAAATTCAGATGTGACTCCAGTATCCATTTCTGTAAGCAGGGGCTACTCTAACCCCCGTGACCCAGGACTGCTCGACTGAGCTCACGCGGTACGTACATTTTGCATCATCCTTTTCTCAACCAGTCTGTCACAAACATCTTCTCATATTAAAAACACGTCCACTGTATAAATATTCCACAACTTATTTAGCTATTTCCCTCATGCCAGACATTAAGTAATTCTCAGTTTTTTGCTCCAATAAATAACTTTGTCCATAAATCTTTGCATTTTAGGCCATATCCATAGATTCTAAGATAAGAGATTCACTCAGTCAATGGGTTTGAACACAAATCGCACCTCTGCTCATCTCCTTCCCACCTACTTACGGGGTGGGCAAACAGTAAAGAAATGGACATGAAATATTCAGCACTTACACAAAATTCTAACTGCTCCCACCTGCACCTTCCCCTCTCATTAAGCCTCATGTGGAGCCAAGGTGGGATCGCTCACTGGCCTCACTGCCTCATACAGGAAAATGCCCTGTACTTCCCACTTCAGCCTTGGTGAGAAAATGACAGTGCTGGTTTTTAATAATTAACCATGAGAACAGAATCACTCTAGGACCAAAATGCCTCTAAAATCTTTTCTATTTAGTTGAGAAAAATCCTAAATGAGAAAAAAAATTTTTAATAAGTTCATAAATTGAAGCCTTGGGCAGACAGAATGCGATACAAACCCCTTTGAGCCTGCATGGCATAATCTTCCTTTGCACTGAAATCCAAACAAGATGGAAAACGGAATAAGAATACCATTGGAGTCATGATGGAGATTATACATGATAATGGTCATAAAATACTTAGGATGATGGCTGGCACATTGTACATGCTCAATAAATAAACATTAGCTCTAATTCTTCCAGTTTCTGGAGAACCAAATACAAGGAGCTGAGTTCTTGGGTTGGCCAAAGAGTTCCTTCAGTTTCTAAGTATAAATAAAAGACACATTTTTCATTTTTACCAAGAACTTTATTGAACAACGTATTCACCGTTTTGTTCCACTACCTTATGACATTTTTCAGGCAACTTCATAATTCCACCTTCCCAAAACCTTGTATCTTTTGAGCAAAGAACTGTTCCAGGTGCCTTTTACAGTCTTCCAGGAAATTGAATTTTTTTCCATTAAGAGAATTTTGTTAAGACCTAAATAAATGGAAATCCGAAGGTGCAATGTCTGGTGAATATAGCGGATGAATCGGAATTTCCCAGCCAAGCTGTAACAGTTTTTGCCTGGTCACCAAAGAAACATGCGGTCTTGCGTTATCCTGATGGAAGATTATGCATTTTGTGTTGACTCATTCCGGACGCTTTTCATCGAGTGCTGCTTTCAGTTGGTCTAAATGGGAGCAGTACTTGTTAGAATTAATTGTTTGGTTTTCCAGAAGGAGCTCATAATAGAGGACTCCCTTCCAATCCCACCATATACACAACATCACCTTCTTCGGATGAAGACCGGCCTTTGGTGTGGTTGGTGGTGTTCATTTCGCTTGCCCCACGATCTCTTCCGTTCGACGTTATTGTACAGGATCCGCTTTTCATCGCCCATCACTATTTGTTTTAAAAATGGAATGTTTTCGTTATGTTTAAGCAGAGAATCGCATGCGGAGATACGGTCGAGAAGGGTTTTTTTTCCGCTTGATTTATGTGGAACCCAAACATCAAAGCGATTTACATAACCAAGCTGGTGCGAATGATTTTCAGCGCTTGATTTGGGTATTTTGAGTATGTCAGCTATCTCCCACGTGGTATAACTTTTCTTGTTCTCAATTAATGTCTCGATTTGATTGCTATCAACTTCAACTGGTCTACCCGGCCATGGACCATTGTCCAGCGAGAAATCTCCAGCACGAAACTTCGCAAACCACTTTTGACACATTCGATGAGTCACAGAACCTTCTCCATACACTGCACAATCTTTTTTTGGGTTTCAGTTGTGTTTTTACCTTTCTTGAAATAATAAAGCATACCATGCCGAAAATGTTGCTTTTTTTCTTCCATCAATATTATAAAATGGCTACACAAAATTTCACCAATTTTGATAAGTTTTTTTAAAAATACACGCTGATATGACAGCTGTCACAATACAATCTAACAAAATTGTTTCAAATGATATTAAAGACAACTAAGCGCTACTAGAGCCATCTTATGGAAAAAAATGAACAAACTTTTTGGCCAAACCAATACTTCATAGATATCTATGTTTGCTTGTCTCCCTATAGACCCTCAACCTCAGCCCCACTGACTCTGATCCTGTCCCCCACACCTCATCAAAACCATCACACACCCCACCAGGAATAAGCCTCTACAGCCGCCTCATTCCTCCCTCTTCCCTCCAGCCTCTTGCTCAGAATGCTTTTTCCCCCAACCCTGAGCTAGAGTAGCACAAAAGGCATGGGCTTAGGACTCAGACCTGGGTTTGAATTCTGAATTTGACATTTTTTTAGCCACATGGTCTTGGGCAGATAACTTAAACATTCCAAACCTCCGTTTCATCATCTATAAAATGGAATGGAGTCTCATTCAACCAGAGGGTTGTTGAAAAGATAAGAGTGTATGTATACACTGTACCTAACAGACTGCTTTGTGGCCCAGGGAGTGGGCACCTGGCAAAGGGCAGCTACCTCTATGACTGTGACCCACCCTCAAAGTTTAATCAGGCTCCACCTCTTCCAGGAAGTGCTCCCTGACTCTGCCAGTTCTCGCATGTCATGTCCTAAAGCCTGTGCAGTACATTTCATTTAGATCTTACATGTACATCATCTTGTATTTCCTATTTTTGTAGGCAGGTCTTATCTTTCCAATTTAATTTCTGGAAAGCAAGAACTGTATCTTATTCCACCTAGGGGCCCAGCACAAAACAAATCAGGAAGGGCAATGAGATTCTAAAACCTCGTATGACAACTCAGATCAGTCGGAAGCGGCTCCCTGGAACACCGTGGCAGGAAGAATTCTACGGCTACGTTCAGCTTCGCTGGGGAAACGAGTGCTACTTATGGGTATCTGTCGTGGGCACAGAATGAAGGAGTGGTGACATGTGACAATCGTCTGCCATGCCTGAAGGAGGCACTCAGCCCCAAGTTAAGCAAGCTAACCTAGCGCCCACCTGCCCCACCCCACCTGTGCCCCAGGATGGGGGTGGAGCACACTGACCTGCGTAGCTCCGCCCTGTGCTCATGTTGCTCGGCAGCAGCGTCCACTTGTCAGTGACAGGATTGTAGTACTCCACCGAAGCCAGGTTACAGGATCCATCATCCCCTCCAACCACATACAGGAGCCCATTCACTGCACAGACCCCTGGGAATCAAACAGAGGCCAGAGAAGGCATGAGAGCAGGAGCACCAAGGGGATGGACCAGAGACAAGTCTGGATTGCCCTGGAGGCGCTCTTCCTCCCCTCCCTGCTAGAATAACAGACAATTGGCTCCTCGGGTTTAAGTTTGCTCAACGGATGAACACACAACAGCCACTGGGATCTGAGGATCCCCCTTCCTAACAAGGTCATGTCTCTGACGAGGGAGCATTCACGACGACACAGCCCCACAGATGTTCCCTGCCCTTGACCCTATAAATAGGCAGAGCACTGTAGGTACAGACCCCCTTCTACTGCAGCATTGCCCACTGGTGCATGCAGGCCTCCCACGCCCAGTCTGAGCTACGTGCGGAAGGAGACAACTCAGGGGATTTCACGTACACTACTTCTACTCTGCTTGTTAGCTGTTCCCTGATAAACCATTTTATCCACACTGTGGGGCACTAATGGTTGTGTCTGTGATCCCTTTACACAATTGGGGTCTGAATCCACATACAGTTCCCAGGGAAAAGGCTTCCTACCCACCCTGATCTCAGAGTGAGCTGGTTTGGCGGCAAGGTCTCATGTAGCAGGGACTCAAGAGTAGGAAAATGTAAGTACTGCTCATCAAGATTTAAAAGGCTGTAGTCCAATATACTGTGTATTTTTTCAAAATTAGACTCAGGGATTAACGATGTTCAAAAAGTAGTAATTATCAGTGTTGGTGAACATACTCTGAAATACTGGTGAGTATAAAATGCATCACCTTCCTGGGTGGTGTCAAAAGTACATATACTCCCTCTGATTCAAAAGTTTCACTTCTGGCCTTTTATTCTAAAGAAATAATTTTAAATGTGTGCATTAATCAGCTATAAAGACTATTTATAATAACCAAAGCATTACTTAGAGAAAAGATGGAAATGACCTAAAAGTCCAATAGTAGCTTGGTTATTTAAATTATGTTATAGCCATTTAGAATAATATTATGTAAATATGTTTAGTGTTATAATAAGATATTCATAGAAGATTGTAAAGTGGATTAAAAAGGCAGGTTATAAACCAGTATTACAGTATGATTCCATTTTTGTTATAAAAAATAGAAATATCTATATGTGACTGTGTGTATACACATGCATTTACATCTAAACCTAATTCTTGAATTAGCTGCTTGAAGGTTCTATAATTCCTCACTTGTGTGGCTCAAGGCCAAATGCCAGGTTATATCACAGCAGGCTTAGACAATGAGCAAATTAATAAACTCCCCTCTTTTTCTTGTTTACGCTTTCAAAAAGTCAGCTGCAAATGGGTTTAGCAAGCAGGTAAATTTGAGTATAAAGGAAATAAGTCTGCCTGAAAGTCACCTGCTTGTATTTCCAGCCTGGGAAATTGGGCTAAGCCAACACTATGATAAGAGTAAGAAGGCATAAAACAAGATATACCAACATAGGACACAACCCATAGGGCAAAGTTCTAAAAGGAAATGGTTTAATAGGGGTGTCAGGCTCCAGGCATAAAAAACCTAAACACTCTAAGGAAAATCATTCCTACAAGAAGGAAAAGGGGAAGGGAAGGGAAGGGAAGGAGAGACAGAAAATACAAAGAAGGGAATAAGGAAAGTGGTCCTATTGGAGAATGGATCACGAATCCTTTCATGGATACCCCTGAAAGGAGGGAAATTGGTTTCTGGTGGGAGGTGAGAGGTTCTCATAGCCAGACACTGGCAAAGAAAAGATAGAACCAGTGTGATTGTCTGACCCTGTCCACACAGCCCTATGCTTAGCTAGCCAACAAAGCCACTGGGCCGGGGGCACAGATGGCAACCAGAGGCTCTTCTGGATCTGTGTCCATCTATGTGCAGTGAAAGTCATCATCCTTCACTGGGAGGGAAGGAACCCTCTGCATCTAAGAGGGGGCCCTGTGAGGCGCCCCGTGGCTAGCTTTGTGGGTTCCAAGCTCTCCCCTGCCCAGCAAATGGACACTCCCTACTCAGGGTACAAGCTCAGCCCCAGGCCCTGGGAGCCTCTCCTCTCTGCCTCTCTTCTAGAGCTAGTGTTTGCAGGGAGAAAACACCCACAACCTCCCCCGGAAGGAGAGAAGGAGGGAGCAGTCATATTACCTGCATTGCGCCGGCACATGTTCATGTCTGCCACCTGCTTCCAGGTGTTTGTTCCAGGATCGTAAACCTCGACACTCTTCCTCACCAAGGGCCCATCGTGTCCACCTGTGGCGTACAGCTGCCCGCTGAGGACCCCAACCCCTGAAAGGCAGAGCACAGAGTCCCAGCCTCAGGCTGGCTGCAGCGACCAGAAACCAGGAGGCCTGGCGTCCAGTCCTGGACAGCCGTCACCGGCAGGGTGACAGGGGGAGTGCTGTTTTGTCACCCTGGAACTCAGGGTCCTCGTCTATAAAACAAATATAATGACACCTACCTGCCTCGTAAAATCAACTTGAAAACCGCCAAATATAAAGCAAATATAACCTCATTTCTATTCAGACACATAAAAATAAATATTATATATATAATATATATAGGTGTGTGTTTGTGTGTACGTGTAGTATTATATATATAATATATATAGGTGTGTGTTTGTGTGTGCGTGTAGTAAAAAGAGTTGAAATGGAAACTACACAGCAGGTGTACTGCGGTCATTATTGCTGAGGCCTCCCTGCTTGTCTTGAAGCAGAAGCTGTTCTTTCTGCCCCCGTGCTCTCCTCCCTAGATGGCAGAGGGGCACTGAATCACTCACGATGGTGGTAAGCCTGAGCTGAGGGCCAGGACTGCATCATTTACAGGTTTTAGCATAACATTTTAACATCCTCTAATACAAGTCAAGGAAATAAAATCCAGAAAGCAGGAGTGCCTAAAAAGAGCAGCTGATGTGGTGGCCGGGACACCTGGGTTCTGGACCTGTGTCTCTAACCTGCCCGCAGGTGGTGCTTCCCTTTCGGGGCCTCAGTATTCCAACTGTATAGTGAGGGAGCTGGACTAGATCGGTAGTTCCAGTGGACCACAGACTACTCCACTGCGTGGACAGCTCAATTAGCTGGGGAGTTTTAGAAAACACAGATTCCACAACCTCACTCCCAGAGACATTGGTCAGGAATCAGAAAAATTATCTCAGGTGATTGGAACGTGCAGCCAGGTTTCAGACCCAAGGACTAGATTTCCAGAATATAAACTTCATATGGACAAGAACCATGTTTGTCTTATCATGACTGTTTCCCTGTGCGTGACGGTACGTAGTAGGCTCTCAACAACTACTGTTTGAATGACAAGATGTGTAAAATCCCACCAGCAATTATGCAGGTGTGCAAATGGCTCCTCGCAGTTGCCCTAAACTAACAGCAGATGGTGGTGGTGTATCAACAGTGGCTACCTTACGGACTTGAGTTAAATAAAATTCAGTGTGTTCCCAAGCTGCCTCATCTTCCTCACCTCCATGTGCAGGAGGAACTAGCACATGCTGGGACCCAGAAATGGCCTCTTTTCCTCACAGCCATCTGCTAGCACTGCCCACACCCTGCTGAGGAAGCAAGCAGCCTTCCAGGCATTCAGGAGCACCAGTGCCCTTCTGCAGCCTCCTCTGCCAATGCTCACACAGAGCCTTCCTGGACCTAGAGCCACAGGGGCCCCTGCTGCCAGGGTCTCTGGGTCTTTAGCCACCAAAGAACACCTACGAGGACGAGTATGTGGGTTCCCAATTCCAGATGTGAGGTTTCTCCAAATCTTAGGGATGTGAAGCACTAAAGAAAGGCTGCCCTGGGAGCCTGAGGCCAGAGCACTGACAGTGACCTGAGGAAAGAACCCACCTCCGGGAGAGATACCACCCCCTAAATCGAGGTCACTGTGCCTCGTGAGAGGCAGGAGCAGACCCAGTGATCTCCACTCAGCAATAACCCCTGGGCAGCCTGACAGAGACAGAGCAGCAAGGCCTCCAAAGGCAGCTCCGTCCACAAGATGAGCCTGAACTTTGTAAGGTGGGTCTGTGTGCGTGGCTCTGTCCGGAGCTGGCCCTCCACGCTTCCTGCTTGAGGCGCTCCTAGAAACAGCCACAGACTTCAGTGTGCTGCTCCACTCCTGCTGAGCTGCCCCTGCCTCCTTGGGCTTTGAACACTTTCTTGCACACCTCAAGTCACACACAGGATTTCCAGGAAATACAAAGAAGACTCTACCAGTACCATACACCAAAACTACTAAAAGAGCCCTATGATGGCAGGAGAACTGGAGGATCTGTGAACTGAACTGGGCCCTCGGGAACACCTATTGCAACCCACTCATTTCACATCTGAGGAATCAGAGGCCAAGACCACAGGGACATTCGAGCAGACCCAGAACCAGGATCCAGCCCTCCTGACTTCCATGCATTTGCTGCACCTTCAGGAAGGGCCAACCTGTTGGGATCAGCAGAGACGAGCTCCCTAAAAATAGCCTTCCAAACACAAATGTTTCTTAAATGGAATCATACAGCATTTTCTTTTCTAACCAGTGAGCATACAATGGTTCTTGCAAAATATTAAAATAGCATAATTTTTAAGGAATACTAAGGAAGTGGTCATGTGTTTGGTTGTATAAAATGAGATCACAACTCAATCTTCAAAAATACAAAAAAAAAAGATAAAGTAATAATATGGTGGGGAAAAGCTCCCAGTTGTGGCTTCCCTTCCCAGAAGTCACGTGGCCTTCCTGCCAGCCGGGTTGGTCATCAGCCACCACTCCCACAGGACCCGGGAGCAGAGAGCCAGTGCCCAGCCTCCAGCGCCTCCACCTGCCCTCCCAGACCCTTTCCTCTGGGCCCCTAGGTGATGGGGCAGACAAAGCAGGGAAGAAGGGGCTGTTGCTCCACTTCCTGGAAAATCCCAAAGGACCACACAGCTCCTGGTCTTCCCACAGGAGGCGGAAGTGGGCCCCACATGGGGATTTATTCTCCTCCCATGCGGGGGAGGGGGCTGAAGTGAAGAAAAGTTGGGGGGAGACATAAGTTTATCTCCAAATACTAACACTAATAGCTTGGCTTTCAGCCCCCAAGACAGAGACAGGCAAGTTTAGCTCTTCCAAGGAAGACTGGGACAGCCATGCTTGTCACACTACTTCATGAGAATGAGACTCTGATAATCTGGGGTCAAAAAAATCTAACGTCAAAATGAAACAAACCTGAGTAGGAATCCCAACTCTGCCAGTGACTAATGATACGACCTTGGGCTAATTACTCAACCCCTGGTTGACTTACTTTCTAAATCTGTTAAGTGGAGTTATGTTGTGTCTACCTTGCAGGGCTGTGAAGAGGATTAAATAAAATGAGGCACAGAAAGTGCTTATTAGGACAGCACCTGGCACATAGCAAGCTTCACTTTTCAAGAGACGCAGACACCTCCAAAGAAATGGAAGAGATGACGATGAAGGGAATATGATCTCATCGGTTCCCTACCAAAGGGATCCCCCCGAGAAGGGTTAACTCCTAAGTGCTTGTGTCAGCTGCAAAGATGCAAGTGGGATTATATACACTGAAAGGAGAGAAGAGGGAGGGAAAATAAGGTAGAATGTTAAGCTCTTGGCCTCCAGACCCACCTGTGAGATCAGACACAGCTTGCCCCTTGACCTTCCCCCCACCCCGTACCTGCGCCGCTGCGGCGAGTGCTCATGTCTGCCACATATGTCCACTCATTGGTCGCTGGGTTGTACTGCTCCACGGTGCTCAGGCACTGGCGGGAAGCCCCATCATAACCCCCAACGGCATACAGCTTCCCTGGAACAGACAAAGTGGCTGAGGGTGGTGCTTCAGACTCGCATGGAACTGGAGCGTGGCTGAAACTCCACTTGTAACTCACTGGGGCACCCTCACCTCCATCAGGGTTCAGGACCCCCTCCCCCAGGAAGACCACAACTCCCTCCCCAACCAGGGTAAGCATGCTTCACGACTCTGTCTCCTACTTCCTCTTAAGCTCTGAGTTCCTCCTCAAAGCAGTACTGAGCCTCTTTCTCAAAAAGCACCCAAACACCCAGTGCAAAGCGATGGCCTGCTGTCACTGGGGCTCAACATATTCTTGCTAGTGAACTCATTAGATCTTCTCCAGAACAAGGCACCGGAGAGATGGAAAGCTTGAGGGCCCCAGGTGCAGCCAGGCAGGCAGACTTTCTGGGTAAAGGCTCACAACAGCAGACAGAACAAATAAGGAAAAATATTCTCCAACAAGAACCCAAACATTGTCTCCTCCATGTTTTGTACTCTGTCCACAACCCAGGCAGGCAGAACGTGTGAATGGAGTGCTCTGTGTGCACTGTGGGCTGGGTTGGCTGGAATTTATCTGCAGACCCCCTTGCAATCTCTGAGCCATGCACAAGACCCCTGAAGCACCATCACCTATTTTTAAAATAAAATACCATAAACGGCTATCAAAGAGCATCAGTTTGTTCTGAGGATGGTGGTGAGGTTGGGCAAGGGGGCAGGAAATTGGTATTTGAATGATCTCAGAGAGAGATTCAAACATTTGGGTTTAACATGTAGTCTTAGAATACAGTGGGAAGGTCTCTGTGTGTGGTGTGTGTGTGTGTGTTGGGTGTGGGTGTCCTACCTCACCTGGGGTCTCAGTCCTATGGGGGACCCTGGAATTATAATAAGGATCTTAAACACTAGCTACAGACTAAATAAACCCCACCAGATGCAAATCTACTTAACAGGGTTACTCAGTCAAAAGATTTTTTTGGTCACTATGTGCTTTCTTAATGGAGAGGTACCAAGAGTACAACCAGTATGTGAAAAATCTGCAATTATTTTAAGTTAGAAAGAGATTCTCAGGCTCAGAACTATGTTGTACCATCAGGACGTTTGCTGCATCAGATGTAAAACTATTTCTTCTTCTATCACTGAGCCTGGTTTTGGGTTCTGCCCCCACAGCCCTCTCAACCAGTCCTTCTAGAAGAAAGGGACACCTCCTCCTGACTCTGCCCTCGCCTAAGCCGGAGGGCAAAATCCTGACTCAGAGCTCCTCCAGGACCCAGGCTACTCTCGTGGTGTGTGCTGGCTCGGAGGTAACCACCTGCCCAGCCAGCTGTCCATCACTAGGGAGGAGACAGGCCTGGGGTGTGGAGGAGAAGAGAAGCTCCTGAGGGCAACCCCAGTCTCTGTGACACACGATCTCCGCTCTGCGGGGAGCTTCTGCCTAATCTCCCAGCCTCACTGTCCCTCTTCCTACGTAGAGATTCTTCAAGGCAGCCAGTAGCGGATGATCCTGATTTTCTTTCTTTTTTCCCCAGTGTTATTTAGGCTATGTAGCCATGGTAAGGAGACGATGAGAGGGAGGGGGGTTCTGTGCAGACAGCGTGGGGAGCTGTATCTTCAGGGCCACGGGGAAGGAGCGTCCACTTAAGATCATCCCTGGACATTCTCACCAAAGCTGTCCATTGGACTCTGCTGCCCCAGGGTGACTCTCAGCCGAAAGAGCTTCAGATTCAGGTTGGACAAGATAAATAAATCCCCCGTCTGTCCTCTGGGTCAACAGGGCATGCTACCACACAGCACTTCTGCCACACAGAACATGCTCGCAGAAGGCTCTGTCAAGGGGAGCATTTCAAATGAGTACCAGGAAGGTATCTCCTCTAACCCCCATCAACCATTCCAACTCTGCCTCAGCTGAAAAAATACCCACTCAAGGTTCCTCCTTTCAGGGATACGCTATTTTTAACCCCAACTCTATTGTTTGATATTCCTGGCTAAGGAAAAAGGGGGGAAATGGGAAGGTGGCTAGACAAAGCACTTGCGTTTGGCAGACAAATCAATTTCTGTTCCAACGGGAGGATGAGATTGCAAGAAACAATTTTATCTCGGTAGGAGGACAAAAATCCTTGCACTCACTAAGATGACTCATTCAGTATGTTAGAACAATATACTTTTAAATTAAAATTTAAACTACATAATACTGGTATGGACCAAGAAATGCAGCGAGAGAAAAGAATCTTTATATTAATGTCTAACTCACCGCACGTTACACTCTCCCCGAAGCACATGTATGTGTTGTGTGCGCACGTGACATAGAAAATGCCTGTGTACATGTGTGAATGCACAGATTTCCAGCTAAATTCCCACTTCAGGACAGGCTAATGAATCAGTGTGGTCCTGCAAAGTATAGTGTTTTAGTGCAAATAATACTCTATGCTTTAATACGTTGAATTCATACATATTTCTAAAACGTCTCTCTATTAGCATTTGCTAATGGTCTGAGTTGGGAGTTAGAAGACCTGGGTTCAAGGAGTGGCTGTGCTATTTACTAGCATGGGGCACATTGATTACCCCTCTGGGACCAGTTTCCCCTTCTGGAGAATGGAAAAAATCTAAGTCCTGCCCATCTCCTTCAGGAGAGTTTTAGGAACAAAATGAGAAATTGGAGATGAAAACCGTTTAAAAACTACAGTGCACTATCTAAACAGGCCCCAGACCTCACCATTCGCTCCTGTCTCACCGCACACACCTTTCCTGACTAGAGCAGGACCCACCAACCTGCCTTGCAGTGACTAATCAGAACTGGGGAAAGGTGCCCACCTCACTCGGGGCTCTGTTAATAATGCTCAACATATGAACATGAGGACAAAATTAAAGAAACACTCTCACCCCCTCCACATTATACTCCTAGGTTATATCTTGACTCTGGATTCCCCAACTCGTAATAGAGACAAGTGGCCAAAGCAACAGGCCAGCATTTCCCCTCTAGGCTCCTCCCACTCCCCCCAACCCAGCTCACCCACTTTCCAGCCTTGGGCCAGTAGCTTCACCTTTCTGAGTCTCAGTTTTTCTCATCCGCTAATCAAGATACTAGTACCAGACTCAGCAGTAACGGGAGGAATAGAGTCGGGACACCAGAAGAAGGCCCAGGGGCCAGGGCAGGCCACCACCCACTGCCGCTCCTTACCCTCTACGACACCCACACCCACACTGCTCCGCCGTGTGTTCATTGGGGCCACGAAGAACCACTCGTTGGTCTTGTAGCTATAGGCTTCCACCGACGCCAGGCCTGGGAGACAAGAGACTCATGAGGTTTCTATGGTGCCAGGCCTCATCCTGCTGTGCGAACAGTGAGGATGGGGGAACAGTGCAGACCCGGGGGCTGGAAACCTGGGTGTAGGACTCAGCACTACCTCTGCCTCACTGTGCAGCCCGTGGCACCTCCCTAAACACATTTGCACTGTGTCTGCCTGAGGGGACCACTAAGACCTGACCTAGAGGGTGGGCTGTGAGAGGCCCAGGGGTATAACGTAAATCATAAAACCGTCAGAATGGAATAAATACCTGAGGTTACCTCGCTGAACACCTATTCTATCCCTCTTTTCCCTTGTCTTCCTCTATTTTAGAGGCTGGAAAGCTGAAAACTTGTCTTCCCAGAATCCCTTGGAGCTGTGGGTGACCAAGTCAATGCAATCTAAGCAGGATTTCTGAAACAGCCTTTGCTTTTCTGATAAGCCCCCACCCACCCCCTTCCTGCTTCTTGCTACCTGGAACACAAATGTGTTGGCTGTATATAACAGCCACCTTGTGACCATGAGGATAAGTCCAAAAGACTCTTCAGGAACTTGGCCCCAGTATCCTTGAGCAACTGGACGAAGGTGGCAACTGCCAACCTCTGAATTTCTTGTTTCATGAGCAAAACAAAAGCTCTCATTTGTTTAAGCCACAGTTTAGTCAGGTTTTCTACTAGCAGCCAAAAGCAATGCCTAAAAGAAACAATGCCCCACTATCTTTTGTTCTCTTTATTCCCAGTTCCCACTCACTAGAAGCAGCCTCTGGAGGGGCTACAGATCTTGGAATTAATGAAACAGGCAAAGAGAAGGCTGAAAAAGGTTACCAATTGGTGAAGACACAAATGAAATTTCAGAGAGGTAAAATATATTGTTTTTCATGTCACTGGGGGCCAAAAGATATCACTTTAGTTTAACAGAGTTGCTGTCAACAGAGACATCCACCTGGAGATAATCTCTCCAAGTCCATGTCCACTAGTAGTTTCTGATTCTCACTTTGGAACTAGATGAAAGCCAGGAGCAAGGGGACACTTCTGCAGTGGCACAACCTTGCACAGCTTTGGTGGGGCAGTAGAAAGGGCAATGGGCAAAGGCTGTGTGTCCTGAGCCAGGTCTCTTCCCATAGCTGAACCTTAGCTCCCTCATCTGTTCAGAGGAGGGTTCAGACCACAGTTCTGAGACACCCTCCAGCTGAGCTTGCTCTAAGTCTCATCTCCGGAATAAATGGCTTAACAGACACTGGAAAGGAGAAAAGGGCCTCTTCTGAGGGTGGGGTCCTTCCTAGAGCCCTAGAAATGACAGCACGTGGGCAGTTACCTATTCTGTGTGTAGGAAGGTGTGCCTCTGACGCCCAAGCTGGGGGAGGAGGAAGGATGGGTATGCTCTTGGGGCAATAGCTGCAGAGGGACCAGCGGTTGGCCCAAGAAATGGCTGACCAAACCAGGGTTGCATGGAAGCTGTGTCCTAGGCTGGATGGGGATTGAGTCCGGGACCTACCAGTACTGCCATCAAAGCCCCCGACGGCGTAGAGCAGGTCGTTGAGCACAGCTGCTCCCAGCGTGCTCCGGCGCTCCTGCATGCTGGCGATGGACGTCCACTGGTCCTTCACCCCGTCATACACGTCCACTGTCCGCACACGCAGTGAACCATTGAACCCGCCCACGGCGTACACGTGGCCAGCCATGAACACCACACCTGAGGCACAGGAAACCAAGACATCAAGGTCATCTCAGACGGCTGATGACTCACGTTAATGAGTGACAATGGGGGAACGAGGCAGGCATGTAAATAATTCACCACAGAAGGTGATCTCCAACTTTATATATTTGGAAGTCACTATGGGACTCACTGGATTTCTTCTCACATTTGCATTTCTAGTTTTGTTTGATTCAAGCAAGTACTTGGATTAGCCTGAAGTCCCTAAGCACATGAGAACTGACCCCAGAAGGTGCAGCTAGAAACTGTGCAGGTGGGGAAGGGAAAGGAAGGGAGTGTGGAATGCACAGATGCTTTTGGAAACAAGGAGCAGGACTGTGGCACCCAGTAGAGACCTGCGGTGGCGGCAGGGGTGGGGCGGAGAGGAAAGGCAGCCTGCACACCGGGAGGCAGTGCGGCTCACCTGCTCTGCATCTCCTGGAGGGGAGCTCGGCAATCTGATCCCACCGGTCCTCCTCAAAATCATAGCACTCCACACTGCGGATGGCCTTGGGTGCCTGGCCGCCAACCACGATCATGACCTCCAGAAAGACAAGTGGACATTAGCTGGGTCTCCCCAACATCCAGATTCATGGGTCATCAATCCCTGTTACGTCCACATGCTCACTGCCCAGGGTCCGTGGATGATCTGAGATGCCAGTTTACAGAGCTATATACATGAAGGTGCTGCCCCTAATCACCAACAGGTCTGAACATTCAAGAAAAGTCTAACGAGCATCTTCCCACAGAAACACAAGCATAAAGTCTACGCTTCCCAAGTGCCCCGGCTCAGGGCTGTGTTGGGGGTATAGCCACTTGGGGCATCTTCTGCAATCTGAGTGTCCTTAAGCATTGGGGGCAAGGGGACTAAATTTTAAATCAAAACAAAATATTCATATATATATATATATATATATATATATATATATATCAAAACATGAATATATTTTGGAATAGAGTACAGAATTTGGATGCATTTTTAAGATAAAATTAATTCAAAAATATTTCTGAATGCATAGGTTACAGGGAGCACTTATTCACTGCAGTATGGGAAAAAATTTGTAAAACACCGCTTTGTGGTGGTCACCACAAAAATGCATGTAACTGATGATGTTGTGAAAAAACAGTGTTATAGTATTATTTCCACAAGTAAGGTGGTAGCCACCACTGCCAGTCATCTTGTGAAGTATGTTGTCATTTGTTTGTCACCACAACTCTGCAAGGTAGATATTATCGTCCACGTTGACAGGTCAGGAAAGTAAAGCTCAGAGAACATAGGTAAACTGCCCAAGGTCACACAGCTAAGAGCAGCAGAAGAGAGACTGAGAGCCAAGTGCACCCGACACAGGGGTGAGTGCAGCCCCACCTCTCTCCTGCTCCAGAGACAGGGTCTATGCCAGGACAGCTCACTACACCGTGTTTTTCAAACTGCAGGTCACATTTCATTGGTGGGTCACTAGATCAATTTAACGGGTTTCAACCAGCATACTTTTTAATAGTACAGCACAGAAAATATAGTAAGGATGTTATTTCATGAAATACTTGTTCTGGTTATACATACACGTATGTATCTCCTAGAGAGCAATTTAGACATATTTCTTAGTGTAGGATGTAGTATTTGAAAAAAACAATGAAAGCCACTGTTCTGGCTGCAGCAACAGAACTTCAGCAGTTCACAGTGGTATCCCCATTGCTGTAACTTTTGTCATGTGTTATTAATAAATAAAAATTAAAGCACCAAAGTTAACAATAGTTTACATATGTCAGTAAGTCTGTACAAATTCATGGCTGTCCCCACAGTGACTTCACTCTCACTCACTCATTCCAAGTTGCCTTCTTAAGTGGAGAGAAAGGGATGAAGTCACAGGCAGACAATCAATATAAGTCACAGGATCTTCTCATTATCTGTGGCTCGTCTTATTTACCACAGTGGTTCTCAAACTTCAGTGTGCATCAGAATCCCCTTGAGGGCTAGTTGAGACACAAATTGCTGGGCCCTACCCCACAGAGTTTCTGATTCAGTAGGTCTGAAGCGGGACTGAAAATATGCATTTCTGACAAGTTCCCGGTTGATGCTGATGCTGCATTTCCAAGAGTCATACTTTGACAACCCCTGTTTTAACCCACAAACATAGAGATTTCCTGATGATGTGCCATCAACCATTTTTGCCGTTAAAATTATCATAGTGCTCTTTGCTTCCCTGCAAAGCATTTTTGGGGAGAAGAGTGATCATCAAAATCTGCGTGAGTGCATAGGAGTACACCCCTCAGCTGAACATTATCCACCATATAGGGAGGCAGGTATAGGGCTGACAGTCATTGCTCAAGATCAATTATTTATGACCCAAGATTCTAGATTCAGGCTCACCTACTGCCCATGTGGGTGGTCACTGGTCATCAGAGTTAGTCTACAGTGCTTCTGTGACCAAATGTAAGTGACCAATGTTCAAAAACTCAGAATTCCGTTCTGTCTTCTGGAACATGCCAAAGGAACCCAGGGCACATAGTCCAGACTTAGAGTTGTTGTTGCGTCCAGAAATAAATGTTCTGCATTTGACTTTCCTCTGCTCAGAAGGCCCACTGCTCTGTGTCAAGAGCAGTCCTTTTCAGAGAGACGCAGAATTCTACATTCCTTCCCATCTGTAATTCTTTGCTTAGCTAGGCATCCACGACAAGTTCAAGGGGGATGTTAATGAACACAGCCTCTTGGCAAACTTCAGACAACGCCCAACTCATTCCTCCAGGGCTGAATGACCCGCATTCATAAACATACCTAGAACTTGTGCTGTCTTTCTGGTTTTGAGTTGGTAAAGTTGAAATGAAGTCAAACCATTACAAGGATTTTCTTTGAAATCTGATTTTGGGGCTAACTGGGAATAAAACTAGTTTTTAGTTTTCTTTCTGCAGTGACATCAAGTACCCAACACCCTCTCCTTGAAACACTCTTCCCCCATCTGATTCCCCCCCCACCCCGCCCACAACACCTGCTTATCTTTCAGGTCTCAGTTTACACGTCACTTCCTCCAAGAGGACCTCTCTGACCTCCAAAGCTGAGTTACAGGTCCTTCTCTGAGATCACATATGCCCTGGGTTCTCCCCCTAAAAGTGCCCCATGTTGTGCTGTAACTGTCCAGTAACCTTGTCTCCCTTCTAGACAGTGAGCCCTGCCAGCACACAAAAATGTACCTGCCTCAATCACCAAGATAATCCTAGGGCCCTAGGGTACCAGGTAAAAGTGATGACTCAAATATTTATTTGGAATAAAGAATAAATGAATAGTAAAGACCACATGCAAAGAGTTAAATGAAAAAATACACAGTTACGGGGCTTCCCTGGTGGCACAGTGGTTAAAAATCTGCCTGCCAATGCAGGGGACATGGGTTCAAGCCCTGGTCCAGGAAGATCCCACATGCCGTGAAGCAACTAAGCCCGTGCGCCACAACCACTGAGCCTGCGCTCTAGAGCCCATGAGCCACAACTACTGAACCCACGTGCCACAACTACTGAAGCCCGCGTGCCTAGAGCCCGTGCTCCGCAACAAGAGAAGCCACCGCAATGAGAAGCCTGCACACCTCAACGAAGAGTGGCCCCCACTCGCCGCAACTAGAGAAAGCCCGCACGCAGCAACAAAGACCCAATACAGCCAAAAATAAATAAATTAAATAAATAAATTTTTTTAATAAAAAAAAAAAAACACAGTTAAATTAAAAAAAAAAAACAAACACGAGCTAGAATGTCTCTTTCTTGGGTTAAAACATGTTAGACACCAGATTCCAATTCTGGGGACAGAATCTGAGGAAAACAAACAAAAAGAGAAAGAGAGAACTTTTCCCATCTTTTGACTCAACCACCAGAAGGCTGTTTATTCTTTTCATAAGCTATCAAGGTTTCTTCTATAAACAAAAAACGCAAAGCTTCAGGGGACTTAACCATGTCCCAGAAACCATCTTCCGCCAGGGTAGGGAGGTACATTCATATTGGAGAAAATCCAGCACTCATCTCTGAGAATTTTCATAACAACACAGAAGCGATATTATAGAAATGCAAAAAATTTAATGTTAAAGTAAAACCTGCATAGAAAGACAAAAAAGATACAGAACAAGGTTTTCAAAATAAACTTGCCTTTGAGCTTATAAAACCACTGGTGAGAGACGACTTTTAAAATTCCAAACTTGTACAACAATCTGGGAAGAGCAATTATGAGGTTTCGTGGGGGTAGGACCATTGGTTTCTGAAAATGTGGAGGTTGCTCAAGGCAGAGGGAGGAGTAGGTATACTTTCTCCTTCTCTCGTAGACATAAGAAGTCCAATTTCTATGGCAGGTCTTACAAAAAGCCATCATACAAGGAGCACTACACTCATCACTGTGTACTTGTGCAGCATAAAAAGAATAAGTTTCCTATCTTGACTACTAACGGATGGTTGTTTCCATAGATACCTGATTTTAGCAACCAACTAGACAAAAACGAGTATTCCCCAAAGTCTACATGTATTACATCTCTGAAACTGTAAACCTCCAGCTACTTAAGTCTCTTCTTGTCAGGGCAAGAAGAGACTTGAACCGTTCTTTCTTGCAAGCCCACATTTGACATTTCCGGAAAAACTCAGGCCCAAAGACTTCAATAGGCATATTTCTTTCTTCCCCTGACACCCCTAAGTTCCACTTTACTAAAGATGTGTAATGTCTTTAATAGAAATTACTGAATCAGGCCTTCCCTGGTGGCGCAGTGGTTACGAATCCGCCTGCCAATGCAGGGGACACGGGTTCGAGCCCTGGTCCAGGAAGATCCCACATGCTGTGGAGCAACTAAGCCCGTGCGCCACAACTACTGAGACTGCGCTCTAGAGCCCACGAGCCACAACTACTGAGCCCACGTGCCACAACTACTGAAGCCCGCGCACCCTAGAGCCCGTGCTCCACAATAAGAGAAGCCACCGCAATGAGAAGCCTGCGCACTGCAACAAAGAGGAGCCCCCGCTCACCGCAACTAGAGAAAGCCCGCGCGCAGCAATGAAGACCCAACACAGCCAAAAATAAAAAATAAAAATAAAAAAAAAGAAATTACTGAATCGGATCAGCTTATTAAATGATCACTATGTTTAACATTTATCCCTCAAGGTAACCCTGAGTAAGAACTACCAGTGGTCATATGGGAATCATAAAATACTAAAGAACTGGTTCCAGGCTAACAATTACGCTAGACCAAACATAACTTCATCACACTCAAGGACAGCAATGTACTTGGGAGCCCTGCAGGGCACCCAGGGTCCTGACCCCAAGTCTCAGTCATCACTGTGTTAAAGGCTGCAGACCTCTTGGTGAGTGGAGAGCTCTGGGTGACACAATACTGGCGAGCCAGACTCGACTGTGAGGGGCATGGCTACTGGGCCACTCCCAAGGAAAACACTCTCCTTTTACAAAGTCAAATGGCCATTTACTTTAGGGACGTTAGTGAGACCATGTAAAGACTACCTGATTCCTTGGGAAGGAAATTTCACTCCCAGCATAGCAAGATGGTTTTTAAAAAAACATTTAACACTGTTTCTTTCACTTGGATGAGTCTGAACTCCACCAGTGTGACTGTGGCAGTGAAGGCATGTTGGTCCCTCCTCACAATATGACAACTGCTCTGTGTCTGAGAGCCATCAGGTAGCAGAGACTAGCCAGGGGAAGGGCAGGAAGTGAACAGCGCAGAGCTTTCCAGCCCGTTTGTGCATCAGGACCCTAACCCTAAGTCATTAGACTCTGCACTCAGGGGAGTGGAACAACCCAGGCTCTGCACACCTTGTTCATCAGGCAAGAGTAGAGTGTGTGTCCAAACTCTCTTCCATGACCGGTGAGCTGGGCAGAAGGCAGGCCCAGCCAGTCGGTCCCTCGGGCCAGGGCAGGAAGCGAGAGTCTCTCTTACCCTGGTGCGTGGGGCCGCAGGGCTAACACCAAAAATTCATCCGAAGGAGCATGTTGAGGTCGAGGCAGAAGACTTGTCCCAGCAGGTTCTGAGCAACAGGTGCTCCAGGCAAGGACTGACAGCCAAGGTGCACAGACCACGAGGGGTGAAGAAGCAGCAGCGCGGGAGCAAGACCCAGGGAGGAGAGTGGGAGTGGGAAACGGACTTTGGAGTCAGACACACCTGCGCTCAAATACCAGCCCCATCACTAACTAGTTGTGTGAACCTGGGCAGGCACTTAACCTTGCCAAGCTCACTTCCATCACCTATAATATCAGGATAATAGGATGTTTCTCCCATGGGTGTCAGGAGGCTTAAATGATATAAAGCATTTAGCACAGCGTTTGGTAAACAGCACACACTAAATGTTAACTTCTATTATTAGATCAACACCAGCATCATTACTACCGTTTAAAGCAGTTGCTAAAACAGATTCCCAACAAATGGTAGAAAAGGACGCTTATGATCTGTGAATGGGAAAGTGAGCGCCAGTAATTCCAGGGATAATGATGGGGGTTTTTCAGGACCCCAGGGTGTTTCCCAGGGTCTTGCCTGGGTCCATTTAAAGGACCGAGACGTGGAGGAGCAGTGTCCATCCATGGGCCTGGCCCAGGTGAGAAGTCATCCTACCCACCCTGCCAACAGCCTTGTTTCCAACACTGTCTTCTGAAAGCAGGACAGACCAACTCAGGAGGAAGCCACCCACTTCCAGCCCAAATGGCTTTTGGTGTCATTTTAAAGAGTTGAATAAAGATGTCAACTGTGCTGAAATGACAGTGAAAAGTGCCAGATTCAGTACATCTCCAAAGGGTTTATTTGCATCTTCCTGGAACCTCATTTCTCTGCTGCCATCTGCAGCACAAGGTAACGCAGGAGTATCGTGAGTGGCTGGGAGACAGCCCCTGGTTGTCCATGGCAACCCAGCCTCAGGGAAAGTGCTGGGTGGTGAGCGTGTGGGAGCCTAGATGATGCCATTAGCTGTTCTGGCTTGACTATGTCAGTATGATCAGTGCATATATGGCACAAGAAAAAAACACCCTTATTAGCCTCTGCAGCTATCCCAAGGCAGAGTCTTGTTTCTTTCAGGGAGGAGGTTTGGCTGGCAAACAGGTTCTCTGCTGAGAATTGCTGAGAACAGTGTGCAAATCTCTCTCCACCCCTTTGTTTCTCAAAGTCAGCTCTGTCAGAAAGCCAACTTGGACTGAATTCATGAAAGCACAAGCCAGCTGGCCCTTGGAATTCCTGTGGCCACTCCTCCAAGTAGCCCCATTGTCTCTCAACTTCTCTTCTTCCTCCTTTTATTTGGCCACTTGTATATTTCTATCTTACTTTCTCAGAGGAACTTCTTAAAAGCCCTCAGAGGGTAGGAATCAGGTTTCTTTCTACCCAGTACTCAGCTAAAATGCTTTTGTGAAATGTGGAGGCAAGGTCTGAAGTCAGTCACCCTGGACTTAAATCTCAGCTTAGCTATTTACTAGCTGTGCTTCCAGATACATCACAAATTCTTTGATAATCCTCCACTCAAGACATGGAACTTAATCACCACCCCCTCCCTTGAGTGTGGAGTAGACCTGCTGACTCGCACCCAGCAAATAAAATACAGCAGATGTGATGGGACATCACTTTGAGAGAAGGTTATTTAAAGACTACAGCTTCTGTCATGGGTGTGCTCTCTCATTCTTTTGCTGTAGAATCACTCACTCTGGGGAAGCCAGCTGCCATGTCATGAGGACACCCGAGCAGCTTATGGAGAGGCCCGTGGGGTGGGGAACTGATACCTACAAGCAACCACAAGAGTAAGCTTAGAATCAGATCCTCCCCAAACAAGCCTGGGGGTGACTGCAGTCCCAACCAGCAGCTCGACTACAACCTCACGAGAGGCCCTGGGCCAGGATGACCCAGCTAAGCCTCTCCAGGATCCCTGCCCACAGAAACTAAGATAACAAACGTCTGTTGTGTTAAGCCGCCAAGGTTAGGGTAATCTGAAATGCAGAAATTGATAACTAATACACAGCCAGTAGGTGACATAACCCGAGATCCAATTTCCCCATGTGTAAAAGGGGGATAATGACAATTTTGAAAATCCTATTAGATAATAAATGTAAATCACTCAGCTCAGTGCTTGGCACGTGCTCAGCAATTAGACCTGCTCCTATCATCTTTGTGGGGTTAGTACCATGTCATGGTCAAAAGCAAAGACTTTGAGTTGGCCAGACCTATAAAGAACTCTTACAACTCAATAATTAGAAAATAATTTTTTAAATGGGGAAAGATTTGAACAAAGACTTCACCAAAGAAGACAAACAAATGGCAAATAAGCACATGAAAAGATGCTCAGCGTCATTAATCATTAGAGAAATGCACATTAAAACTACAGTGAGATACGACCACATACCTACTAGAATGGCCAAAATTTTTTAAAATAGATAATTCAAGGAGTGGTGAGACAGTGGAGTAACAAGAACTCTCATACGTTGCTGATGGGAAAGCACAATGGCACAGTCATCTTGAAAAACAGTTTAGCAATTTCTGAAAAAGTTAAACTTATAGTTACCATTCAGCCCAACAATCCTACTCCCAAGAGAATTTAAAGTATTTACCCAAGAGAAATTAAAATACATGTCCACACAAAAATCTGTAAGTGAATGTTCAAAGCAGCTTTATTTGTAATAACCAAAAACTGAACACCCAAATGTCCATCAACCAGTAAATGGATAAACAAATTACAGTACATCCACACAATGGAATATTCCTTAGCAATATAAAGGAATTAACTCTTAATACATGCAGCAACATGGATGAGTCTCAAAAACATGATGCTAAGAGAAATAAGGCAAGCTCAAAAGGCTACATATGGCATAATTACAATACATTTATGACATTCTAGAAGAGAGAAGACTGTAAGGACAGAAATCAGATCAGTAGCTGTCAGGAGCTGGGGGTGGGAGAAGGCGCTTGACTACAAAGCAGCACAAGGGAACTTTTTGGAGTGATTAAAATATTCTATATTTTGATGAGGATGGTGGATATATGACTGCGCGCATTTGTCAAAATTCATCAAACTGCATCCCTTTTTAAAAAGAGGAAATTTTACTGGGAATAAATTATTGTACCTCAATAAATAGGAATTAAAGAAAATATGGGATGTTGATAATGAGGAAAGCTACGCGTGTGCGGGGGCCGAAGGTATATGGGGAATCTCTGTACCTTCCCCTCAATTTTTAAAAAAATATTTATTTATTTGGCTGCGCCGGGTCTTGGTTGCAGCCCGCGGGATCTTTGTTGCTGCATGCAGGATCTGCACTGTGGCACACGAGATCTTTAGTTGCAGCATGCAGGCTCTTAGTTGTGGCATGCGGGATCTAGTTCCCTGACCAGGGATTGAACCCAGGTCCCCTGCATTGGGAGCGTAGAGTCTTAACCACTGGACCACCAGGGAAGTCCCCCTTCAATTTTGTTATGAATCTAAAACTGCTCTAAAAATATAAAGTCTTAACTTAAAAAAAAAGAAGTAAATGTATTAGAAATGCATCTCAGTGAGATGAATGAGATATTACAGAGCTTTAATTAAAGAATATTTTGATGCGAAAGAAAAAGAAAGATGAAGGGAAGGAAGGAAGGGAGGGAGGGAGGAAGGAAGGGAAAATAGGGGGAGGGAAGGGAAAAGACAGAAAAGAGAAAAGAAAAGGAAGAGAAAGAAAAGAATCTTTTTTTATCTGCCACCAAAACCTGAAAAACCTGTCCCTGAAGGCAGTTTGGTATGAGACTTTGGAGTGGAACAGACCTTGTTCAAACCCCAGCTCTGCAGTTACTAGCTGTGTCACTGGGCAAGTTACTTAACCTCTCTGATTAAACTCTGTAAAGTAGGGATATGACTAGCACTGACCTATTATTATCATGATTTAATGAGATAAGGCACAGTCCATAATCCTCAAAGTGACAGCTCCCCTCAGCACACCCCACTCCTCAAACCCACAGTGGGGATCTTGTTAATTCAAGTGCCCACACAATGGTGACAGGAGTAGAGTCTAAGAAGCAGCGTGGACAATATAACCTTAAATCATTTAAGGATTAAAGCTGGGGGAACAATGAGGCAAAGAGCAGCAACGCCTTTTTTTAAATTCCTTCAACAGATTCAAAGGAAATCATGGTTCCAGTCGCCTGCAGAAGGCTATGTGCTCAGAAACCTAAACATTTTCATTTGGAAAATAAATGGTTCCTAAGGAGTAGAGGCGACAGGGGACAACTTTGGTCTCCTGAAACAAGGGGTGGATTCTTCTCAATTATAGACTCAATATCTGGGAAGGGACACAAGGTATGTTGCAGAGGTGGGGGGCGGGGGGAGGGTTGTCTCAAGCATGCTTAGTCCAGGCTCAGACACAAACTTGGCTTTGATTTTCAAAACTGTCTTTTCATGGGTGTATGTGGTAAAAGCCAGACGTGGAGCCTAGAAAAGGAGAGGCCACTGGGTAGGGTCACCACACAAAGAAAATGGGCCAGCTCCGCACCATTTCCTTAGCTCCAGAATACACTCCCCAGGAAAAGACGTCATTAACCTGATATTAGATAGGATGAGAACCTCAGTTTTCAAAGAGAAAAGTCACAGACAAGCAATAAGGCCAGCTGAAAACCCAGGATATAAAAAAACCGCCTGCACACAAAACAACAGTGCACCTTAGAATCAATATTCTCCAGACACAAAGCTGGCAGAAATTTAGATCATAATGAAGGTGATATTCAAGTCCATGGGAGAGAGAGATTATTTAATAAGATAACTTTGAGGCAACAGCCTCATGATCTGCAATACAAATAAACCTGAATTCCTACCCTCACTCTTTACACCAAAACAAATTCTAAGTGCATCAAAGATTCAAACGTAAAACAGAAATCATAAAAGTACTTGAAGAAAACACAGAGTATTTTTTTTTTAAATCTCAGAGCAGGGAAAACATTTCTAAGCAAAACCTAAGCTATAAAGCAGAAGACAGATTAATTTGAGTACTTATTATTTTTCGGGATTCAAAATGTTACAAACAAGTTTAGAGACAAACTACAAACTAAGAAAAAAATATGTAAAACACACACAAGGACCTAAACTCTTTAAAAAGAACATGTAAAAACCATAAATAAAAAAAATACAGTCTAACAGAAAAATGGGCAAAGGACATGAACAGGGAATTTCCACACCCCCCAAATATACAAATGCCAATAATCCTATGAAACCAAGATTAATCTTACTCACAATTAAAGAAATGCAAACCAAAACAAGATGCCATCTTTTAAAGGATATTTGACACATATATGTTTAGATATTTTAAAAAATGGAAATTATTGCAAGGCCCATCAATAGATGACAGTTACACAAATAATAGCACATAAATATAATAAATGCCATGCACCTATTACAATTTAAATGCTGTTTTTACCTATACTGATAACATTGAATGCAGTCTGTAGCATCTGGTTGAGTAGGAGAAAAAGATTTCAATCTGTGTAGCAAGAGTCCATTTATCTAAAAGTGTACAGTTTGACCTATTTGTGAATAAGTGCACAGATAGGACTGGAAGAAAATTCATCCAAATGATAGCAGTGACTGTCCCTGGGTGGAGGGATTTCAGGTGATTTTTACTTTATTTCGAAATCGCAGTATCCTTTTAATAATCTACAATGAGCATACATTTCTATAATCAAAGAAAGCTAAGTTATTTTCACTTTGAAAAATATGAAGAAGTTTTGATGCAACGTTCCAACAAAACAAAACGCATCAACATGCAATAAGGCAAATAGTCCCAAGGCTGAGACCCATGCCCTGTGGCTGCCCCTCCTAGCTGGCACTGTGCAACAGGAGGCAGACAGGTAGGTAAAAATCAGGTTTACAAAGGTGGAGCACGTGCAGGATGGTAAGGGTTCAAGAACAGGTTTGGAGCGGGAGAAAGACTCAATTCAAAACCTGGTTCCAGGGGGCTTTTCTGGTGGCACAGTGGTTAAGAATCCGCCTGCCAATGTAGGGAACACGGGTTCGAGCCCTGGTCTGGGAAGATCCCACATGCCGCGGAGCAACTAATCCCATGCGCCACAACTACTGAGCCCGCGTGCCACAACTACTGAAGCCCGTGCATCTAAAGCCCATGCTCTGCAACAAGAGAAGCCACCGCAATGAGAAGCCCACGCACCACAACGAAGAGTAGCCCACGCTCGCCGCAACTAGAGAAAGCCCGCGCGCAGCAATGAAGACCCAACGCAGCCAAAAATAAATAAATAAAATAAATAAATTTATTAAAACAAAAAAAAAACCTGGTTCCACCACATTAGCTGTGTTGACTTTGGGCAAGTCACTTAATCTCTCTGACCCTCAGTTTCCTCCTTCCTGAACTAGGATAACTGCCTCTACTTTCTATGCGATATCTTCAGCTCACTGCTTGGCACACAGTAAGTACTCAATAAATGTCAGCTGCTTATATTATTATCTGGGACATTTGTAACCTTTGTTCACATTGCAACCACTATGTTCTCCACGATCTGGGGTCACAGAGCAGAGTGGAGAGAAGCAAACCTCGGAAAATCCAAATATCTGGTCTTGGACAACATGCTTCTCTAGCCCCGTGAAACCCTTCCTGGAAGCAGCAGGCGAAGAGTAAGGCAGCCAACCACAAAGAGGAAGAGAAGGACAAGGCAAGGACCTAGGTAATCCCTGGGTGCTGCTTACTTGTAGTGGATGAGCCAACACGACTCATTCCTCTCCTCTACCCTTCCTCCTGGGTTGGTTGGGACCTCCCCCTAGACTTCGCGTTAGGATCCTGGAAAGACGACTCGAATGCCAAGCTAGAAAGGCCTTTACAGACCATCTAGTGCAGCATCCTTCATTCTACTGGTGAGGAACCTGAGGACCACGGAGGGGAGGGGACTTGCAGGGAACCAGCGCACCAGTACCCAGCACAGACCCTCCATCATGGTGTCCCCTCCTACGCTCATCCTTCCCTCCCCCTGGCTGCCCCCTCACATGCTCTCATTTCCCCCATATCTTTCCCCCACTTCCTTACCTGTAGGACTTCTTAAGGGCCCCTTTCCCTTTCTGGCAGCCCTAATTGTCCTTTATGGCTCTGTGGTGAGGGGAGAAACCATACTAGGACTGTTCTGACTCAAAGAATGGCCTAGAATGAGGACTGCTGTGGCCATCACTACGTCAAGACCCACCCAGCTACTCCTCTGCTTCCAAAAGAAACAGAGCCCAAACCATGGTGTAAAACAGGAAGGGAAGAAGAAAGAGACCTGAGTTATTCTCAAACCTCCCTGGTGACAGTGAAGGTTACCTTGAAACCCTTAGGAAAGGAAGACCCTGGAAGACAGAGGTACCAGCAGATTCACGAGGAACCAGCAGACTCCATCTCCTAGGTGGTAAATACAACCAAGATGCAGGGCAGCCATGGGTGAGGAGAGACTTGGAGAAAGGAGTACAAGGCCATTTTCCCAGATCACAGTTCCAACTCTTGGCAGTGACTGGGCTGAGGCTTACCTTGGGCAGGCTAACTGGAGTCCTGGGCTTGGTCCTTGGGTTTTTAATCAAGAGCCTCTGATCCAGAGGGAGCAGATGATATTTCATGGCCTCGATGAGGAAGTCCTTACAGGTGTTGTTATTCTTTATCAAAGCTTCTTCTTCAACTGTCTAGAGGTAATAACCCATAGGTGATCCTGCTGCAGAACTCGGCCCCATTTCCCAAGCCATCTCCCTGGGCTGAGTCATTCCTGTACTCTCACACTCATTCGTTCCCACACCGCACCATCTCAGACCCTAAGACAAAGGTCCACAGAGTTACAGCTTAGTGCCCACCTCCTGCATCTCAAGAGCACAATGGAGTAAGTGACTAAGCTCTGGCATCAAGCAGACAGGGATACAGATCCCAGCTCTACCACTTAACTCCTCTGATCCTCAGTTTCCTCACCTGTAAGATGTAAGATGGGCATATTAAAGTCCCCCACAACCTCACAGGTTGTGTTTGTTTGCTTGTTTATAGGCTTAACGAGATTATGCAAAACAAAGACAGCTGATTGTCCCTAAAGCTTCTTTCCACATGCCTTCTGGTTGGAACGTATTATAATGTTTAAGGCAAATGGCCAGATATTTGAGAGAAGGAGAGGGAGGGAAAGAGGAAAATGGTGGGATGCATCGGCCAACCTTTGGAGGCACTGGGTATAATAAGGTGATATTCAAGAAGAAGAATTCATATTCATTATCTTACAGTGCAAGCCTCAGGGAGAAGTGTCCAGTGAGGCACTCTCCAACGGAGCAGTGGTATCAGAGCAGAAAGAATGTCCTGCACAAAAGCCCCACCAACTGACCTCCACTTGGACCCCATCTAAGCTGGGGCAGTGGCTTCCTCATGCCTTATTCTAGAGCCAAGGACTTAAGCAGGTGCTCAGCAAGCGTAGGCCTAAATATTTCACAAGCAAAGCTAAGGGTGAACCATGCTGGTACCCTGACTCTCAAATCTCCACCCTTGGGCACAGGTCAGATTGCCACATGGCATATCTGTAAGGGGTAGTGTGGTCTTCGGAGGCTACTTCATGTCTTCTTTGCTGGACTGTTTGGGAGCTGTTGGCAAGGTCAGCTCCATTCAGCAGCTAACAGTGATTGAATGTCTCCTGGTTGGGCAGCTCAGTGCTGGACGCCAGGGAGAAAATGATGAACAAGACAAGGGTTCTGACCCAGAGGCCCTCAGGTCCAGTCAGAGAATGAGAAGGGCCTCCCCACCTCAATTATCTCAGCCCTCAAGCTGTCATGCACAGGCCTGGCTGAGCCGCTCCTGGGTCCCCCACCTGTAGCTAGGAATGGGAACGTGGCCAGGGCCATCACCTGCTGGGCAGTGTTGGAGATGGCAGGAAAAGAAGGATCAGTGAGAGCGCCTCTGTTATCTCTGGACCTCCTACCCCACAGACGATCCCCAGGGACACTCCGTTTTCTTGGAAGGTTTTTTTCCCTCTTACTGAGGGATTGAGGCAGGTAGGGACAAATCATAAACGTTTGGGGTCAGTTAAAAATTAAAAAGGGTGGGAGAGGATCTCTTTAAAAGCTTGGGAAGAAGGAAAAATGCATGAATAGCTACTTCTCCCAAAGAACTCATTCGGCTTGAATGAAAAGCTCCCTGAGAGAGTTAGTATTTCATGGCTACAGAGTTTCAATTTGGGATGATGAAAAAGTTTTAGAAATGGGTATGGTGATGGTTGTACAGCACAGTGAATGCAATTAATGCCACTGAACTGTACACTTAAAATGGTTACAATGATGAAGTTTATATTGTACATATTTTATCACAAGGACAAATTTTTAAATAAGATATGGCATGTTATACACTTGGCACAATATTTGTAAATATTTAATAAAAGCCTAATAACTGTTAGCTATTAAAAGAAAACAGCAACAACAACAACAAAACAACTCCGCCAGAAGTCAGTGTTGGTACAGGTCTGCCCAGAGCTTTCCTTTCTCTCCTCCTCCTCCTCTACCATCAGCCATCCCCAGTGGTTAGACTAGTTTGACATTTCAAGGTCAAATGAGTGTTAATGAAACATCTCCTTCCAGAGGTGTTCTGGAAAAAAAAAAAAAACCTTAAAAAAAAAAAAATGTCCCACACAACAGTTCTCATGCACATTGTCTCTGACCTCCTTCTTCTCCAGATCTAAACCTGACCTTGCCCTAATAACCCAGGAACTATTTCCTAAAGTCTTCATTAAGTTTCCATTGTGGGCACCTGATGGAGGTTGTGCGTAGGGGTATCTAAAGCCCCTTTAGCTTTCTCCGGAACCCAAGTCCACAAGCTGCCCTTCCTCCTTGTGAAAGTGAGACTGTGCTGGAGGCCAGGTGTCTGCCTTCACTGGTGGTCACGCCCCACTCAGGATAGTGGGAGGTTTGGCTCTGACACGGGGAGCTCAGGTGGGTTCGGTACCTCTGCTGTGGGGGCCTCTCCTACACGAAGGATGTGCGGCCACCAGGTGGCAGTGGTGCCATCCAAAGTGTAAAACGCAGGGCACGTATGAAGGCTTGAGAATATACGCCCCAGCCCCTGAGAAGAGGGCTAAGGTTCAGAGATTCAGAGAACATTCCACTGACTCCTGAGGCCTGTGATCAACAGCAGCATCACAAGCTGAGGACTTTATAAGTGTTGGTAAGGATACTCTCTCCCGCTACTACCAACGGTAGCAGTGGTCGTGAAGACAACAGAGATATCACTGAACACAGGGTTGTAGGCTTTACGTGGTTCATCTCATTCTATCCCCAAACGACCCTATAAGGGCCGGGGCTATTTTCACCAGATGAGAAGACAGAGGCTTAGCAAGGTTGAGGATTCGCCCAGTGTCTTACGGTCAAGAAGTGACAGAGCTCAGCTGCTGGGCTGCTGAACCTCCTCTTATCCTGGCTTCACATCTGCCATTCCTCGCAGAGACTTCTTGAGGACGGCTGAGGGCTGGCCTACTGCCTTGGCACTTGTTATCTATCTATTTAAGTTTTATCCTCTGCCTGCTTGGAAAACATCTAATGCCATTGACACTACAAAGTTAAGTCATGTAATATACAAACAGAAGAGAAAGTATTAAAGGTGGCACCTGCTTAGGGAAGGTGGGTGCTCTAGAGCCAGACAGACTTGGATTTGAATCCTGACCCTGCCACCTACTAGCTGGTGACTCCAGATAAATCCCAACCTCCATAAGCCTCAAAGCCCACATTTGTAAAAAGGGGATTTTAACCTCTGCTCACAGGGTTGTTACAAGGATTAAATGAGAAAATATGTGGCGCCATGTTTTAGAGGAAGCAGATGCAGTATGTATTCCAGGCACTTGTGAAGAGCTGGTTTTTACAGTCCTGAATTGGGCCCCAAGTTGCCTAACACGAAGGCAAAAAAGGAACATAGAAACATGATGGAAATGACCCTTCTTGCTTCAGTCCTGTACAACAAAAGCAGCTAATAACTTCTGTTGAACACGTGTTATCCCCAGCTCCATGCTAACACCTGAACTGCATCCTTACAACTCCTCTGGTCCTCACAACAACCCTGCTGGGCTCTAGTATAATTTCCCTTCTGGAGAAAAAGAAACTGAGGCTTAAAGCTAAGAAATAGAAGAGGAGGAACTAAACCTAAGTGTCTCATTCTCAAACCTATGCTCTTAAACCTTACACTACCATGCCTCACACTGAACCCAGTGGGTTGGTGCCCTCACTCCACAGAAAAGACCCATGAAACTCGCCACTCCATACAACCGGGGTTGCCCACTGCTACTCCTAGGAGGCCTGGGTGAGCAGGGAAGTGCTTGGTTCTTCACACAGCACTCACCTGGACAAGGTAATCCCTTGGTAAGAGAGGGAGACGGACGTGTTCCATCAGCTTTGCCATGTGCTCCAAACGGGTTTCTTTCTCGTAATTGATCCATGAAATCACAGCTTCAAATACCTGTAAGGAAAATCAACATAGGTAACTTTTGCAAAGAGACAATAGCTTTAAACAGCTTTCAAACAACTTCCTCAACCTGAAAAAAGAAAGAAAAGTTACAAGTCATCCACAAAGGTGTTTAAGCTAATTTAAACACCTTTAAATTTAATACTTAAAACAAAAACACAAAGTCTACTATCTGACATCAGAGAGTGCTCTCTCTCTCTCTCACACACACACAGGTACGCTAAGAAAAACCTGCTACCCCAAACACAGAATCATCAAGGTTCATTGCAAAACAAAAATCAATTCCAGTAGTTACCTCAGGGTAGAAATACAGAGCAGTAACTCTGAACCAAATTTTACAAAGACTGTCTAAGAGGACCAGAAGCCCTGGGGGTAATGTCATCATCCCCATCACACATCCCCGTCTCTTCATCTATCTCCCATGTTCACTTAATGCAGGATAAAAACAATAAAGATATCCTCTGCAAAAGCTGGCTGTAGGGCTTCCCTGGTGGCGCAGTAGTTGAGAATCTGCCTGCCAATGCAGGCAACACGGGTTTGAGCCCTGGTCTGGGAAGATCCCACATGCCGCAGAGCAACTGGGCCCGTGAGCCAAAAACTACCGAGCCTGCGCATCTGGAGCCTGTGCTCTGCAACAAGAGAGGCCACGATAGTGAGAGGCCCGCACACCGCGATGAAGAGTGGCCCCTGCTCGCCGCAACAAGAGAAAGCCCTCGCACAGAAACAAAGACCCAACACAGCCATAAATAAATAAATAAATAAATTTATAAAAAAAAAAAAAAAAGCTGGCTGTAATGGTGAATGTGACACTGAATGACAGAAAATGGCAAAAATTTCTCCTTGGGTCAAACCTCTCCTTTGAGGAGAGATTTCATTTCTATACAAATCAAAATGGGGCTTGGAACCAAAAAGGGGAATCTATGGTTTGGATGTTTGCCTTACTCAAGGTTAAGTTCAAATTCAATCTCTGCACCACCATATACACAGAGACACATAAACTTCAATGTTGGTAAGACAGCGGGGAAACCACCACTGTTAATGGAAAGTTAACTAACACGGCTTAAGAAGGGAAGGAAGAATTTGGCAATATCAATCAAAAATTCAAATGTGCATACCTTTGACCTAGAAATACCACTTCTAGAGCTCCAATCAATAAAAATATTCACAAAAGTGGTGCAAGAATATGTGTTCCAAGATGTTTGCAGCAGCGTTTTCGTAACAGGATAAAAAAGGAAACAATCCAAAATCCACTAGTGGAGAAATTATTAAACTAGTATCGATACCATGGAATATTTTCAGCTGTTAAAAAACAATAAAAACAATAACAACTAGTAATAAGACAAAACACTTTCTTGTGCCAGAAAGCAAGAAAGTGCTCAAAGATTAAGGGGGACACAACGAACACAGAGCGAGCTAGATGGCGCTTTTTCATTGCCGTCGTTTGGGACAATTTAAACATCAAAAAGAATGATGAAGAAATCAGTTCTGCACTGACTGGGAAGGGGCCAAAGGAAACTTCTTTTGGTAATGGATATGTTCTTTATCTTGATAGGGCGGGAGCTATGTAAGCATATGCATTTGTCAAAATGAATTTAATTTTACACTTAATATCTATACATTTCACTGTGTGTAAATCATACCTCAATTTAAAATATTTTTAGTTAAAAGAAAAGGATAGTAATGAATCATAACCCAAAGAATAAAAAAAGAATCCATGAGTCTATAAGGACACTTTAAAAAGTGTGGGAAGGGCTGCTCTTCCCAGAGAAAGGCCTTTTAATAAGGTAAAAGGGATGACAGAATTAGAAAAACATTGTTTTGCAACCACCAATGTAATAACTGATTCAGCAAAGATCGCCCATAGATGCTGAAATCATTGGGTGAAAAGTTGTTGGGAAAAAAGATATTCACGGTTCTCAAAGTGCCACCTGACAGATTATTTATTCATTACATGGGGAGAGTGGGGGAGCTTCAAACGGGTATATCTGACAGATACCATCTTTAACAAGTGGTCAAAGTCAGCACCACTAATAAATAGGACAAATTTATATTATTGTGTTAGCCAAAAAGTGCCTTTGGTTTTTAAGTAAAAATAAAAGACACATTTTTCATTTTCACCAACAACTTTATTGAACAACATATTCTCCGTTTTGTTCCACTACCTTCTGACATTTTTCAGGCAACTTCATAATTGCATCTTCCCAAAACTTTGTATCTTTTTGAGCAAAGAACTGTTCCAGGTGCCTTTTACAGTCTTCCAGGAAATTGAACTTTTTTCCATTAAGAGAATTTTGTAAAGACCTAAATAAATGGAATTCCGAAGGTGCAATGTCTGGTGAATACGGCTGATGAATCAGAACTTGCCAGCCAAGCTGTAACAGTTTTTGCCTGGTCATCAAAGAAACATGCGGTCTTGCGTTATCCTGATGGAAGATTATGCATTTTCTGGTGACTAATTCTGGAGGCTTTTCGTTGAATGCTGTTTTCAGTTGGTCTAACTGGGAGCAGTGCTTGTGGGAATTAATTGTTTGGTTTTCCGGAAGGAGCTCATAATAGAGGACTCTCTTCCAATCCCACCATATACACAACATCACCTTCTTTGGATGAAGATCGGCCTTTGGTGTGGTTCATTTCACTTGCCCCATGATCTCTTCCGTTCCACATTATTGTACAGTATCCGCTTTTCATCTCCCATCACAATTTGCTTTAAAAACAGAACGTTTTCATTACATTGAAGTGGAGAATCACATGCAGAAATGTGGTCAAGAAGGTTTTTTTCGCTTAACTTATGTGGAACCCAAACATCAAAGCGATGAACACAACCAAGCTCGTGCAAATGATTTTCAACACTTGATTTGGGTATTTGAATAAGTCAGCTCTCTCCCACAAAATACAATGTTGATTGTTCTCAATTATTGTTTCGATGTGATCGCTATCAACTTCAACTGGTCTACCCAACTGTGGAGCATCGCCAAGTGAGAAATCTCCAGCACAAAACTTCACAAACCACTTTTTTTTTTTTTTTTTTTTTTTTAATTTATGGCTGTGTTGGGTCTTCGTTTCTGTGCGAGGGCTTTCTCCAGTTGCGGCAAGTGGGGGCCACTCTTCATCACGGTGCACGGGCCTCTCACTATCGCGGCCTCTCTTGTTGCGGAGCACAGGCTCCAGATGCGCAGGCTCAGTAATTGTGGCTCACGGGCCCAGTTGCTCCGTGGCATGTGGGATCTTCCAGACCAGGGCTCGAACCCATGTACCCTGCATTGGCAGGCGGATTCTCAACCACTGCGCCGCCAGGGAAGCCCCACAAACCACTTTTGACATGTTCGATCAGTCATAGCACCTTCTTCATACACTGCACAAACCTTTTTTTGCATTTCAGTTGGTTTTTACCTTTCTTGAAATAAGAAAGCATAATATGCTGAAAATGTTGCTTTTTTCCTTCCATCTTCAATATTAAAATGGTTACAGAAAAATTCACCAATTTTGATGTCTTTTTTTTTTAAATGCATGCAAATATGACAGCTGTCACAATACAATCTAACAAAGTTGTTTCAAATGAAGTTAAAGACAACTAAGTGGGACTTCCCTGGTGGTCCATTGGTAAAGAATCCGCCTTCCAATGCAGAGAATGCGAGTTCGATCCCTGGTCAGGGAACTAAGATTCCACATGCCGCAGGGCAACTAAGCCTGCGTGCCACAGCTACTGAGCTTGCGCGCCTCAACTGGAGAGCCTGTGTGCCACAAACTACAGAGCCCACAGGCTCTGGAGCCCGAATGCCACAACTACAGAGCCCACGCACCTTGGAGCCCACGCGCCACAACTAGAGAGAGAAAAAAACCCACATGCCACAACTAGAGAGAAGCCCACACACCGCAGCAAAGAGCCCACATGCTGCAATGAAAGATCCCGCATGCCTCAACAAAGATGCCATGTGCCGCAACCAAGACCCGATGCAGCCAAAAATAAATTTTAAAAATAAATAAATAATAAGTCTTAAAAAAAGGAAAACCAAAAACTAAGTGCTACTAGAGCCATCTTATGGAAAAAACCGAACGAACCTTTTGGCCAACCCAATACATTCCTGAATGTGATTTAATGAGAGGGAAACAGCATCCCCTAGGTAGTATTCTTTCTAAAATGTTTAACCTGAATCTTATAGTGAGGAAACAATCAGACAACTCCATGTGTGGGACACTCTACAACACAGGTGTCCTGGATTCTTCAAAACTGTTAGCATTATGTAAAACACTGAAAAAAAAAAAAAAGGCAGGGAGATAGTTCTAGATTAAGGGGATTTAGAGACATGAGAACTAAACGGGAGGCATGATCCTTGTTTGAATCATGGATTAAAAAGAAACAACCATGAAAGACTTTTTCTGAGACTGTTAGGAAATTTGAATGCTGACTAGATATTAGAAAATATTATTGTATCAGTGTTACATTTCTTTGGTATGATAATGGTTTATGACTAGAAAAGGGAATTTCCTTGTTCTTAGGAGGTGCAAGCTAAAATACTTAGGGGTAAAGTGTCATGATGTCTGCAATTTACTGTCAAATGGTTCAGCAAAATAAAAGATTAAATAGAGAGAGAAAGAGAAAGCAAGTGAAGCACAACGTTAACAAGTGGTGAATCTAGGTAAAGAGTATATGAATGTTCATTCTTTCCAGCTTTAGTATAGGTTTGGAATTTTTCAAAATAAAAAGTGGAAGGGAGAAGGAAAGAACACAACCAAACTGGTGTAAATGATTTTCAGTGCTTGATTTGGATATTTTGAGTATGTCAGCTATCTCCCACGTGGTATAACGTTGATTGTTCTCAATTAATTTCTCGATTTGATCTCAATCCTACAACAAAATTTACAATTTCAAAATTCAAAGTTGAAAGCTATATCTCCCGGGGTGGGTAAAAAACCTCCAATTTTTCTTACCCTAACTGTATTTTTGTGTGTATTGATATGTTAATAATGCTTTGGCCCTATTCCCTAAACATATACTTAAGTCAGGCTGAGCATACTCAGATTGAACAAGATATCAGGAAGGAATCCATCAGAAAGGGAAGGGAAGGGAAGAGAGCTGAGTGGAATGGAACAGAAGGGAAGGAGCAGTATGTATGTATAGTTTGCTACCATTTCTATATAAAATAACCTATATGTGTACAAACATAGACACACACACACACCATGGAAATCCTCCCTGCCTAGTTCATTTTTTAAAATTATTAACTGTCACAGAGCTATGTGTCTCACCCTTATCACATTATTTTGTAAACAGTTGTGTGTTTCTTCAAGTAGCCCTTAAGATCCCTGAGAACAGGGACCTTGTCTTACTTGCTGGTGCATAACACACACTCAAATATGTTTTAATGAATGAATGGACAAATGAGTTCAGAATAAGCATGTAAGCAGGCTGGAACAGACAGCAGGATTGGGGAAGCAGAGGCTGGTATCTTGGTGGGGAGGGCAGAGCCAGGCCACAGACCAAAGGATGCTGGAGACTCCTTGCTTTTGCTGGGTTAGGAGGTGGGCAGCCATGGTCCCGTTCTGCCCTGCACTGTGGTTACCCACACTTCCTTCCACTTCCCTTTACTGGACTGTAACGCTTGCAGCGTGAGAAGTGTACCAGCTCTGCCCCTGCACTTCCTGCCACCGAGCACAGTGCCAGGCACAGAGCGGGTGACCGGTTGAGGAAGCTTTCACAAAGAATGAACTGCAAGGCCTTGAGTAGGTAGGATTTACTGATCACGCCCTTCGCTGTCAACCAGCTTAGTCTTTGTTATAAAAGCTGCAAAGCAGGCTGAGTGTAATGACGTTGATATTTAACCTTATCTTTATTTTTGGCTTGACTTGTCTAACTGGTTCCACTCAGTTGCACTGTTTACCTACTCAGCTGTGAAAGCCACAGCACTCGGCAGCAACGGTGACCTTCTCAGCAGCTAGAGAAGGCCGCGTATTTTTTTTCATTTAGACGTCATGCTTGGAAAATAAGCAAATAAACTTCCGACTAGCCTATGTGCCTAAAATCGCTCCCAACGGCCCCTGCCATCAAAGGACTGGGCAAGGCAAAGGGGCAACAGGTAGCGGCAGCAGCAGTGCATGTCCGTGCTGTGCCAGGCCCTGCGCCACACTCCCCAGAGACACTGTAACCATGGACTCTCCTGACGGCCACTGAGTAGACACTCCTGCCCCTTATTGACTGACTCATCCTAGTCCAGAGCCAGAAAGCAGCAGGGCTGGGCCCACACCAGCCCATCTCCAGCGCTCAGGCTCTTACCCGTTATTCTCAGCAGCTACCCAGCTGGCAAACCTCAGCCAACAGGCCACATGCACCTGTTTTTGTAAATAAAATTTCCTTGGAACACAGCCACACTCACTCATGACAAATCATCTACGGCTGCTTTCACACTTCAACAGCAGAGCTGAATTGGGACTCTGTGGCCCACAAAGCCTAAAATACTTACTATCTGGCCCTTTAAAGGAAAACTGTGTCAACCCCTGGTCTGTAAAATCTAAGCAGAGACCCTGTGGCCTCAATCATGGGACAGGGTGATGTCTACTCAGATGAAAATACTTTTCATGGGCCCCACGATGAAATAATTGGCTGCCCACACGGCACACTTACGGTTTCACTTTTAGACAAAGAAATAGCATCATTTCCTCACTGCTTCATGTTCCAGAACCAATTTCTTGAGTGCTACAAGGTTGCTATGTGGAAAGGAGATGGAGGAAATTGGATTTCATAGTCCTCGGCTCACACCTTCAACATAAGCACAAGCCTTGGCTAGAAAATACCAGATGAACCCGATCCTTCTACCCCACCCCCTAAGTTACTGAGGCAGCCAAGCCAGATGTTCCTGCACACTGAGTAAAGGGGAGAGCCCTTTACTGGCAAGGGGAAAGGTCCAACAGCTCACGGGATCCCAACCAGGGATTCAACCCGGGCCATGGCAGTGAAAGCCCAGAGGCCTAACCACTAGGCCACCAGGGAACTCCCAACAAGCTCTTGAATAGTAATGAGTAAGGGTCTCTCCATCGGGGTGGGGGTTCATTAATAAAGACCAGGGGCCTGGGTGGCAGACACAGTCAGCTTCAAATCACAGAGCAGTCTATTGTCAATAAGCCTTGGTCTCCTCCTCTCCAAATGGCCTTGAGAGCTGTTGTAAGCATTAGAAATGATATGCAAAACAGTATGCTGGGTAAAAGAAGTCAGGCACAAAAGCATGCACACACCAGGATTCCATTTATACAAAGTTCAAAAACTGGCAAAACTGATCTACTGCGAAGTCAGAATAGTAGTTTGGCTTCTCGGGATGGTGGGCAGTGACTGGAAGGAAGGCCTGGAGCTCCGTTTCTTCATCTGGATGCTGGCTTTGTGGGTGTTGCACTTTGTAAAAAGTTGAGCCGTGCACTTTGTATTTGCTCATGTCTCTGAGCTTACTCCAAGCTCACTTACTCTGAGCTTTTTTTCAACGATGTGTGAAATAGTCACAGTGATCAGCCAAGATAGATTTTTGGTCCTAGCGTGGTGGTACTCCCGTCATAGGCACTTACTGAACTGCGCTCTCCAAAGGAGAGCAGTAAGAAGAGTAACACTGACTCAGGGGCCCAGGCCACATCATTGTCTGCAGGCTGAGGATGTGGCAACTCGAATGCTGACCTCAGAGTGTGGCGGGGCTGCCAACAGCTCGGCCTAAGCACAGGATGTACTTCCTTGGGCGCTGGATGATGCCTCAGCAGCAAGCACTAAAGCCCAGCCTACTGGCTGAGGAGCTCCTGCCCACACCCCAGACCGACCACTGGTGCTGGTGGGAGAGGCTAGGAATTCAGACAGGAGAACCTGCAACACGAATGATCCCAGGAGACAAGGTCCAATCCCTTCCAGGAGATAAAATATCAGAATTTGTCCCCTGATGAGAGTTTTAGGAGATATAAGTACATAAAAATGTGATCATGCAGAGAGAAACTAACCTGTTCTTCTCGCTATAACACATACTTGGCACTAATCTAATTTTTTGAAGAAACTCAACCAATTTCTTCCTGACCTGTATCTAACATGTGGCCATTTCCCCGTTAGTTCTTACTCTGAGAGGCCTCAATAGTGTTTCATAAGAAGGCATGGAATTCTTGAGAAGTAGAAAGACATTTATCAGCTAGGAAAGCAAAGATTCCGAAAAGTCCAATAACCAGCAACTCAGTGGCAAAACTGCAGTAGAACTCAGGAGTCATATCTCTTCTCCTTGCAGTGTGTTTGTCCTGGAAGGTTGCTTACCCTGCCCCTGGGGCAACGAGGCTGCCCATGGTGACAGCTGAACTTCAGGTCTGCAAAGGGTATGCAAAAAACAGGCTATCTGCTCACAGGGTTAGCTCTAACCCTGCGACACCTCCCATAGGAAAGAATCAGGTGCCTGGGAGGGGCTTGCTTCTCTGTGTTTTCCCTCTAACTGGGCAGGGGTGAGCAGGGGAGAGGGGAGGAAAGTCCTAACCAAAGAGCTAGTGATTTTGTGATTCCTACCACATCCACTTGCCCTCTCTCAAATAACAGGAATTTTTAAACAAAAACTACATGGAGGAAAAATGGCAAAGATCCATGCCTCCCTCCGACCTCTAGTTCCCACATTTCTCCTTATTCTCTGGAAAAATATTAAAATTATCCCCATAATATCAGCTGGCTCAAGGCAGAGTCAGGCCCCAGTCTGCCTCTTCATTCCCTCGGGGAACGTCTGCTGAGCACCTCCTAGTGCCTCCCAGGGCTCTGTGTCAGGACTGTGCGTGACACAGAGATGGCTAAGGTACCCTCACAGCCCTCAAGGAGCTTGAGCGTAGTGAAGGGGATGAGTCGTGGGCAAAAGCAAGTGCTCTTGGAGGAAGAACAGCACCTGAGCCCTCGGAGAGGCCCAGGTGGAGCTGGGGGTGCTGGTGACACAGAGACAGCTACCACCCTCAGCTCCTGCCTGGCACAGAGCCGCAGGTCACGCCAACCACCCAGACCAATATGGGGCCCGGGAAGAGCTTCCCCTTGAGAAAGGCCCCAGTCAATGGTTACATGTATCACCTCATTTCATCCTCAGAACAGCTCTATAAGATAGATACTACACTATCATTACCCTCCTTCACAGATGAGAAAACTGAGACTTAGGTTCTTTTATTCATTCCTTCAACAAATATTTTTTGGTATCTACCATGGACCTGACACCACTCTAGCAGCAACCATAAGGTAGTCAAAATTCCTGACTATACATGGTGTATACATTCTGGTAGGAGATAAATAACTGGCCCAAGATCAATCACTCAGCTTGTTAAAGTAGTGGGCCAGGATTGAATTCAGTTCTTCTGGCTGCAGAACCTATACTTTCAAACTTCCAACAAGCAAGCTGCCTGGGCCCAGCCACAGACACTTAAAATCATCATTAATAGTAAGATACCACATTTCCTCTATTTTAATATGCATAGTTTTAAGATGCATCTGAAACCTGGCTGCATTTTATAATATATGTTGAAAGAAACCTGTGGGCTGCTGGTAGAGAAGTAAGTCATAATATAACTGATACTGCGGTTCAAGTGTAGATTTCGCTAAATACAGGTCATTTGACTGCCGACGCAATTGAGTTTTCTGCAAATGTTAACATTAAATCAGTTGGATTTTAACTTAAATGAAGATCCCTGATACTACTTCAAATACACTCAAAAAACTTCACTATATTGCAAGAAAAAGCTATTGTGCATGCAAGCGATTATGCCTATCACACGCAATGTAATTAAAGGGAGTAGAAATCACCAAACCTCTTGGAACAGATCACAGAATTTTCAAAGCCTTAAGGGCTAGCGTTCAAATGACAAACATCTAATTGTCAAAAGCTTCCAGCTATTTAACTTCCAGCAATATGTGAGCAATTAAGGGGAAAAAAAATATATGGGTTTTGCCAAAGAGAAAATGCAGGCCAAACCCCACTATTCATTAATAAGACTCAAAATTACATAGCTAACCTTAAACATCCCAAAGGGTTCAAGATCATGAGTAATATACTTTCTGAAAAGCATCACATAACTCTGAAGTTACACATAACTTCTGAGAACCAAACATGATACACAATCAATAATGTGAAAAATACCTACACTCCAAACTGATTCTACAGAAAGAGGAACCCATATGTAAGCATATGAATAAATGAAAGTCACTATAGACAAGTTTTAAGAGTGTACATCTATTGTCATGTTTCTTTGTTTCTGGAAAGATGCAATTAACACCATGATTTGTTTCACCATGACCAATGGCAAATCAATACCATTACCATTATCACTGGTACCTCCAAATAGAGAACTGTGATAATTACAATGATAGCTGCCATTTATTGAGCATCTATCAAACACCGTATTTGATTTTTTTTCACCCATTATCTCTAATCCTCGTGACAACTCTATAAGGGAGGCACTCGTAGTATTTCAGTTTTACATGTAAGTAAATTATGGTTCAAAGAAACCAGTGACTTCTCAAGATCATACAGTCAGTAAGCATCAAGCTGAGTGTGGAACCAGTTCTGCCCAAGTCCAAAACCCAAGTGGTTTCCAGGGCACTATAATGCCTCTCCCTACTAACAACCCACCTCCACCCCTGTCCTGGCACAGCACGCATAGATAAGCCCTCACCTAAAACTTACTATGATCTCAGGGAAGGATGGGCCAGGATGAATTTAAGATAGAAGGGTCTCCCTCTCAATCCAACACCCTAAGTTGATTCAACTCCTGCTACTTATGTGCCTGCTTCCATTTTCTCAAACTACACTTGAGGACATGATCAAGCAGACCCTAAACTGGCCAACAGCCCAACATACACAGAGCCAATTGACTGGTTCATTCCTTCAAATTGTGCCAATTTGGTAGCACAGTCCAGAGAAGAAAGTACACAAGCTTAGCAAGAAGCGAGGAAAGCCTCTCCATTTCTGAGGCTGGGGCAGGAAGGGGCCTGTGGCCTGGTCAGAAGCATTCTTTCCCCTGGAGGTGCTGTTTCACATCAGCTAATGGAAGCAGAGACCTCCCTAAGCCTACGGGAGGGTCCAGCTTGTGCCAGTCACCTTCTGGGGATCTCCCTGAAGTCTCAGGACAGCCCATAGTTCCAACTGACAACTGCTCTTCTTCTTGATGAAACTTCTGCAGGACAACAGGCAGGGGCTTGTGAATTTCACACCCATTCTCTGGACATGTACCTTTGGATGCAGTCTCATCTACAACATAAAATCCTTCTCAAGGGCTTTTCCTTGAATATTCCCTCAGGAAAGGGCCTCAAGCTTGGATGCTAAGATTGGACTAGGACAATTCAAGAAACATTTACTGAGCATCTCTGAGGATGCAGAGGTGAGTAAGGTGTGGTCCCTACCATCAGGGAACTCACAAGTGAGTAGAAGAGGTAAGACCAGCTCAGAACTAACTACAATATAAAGCAGAACAAGGTTAAGTGTTATCCCAGAGGAAAAAGGGATTAATTCCAGAAGCACAGTCAATAATCAATTCAGCTAACACTGACTAGGCACCCACTAGGTAGCAGGTACTATACTAGGCATTGTATATGCCTTATCCCATTCAATCCCCGCAACCACCCTGTGGAACATGTTCTATTACTACCCACACTTTACAAATGAGGAAATAGATGGAAAAGCAAAATATCTTGCCCAAGGTCACATAACTGATTTGTAAATACTAAAGATGAGATTTGGACCCCAGTGGCCAACATGGAAGCGTATGTTATTTCCAGTATAGTAGACTGAATCGCCTGGAGTAAAGAAATTCTTCCTGGTAGAAGAAAAATCTGAACCGTTTGGGAATTCAACCAGATGAAGAGGGAAGTAGAGAATATTCCTAGCAGAGGGTCAGAGATAAGGAAGGCCGGGAAGTAGGATAGATCAGCAGTCACAGGTCAGCTAAAGCAGGGGCAGAAGTCAAGCTTCTAGCACAGAGGAAGAGGTGTGCGGTCAGTGAGTCAGGGGACTGGGGTCAGGAGACCTGGGTTCTAGTCCTGGCTTGGCCACCGAAAAACTGTGTGTGACCTTCAGCAGTTTCTATCCTCTCTCTGGGGCTCGGTTTCCTCATCAGTAAAAATTCCAATTCCCTATTGGAGTAGATGTTCCCCAAAGGTCTGCTCTGGCTTAAATGCTCAGTGATACTCACAAGAGGCCGTGTGGGACTGTGGTTAAGACCAGGTGACATGTAAACCAGCTGAGTGACCTTGAACAAGCTAATTAAATCCTCTGAGTCTGTTTCCTCATCTGTAACGTGAGGACAACGGCGATGCCTGCTTCACAGGGCTGAGGTGAAGGCTGAGTGAACTTAGCACAGGGTTTGGCAAACTATAAACGTTTAAGAAATGGAGGCAGCTTTGTCGCCATCATCATCATCACCATTGCTCCTTCTTTAAAGGGTCCATAAAGTGAATGTAGTGGTCGTGGGCCAGAAAGCCTTTTTTTTAAAAAAAAGGGACAAAAAATTAAGATCTTTTTTTTTATTTGAAAAAGAGAAAAGGTCTCATTGAACCACAAGTCCTTCCCATGACCACCTCACGAGAGAGGCTCCTGTTTCAAAGAAGGGCCACGTCATACCTTCTCTTCTGAAGAAACGGTCAGCTTGTCACTGGATATCAAGCTGCACACCTGGTCCAGACTTAGGCTAAGAAATTCTTCCCCCAGCATCACCTCTGGAAAGTGCTGCTCTGTTCCAAAAAAAGCAGAAGTTCAGAAAACAAAGTTATAACACACTCCTGCCCTTCCATGAACCAAGGCCATGACAATCTGTGGGATTCAGAGCAGAGTCCTGGGAGCTCTGGGGGAGGCAGGAGGCAGAGAGAAAGGCAGACATCCTGGCTGGAGGGAAACCAGCCTCTTAATTCAGCAGCAAAGGCATCCCCCTGTGTGACCCTCTGTCCTGAACATCATCACAGAGGAAAATGGGGCAGAGAGATGCAAGGTTATATTTTTTCCATGCTCCATGAGATTAATAATGGTGTTGCAGAGAAGCCTCACAGGGGCCTGCCTACTTAATTGAGCTCATTTCCCCTCAAGGCACAGGCTGGCAGAGTTGCAGACGGTGCCCCCTGCAGCTCAGCCAAACAAAAGTGGGTCAGGACTGCTGTGTCGCTCAAAGTCTCTGGGGTTCTGGTAGGAAGTCAACATTAGAAGGCTGGCAGAAGGGTTCATCCCATCTTGCCCAAGTCAAGCCTGCTATAGTGAGAATCTGGTTCACAAGAAGGCTCAACTAAGCTTTTGTCCAGGTGTGGCACCAACACAGCTGGCACCACCACCACTGGGAACAGTCCACAGCGGCTGAGCCTATAGAGGCTATAAGACGGAGGGGAGTTCGGGGACAACTAGAACAAGATAAAACTCACAGGCCCGAGGACCACACAAGGGAAATGCCAAGGACAATTCCTACCCTGACATTCGCCCAGGCCGCCATCCGGCTATTACAGAGGCATTTGCCAGTGAAAGAGCATGCACTTCAGAAAGAAGGACCTAGATTCAAGTCCCGGCTTTGCCATTTATGAGTTGTGTCTTTGAGCCAATGGCATCACCTCCCTGGGTCTCATTATCCCCATCTGTACAGTGGAGGTAAAAACCACGTCTCACTCCCTCCCATGCTCTGGTGAGAGAGGAACTGAGAACGTGTTTTGCAAGCGCCTTGAAGGTGAACCAGCCCAAGGGCTGACAATTCCTGGTGTAGCAGACTCTGGAGGTCACAGCGTCCTTTGTCATTTGCCCCAGACCTTGCTCCTTCCTCGGTTCTCACAACCCTGCACCATCGCCCCAGGAGCATCTGTGCTCCTTGCCCTCCAGACCTCTCCCCTTCCTTCTGTGGTGGCCCCGCTCTGCCCTGAGAGCTTCTTGGATAATTCCAGAAGCTCCCTACCCCCCACTTGGCCTGGCTGGCCCCTGGAGTGAGATCCTGAGTCCCTCCATGCCTGGGAGGCTGCTGAAACATCAACTCTGCCGCAGCTGCACAATGAAAAGGAAAATCAGAGCATGCTAATCACACTCATCAACTTCTTAAAAACCAAACAAACGAAGAACTTAAGGTTTAAGTAATTTCTTGCAAAAATCATTTTTAACTTTTTATGTTGTAAGAATTTCAGATCCAAAGAATTCCCGTATGCCTTTCATCCAGATTTCCTGAATGTTAATACTTTACTCTCAATGACTGAGTTATAAATAATCTTTTCCATCTTTCACTGGACAAAAAGGGCTCCCCACTTGCTCCCCACCAGCCTAAGGATATAACTGAAGCCACAATTAAAGCTCACCCATCCTGAGGCTCAGGGATGCTTGTACAGGACAAGACAAATTTAAAAGTTCAGATCTTTTACAAATGGAAGCAGCCGTCAAAACGTAAGAAGCTGGTCTTACTTCTCTATATGTCAACAGAAAAAAGCCTTTAGTTAAAGCATAGATTTTAAGTATGACATTCAAAGCACCTCCCTAACTATGGGAATATTTAAGACTAGATAGTTATTTTTAAAGTGTCCATTCCTAAAGATTTTTAAATACAAGCAAGTGAACAATTTTCTTTGGACAATGGGAATTCATTCTTGGCCCGGAGGCTTGGAAAGTAACAGGATTCTCCCTATACACTCTTTCTAGCCCAAGAAGTCTTTGGACCAGAGTCTCCCAATGTGTTGGCAACACCCAAGAAACAGCAGAGAGAAAACTGACAAAGTATAGGACAGGGAGGCTCTGTGGACCAGCCTCGGCTGAGCTCAGCAGGTGAGTCAGGCAAACCAGTGCCTACATCCCTGTGGCCCAGAGCCATACCTGGTCTTCCCACCTTTATCTTTGGTTGACTGAAAAACCTAACATTTGGAGGAGTGAAAAGAACAGGAGGAGGTGAGAAAGTAAAATTCTGAGCTGTAAGGAATTCTTCCTCAGAGCTCAGAAAGCCAAAAGTAGATGAGCTTGGGTTTTGAAAAGGAGGAAAATAGAAGTGCAGTGATGTGTATCCTAGGTGACTTGGTGAACAAACCAGAAGTCGTCAAAGATAAACCAAGGCAGGAAGTAGTCAGCCCCCCACACCTCCCCATCTTTCACACTCTGGGGCACTGCAGGATATGAATCTGGGTCCCTTCTCTCTGAAGTCAGCTGCTTATTTGCCCATCAAGAACCTCCCACTGAAAACCTTCAGAAATCCTCCCAGGAGGGAGCATCTGGTGGGGAGGAGGCAACAAGGGAGGTATTGGGCAGGAGCTTCTCACCCAGGGCTGGCACCCCGAGATCCAGGAGATTTGCGAGGCATGAGCAGGAGGACACAAAGAAGGGGGCCCAGACAGAAACTCCTTCCCTTCCCCCTTTGGTCTGAGGACACAGGGCCCAGAGTCTGGGGACCAGAGCTCCCTTTCTGTTAGCAACACTCAAGACACAACAGGATAGAAAACACAGGAACAGGATGCTCTGGCTAACTCAATTTCCTGGGAAACAGGAGTTCCCCAGAAGACTTCGTACTCAAGTCAGCGCTCTTCCCAGCCTCTTCCTGGAAAGAACCCACTATGCTACCAGAAGATACCGCCCTGAGAATCAGCTTCTACCTTTAACACTTGTTTGTTTGTTTGGAGTTTTTTTTAATTTGTTTTGCTTTGCTGTGAATGTATTAAGGGACAATGTAGTGACAAACTGTGGCTAACAATCAGAAGACCTGGGTTCCAGTCCCAGCTCCACCTCTTACCGTCACTTCTTCCCAGGCCTTGGCTTCATGAATCATAAAATGGGATGGTAATGCCTGACCTCAGTCTCCAGGTTGTTCTGAAGTTCAAAAACGATACTATGTATTAGCCCATTTTGAGATCTATAGGAAACTCTTTAGAAATGAAGGAGGAACATTATGCGCCCATGTTCCTGAGTCACGAAGTCCAGTTCTGCGGGCAGCACTGATCTCCAACAGAGAAGCGTTTCCACAGCATCAGAGTCATCCTTTGAGACTGCAGGTCCTGCAGGCAAGGCTGTGGACCTCAAAGGTCTTAAGAGACCCACTTTATTCCACTGAGTTCCACAAACTTTCTAGTGATATAAGTTACTCAATTTCTTCAGATGAGAATACTGAAGGCTTCAGTATTCTCATCTATTAAATAGAGCAAATAATAGCACCTATCTCATAGAGGTGTTATGGGCATTAGATAAGCAAATATATGTAACTCACATTTCCTGAGACCACTGTAAGTGCTCAATAACTGTTCATACATGATGTGCCAAATACAGTGTTTCTTCAAAAATGAAGAAAGCAGAGCCGATGTCTACAAGGAGGCCACTGGCTTACAAAAGGGTAAAACAAGGCACCAGCAACTTCAACCCAAAGTCCACAGGGCCATGACTGGGAGAGGCACTCCAAGTTAAACAAAAGCAGGCAAATTCAGAGCATGACTAGAGAACAGCAATAGCTCAGTCTAGCTAGAGGCTAGGCTGTGTCTTCATTCATCTAACAAATATGTATACAGCATCCTGTGCCAGGCTCCCAGAGATACAAGAGAGGCAGGCAAGGCTCAGTCTTAGGGGATGGGTGAAATATGCAGGGGCGTAGTATCTTTTAACCATGGGCTAGTCCCTTGAAGGGGGACTCTCCAAAATAAACTCTAACTTTTCTTGTCTTTTTGCTTTTTTTTCCTTTAGGGAGGAGTGTAAACAGGAAAAAAAAAAAAAAAGTCAATTAATTAACCATTCTGACTGAGAGTCCCAATTAACCAGGCTTTACTATAAGTAGCAAATACTGTTTAGGATCCAAGTTTTGGAATAGAAATAGTGAGTTGTTTAAGTTATTAGGTATTTAATTTTTCTCTTCATTTGACTAATTTTTTGCTTATGGAATATAAAGAGGGAAAACATGATTTAAGAGATTATAATAATAACAAAAAATCATAACATTAAGAGAAAATGCAGAATACAAATTTATAGATACTGTTTGATCACAAATATGTAAGTCTAGAATTTCAGGATTAAAAGATGGCTCTTTATTTCCCCTCTGTACTCAAATAAAAATTATTATTATAAATATTTTAAAAATCCAAGTTTTGGAAACACTGCTTTGGGAAAGATCTCCAGGGTTCTCCCTACTTGCTGCAAATAATAATAAAGCCTTCCTTCTCCAAAAAAAAAAAAAAAAAATCCAAGTTTTGATTAATGAAACATTAATGGATCTGTTCCTGTCCATTTGGATGAGAAATTTTGGAGAAGGGGAAGGGCACCAGACAACTGCAAATCCTTTCCCCGGCAAGCAACACACACATATCTTCCCAATGTTGAAAGGATGAGGAAATTGGGTGGCACATTCCTAGGAAAGGGGGCATAATTGGGTCTTTTCAAGGAAGCAGGCCTGGAGAAAGTTAATGGCTTTTCCTAAAAACAGCTAACACTGTACTAGGTATTTTACATATATTATGTCACTTATATCTTCCAAAAGCCCAGCTGAAGTGAATATCAATATCTCCATTTTACAGATGGAGAAATGGAGGCTTGGAAAGCCTAAGTTATGAGCTTAGTATCATACGGTAGTAAAGTGGTAGAGCCAGGTTTTGAAATTAAGGCTGTCTGAATATAATAACAAACATTCTGATATGTATTATAGTCTTCAAGATAATAAAAACTTGTCCTGAGCAGGCCATTTTGGTAAAATTCAATATAGACATCAGAGCACCCTAAGAATCCCTCTTAGGGATACTGCAGAGAGAGAAAGAAACAGGAATCTAAAGATGTTTCTTTAAAAAAAAATCTTAGAGTAGTAGTGTTCTAAACATTTTGGCATCAGACCTGGATTCAAATCTCAGACCCAACCCTTGGATTGAAATCTTTCTCTAATCCACCTGTCTTCCAGGCTAGATGACGTGATATTCTTCTGTGTTCCCAAAGCCACTCAAATAGGAAATTAAAATTTTCATACTGCTAGTCAACCTGTCTTACCACCTGAGGTCTTCCTCTCATACTGGGACTATGAGCCCCATGAGCGCAGGGTCTGTCTTATTTGAGTCTGTCTGTGTGAATGTGAATCCTCAGTGTCCAGGACAATGTCTGCAGATATTGAGCTCTGAAATTACTGTGCTTCCTTGTCCATTCTTCAGGACTGCCTAGGGCTCAGGCAACCTCTCAAGCAAGTCCCAAGTCCATTCCTCCCTCTTGATGGGATGAAATAAACCTAAGCCTTTGATCAGGTTCATCTAAACTACAAGCCCAGACAATAACCCATCTACGACTTCTTTGACCTGCAGAGACGAAATGAACCCAGTTATTCCAGGGCCAGTGGACCCAGCAAAAAAGGTATGAGTGTCTCTGAATGGAACCACTGATCATGCCCCCAGGAAAGAACGGCTGACACAGGTGGACACACAAACAGAATCAAAACATTTTAGCAGGGTAAAAAAAGAAAACAGCTAATTTAAATTTCTCTCTCCATTACCCTATTTTGGGAGGGCAGAGGTAAGCTTTCTTTAATCAATATTTGGCTTTCAGGGCCCACAGTTTCCTTGCTCCAGGGAGAAGGCTCAGCTCCCACAGAGAAGTAACACAGATCTACCTTGACGTCTTCCCGCAAGGGGTCACGACCACCAGCCCTCAGACTCTAAATTTCACTGACTCCACTCTCCCTGGGATGGTGGGATACAAGCTCTCTTTCCTTGTCGACCTAATTCCAGAAGTATATATGTTGTACTTCCCCTTTCTCTCTATCACACACACAGAGCAAAGGGCTATATCAAAACTACCCAGTTATCAGTGCTACTGATTCAACAACAAAGTTCCCTGTTCTCCAGAGTATGGAAGGAACAGGGAAGTTTCCTAAAATCCCAACAAGGAGAACAACTAACAACAAAAAATACCTGTGTCTGCACTAATGCTTCACTTGCCACCTTCAAGGTAGAAGCAGAGGTAGGAATGAGGCAACTGCCATGGACAGAGAGGCTGAACTGGCCTGGGAAGATGTGAAAATAAACAGTGGGCTCAGAGCACAGGCCCTGGAGACAGACAGCCTCATCATGAATCTTGGCATTGCCACTCACAAACTATGTGATCTGAAGTAAGTTACTAAACTTCTCTGGGGTTTCCATTTCTTCATCTATAAGTTGGGAAAGTAATAACTACTTCTGATAGTTATGTGGCCTCTTATAGTTATGAAGTGTGTAGCACCATGCCTGGCACCTTGCAAGTGTTCAGAAATGGTAGAAACTTCCACCATGATCATCACCACCATTATTACTTTATGATGCCAAGTTGGAGGCAGCAATTTCACAAGATGACCCTCAATGAGTCAGAGGTTCGTGTGTTTTAAAATGCTTTGTCAAAGTTTTTTGCTGCCCTTAGTTTAATTACTTCATTCCATGGTCTCAAATGACTCCATCAATCGAAAAACAGGCCACTTCTCTCCACAAACACGTGAAATTCGATGGCTTTTCCATCCCATGGCTGGAGGGTTTCAGCTCAGCTTTGGCAGACTGATGTGAACAAAATGTCCAAAGAATTTTAATTGCCATTTCATTAACAGGGTCCCATTAATATCCCTCCCAACCAGCTCTGCTGATGGTCCAGTGCATGGCCATCCAATTACCAAACAACAAAGTCCCCATAAACCTGGGCCCAAGCCTCTGAAGTTAAATATTAAGCAGTCCCTGGAAACAATAACAGTGAGATATAAGAAGTCGCAGGATACAAAATTAATACACAGATATCTCCTGCATTCTTATACACTAACAACAAAAGATCAGAAAGACAAATTAAGGAAACAATCCCATTTACCATTGCAACAAAAAGCCTAAAATACCTAGGAATAAACCTACCTAGAGAGACAAAAGACCTGTATGCAGAAAACTATAAGATACTGATGAAAGAAACCAAAGACAACACAAACAGACGGCGAGATATACCATGCTCTTGGATTGGAAGAATCAATACTGTGAAAATGACTACACCACCCAAAGTAATCTACAGATTCAATGCAATCCCTATCAAATTACCAATGGCATTTTTCACAGAACTAGAACAAAAAATTGTATAATTTGTATGGAAATACAAAAGACTCCAAATAGCCAAAGCAATCTTGAGAAAGAAAAACGGAGCTGGAAGAATCAGGCTCCCTGACTTCAGACTATACTACAAAGCTACAGTAATCAAGACAATATGGTACTGGCACAAAAACAAAAATATAGATCAATGGAACAGGATAGAAAGTCCAGAGATAAACCCACACACATATGGTCGCCTAATTTACGACAAAGGAGGACAGAATATACAATGGAGCAAAGACAGCCTCTTCAATAAGTGGTGCTGGGAAAACTGGACAGCTACATGTAAAAGAATGAAATTAGAACACTCCCTAACACCACACACAAAAATAAACTCAAAATGGATTAAAGACCTAAATGGAAGGCCAGACATTGTAAAACTCTTAGAGGAGAACACAGGCAGAACACTCTTTGACATAAATTGCAGCAAGATCTTTTTTGACCCACCTCCTAGAGTAATGAGAATAAAAACAAAAATAAACAAATGGGACCTAATGAAACTTAAAAGCTTTTGCACAGCAAAGGAAACCATAAACAAGATGAAAAGACAACCTTCAGAATGGGAGAAAATATTTGCAAACGAAGCAAGCGACAAAGGATTAATCTCCAAACATATACAAACAGCTCATGCAGTTCAATATCAAAAAAACAAGCAACCCAATCAAAAAATGGGCATAAGATCCAAATAGACATTTCTCCAGAGAATACATACAGATGGCCAAGAGGCACATGAAAAGATGCTCAACATCACTAATTATTAGAGAAATGCAAATCAAAACTACAATGAGATATCACCTCACACTGGTCAGAATGGCCATCACCACAAAATCTACAAACAATAAATGCTGGAGAGGGTGTGGAGAAAAAGGAACCTTCTTTCACTGTTGGTGGGAATGTAAATTGATACAGCCATTGTGGCAAACAGTATGGAGCTTCCTTAAAAAGCTAAAAATAGAATTACCATACGACCCAGCAATCCCACAACTGGGCATATACCCAGAGAAAACCATAATTCAAAAAGACACATGCACCCCAGTGTTCACTGCAGTACTATTTACAATAGCCAGGACATGGAAACAACCTAAATGTCCATCAACAGAGGAATGGATAAAGAAGATGTGGTACATATATATACAATGGACTATCACACAGCCATAAAAAGGAACGAAATTGGGTCATTTGTAGACGTGTATGGACCTAGAGACTGTCATACAGAGTGAAGTCAGTCAGAAAGAGAAAAACAAATATCGTATATTAACACATATTTGGAATCTGAAAAAATTGGTATAGACAATCTTATTTACAAAGCAGAAATAGAGACACAGACGTAGAGAACAAACGTATGGATACCAAGGGGGAGGGGGTGGGATGAATTGGGAGATTGGGATTGACATATATACACTACTGATACTATGTATAAAACAGATAACTAATGAGAACCTGCTGTATAGCACAGGGAACTCTACTCAGTGCTCTGTGGTGACCTAAGTGGGAAGGAAGTCCAAAAAAGAGGGGATATGTGTATATGTATAGCTGATTCACTTTGCTGTACAGTAGAAACTAACACAACATTGTAAAGCAACTATACTCCCATAAAATTTTTTTTAAAAAGAAAAAGAAAAAGAAACAGGCTGTGCAAAACACTAGGGTCCTTTTCCCAGTTACCCAGGAGAACTATGATACCATCAGCTGGGGGCAAGGGTCTGAGCAGTCAGCTTCTAACTATGGGGCTCACCCTCCCCCAGCCCAGAATAATATATATCACAGCAAAAATCTGGGGGCATAACCCTGAAGGGGAAACTGGACCCAGAGGAAGCAGAAGGGACTGCCACAGCAGGAAGAGAAAGGCCCATTCCAAACAGGAAATCAAATAGGGTGGAAAGAGGTCGTGCTCCAGCCCGGCAGAGTCACGCTGTGTCCACCTTCGCCAGGGGTATGAAGACTTATCAGAAGGCCATTGTCGACCTTAAAAGTAGTTCCTCTTTTAGACAGCAATTTGGCAGTATCTTTTTTTTTTTTTAAACATCTTTATTGAAGTATAATTGCCTTACAATGGTGTGTTAGCTTCTGCTTTATAACAAAGTGAATCAGTTATACATATACAATATGTTCCCATTTCTCTTCCCTCGTGCATCTCCCTCCCTCCCACCCTCCCCATCCCACCCCTCTAGGTGGTCACAAAGCACTGAGCTGATCTCCCTGTGCTATGCGGCTGCTTCCCACTAGCTATCTATTTTACATTTGGTAGTGTATATATGTCCATGACACTCTCTTACCCTGTCACATCTCACCCCACCCCCTCCCCATATCCTCAAGCCATTCTCTAGTAGGTCTGTGTCTTTATTCCCGTCTTGCCACTAGGTTCTTCATGGCCTTTTTTTTTTTTTTTTTCCTTAGATTCCATATATATGTGTTAGCATACTGTATTTGTTTTTCTCTTTCTGACTTACTTCATTCTGTATGACAGACTCTAACTCCATCCACCTCATTACAAGTACCTCCATTTCATTTCTTTTTATGGCTGAGTAATATTCCATTGTATATATGTGGCAGTATCTTTTTTTAATGCTCACTCTCTTTCAGCTACTTTATGCTGCTAAGATGGTACCCTACAGGTACAAGCTCACTATTACTTACAAAGCAGCAAGTTTACTCCAAAATATTACATAAAATAATTCTTGCTAAAGCATTTTATGTAAAAGAAAAAAACTGGTGACATTAATGTTCATCAAGAGAGGACTAGTTACATAAATTGTAGTTCATTACAGTTCATCCCTATGATGCAGTAGACAAAAAGAGTAAGATGTAGCCCTACACAAGGGTCTGCCAAGAACTCCAAGATATTGTACTAAGTAAAAAAAAAAAAATTTTTTTTTAAGTATAGTGAGTACAGAAGTCTTCTATTTGTGTAAGTTAAAAAGCGTAATATATACATATTTTGTAGGGATACCCAAGAGAGTCCCCTGCTCCCTTAAGAGGGGCTGGGGAAGATCAGCTGAGCATTTTATACCTTGTGTCCTGTTTGAAACTTTTATCACGGGTACAAGTTGCTTTTATTGAATACATTCTCTAAAGTTTTAAAATAATGGTATAGAAATATGTCTGCTAACATGGAAAGTTGTTCAGAATATACTGCTAAGATTTTTTTAGGCTGGAAAACATACACGTGGAATGAAAAAGACTGGGAAAGCTATATACCAGGGCACTGCCCGTGACTCCCTCTGGGTAGGATTGTGGCGCTTTTCCTGCTCTTTCTGCCTGTCAGCTGTTTCTGTAATAATCACAGGTGGTTTTGTATTAAGATAGCAATAACAATAGCAATAATAATAAAAACAGAAAAAGAAAGCTTATCTTAGAGAAGGAAGAGGAACAGAATTGAGGCACAGCTTGGGGCTATGGACAGGTGAAGGCAGAGGCCAGCTGGCCAGAGACGAGGGAAGAGGGGGAGGCAGGACATACCCAGCTGTGTATCTGCATACAGAGAAACCACAATCAGAAGCTCTGGAAATGGTCCTCCTCCCCCAAAGTGCATGCACTCTGCAGCAGGGGCAGTGGTGGTGACCCGAGGAGTCCCATCTCTCCACCAGGTCCCAGCTCTGAGGCTCTCTTACTACAGACGGCGTTGAGTGGCAGGGAGGCTCCAGAGCACGGCCCTGGGTGGCACCTACTTCTGCAGGGGGCTCTCCTCCCTGTCTCCCCGACCCCCAAACCATCCTGGAAACAAGGCAGGATGAACTACCCCCATCAGAGAGAGAAGAAAACAGGCCTAGGGCCACTCAGCTCCAAAGCGTTGGCTGGTGTGATCCCTGGTTCTGATCTGGAGGGTCTCCTCATAGTCTGTGGGATAAAATACCTCCTAACTCGAGGCATCGGGCCAGGGAAGGCTTTGACCACAGTGGCTGACACTGCCCCTTGTGTGTGACTCCGGCCGGTACCCACACCCCCACAGTTAAAATGGGACGAGGTGGCTGCTCCGTCTCAGCAGGCGGCAATGGCAGAGCCGCCAGGTTCCATCTCAAGTCAGGAGGTGCAAGATCAAAGACACAAAGCAGGCCCACAGCAGTGGGTGGGTGCGAGGGAGGGAGCACAGATAATCATTTTTTATTCCCTTCTCTAAGCACTGCACCGTGTGAAGTCTTACCTTCACACTGCTTCTTCTGTCTTCTCATCATGGTCTTATCAACCTCTGCGTTACCACACTACCTTAAAAATATGATTTTTATTTCCCCTGCTGTGCACAGCTGACGGCTGCAAAGAAAACTATCCAGGAGCTGGTCCCAGGCTCCACAGAAGACCTGAACGACAGGCAGAAGGCTCTCAGCCCTCAGTCACGCTGACCGAGACAGGGCAAGGAGGAGGGCTCACGCGTGCAGTGAGGGGGCTGCCTCCACGTGTTCCGGGGAGGCAGCCTCCCAAGGGGGAAGAGAAGATATCCACGTCTCACTTCCCCACCCCAAGATGACTAAACACCCCACATCTAGCAGAGACAGCTGGCCGTCTGTCTACACTGCCTGGCTGTTGGGATTTGGTAACTGCATGGCACAGACTTCGAGGCTCACGCTTCCGATGGAAAATGCCAGCTCTAGCCACCAACACTCCACAGTTACTGATTCACAGAGCCACCCTACGTCCAAACTGGGCCTGGAAGCCACAGAATGTAGCAGTTAAAAACATGGCTCTGGAGTAAACACTGTTTGGGTTTGAATCCTGTCTCTGTCTCTTCCAGATGACCCCAACAAATTACTTCACCCTTCTGTGCCTTAGTTTCCTCAGCTGTTGTATGCATTAAATGCACATAAAATGCTTAGCCTAGGATGTGACCCAAAGTAGAGCTCAGTAAACGTTAGCTAAAAGTAATTCACCAGGACACTGCATACACACACCCACAATGCTGCAGAACCCGATCACCGTGCCCAGATCAGGACCCAGGAGCACCAAGACCACGATATGTTCCCAACTGCATCCTCCCCACTCTCCCACAGGTGAGTCTCACCATCAGACAGTGAAAAGGGCAAAGGGAGAAAACACAGATTTTGAAAGTAGGGGAGAGCCAGGCCAGAAGAACCTGGGAGCCTTTGTTAAAGGTAGGGTTCGCTACACGGCCCAAACCTCAGACGACCTTGTAAGCCAACTACAAAAGGATGTGATACCTGCTGTGTGCATGCAAGCATATGCACTCTATAGAAGGAGAGGGCTGGGGAGGGGAGACCAGGAAGAGAGACAGAGACCTTCTGGCGTCTAAGCACTCTCCCTTTGCCACTGCACCAGCAGATGTCCACACGCTGACCTGGGCCTTGGCCAAGCTCTCAGCTCCTGCTGAAGCAAAGTCTGCACACATCCCTCAAGAAAGTGGCTGGACTAGAGAGGGCTGGACTAGCGACGGCTCCCTGAGAACAGAAAGGAAGTGGGGTACAACGCTGGGAAAGGCAGACACAGGAGGGACAGCAGAGAAACAGGAGAGTCAAGGATTAGGGCCAGGAAGAGTCAGAGGAATTCAGAATTGGGGTGTCTGGGGAATGTCCTTCACAAAAATCATCATCATTGACATCATCCTAACAACTGGTCCCATTTGTGCCCTCAGAAACAGACCTCAGGAAGAAATGAGAGTCTGTGTAGGCTCCTGGGGTCTGGGGCTTGATGAGAGCAAAAAAGGATGCTGGAAAACAGAAGAAATGCTTGGTGACTTGTGGATCAAGGGGCTAACACAGCGCAGGGAGCTGGCAGGTGGGCAGCCAGCAGGTCCTCAGTTAACTTCCAGACATTAGCTGGACATGAGACACAGAACAGACAGCAGCTATGCTGGCGTTTGTTTGGGCAGGGGGAAGAATGAGAGGCTTTACTGCAAGGGAAGGAGGTAGCCGTGACTGAATCTATTGATTCATATGACCAGATCTGTTTCCTAGGTCAATCATGACCTTCGTCCTCAAGCTGAAATAAATACCAATGAAGACTTCTTTCCAGCTAAACATGGTGGGCTGAACTTTCATGTTCATCACTACTCCCTCCGAAAACCCCATTAAAATAGCAAGATGACAAGCTCTAGCAGGGAGAATGTCGTCAAGAAAAATAAAACGGACTCAACAGATTATCTGATATACTGAGAAGACCGTTCAGTGTATCTGTCTTACAAGAGTTCGTGGTTGTAGCAGTCACTGTGTAAAAGAAAAAGCATTTTATTAACTGCCTTACTGAATAAAAAGTTTTCTGATAAAAAACTAATTATAACTTATCTCAGCTGTAGAAATGATGTTAGAAGAATAAAGAGAGGGGAACAGTGTATGTATATGAGGGGGATGTCTATGAAAGCACAATTATTCTCCTGTGAGAAGTCAACAGATAACATCTAAAACTAGTAAATCCAAAAATAGTGGTACAAACATTTTATTTAGGTAAATAGAGGTAAATATCAGACAAAGCAGCTTTCAGCTAAATCAGCACATGTATTTTAATTCTTTTAGAATTGCAAGTGAGTGGCTCTAGAGAGCAAGACTTCATGTGGAAAAGCAGAGCAGGAGACTCTTACTTATCATTATAAGCCTTGCAATAGTATTTGACTTTTCAAATCGTGGTCATAGAACACATTGATCAAAATAGAAATTTTCCTAAATGACAAAGATTTATTTCAAGACCTAGCTCAAATTACTCTTCCCCCACGAAGTCTTCTCAGATCTCTTTCCTCTTCTCTTGTGAAAATCACTGTCTGTACCATTCATCCGACAATCGCATTCCACTTGGCAATGAGCTGAACTCTTCTATTGTTAATTATCTTTCCACCTGTGTCTTGTCTCCCTGACTAAATTATAACTTGTTCATAGCAGAGCGCACTTCTCATCATCATTGAGGAGTCCACCACAGACTAGGCTATTAAATCCACAAGCTCAGAGAGGTACAGCCAACCCCGCTCCCCATTACCTGCATAAGCGTTGGCCTGCTGCAGGAGGTCGGTACAGGTGTGCACGTCTGCAAACGCGCGGATACCCAGGCAATTGGTGGGATGCAACTGAGATTGCAGGAAGTCACAGCAGTTCTGGCGAACATCCATGAGCTGCAGCAAGCTGGCTGCTGGGAGCAGCACCTGGAAGAGAAGGTGACATTCTGACTTGCAGGATCCCAACGCCAGGGTCTCATCTCCCCAAAGCAGTGCTCTAATCAGACCACACCCAAGCTCAAGGTCTTTGCAAGGCTCTCCACTACCTGCCCAAGTAAGTCCAAACTTCTTGGCCTAGACTTTGAGGCAAGCCCAGCCTTAGTCCCCACTACTCTCCACTTCATGGACCCTAAGCACCAACAGATTCTCTGTCTCCCTACAGCCCAGCAGTGCCTCCCAGTGGCTAATGTGTATATGAATTCCCCTTGGGATCTTATTAACATGCAGATTCTGACTCAATAGGTTTAGGGTGGGGCCCAAGAGCCTCCATTTCGAATGAGTACCCAGGCTATGCTTGCAGCTGCTGGTCCATGAACCACACTTTGAGTAACAAGACCCTTATAGGATGAGTGTTTGTGTCCCCCACAAAAGTTTATACGTTGAAGCCCTAACCCCAAATTTGGGCAGTATTTGGAGATAGGTTAAACGAGGTCAGAAGGGTGGGGCCCTAATCCAGCAGGGCTGGTGCCCTTATAAGAAGAGAAATAGATACCAGAGTTCTCTCTCTCTCTCTCTACCGTGCAAGAACACAAGGAGAAGGTGGCCTTCTGCAAGCTAGTAAGAAAGCCCTCACCAGAAACTCAATCAGCTGGAACCTTGATCTCGTACTTCTAACTTCTAACACTGTAAGAAAATTAATTTCTGTTGTGTAAGCCATCCACTCTGTGGTATTTTGTTATAGCAGCCCAAGCTAAGACAAATTGGTCCTCCTACCTGGAGAATCACCTGGAGAATTTTTAAAATACTGACGCCTGGGTCTCACCCCCAAAGATTCAACTTAATAGAAATGGGGTGTAGCCTGGACAGTGAGATATTGCTAAAGTTCCCCAGGTGCTTCTAATGTATAGCCAAGTTTGAGAACCACTGCCCTACAGCCTTTAGCTACTGTCTTCACTCAAAGGTCTTTATTGACTTGCTCACAAGCTCATTCACCATTTAATTACTGAGCACCTGTGTGCCAGCCTTTGCGATTCAGTGGTAGGTAAGCAAGAGAAATCAGACCCCTGATCTTACAGAGTTTATCATCTACTGGAACAAGAGCATCATCCCCAAATCCACTGGGACTCAAAGAGGCACACTCTACTACCCCATCCAACAGATAAATAATAAAGAACATTTCTGAGTACATTCTTAGCAAAAGGAGAGCTAAGTTTCCTTTTAAAAGGTCATGAGACACATGAGTATTTATACTGTATCCTGGAAGACAGAAATAGTTCCTGCTCAGGTGTGTGCATGTGTTTTTCCTAAAAGCCAGGGAAGACTAGCTTGAACAGGCCAGATTTGTGCTCAGACTGTCAACCCTGGTCAAGCTCCCTAGGACTTTGCCACAGCTGCCGAAGCCTGCCCTCGGATCAAAAACCATGATAGTTGTCAGAGACCTTCTCGACACCAGCTCTGCTACCCCTCCCTCCCCGACCCTGTGGGAGGGGTAGATGTGCTGAGAGTGACTTAACAAAAAGAAATTTAGAAAAAAAAAAAATCAGAGCAGAACAGTTTGGCTTGAGACTGCATCGCTCAGGGACCCCCAGCATCCATTTCACCCCAAAACAACCCCCGTGTCCTGGGCCTTTGCTCTCAGCTGCCCCCCTGACTCTCAGGGAGAGTGTCTGGGCCAGCCAGACTCCAGGTATTCCCATCCACACGGGCTTGCCCAGGAAGACAAGGGCTGCAGATGCATTTGATTTCTTGACTCAGGGCACTACAAAAGTCTTTTTTTTTTTTTTTTTCTTTTGAGTAATTTAAATCCTGGAGGCTGATTGTCTCCCAAAACAGCTCTGAGCCTCATCTCTAGCTGTCCTCACCTCCATTGGCTAAGGCCAAAAACTCTGCCCCACTGCCCATTCTTGGGCCTTGTCCCACCACTAGGGTAACCAGCCATCCAGGTTTGCCCCGGACCGAAGAGTTTCCCAGGACACAGGACTTTCAGTGCAAAAACTGGGGCAGTTAGCCACCCTTCCTCATTCCTGCCCACACACAGATGCCACCAAGAGCCTCCACTAACAGTGGTCCTGCTCCCAAGCTTAAAAGCCTGCTCTCAAAGGGAAGCTCTTCCTACCTGCAGGCTTAAACCTCTCCCTCACGATAGCCAAATTCTAGAAAACATCTCCTCTCTCCTTCCTCTGCCCTCTCTCTTCCACTACCCTATGTCCCCAGCAATACAGCAGTAAATTACCATCCTGTCCTTGGTATTTTCTGAACCACTCATTCATTCCAGAGAAGGAAAAAGATAAGATCACCCGTTCTGGAGACTTTGAGACCATAAGTGAACATAGCCAGGCTCCAAATCTGACCACCTGAGCTCCATCCCCACTAGACAGCCACGTCCCCACGGAGCAGCCATAAACTAGGAAACTCAATTAACCTGTGAGCTTGCTCAGCCTAGCCAAACAGATTCCAGGACCAGATTAGTCTCTCCCTGATAGTTAAGTGGAGAACCATTAACTATTCTTGCTGAATACATACCAGGAATGGAAAGTCGTGTTCCAAACCCCCAAATGACCTCCATGACACCCGCCCCGACCAGCACCAGCTATAAACCCTAGAGTGAGGGCCATAGGTTGACCAACCATCCTGGTTTGCTGAAACTTTGCCAGTTTTAGCACTCAAAGTCCTGTGTCCCAGGAGAGCCCTCACTCCTGGGCAAACTGGGGTGTTGGTTCACCCCAGAGACCAGAAACCTGTATCCAGTTACACTAAGAAACCCTGGTGGAGAGGAGTAATCCAATGCTGTCCAGCACACACCCTACTCGGGCGTGGCAAGCCCCCAAGGGTCAGGTGTGACTAGAGGCCGAAATGGACAGCAGCCCTTTAGGTCCACAGAGGAGGAATTTCTGAGAGTCCAATCCGCTCCCAGATTGCATCCCCGCCAAGCCAAGATGCGATCACGCCAGGAACACACACCTCCTCCGCCTCCTTGCCCTCTTCTTCCCCACAAAGACAGCCGCACAGTTTGGTGCTTAATTTTTCAAGCTCATGACAACCATCCAAAGAAATGAAATAATAAATACTTTCTGAACACATTCCTTAGGTTATACTTTCAGTTTTTAGAACCTCCCTGGATAGAGCTACCCACACAGCTTTCAACTTCCCTACTGTTCACAAAACCCACTTAGCAGACAAAAATGATCAGGATTTCCACCTCTCCACACACCCTCCCCCCATCCTGTTTGGGTCCACTTCTGCCCGAAAGCATTCCCAAGGTGACTTCCCAAAATGAGCGGGGCTGGTGGTTTCTCTAATTGCCCCTTCCCTCCCTCTCTTTGATCTTATGCTGCGATCCACTTGCTTCATACAGGAAGGCGTGAAGAAAAGCAAAGGGATTCAGAATGCTGAGGAGGGTTTAGAGGCTGGAGGATGTATCACTGCTCAAATGCTGAGTCTCAGGGATAAACGGGGACCTGGTCCAGTAGGGCTCTGGGGGCTGCACACAAGGCGAGTCAACACAAATCCCCAGAGGCTGCAAAAGAAAAGAGAGGGAAAAACGTCCAGGAGGTGGTCTTTGCTTCCCTCTCCCACAACAAGGGCTAAAAGAGGATTTCCTCTTCTCTTATCTTGCCTGCAACTCGACTCCCTCAAGCGGCAGCAGTAACAAGATTAGGAACAAGAGGCCAAGCTCGGGTCCTCAGCTTGGAAGCAAGACTGTCCTGGTGGAATCACTAGGGCCGTGCTGCTTGGCCCCTGGAAGGAGGTTGAGACCTGAGAAGGAGCATTTGGCTGGAATCGCTGCAGGAAGAGAAGACGACCCTGGGTTAAAAGCTTTCAGCTTGCCTCTCGCCGTCTCAGCATTTTGGTTCTGGGAAAACAGGCCCTGGAATGACCCTCAGCAGAGAGTTTACAGGTTCCCTTCCAGCTTGCAAATGGCTTCCCTCCATTTTTCACATGCAGGCGCTGTTTTGTTTTTTTTCCTCTCCCTCGGATAACATGAAAACACAGCAGAGGATATCCCGTCACAGAGTTTGTTTCCTTTAACAAAAACAAAAGGAAATGCCCTGCCTCAGAATGCACCTACTCCTGGAATTTCAGAGAGGCAGGGCCATGCACAGAGGGAGGGTACCAGCCAGAGGGCCAGGTGGCAAGGCTGCCCGCGCCACACAGCAGGGGGTCTGCCTCTGCCAGCACCAGGCATGAGGCCTGGCACAGAAATAGTGCTAAATAAAAATCTACTGAGAGAAAGAAGAAAGGGAGAGGGAGAGAGAGAGAGAGAGGGGTGTACAGATAGATGAACAGGAGAGCTAGCAAAACAGTACTGTGATTAAATGTGTCACTTAGAATGTTTTTTTAATTTTTTTACTGAAGTATAGTGTCACTTAGAATATTGACTTCTCCACTTACCAGCCATGTGACTAAAGGCAAATTACTTAACCTCTCTGTACCTCTGACTCCTCAACAGTAAAATGAAAATAATAGTACTGCCTTAAAGGCTTGTTGTTGGGCTTAAATGAGATAATACATTTATAGCAGCTAACCCAGTGTTTGGTGCATAGGAATTCCTCAGTTAAACTGGGTTTTTTTTTATTATTAATTATTATGAGCTGAAGTCAAGATTGTGATCATTCATTGAACAAGAAACTCGAGTTGACCACATCAACAGGGCACAGTGAGCTGAGGAGAGCTGGATTCAAACCCCAACTCCACCACTTACTACCTGTGTGACCGTGGGTACTACCCACTTAACCCCTTGGAGCATCAGTTCCTTCAACTGTAAGAGAAGAATCATAGTAGAACCTTCCAGTGGTGGTTACGATAATTAAATGAAATAATGCATGTGAAATAATCAACACATGCTTGGCTTACAATGAGTATCAATAAGTAACAGTTATGACTTGTTACCTCCACCGTAGAAGGGCAGCTCAGACTCTCCAAGGTACATGTGGCTGGGAAGAGATTTAGGGCATCATCTCCCAGTCACTTAACCAAGCCCCAAGTCTCTGACCCTTGTTTCCCCAGGTGCCTCCACGCTCACCGCCTCAGTGCACCAAATCCTCAACACACACTGTCCTCACAGACAGCTTGTGAGCAACTCTCAGCATCACAGCAGTAAGAAGCAACCACATTTTGATCTAAACTTTCTCTTCTCAACTTTTTTTGTTTTGTTTTCCCCCAAGGTCACCCCTGACCAAACCATAGTTTAAAGTGAGGGAGAAAAAGGAAAATAGTTCATATATCTGACTGATTCCAAACAATGCAGTTTCCTGAAGGTTCCACATTGTGCTTCTCAGGGGAGCCCCTGCACATGCAGCCCCCTCCCCACTCCCACATACAAATGAACGCAACAGGCCCCTCCAGGGGCTCACACGCCAGTAGGGACACAGACAGGTGGAAGAGGAGGCAGGCCTGACCTCCCAGACCTTCCTTCAAGACCCAGCACACACAACACTTCCTCAGTGAGGCCTGCCCTGACCATCCTCATCAAGGGGGTGATGACCATTGCCTGCTTCCTGGGTACCTCCACCCTGGCCCCTACCACACTGGAGGGCACGCATTTGCCTGGCCACCTGTCTCCACCTTCAGACCATGTGCTCCTTGATGAAAAAGCTTCTGTGTTCACAGTGCTCTCTGTGCGCATACTGTCTGTTGGCACAGGGTGGCACTCCTCTAAGTGCTTTACCTATAGTAATTCATTTAACCCTCACACCAACCCTATGAGGTTAAGTACGATTATTATGCCCATAATACAGACAAGAATACTGAGGCACAGAGAGGTTAAGTACCTTCTTGGGGTCACACAGCTAGAAAATGGTAGAGTCAAGGTTTGAAGGCAGACAGTCTAACTCATGACCACCCAACAGAATGCGTACTATTATGATTCCTGTTTTACAGAAGAGAAAACTGATCCTTGAGGCGGGATGTCAGGGGGGGTATCAGAGAAGCTCTAGTAGGAAGGAAGCAGAACAAACCAGAGGCTGGCAGAGTAAGAGTCTTCTCTGATCAGAGGTCACTGAGTCCCATGCCCTCACCTTACAGTCAAGAGACTGACCCCCTGCAGTGGGAAAAGGCAAGAATAAGAGTACTGTGTGAATGAACGTCAAAGCTGAGGCCTGGACCCAGGTCTCCATTCAGACTTGATTCCTGCCTCATCTTTAGTTCTGCATGCCCTCTGAAGCTGCACGTCTTCACGCTGGCTCCCTCCCCCCCCCCACCCCTACAAAGTAGTTTCTAAAAGTAATGGTGACGCCATTTTCTCCAGAGTCCTCCAATTACGCTATCTGTTGCTACCTGCCTTAAGGTAACTGGTGCTGTAGAGACCACCACTGGGTTAGACCAAAGTTGCAAAGATAAATACCCAGCCAGGCAAAAAGGATCCAGAATGGAACATCTTCTAACTATCTAAGCTTGTAAACACTTTGTACTTTACAGGAAAAAATAAGGTTATTAAATAAACACATGTAGAAAAGGGAGAAAAAAGCTGGTTCCAATTATACAATTCTACAATCTCCCCTAAACAGTGTTTTACGTTTGTTTGTTTTTGTTTCATTTTGTTTTAGTGACCTAAAACAACAAACAAATTTATTTTCTTACATCTGGAAGTCGGAAGTCCCAAATGGGTTTCACCAGGCTAAAATCAAGGTGTCAGCAGAGGTGAGTTCCTTCTGGAGGTTCTGAGGGAGAATATATTGTTTCCTTGCCCTTCAGGCTTCTAGAGGCACCCACATTCCTTGGCTCATGGCCTCCCTATCTTCAAGGCCAGAAACATCAAACTGAATCCTTGTCAGGTCACATCGCTCTAGTTCTCTCATTCCGCCTCCCTCTTCGATTTAAATACCCCTAGCTATTACACTGAGCCCACCTGGATAATCCAAGCTAATCTCCCATCACATGTTCAGCTGATTAGCAACATTAATTCCACCTGCAATATTAATTCCTCTGACATTCAACCTAACATATTCACAAAATTCCAGGGGTTAGGACACGAACATCTTTGGGGGCTACTATTCTGCCTACCACACTGTATGATTAATGAGTTACTGATATACCCTAATGCAAGATTTTTAAAAATTATTTACCCCTGCATATTTTTAGGTTGACATCTAGCATTTTTCATTAGAGTTGAAAGGATGTAATTTCTGGCATTTTGTAAATCTCAATATTTATATCAGTCTCAAAAGTACCTAAATGAATTTAAATGTCGTGGTGATTTGAAATCACTTTCACCCATTAAAAATTTTTTTTTCCATACATGCCTTATACATATTTTATACTAAATTACTTTGCACTTACTGTTACTGCCCAAAAGTCATTCAGCTGTTTAAATTCCGCTGCTAGACCTAGTATGTAACCATGACCTCGCCCACTCTGAATGGGAAAGACCAGAAATAATGGAATGGCTATGCATTTTACTGTGTATAAAATAAACCTCAATTTTAAAAGGGCAGGGGAGGATTATACCAGATCTCTGTAGAAACTATGCCACCCAAAAGTCTGTCTAGGGGCCAGAGACAAAAGCAGTCTGTACCTTGGGGCAGGCTCTGCAGGCCCAAATGCAGGGTGCCTCAGACCCTCAGTCTGCCTGTACCCTGACACCCCCAGCAGAGTACCCTTCACCACACCAAGCTAATTTCCACTCATCCTGCAGTCCTCAGCTCAAATCTTATCTCCTGAAAGAGCCCTTCCTAGATTCCCTCCTTCATCCAAATTGTTCCTTTCCTTCAAAGGACTTATCACAATTTGTGCATAAACATTACCTGTGTGCTTATTTGATGAGTGTCCGTCTTCACCCCTAGACCACAAATTCCATGAAAGCAGCCAATGGAATGACCTCTGCTCACTGGTACAAACACAGTGCCCAATAAAGTGTCTGGCATGTAAGAGGCACTCAAACATCTGGGCCAAATGGAATCAATACACGATTATCAATTCGGCCTCCCAAATACCTCAATCCTAGAAAAGGGGATGGTGTTCTGGATAAGGGAAATAGGTATTTTGGTCACCAGAGAGGTACCGGCCTATTCACCTAAATAAGGTGAAATTTTGCTTTAAAAAAAAAAAAGGAAGAAAAAACCTCCAAATCCCATACAATTTCCATTACTTTAATTAAATAGTAAAATCCTTAATGACAAGAAATAGTGTATCCTGCGTCTGTGTTTGGCCCGGTGATTCATAGCGTTCCAGCATGGGCCACACCCTCAACCATCTTCCCTTCTGAAGCATGACGGTGATGTCTCATGTCTCCACAGTAAAGATCCACACCTTTGGGTGAAGCAGTGTCTTTGCTGGCTCCTCTTTCAAGGCTCCAGATGGCTTAGGATGAGGGCGGGGCGGTGAAAGGAGGAAAAGGCACAGACAACATGTCTCAGAGCAACATGCCCCTACTGACACTCAAGCCTGGTGCTTGGCACCTCCACAGGCTCAGAGGCATTTCGCTGACGAACAGTGAGACAAGAAAAACTTTTAACAGTCTCACAAGCCAATACTCAAAATCCCTGAGATGAGATAATGACTGGGGAGAAGAGGGGTCACCCAGGCTTCTAATTCTTCCTTCCCCAAGACTTTAAACCAGCATGAGTTAAAGACTTTCTGCTCTGGAGCCCAAGCTCATTCAGAGGGATTTTGGCCTAGTGGTGAAGAACGTGGGTCCCATGGTCAGGCAGGCAGGAGTCTGAGGGTCGTTCACCCTGGCCATGTGACCCAGGGCAAGTCGCTTACTCTCTCTGGAGCTTCAGTTTCCTCTCCAGTTACCAACTGAGTTGTTGTGAGGGTTAAATGAAATGATGATGTAAAACAGTGGGCCCTGAATATACGATACACTGAGCTATTAGCTGGAGCTGAGTTTACCTGGACGTTCTCTTCAGTCACCTCAATCTCAGCCGTATAGATGTAGTCAATCAGCTTGCTCAGGGTCTGCCCATCCACATCCTTGATTTCTATCTTCTTGGCTTTACTCTCAGACATGTCACCTACAGTTCAAAACAAAAACAAAATGGACATGAACTTGGTGCCTAGGGTGTGCTTAACTTTCACATGGCCTCCTGCCCTGTCTTGGCAACATAAAAGCACTGTCTGTGCTCCCGGAGGCAGCAGAAGGGCTCAGGCACAGAGGAAGATAGACCAGCTGACATCAAGGTCACAACAACTCTGGGTCTGTGATCATCCACAAACCCAATTTCAAGCATTCCCCACTCTATCTGTTGCCCATTTCCACTCTGAAGGCAAATCTAAATGTGATAAAGCATTCAACCAAGTTACTGCAAACTTGTACACGGGGGCCAGGGAAAGTGAACGAGATATGCACCTGTCCTCAAGAAGGAGCACCTGTTCTAGTAGGGCAGATAAATAAAAATATATGAGATGATAAGAGCTTAATAGAGGTGTATGCAAAGTACCAGTAGAACAACAATTTCTTAAAAAAACAATTATTGAGTGCTAACTATGGCCAAGCACTGTGCTAAGCACTTTAAACTGTTGCCTATTTTAATCAACAACCTATGAGTGTTATTAATATCATCCCCATATTACAGATGAAGAAACTGAGGCACAGGAGTGTAGGTAATTCATTTTGCCTACAGTCACACATCTAGGAAGGGGCCAGGCTGGGATTGAAAGCAGGGAGTCTGACTCTAGAGCCCCACACTTGTAATCACTATGGTATATTGAATCCCAAGAATGCAGACGATAGAGCAACAAACCCTGTCTGGGGAAGCCAGGAAGGCATCCTAATAGGAGGTCACATTTGAGCTGGGTATTCCACATGCAGCAGAGGTGAGGAAGGACGAGCTGGATGCAGGAATCATCAGTGCAAAGATAGAAAAGTGCCAAAAGGATAAATGTGGGGAACAGTGAGAGGGCAGCATGGCTGGTACGTGGGGTGACAGTGAGAGGAAGGAGGCTGGAGAGGCAGATAGGGGCCAGGACTTGCAGAGCCCAGTAAACCATGCAAATGAGTTTGGACTTTATCCTAAGAGTAGCACCACTGAAAGGTTTTAAACGAGGGAATGACATCAACAGATGGGTGTCTCTGAATGAAATTCTGGATGCACTGGTGGAAGCTGGGTCAGAGGCAGGGAGAACAGATGGGAGGCCCTGACAATCATCCAAAAAAGAGAAGACAGAGGCCTGCGAACTAGGGCAGCAGTGGCACCACATGGGCAGCCCCGAGGCCCCTGACTTCAGCCCGCCCTCTCTATACAGCACACAGCTCTGTCTAGAGCCAGGCTCCTTCAACAAGGGCTGCTGATTTCAGAAGGAAAAGACAGGCAAGACATGTGTCTTTGTAGACTGAAATGAAGGGCAACATGACTACAAGAAACAGGGATTCAGAAGTCCTTATGTGAGTGTGAAAACTGAGCCTGGGCGGTTTTCTCTCTGTGGAATCTGTGCACTGGAGCCAAGAAAATAAAGTACAGTACAGCATGTGGGCTGCAGACGCCCACCTCCAAGCTGCATGGACTGCACATGATTCCTCCACCAATCCCCAGTTCCCACCCTGACACAGTTCTAGATATGAATGACTCTGAATAGGGAGGAAAGGTGGGGGCGGGGGACCTATTCCAGACGTTGCCGGCTCCCACTGCTGCCAGATCAGGTAGCCCAGAGACCCCCAGTTGGTTCTCTCTTCTCTCTGACTGTAGTAGAAGCCAGTGAAAAGGCTTCAGCACAAACAGCCCTGAGACAGGACGAAGAGGCAAAGAGGAAACAGGAAAAGACGGTGGGTTTCTGCTCTACCTATAAAACAGGCTCTCACAATCTCTTTCTTGAATTTACTCCAAGACAAACAAGAACATACACGCAAGGAAATCAGAAGTTAAATTCATCTCTCCAAACAGCTACTAAGAAGTTCACAAATAAAGGTCCAGTTGGTAATTATATTGCAAAAGATCATCAAAGATAGCCAATTCTTAGTTTAAGAACTTGGACCTTAGAGGGACTTCCCTGGTGGCGCAGTGGTTAAGAGTCCGCCTGCCATCGCAGGGTATGCGGGTTCGAGCCCTGATCCGGCAAGATCCCCCATGCCGCGGGGCAACTAAGCCCATGCACCTCAGCTACTGAGCCTGCGCTCTAGAGCCCGTGCTCCTCTACAAGAGAAGTCACTGCAATGAAAAGCCTACGCATGGCAACCAACAGTAACCCCCGCTCGCCGCAACTAGAGAAAGCCCACGCACAGCAACAAAGACCCAACACCCAAAAAATAAATAAATATATAAATAAATTTCTTTTGACATCTCATAAGTCCACAGACTCTGATAATTCTAAAGAGGGAGAAATCATCAAAGGCTTGGTCATTCTTACTCCTTCACTCACCTCTGTTACATTGACAAATATTTCTAGAGAACAGAACATAAGGCCAATAAGTCCTTCTCTATTCAAGGTCAACCCAAGAGACCTGTTCTGCTGGTTTTTCTCAAGAGGCCCAGCCCAGCCACTTCAGACTCTGAACTTTCAGAAAAGAGGAAATGCAGATGGCCAACAGGCACATGAAAAGATGTTCAACATCACTAATCATCAGTGAAATGCAAATCAAAACCACAATGCGGTATCACCTCACACCTGTCAGGATGGCTATCATCAAAAAGAACACAAATAACAAATGCTGGCGAGAATGTGGAGAAAAGGGAACCCTCCTACCACTGTTGGTGGGAAGGTAAATTGGTGCAGCCACTGTGGAAAACAGTAGGGAGATTCCTCAAAAAACTAAAAATAGAACTACCATATGACCCAGGAATTCCATTCCTTGGTAGACAGCAAAGAAAAAAAAAAAAAAAAACCCAAAACACTAATTTGAAAAGATACATGCATCCCAATGTTCACAGCAACATTATTTACAATTGCCAAGATATGGAAGCAACCAAAGCGTCAATCAACAGATGAGTGGATAAAGAAGATGTGGTTTATATACACAATGGAATACTACTCAGCCATTAAAAAGAATGAAATTTTGCCATTTGCAGCAACATGGATGGACTTGGAGGGTATTATACTAAGTGAAATAAGTCAGACAAAGACAAATTCTGTTTGACATCACTTATATGTGAAATCTAAAAAATACAACAAATTAGTGAATACAACAAAAAAGAAGCAGACTCACAGATATAGAGAACAAACTAGTGGTTACTACTGGGGAGAAGGAAGTGGGGAGGGGCAATATAGGGTAGGAGATGAAGAGGTACAAACTATTAGGTATAAAATAAGCTACAAGGATATATTGTACAACACAGGGAATACAGTCAATATTTTATTTATTTATTTTGTATTTATTTATTTATTTTGGCTGCATTGGGTCTTCTTTTTTTTAACATCTTTATTGGAGTATAATTGCTTTACAATGGTGTGTTAGTTTCTGCTTTATAACAAAGTGAATCAGTTATACATATACATATGTTCCCATATCTCTTCCCTCTTGCATCTCCCTCCCTCCTACACCCTCCTTATCCCACCCCTCTAGGTGGTCACAAAGCACAGAGCTGATCTCCCTGTGCTATGCAGCTGCTTCCCACTAGCTATCTATTTTATGTTTGGTAGTGTATATATGTCCATGCCACTCTCTCACTTGGTCACAGCTTACCCTTCCCCTTCCCCATATCCTCAAGTCCATTCTCTAGTAGGTCTGTGTCTTTATTCCCGTCTTGCCACTAGGTTCTTCATGACCTTTTTTTTTTTTCCTTAGATTCCATATATATGTGTTAGCATACTGTATTTGTTTTTCTCTTTCTGACTTACTTCACTCTGTATGACAGACTCTAACTCCATCCACCTCACTGCAAATAACTCAATTTCGTTTCTTTTTATGGCTGAGGAATATTCCATTGTATATATGTGCCACATCTTCTTTATCCATTCATCTGTGGATGGACACTTAGGTTGCTTCCATGTCCTGGCTATTATAAATAGAGCTGCAATGAACATTTTGGTACATGACTCTTTTTAAATTATGGTTTTCTCAGGGTATATGCCTAGTAGTGGGATTGCTGGGTCATATGGTAGTTCTACTTTTAGTTTTTTAAGGAACCTCCATACTGTTCTCCATAGTGGCTGTATCAATTTACATTCCCACCAACAGTGCAAGAGGGTTCCCTTTTCTCCACACCCTCTCCAGCATTTACTGTTTCTAGATTTTCTGATGATGGCCATTCTGACTGGTGTGAGATGATATCTCATTGTAGTTTTGATTTGCATTTCTTTAATGATTAATGATGTTGAGCATTCTTTCATGTGTTTGTTGGCAATCTGTATATCTTCTTTGGAGAAATGTCTATTTAGGTCTTCTGCCCATTTTTGGATTGGGTTGTTTGTTTTTTTGATATTGAGCTGCATGAGCTGCTTGTAAATTTTGGAGATTAATCCTTTGTCAGTTGCTTCATTTGCAAATATTTTCTCCCATTCTGAGGGTTGTCTTTTGGTCTTGTTTATGGTTTCCTTTGCTGTGCAAAAGCTTTTAAGTTTCATTAGGTCCCATTTGTTTATTTTTGTTTTTACTTCCATTTCTCTAGGAGCTGGGTCAAAAAGGATCTTGCTGTGATTTATGTCATAGAGTGTTCTGCCTATGTTTTCCTCTAAGAGTTTGATAGTGTCTGGCCTTACATTTAGGTCTTTAATCCATTTTGAGTTTATTTTTGTGTATGGTGTTAGGGAGTGTTCTAATTTCATACTTTTACATGTACCTGTCCAGTTTTCCCAGCACCACTTATTGAAGAGGCTGTCTTTTCTCCACTGCATATGCTTGCCTCCTTTATCAAAGATAAGGTGACCATATGTGCGTGGGTTTATCTCTGGGCTTTGTATCCTGTTCCATTGATCTATATTTCTGTTTTTGTGCCAGTACCATACTGTCTTGATTACTGTAGCTTTGTAGTATAGTCTGAAGTCTGGGAGCCTGATTCCTCCAGCTCCATTTTTCTTTCTCAAGATTGCTTTGGCTATTCGGGGTCTTTTGTGTTTCCATACAAATTGTGAAATTTTTTGTTCTAGTTCTGTGAAAAATGCCAGTGGTAGTTTGATAGGGATTGCATTGAATCTGTAGATTGCTTTGGGTAGTAGAGTCATTTTCACAATGTTGATTCTTCCAATCCAAGAACATGGTATATCTCTCCATTTATTTGTATCAACTTTAATTTCTTTCATCAGTGTCTTATAATTTTCTGCATACAGGTCTTTTGTCTCCTTAGGTAGGTTTATTCCTAGATATTTTATTCTTTTTGTTGCAGTGGTAAATGGGAGTGTTTTCTTAATTTCACTTTCAGAGTTTTCATCATTAGTGTATAGGAATGCAAGAGATTTCTGTGGATTAATTTTGTATCCTGCTACTTTACCAAATTCATTGATTAGCGCTAGTAGTTTTCTGGTAGCATCTTTAGGATTCTCTGTGTATAGTATCATGTCATCTGCATCAGTGACAGCTTTACTTCTTCTTTTCCGATTTGGATTCCTTTTATTTCTTTTTCTTCTCTGATTGCTGTGGCTAAAACTTCCAAAACTATGTTGAATAATAGTGGTGAGAGTGGGCAACCTTGTCTTGTTCCTGATCTTAGTGGAAATGGTTTCAGTTTTTCACCATTGAGGACAATGTTGGCTGTGGGTTTGTCATATATGGCCTTTATTATGTTGAGGAAAGTTCCCTCTATGCCTACTTTCTGCAGGGCTTTTATCATAAATGGGTGTTGAATTTTGTCGAAAGCTTTCTCTGCATCTATTGAGATGATCATATGGTTTTTCTCCTTCAATTTGTTAATATCGTGTATCACGTTGATTGATTTGCGTATATTGAAGAATCCTTGCATTCCTGGGATAAACCCCACTTGATCATGGTGTATGATCCTTGTTGTTGCGCGTGGGCTTTCTCTAGTTGCAACGAGCAGGGGCTACTTTCGGTGCAGTGTGTGGGCTTCTCATTGCAGTGGCTTCTCTTGTTGCGGAGCACGGGCTCTAGGCACGCGGGCTTCAGTAGTTGTAGCATGCAGGCTCTAGAGCACAGGCTCAGTGGTTGTGGCACATGGGCTGAGTTGCTCCGCAGCATGTGGGATCTTCCCGGACCAGGGCTCGAACCCATGTGCCCTGCACTGGCAGGTCTATGCTTAACCACTGCGCCACCAGAAAGCCCAGTCAATATTTTATAATAACCATAAATGGAGCATAACCTTTAAAAATTGTGAATCACTATATTGTACACCTGTAACTTATATAATATTGTACAGCAACTATACTTGAATTAAAGAAAGAAAAAAAAAGAAGATGTCTGTTTGTTGCACATCTTTTGTCCTCTGTTAACACCATATCCTGTTCTTCCAGATAGATCATGATCTACTCAAGGGCAGATATTTGTTCATTCATTCACTCAACAAACATGTATCAAACAGTCCCCATGGGCAAGGCACAGAGGACAGTGGTGAACAAATCATGTTCCCTGCCCTCATGGAGCTCAGTCTAGTAGAAAGAGGGATAAGTAAACCAACAATTACAAAGTATGTTAAATGCTAGAAAAGGAGGTTCAGCTTAAAAGGTTCTTAAGCAGGGAAGCCTATACCCTGAATTGTATGCAAAATGATGAGCACGCAGGAGCACACATTTACTATTTTTTGTGGAAAGAATCCATTGTTTTCATCAGACTGATTCATAATGGTTAAGAACCACTGATCTAACATGAGATCTGGAGGAGTCATGGTTGTTCAGAAGAGCAGTGAGTATGAGGGAAGACTATTCCAGGCAGATAGAACAGTGTATGTAAAGGTCCAGAGGTAAGAAAGAACATGACCTATTCTGGAACCATAAGAAGTTGAGTCTGGCAGAAGCACAACATGAAAAGGGAGGAAGGGGGAGAGGAGGCTGGAGATACAAGCAGGGTCTGGACCACTTGAGGGCCTTGTGGGCCATGCTGAGAAGTTTAGACTTCATCCTAAGGGCAATGGGGAGCCCTTGACAGACTTTAAGCAAGTAAGGGATACATTAGATTTTTTATTTTGGAAAGATTACTAAAGCTACAGCATAGAAAATGGGTTGGGGGTGAGGGAACAAAATAGGAGGCAGGTTGACCAATTAGAAGGCTGCTGCAGTAAATCAGGTGAAAGATGATGGCAGCCTGGACTAAGGGTCTGTATCTTGAACTTCTTTAAATCCTCAGGCTCTACTTTAAGACCTTGCACCTAGAAGTCTCCAAGAACAATAAAGAGCCCAGGAAAGCAAGTCATGGTTCTCAACTAGCAAGCACACCACATACATAACAGAGCTCTTTTTAGGTGGAAGATTGCCCAAGGGGGAACAGGAGGGAGGAGGTGCATCTTGAGCAGCCAGGAGGGAAAACCTTTCACCATCACAGAAGACTTAGGAAGGCTATAAAATCACTGGCTCATCCTCCAGATCACTGGTATAAACCCAACCCTATTATTCAGCCAAAGAAGCCTCAAGAGTGAGAAAGGAATGGTAGAGTGGCTGCGAAGTCTTTCTGAAGAACCAGACATAGACCACCAACCACCCCTACAAAGTTGTATGGCAAAGGGAAGAAAAAGTGCATTCAGGAAGCCTTGTGTTATGGAACTCCTCCTCACTCCTCAGCTGAATCCTTACTGTTTTAATTTAGTTTCATGATCTGGGTAAAAAGAAAACAGAAGGTCCTTATCCTTTGCACAGTGATCCTGCATGGGTGTTAAGATGGTTATTAAACTCTCTTACCACTAACCTTCATCTGTCTAAGTCCTAATATCTGGGTTGCCAACTCATTTGGCTAAAGCTGAGACCAATGTCACATGTTAACATCACATGAGAAAAAGAAATACCCTGTCACCTCCCTGAATCCCAGCTAAACCTCCTGCAGGTGAGCAGCCTATGCCATTTAACTGCAAAAGGCTGACCTCTGTCTCCTGTAAAGTAAGGACATTCCCGGCCCTGCCTTTAAGCCAAGGCTATGTGAGAGTCAAAGGAGATAATGAGAGTCTGAGAACTGTGGCAGCAGGATTCAGCAGAGCTGCAATGATGGATATCACCCCAGCACCCAACCTCCCTGGAATGTTGTCCTTCCTCCACTTGGAAAGGTCTTTCTGCTCAGCTAGAGGCACATGGAGCACCAAGTCAGGAAGGAAATGCCTTCCTGATATGAAACAGAGATGTTTCTTATCAACCCTAACCACCATCAGGGCAGCTGGTATCAGAGCCACCCCACACATCCACATGAGCTCTGTGAACTATGATGTGCTCTACACATAATAAGAGTAAACTTTATTAATTACCTATTCTATATTGGGTGGCTTATTTCCCTTACCTGTATCTGTTCCCTGGTTATTGTTATTATTGTTTTATTGTTATTATTCCAGTCTCATAAACAGGAAAACAGGATCACAGAGGTTAAGTGAATTCCCTACAAACCTATCAGGTGCTGGAGTCAGGTCACGATGGCTCCAAAGCCCTTTCCAAGACACCACACCATCTCCCAATGCAAGGTGGCATTACCACCCCTGTGTTTAATCCTTAGCAAAGAGGCCACTGCATCAGTAACTCCAAACCTCCTCTATGAACATTCATAAAACATTTCTTACCAGTGATCCTCTCCAATGATGATCTAAATTTCAAGGCTGAGCTACTCCAAGTCCAGACAAGTCTACCGCAGATCACCTTGGTCAAATCAGTTGCACCTTAATGGGTGCTGGTGGGTGTCTGAATAGTGGTCTCTTTTCCTAGACACTACAAAGGCCTATATTGAACTACATCCAAATCAATTCTTGAAAAAATTCACCATTTCCTTAGAAGCAAAACCCTCAGAAACCAGACCCTATCTACTCTGACTAATTTTCAAGGCCCTCTTTATACAAAGAAAGGATTCTACTCCCTAGGGCTCCCTCCTTCCCTGCCCCACTGCCTTGGATTAAGTCTTGCTAAACTGCATGTTATGCAAAGATCTTCAAAGACATCAATACATCATACAAACACTCAGAACACAAACATGGGCCAGGGCCTGGCAGAGTCAGGCATAAAGAAAGGGTGAAACAATGGTTCTATGGGATGAGTGCATGCCTGGAGGTAAGAGAGCCAGGCTCTCATTTTTCTGCTTGCGGCTAGTTGGTGCTCACATTCCAAGCCCCTTGCCTCTTACCTCCAGCACATTCCTGACTCTCCTCCCTATTTCTGTTCACCATATATTCGAAGACACCAGTTGAATATCAGCCTACATCTAATAAAAACTGGACAGTAACTTTTCTTTATAAAAACAAAGCCGGGGCTTCCCTGGTGGTCCAGTGGGTAAGACTCTGTGCTCCCAATGCACGGGGCCCGGGTTCAATCCCTAGTCGGGGAACTAGATGCCGCATGCATGCCACAACTAAGAGTTCACATGCTGCAACTAGGAGTCTGCATGCTGCAACTAAGAAGTCCCCATGCCACAACTAAAAGTCCGCATGCCACAACTAAAAGATCCATATGCCGCAATGAAGACCCAGCGGAGCCTAAATAAATAGAAAAATAAAAACAAATAAAAAATAAAAAAACAAAGCCAATTTAATCAGCCTCTGCATGTAGCACAACAGAACCAGAAGATGGGACAGCTCACTCCCAGGGCTTCTTTTGGGATGGAGTTCAAATGTCTTTTAGCCATGGTGATGAGCCTAAGACACTTAGCCCACATATTCTTTAGAACTTGGTTCTTTTAACACCATAAAATGGGTGTTTTCAAAGTTTTGGATGACATGAAGGGATCCATATGGAGTACAAATACTATAGTACACAGAACCCATAGTAAAGGGCATGATAAAAAGAGGGAAAAGAAACTGACTGGGCTTTTTTGGGGAAATTATCTTCCCCTGGGATGGAGGTGCTAGATGGGGAGGATGGGGTCAAGGGGAATCTTAAGTATTCCATACTCGCAGGGAACAGAAGGACAAGACCAGCCCTTCTGGCCTCTCCAATCACACTATGCTGAAGGAGTGGAGAGCAACTCAGGTGACTGCCCATCCCAGATCTTCTCACAGGTTGGCTGCCTTTGGACACTCTCCTGTGGGCACTCAGACCTCAGTTTCACATTTATTACAAGTTATTCTGGGAAGGATATGGTCAAGGAGTGGAGCTGGTATTTGGACCCATCACAGGACATTTGGGCAATATGAACTCAGAGGACAAAGAAATAAAAACACTTTAAGCCTCAGTAAAAGATCTTAATCACACCACTCAAGTCAGAAGAAAGTCACATGTATTTCCTTTTCTTTGGGGCCTTAAACATGCTGATAGAAATGGACTCAACGAGAGTCAGCTGGGCCTTTTCATTACTAATTTTATGCATTTTGAAGCTGACCTGATAATTAGAACAAAATTTTGCAATGTTACTTTTTTTTTTGTACCTGTTTACCAAGGTTTAAGCAAAACCAAGGGGCCTCAGAAAATACACGAATCTGATATACTGCCGATGGAAGCATAAGCTGGTACAACTGTTCGAAGTGTTGTGGAATTGAGGCACGTGTCTCACAAGAATTCAAAATGTGCACACACTTTAACCAAGTATTTCTTATTCTAGGGATCTAAGGAAATAATCAGGAATGTAAGTAAAGACTAAGTTGCAAGGATGCCCATTTTAGCATTATTTATAATAGCAAAATATTAGAAAGAACTATAATTTCCAGCCAGTAAGGAAATGGATTTTCAATTCAGATACATATGATGGAATCTTATGAGGCCATTAAAATAATGATGTAGATGTGATTTCATTGCCATGAAAATATATTGACAATATAGCGCTAAGTTCAATTAAGCAAATTTTCATTGAGCACCTACTGTATGTAAGATCACGCTAAGCAGCAGGGACATAGCAGTGAATTTAAAAGGTACAGTTTTTACCCTCATAAAGTTTATGACTGACCAGGCAAATCAGACAGTGAGGAAGTAATGAGATAAGTAGTAATATTAAAGAGAAGCATAAGCTATCACAAGAGTAAATGTATTACATGTATTTTTTTTGCTTGCCCACATTTTCTAATTTTTATTCTGCAATGAACATATGTGAATAGTGTTTGGATGAGTAGATGGATAGGTAGGTGGGTGGGTGGGTGGATGGATGGGCAGACAGAGATGATGGATGAATGGATGGATGGATGGAAGGAAGGATGGAAGAATGAATGGTAACCAGATTCAATGGAAAGCTTGGGCTGGGCAACACATTAGACTGCTTTCTTCTCTTGATTCCCTCTTCCCTTCAATTACTAGAATCCAAGACCTGATCCAGAAGCACCTTTTCTCTCCCTTTTTAAAGTCACCTTGTTTTGCTTAGGCACTTCCACTACCCCCAGAGGCAAGTTCATTAGCAAAAAGTGGAGCCAACAGTACAATTTATTGTAATTCCAAATAGACTCCTCTCTCAACTCTGGACTTTCCAAACCACACAAACAGAGAAGAATGACTGGCAGAGCTATTTACTGAAGTTGCAGCTAAATAACTATTGTAGACAAGATAAATTATTTTAAAAGAAAGAGAGATGGATGAAGGACAAGGACAAAAAAAGAAATAAAACCTTACTGCTAGAGTTTGAGGCTACTCCAAAGAGAATGTGGCTCAAAATTTCCAGGTAGTGCAATTAGCTGGTTTTCCAGGCTGCACTGTGGAATTCCTGGTCCAAGGCTCAAAGTGAGGTAAGTGTGGCTTGGTCCACTTAGCAAAAGCACTGCTCCAAGTTGAGGCCAGGTCCTTCACATGATGAGCCAAGGGGGACATACATGTGAGGAACTCTCCAAACGCAAGTGCTAAGTACTTCCCGTCGCACCAAGAACCACTCCTGCCCAGCACAGGCTGTGTACTGTATTAGGAAAAGGGCAAGAGCCTATTCAGCAATGATGTGCCTGCACTCACCCATCCTTAGCAACCCCACATTCATTCATTCAACCTTCACTTATTCACTCTCCTAAACATCAGGCCCTGGGGTGGGCGCTAAGGATTCAACAGTGACAAGACATAAGACATAATCCGCAAGCACCCAAAGTTCACAATCAAGGGTGGGAGACATTTTGTTCATTAAAACAATATTTTAGTCCTATTATGTACCAGGTACTCAGGGTACAGAAACAAACAAATCTAACAAGATCCCTGTCTTCATGGAACTGATACTCCAGTAAGGAGACACAGGTAAAAAATGTATAAACAACCAACCAATGTGATTTTCAGACAGTGATAAATGTTATGAAAAAAATAGAGTCAAGTTATGGAATAGGAAGAGACCTAGTGGGGAACTATGGCTCAGGTGGTCAGAGAGGAGGCAACATTTGATATGTAAACTACAGGGTGAGAAGCAGCAGGTACATGAGACCCCAGAGCATGACCACCGCAAACACCAGGAAACAGATGAGAGTGCAGAGTGATAGTGACCACAATCAGAGGAAGCACAGGGTACAGATGAGTGTGTGGAAGAGACACCTGACATCATCCAGCTGGCTTTCAGTCAGCAGTGATGGATACAGCACTGCCTGCACCTGGCTCAGGGGAGGTGCTGCGAGATATTGCAGACAAGAAGCTCAGCCCATGGGTTTCAGGGAATTCAGTCTCAGAAATAATACACGTGCAATAGTTGGACAAGGCTATTTGGCATGTCCAGGAAACAGGGACTCCCTGGAAAGTTGGCAAAGGTACTGAAACTGAATGCAGATGGTGAATATACCTCTGTCTTACTCTCCCCACCCCAAGCCCCACCATCACTTCTGCCAACTCTACCGCATTCCTATAAAGGCTAGAGGAGACTCAAGGTCCCTGCCTGGAAAGAACAGCTAAGGAATAATAAGATGTGGGCCAGCTAGGCCAGCCAGCCCTGGGCCAGGCATCCAGAAGCCAAGTTCCACTCATTCACCGTGTGACCTCAGGCAAGTCCCTTCCTTTCTCTCAGCCTCAGGGCCCCCCATCTGCAAAATGACAGCTCAGAAGCCTGGGGATGAAGCCAAGAGTCTACATTTCTAACAGGCTCCCTGACGTGATTATGATGCATGACAAAGTCTGAGAATTCATGGACTATATGATTCTACATTTTTTCCTCAGAGTTAACTGCAATAGGGACTGCATGCTTGACTGGCCTGGCTGAGGGCCTGTCATGGTGCTTTGCATCTCCATGGTGCAAAGCAAAGAATCTGGCACACAGGAGCTCCTCAGGGTGGGCGTCACAGCCTTCTTTCCTCCCCCCTCTCATGCCACCACCCTCAATATTCTCCCAGTGGGGCTGCAGCCCCACAACCATGGGTTATTGTTTGCCCCTCACCATACCTGTGAACATCGCACAGAAGTAGGGGCTGCAGGCTGCCAGGACCACACGGTGGGCTTCTATCTCAACATCTTCTGCCACAATCACCACGTCACACAATAGCTGTTTGCTGCAAGACACCAGTGGGAGAAAGGATGGGTCACAGCACCAACTCCCACCCCCAGCCACACAAGGGTATTTTTTCTCCCCCAGCCTCCACATTCCATAATATCAACACCCACAGCTGTCATACAGACCTACCATATCTTAAGTTAGGCAGGGAGATGGACTCATTAACTTTCCCAAGTCCCTAATAAACCCCACATTCATGCTTTCCTAAGGCACTCAACTCTGTAGAGATCTAACTACTATGTAGCTGCAAATTCAGGGCTCCTTCATTTGTCTTCACACCTCTGCTCCACAACTCTACCAGCTATGACTGAGACAGGGGGATAGCAGCTCAAGGAGCAGTGGGAAAAGCTTTGGGCTGTTAGTTGAGTAACTGAATGAATGCCAAGGAGCATGAGCACGCCACTGAGGTGTGCCACCAGCTAGAACAGGTACTAACTCTTCCCCAAGGAATCCACTGCCTGTGAAACACTGGTAAGAGGCCAGCCAGATCTGGAGGACTCAAGTATATTTCTTCCCACCCAGGTTTAACACTAACATCAAAAAGACTCCGCCAGTACACACAGTACTCCCTAAAGACCCTGGGCAAACTCCAATTACTGCAATTATTAAGAAAACTATAACTACATTTTTACTTGTTTGTCACCCCCATACACTATGAACTTTAAAAAGGACTTGTTTACTGTTATTTCCTAGACACCCGGTTGCATGTATAGCACACAGTAGGCCCTAAACTTTTACTAAATAAATGAATAAAGGAATGAAATTTTAAATAGGATCAATCCACACTCAGAGACAGAATGAATATTTGACTACTTTGAAGACTGAAAGGGTACCACAAGCCCTATCAATCCAAGAATTTTTCCTCTACCAGCCTTTCAAGTTCTTATCATGGCTATTATCAATACAATAGTCAACATTTTTTGAGTTACATGTGCCAGGCACTGTTCTAAGCACTTTTTAAAATACGTATTATTTCATTTAATCCCCTCTACAACCCTATGAAGTATGACTACTGTTATGTCCCATATTACTAAAAAAGGAAACTGAGGCCCAGAGAAGTTAAGTAACTTTCCCAAGGTCATACAGAAAGGGAGCAGTGGATTCAGGATTTGAATATAAGCAGCTGAACCCAAGAACCCATGCTCCTAACTTCTACAGTATCTTGGTCACCACTAGTCCCTGCTATAGACTGAAGCACTAGAAGTGGGAGGGAAGACAGGGAGGATAAACACATTTCAACTGTGATCCACTGGTAGTGGTTACTTAGCACACTATACTGGATTGAGAAGTCTGAGGTCATGACTGGGTTCCACGTGACAGTGATGAGATAAATATAATGAGTACATCATGGTTAATAGATGGAAGAGAAGCTACATATTTGCCCTCCCTGGTATAGCATATTAAACCATTGCCAACTATTCAGACATTAGTCCAGGTTCACTTCTCAGAGAAATAGAGTCATAAAGCCTGAGAAGGCTAGAACCACAAATGCCCTTAGAAATCACCCTATGTATGAAGCTCAGAGAGGTGGCCCAAAGCCACAGAAGCCTTAGTCTTGAATCTAGTTCTGACTCCAGATACAGTACCATAATGCCTCATGATTGGTTGACACTTAGAATGGGAAAAAAACAGTAGCTAGGTTATCTCCAATGGGGAAAGGTGATCAGGAAAGGTTCAGCATATGGAATAAGGTACCAGTGAGGGGGCTTCTGGGAAGGGTGAGACCTCTGAGCCCCAAGACGCAAAACCTGGGGGTGGGACCTCATCCTGCAGTGAACAGCACACCCTACACACGAACTTTATCAGAACAAACCAGCTCAACTGGGAACAGAACTGGCTCTGCCCCAACAGGTTACAAGAACATGTACAAATTGACCCCATCAATTTTCTCGTCTTTCTTAGCTGCCTTGGGACATATACCGTGGGGACCAAATGAGATTGCAGATGCCACTTGAGAATAGGCTTGTTTAAATATGGATAAAATATATTGTAAAAATGTATTCCCAACAGTATAGACTCACCTTGGACATTTCCACTTCTATTAAAGATTTGGGGGAGAAAATAGAGTTATCACTGCTATTTAAAAGTACAAGTAATTTTTTTTGGTAACCAGTATTTTAATAAGAAAAGTGTTGACACAGATGCGTCAGAAATGCTGAGCAAATTTTCAGTGCCAGGTGATGGGCAAGCAAATGTCAAAGTGGGATATCTTACACAAACCCAGAAGAGCTGATAATTCTTGAACAAATGGGAAAGAGACAAGAAGGAATGAAGAATAAAGATGGAGAATCCAGTCAAGCAAATAAATGAGAGCAGTTCTGATAGGTGGGAAGTGTATCTCAAGGCCAGAGAAACTCTAACCTGGGAGACTGACCAAGAAAAACTTGCCACAAAGTCAAGGTAGGCTTTCCCAGGTGGTGGGAAAGCCTGTCTACACACTGGAGACATCTCAGTCTCCACTATGCAGGGAAAAGGGAAGAGGCAGCTCTGCAAGCACTGCATGGCTCACAAGCACTTCTAATTCCAATTACCAGAGATCCTGTGAGATCCTTTTTTCTGAAGTATCATACACTACTCCAAAGGACAGTCTTGAGGAGAGAAAAGTAGGGCTATACACACTATGATTTGTAGGAAATAGAGTAGAGCTGTCAGGAAGGAGCTCAGGCCCTGGAATCAAACTGACCAGGGTTCATGTCCCCTGAGTATCATAGAATTGACATGTGTTGTAAACAAGATAATGAATAGCACTAATAGTAAACATTCAGTAAATATTTATTTCTTTTTTTCCTTTTTTCCACAAAATACTTCAATCAAGATTAGAGTAAGTTTTGGACATGGTAAATTTGAGCTGCCTTTTGGACATCTAAGTGGGGCTGTCAAGTAGGCAAGTGGATACTAGGGTCTGGATTTCAGAGGTGGAAAATGGTTAAGAAGTTGGGGGAAAGGGGAAGAGCCAACAAAAGAGATGAGAAAACAGCCAGTGGGATAGGAGGAAAAGCAAAAGAGTGTGATGTCCAAGAAGCCAAGTAAAGAGAGGGCTACAAAAAGGAAGGAATGATCAATTGTACCAAATACTGCTGATAAGTAAGATAACATTAGGGTGGCTAGCCAGGGCAATTAGGCAAGGAAATGAAATAAAAGGCATCCAAGTTGGAAAGAAAGAAATAAAACTATCTCTATTCACAAATGACATGATCTTGTACATATAAAATCCCAAGGAATCCACTAAAAAACTACTAAAGTAAATAAATGAGTATAAGGAGGTTGCAGAATACAAGATCAATATACAAAAATCAACTGTGTTTCTGTACACTTGCAGTGAACAATCCAAAAATGATATTTTTAAAATTCCATTTACAATAGCATCAAAAAGAATAAAATACTTTAGGAATAAATTTAACAAAAAAATTCAAAACCTATACCCTAAAACTATAAAACACAATTGAAGAAAATTAAAGAAGACTTAAATAAGTGGAAAGATCTCCAGTGTTCATGAATTGGAAGATTAATACTGTTAAGATGGCAATTCTCCCCCAAAGTGTTCTACAGATCCAATACAATTTCTATCAAACTCCCAGCTGGCTTCTTTGCAGAAAGTGACAAGCTGAGCCTAAAATTCAAATGTAAATGCAAGGGACCTAGAATGGCCAAAACAATCTTGAAAAAGAACAGAGTTGAAGAACTCAGGTTTTCCACTTTCAAAACACTACAAAGCTAAAGACAGTGTAGTAATAGCACAAGGATAGATACATAGATCAACAGAATAGAATTGAGAGTTTAAAATAAACCCTCACATTCACAGTTAATTGATTTCTGAAAAGGATGCTAAGACCATTCAATTGGGAGAGAATAATCTTTTCAACAAATGCTGCTAGGATAACTGGATATCCACATGCAAAAGAATGAAGTTGGACCCCTACCTCACACCATACACAAAAATTAACTCAAAATGGATCAAAGACCTAAATGTAAGAGCTAAAACTATAAAACTCTTAGAAGAGACATTGGGGTAAATCTTCATGACTTTGGATTAGGCAGTGGTTTGTTAGACAGGACACCAAAAGCACAAACAAAAAAAAAAAGATACATTAGACATCAAAGTTTACAACTTTTGTGCTTCAGGACATCAGGAAAATGAGAAGAAAACCTACATAATGAAAGAAAAACTTTGTAAATCATATGTCTGATAAGAGGCTTGTATCTAGAATACATAAAGAACTTGAAACTTTACAACTCAATAATAAGTAGACATATAACCCAATTTAAAATAGGCAAAGTATCTTAATAGACATTCTCCAAATAAGATACAGAAATGGCCAATGATCACATGAAAAGGTGCTCAACATCATTAGTCATCAGAGAAATGTAAATCAAAACCACAATGGGATAACTCCTCACACATACTAGGATGGTTATAATCAAAAACACAGAAAATAACAAGTGTTGATGAGGATATGGAGAAACTGGAACCTTCATACACTGCTGATAGAAATGTAAAGTGGTACAGCTGCTGTGGAAAACAGTCTGACAGTTCCTCAAAAGGTTAAACACAGAGTTGTTATTTGACCCAGGAATCCCACTCCCAAGAGAAATAAAACATTCATCCACACAAAAACTTGTACCTGAATGTTCACAGCAGCATTACTCATAATATCCAAATGGCCTCAAATCTGTATATCCATACAATGAAATATTATTCAGCAATAAAAAGGAATGAAATACTGAGACATGCTACAGCATGAATGAACCTTGAAAACATTATGCTAAGTAAAAAATGTTAGTCACAAAAGACACATTATATGATTCCAAAATAGGCAAATCATAAAGACAGAAAGTAGATTAGTGGTTGTCTAGTACTGGGGGGGTGAGTGAATAGGGATAACTGGGGGATTACTGCTAAAGTATACAGGGTGATGAAAATATTCTAAAACTGACTGATGGTTGCCCAATTCTGTGAATATAATAAAAGCCATTAAATTGTACACTGTAAATGGGTGAATTGTATGGTATATGAATTATATCTTGATGAAGCTGTTACCAAAAAAAGAAAAACAGCATATACATCTGCAAAAAATGAAAATTCTAAATCAAAAAGATATATGCACCCCAATGTTCATAGCAGCAGTATTCACAATAGCCAAGACATGGAAGCAACCCAAGTGTCCAGATGATTGGCTTAAGAAGATGTGATACACACACACACACACACACACACACACACACACACACAATGGAATATTACCCAGCAATAAAAAAGAATGAGAAATCTCCATTTGCAGCAACATGGATGGACCTAGAGAATACTACGCTTAGTGAAATAAGTCAGACAGAGAAAGACAAATACTATATCACTTACATATGAAATCTAAAAAATAATACAAATGAATGTATATACAAAACAGAAACAGACTCACAGACATAGAAATCAAATTTATGGTTACCAAAGGGGAGGGGGGAGGGGCAAATTAGGAGTATGGTATTAAAAGATATAAACTACTATACAGAAAAGAGATAAGCAACAAAGATTTACTGTACAGCACAGGAAATTATACTCAATATCCTGTAATAATCTATACTGGAATATAATCTGAAAAAAATGTATCAGTATGCTGTACACTTGAAACTAACACAATATTGTAAATCAACTATGCTTGAGTTTTAAAAAGTTATACTAAAAGCAAGAAGGAATAAAAATTTTAAAGGCTAAAAAAAGAAAAGAAAAGAAAAACAAAAAGCAGTGTGCTAAAATGGCTCGTTACTAGTAATAAAGCCATACTGGAAAACAATCTAAGAAAAAAAGATGAAGCAGAGAACTTTTTGCAGTGGAGAAATGAGAGATTCAAACTGTAAAGATAAGATAGAAGATTGTCGCTCCTTTTCAGGCCTGATGAGGGGGTGCTATTCCAACAAGGACCACGTGCCCACTTGCTGGTTGGCTGGTAAGTCAGGAGACAAAGAGCCATTAGGGCTCTACTGCCCAGAAGCAGCTGTTGGTCTGACCAGAGCAGAGCGAGGAAGTACAAAAGGAGGAAAGCTGGTTGGTTACCATGTCAGCAGCCCATTTTTTACAATGCAAGTATAAAGAATAGGAAACACGTGAATTGTGTGATTCATAAATTGCAAAGAACATGTGTGCTTGAACTAAAATAGCTTAAAATTGAGGGAGGGGAATGTGAAAATAATGCAAGAAATAACCCTAGGTCCCTGGAATATCAGGTAACATTTCATTAGCCTGAGTCCTGAATGGCAAGGTGTTTCACCCTGGCCTTCATCAAAACAAAGTATGCCTCTCTCCAGTTCCCATTAAACTCACCCAAATCAATAAAGTGTCTATTCAGGCCCCCTTTCTCTCCCTGCCTCTCCCATTCCACTCTAGTTTTTTAAGTTAGCCATTTAAATACCTTAGAATTTGATATAGTCTTTGAACACCACTAGAACGCAAGCAAGATTGAGGGCAAGACTTTGTCTCACCTACTGCCATATTCCTGAAGCAAAAAATCACCATCAGGGGACCTCCCTGGTGGTCCAGTGGTAAAGAATCCGCCTTGCTATGCAGGGGACGTGGGGTCGATCCCTGGTCGGGGAACTAGGATCCCACATGCCACGGGGCAACTAGGCCTGCGTGTCACAACTACTGAGCTCGCGCGCCTCAACTAGAGCCCACGTGCCACAAACTACAGAGCCCAGGTGCCCTGGAGCCTGCACGCCACAACTAGAGAAGAGAAAACCTGCACACCACAACTAGAGGGAAGCCCGCGCACCACAACCGCAACAAAAGATCCCGCGTGCCGCAACTAAGACCCGACGCAGCCAAAGATAAATTAAATAAATAAATAAAGACATCTTTCTAAAAAAATCACCATCATAATGACAGCTAACACAGAATGTTCACTATGTCCAAGGACTCATAAAATATCTAAGGAATAGCTACTGTTATTATTATTATGCAACATGCTGTTTAAATTAGCAATTCTACTTCTAGGAATTAATTCTATAGAAATAATTGTAAATATGCACAAGTACTTAACAACAGTAATATATGTGCTGTCACTGTTCTAAGCACTTAACTTATTAATCCTCTTAACAAGCCAGCAAGACTGGAACTATTATTAGCCTCATTTTATGGTTGACAAAAGTGAGGTTGGGGATATTAATGAACTTGCCCAGGTTCACAGCTAGTCAGCACTGGAGCCAAGATTTGAAACCAGGCTGCCTGGTTCCAGAGTCTATGCTTGTGACCACTGTGTTATACTGCTCCACACATAACCACTGCAGGTGTTATTTATTTGAGGGATTGGAAAACCTAGACATCCAACAACAGGGAACTGTTTTAAAAAGAACAAAAATAGAATATCATTCATCCACTTAAAATGAAGTTGTAGAACAGTAACATAAAAAATTTGTTCAACATAATGTTAAGAATAAAAATCTGGTTGAACACGTACACTACTATATATAAGACAGATAAACAAGGACCTACTGTATATAGCACAGGGTACTCTACCTAATATTCTGTGATAACCTATATGAGAAAAGAATCTAAAAAAGAATGAATATATGTATATGTATAACTGAATCACTTTGCTGTACACCTGAAACTAACACAGCATTGTAAATCAACTGTACTCCAATAAAATTAAAATATTTTTTAAAAAAATAAAAATAAAACAAAAATAAAAATCACCCATAGGAAAAAAAATCTGGTTGAGACATATATTTTAAAGAAAAAAAAGATCTCCTAAGGGTTAACAATGGTTAGCACTCTGACTTTTTGCTCACCTGTATTTTTTAAATGTTCTATAATATATTCTTTTTACAAAAAATTTACAAAATTTACAAATTTTTAAAGAAAAATTTCAAGGGTTTAAATTAAAAGAAAAACGAAAGGGAAATCCATGCCTAAACCTGAACTAAAATTTTCCCAACCAAAACATAAACAGATTGTGGTCCATTTGAAAAAATCAAAAAGAGGAAGAACAAGACTGTGACGCTTAATATTATATGTCAACTTAACCAGGCTAAGTGATGCCCAGATGATAGCTGATAAAATATTATTTGTGGGTGTGTCTGCAAAGGTTTCTCTAGAAGAGATTAGCCTTTGAACTGGTAGACTGAGAAAAGAAGATCTTTCACCAATGTAGGTGGGCATCATCCAATCCACAGAGGGCTTGAATAGAACAAAAAGGTGGAGGAAGGGTGAATTCTCTCTTTCTCTTCTTGAGCTGTACTGGCCATCTTCTCCTGCCCTCAGACACCGAAGCTCTTGGTTCTTGGGCCTTTGGACCGCAAGACATACTCCACTGGCTCTTGTTTCTCAGGCCTTCAAATTTGGACTGAATTATACCACTGGCTTTCCTGGTTCTCCAGCTTGTAGACAGCAGATTGTGGCAATTCTCGTCCTCCACAATCATGTGAGTTAACTCCTATAATAAATCTCCTCTTACATATCTGTGTCTATATATCTGGTTTTCCAGAGAAACAGAAGCAATACATATATATAAATAATATAATAATAATAGATATATAAATAGATATATTATTGGTTCTGTTTCTCTGAAAAACCCTGACTCATACAAAGATTATTCACTTAAATTTCAGCAAAGGACCAGTGTTTTCCAAAATAAGTTTCACAGAACACTCGGTCTACACAAAACAACAACAACCGAAGAGGATTCAAAACCATGTGGGAAACCCTCAGTTAGACAAGTTTATTGTATGACTTCTCAGAGATTTTAATATGCCTAAATATATTATGAATCTCGGGGGGTGGGTATAGCAGTTTTATATAGCATTTTTCAAACTCATTTTGTTACAGATCTCTTTTTTCCCCACAGAGCATCTTGAGGAAATGTTCCTCAGAACAGCCTTGGCAAACGCTGACTTATACAAAAGAGAAGCAGCAGGACTGTTGGAGGAGGTTAAATCCAAGTTGATGCTTTTGAGGAAAGATGCAAAAATGTGGTAACTTGCAAAAGAAGGAACAGACATTACGGGATTTTTTTTAGATATTTAAGAAAAAGAAAAAATGCTAATAATATAAAGTGAGGGTTGGGGGAATTCTGTGTGCATATCTATTTCCTGAGCTCTACCTTTAAGCAGTTAGTACAGTTGGCTAAACCAGGCAGTCTTTTTCCCCCAGTTTTATTGAGCTATAATTGACATATAACATTGTGTAAGTTTAAAGCATATAATGTGATGATTTGATATATATTGTGAAATAATTACCACAATAAGGTAATACATCTATCATCTCACATAGTTACCATTTATTTTTTGTGGTGAGAACACTTAAGATCTACTTTCTTAGCAACTTTCAAGTATGCAATACAGTACTGCTAACTATAGTCACCACATTGTACATTAGATCCCCAGAACTTATTCCTCTTAAAACTGGAGGTTTGTACCCTCTGACCAACATCTCCCATTTCCCACAACCCCCAGTCCCTGACAACCACTAACCTATTCTCTTTCTGTGAGTTTGGCTTTTTTAGATTTCACATATAAATGAGATCATACAGTCTTTGTCTTTCTCTGTCTGACTTACTTCACTGAATACAGTGCCCTCGAGGTTCATCCATGTTGTTGCAAATGACAGGATTTCCTCTTTTTTATGGCTGAATAATATTCCATTGTGTATATATACCACATCTTCTTTATCCATTCATCCACTGACCAACACTTAGGCTGTGTTCATGTCTTGGCTACTGTGAATAATGCTGCAATGAACATGGGAGTGCAAATATCTCTTCGAGATAGTGATTTCATTTCCTTCAGATATATGCCCAGAAGTGTGATTGCTACATTGTATAGCAGATCAATTTTTTTTTCATTTATTTAATTTTTGGCTGCATTGGGTCTTCGCTGCTGCATGTGGGTTTTCTCTAGTTGCTTAGAGCGGGGGCTACTCTTTGTTGCGGTGTGCAGGCTTCTCACTGCAGTGGCTTCTCTTGTTGCGGAGCACGGGCTCTAGGCGCACAGGCTTCAGTAGTTGTGGCACACGGGCTTCGGTAGTTGTGGCTCACGGGCTCTAGAGTGCAGGCTCAGTAGTTGTGGTGCATGGGTTCAGTTGCTCCGCAGCATGTGGGATCTTCCCGGACCAGGGATCAAACCCATGTCCCTTGCAGTGGCAGGCAGATTCTTAACCACTGCACCACCAGGGAAGCCCACAGATCAATTTTTAATTTTTTGAGGAACCTCCATATTGTTTTCCATAGTGGCTGTACCAATTTACATTCCTACCAATAGCGCACAAGGGTTCCCTTTTCTCCACGGCCTCACAAGCACTTGTTATCTCTTGTGTGCTTTTATTTGTTTGTCTGTTTTTGTTTGTTTGTTTGATAATAGCCATTCTAACAGGTGTGAGGTGATACCTCATTGTGATTTTGATTTGAATTTCCCTGATGATTAGTGATGTTGATCCCCTTTCCATGCACCTGTTGGCCATTTGGGTATCTTCTTTGCAAAAATGTTTATTCAGGTCCTTTGCCCATTTTTAATCATTTTTTTCTACTGAGTTCTAAGCATTCCTTATGTGTTTTGGATATTAACCCTTCATAAGATTTATGGTTTGCCAGTATTTTCTCCCTTTCATAGGTTGCCTTTTCATTTTGTTGATGATTTCCTTTGCTGTGAAGGAGCTTTTCAGTTTGATGAAGTCCCACTTGTTTCTTTTTTTCCCCTGTTTTCTTCCAGGAGTTTTATGGTTTCAGGTCTTAACATTTAGGTCTTTAATCCATTTTGAGTTAATTTTTGTGAGTGGTGTAAGATAGGAGTCCAATGTCATTCTTTCACATGTGGATGTCCAGTTATCCTAACACCATTTGATGAAAGACTATCTTTTCCCCATTAAGTATTCTTGGTTCCTCTGTAAATAGTAGTTGACCATATACATGTGGGTTTATTTCTGGGATCTCAATTCTGTTCCACTGGTCTATATGTCTATACCATACTGTTCTGATTACCATAGTTTTGTCATATACAGTTGACCCCTGAACAACATGGGGGTTAGGGGAGCAAACTCCTCCTTCCCCATGCAGTCGAAAATCCACGTATAACTTTTCCATATTCACAATTCCACATCCAGGATTCAACCAACCACAGATAGTGTAGTACAAGAGCAGTCAATGACAAAAATCCAGGTAAGTGGACCCTTGTAGTTCAAACCCATGTTGTTCAAGGGCCAACTGTAGTTTGAAATCAGAGAGTGTGATGTCTCCAAACTTTGCTCTTCTTTTACAAGATTGCTTTGGCTATTTAGGGTCTTTTGTGGTTCCATACAAATTTTAGGATTGTTTTTTCTATTTCTGTGGAAAATGCCATTGGAATTTTGATAGGATTGAACTGAATCTATAGATGGCTTTGGAGAGTATGGACATTTTAACAATATTAATTCTCTCAATCCACGAGTACGGGATATCTTTCCATTTATCTGTGTCTCTTCTTCAATCTCTTTCATCAATGTCTTATGGTTTTCAGTGTACAGATCTTTCACCTTCTTGGTTAAATTTATTCCTAATATTTTATTGCTTTGACACTATTGTAAATGAGATTGTTTTATTTGCTTTTCAGATAGTTTGTTATTGTATAGAAATGAAACTGACTTTTGTATATTGATTTTGTATCCTGCAATTTATCAAATTTGTTTTTAAGTTCTAACAGTTTTTTGGTGGAGTTTTTTAGGGTTTTTTATATATAGGATCATGTTATCTGCAAACAGAGATGATTTTACTTCTTCTTTCTAATTTGGATGCCTTTTATTTCTTTTTCTTGCCTAACTGCTCTGGCTAGAACTTCCAGTACTATGTTCAAAAAGAAGGGTGAAAGTGGGCACCCTTTTCTTTTTCCTGACCTCAGAGAAAAAGCTTTCAAACTTTCACCATTATGATGTTAGCTGTGGGTTTGTCATACAGGGCTTTTAACATGTTGAGGTATGATCCTTCTATACCCAATTTGTTGGGAGTCTTTTATTATGAAAGGATGTTGAATTTTGTCAAACAGCTTTTCTGCATCTATTGAAAGGATCTTATGATTTTTATCCTTCATTCTATGAATGTGGTGTATCACATTTATTGATTTCATTATCTTGAACCACCCTTGCATCCCAGAGATAAATCTCACTTGATCATGGTATATGACCCTTTTATCAGATCATATTTTACCAGATCATACATATACTGTTTGCTAGAATTTTGTTGAGAATTTTTGCATCAATATTTATCAGGGATATTGGCCTACAGTTTTCTTAGCTGGCTTTGGTATCAGGGTAATGCTGGTAATGAGTTTGGGAGTATTCTCTCCTCCTCAAGTTTTGGGAAGAGTATGAGAAGGACTAGTGTTAATTATTCTTTGAAAGTTTGGTAGAATTCACCAGTGAAACCATCTGGTCATGCTTTTCTTTGTTGAGAGATTTTTGATTACCAATTCAATCTCCTTAACCATTACTGGTTTGTTCAGATTTTCTACTTCTTGATTCAGCCTTCATAGTTTATATGCTTCAAGGAATTTATCCATTTCTTCTAGGTTATCCAATTTGTTGGTATATAATTCTTCATAGTGGCCTCTTGTAATGATTTGTATTTCTGTGATAACAGTTGTAACGTCTCCTCTTTCATTTATAATTGTGAGTCCTCTCTCTTTTTATCTTGGTTAGCTTAGCTAAAGATTTGTCAATTTTGTTTATCTTTTCAAAGAAACAGCTCTTAGTTTCATTGATTTTTTTCCTATTGTCTTTCTAGTCTCTATTTCATTTTATCTAATCTTTATTATTTCTTTCCTTCTGCTAAATTTGAGCTTAGATTGAACTTCTTTTTCTAATTCCTCGAGGTGTAAAGTTAGGTTGTTTATTTGGAGACCTGAAGTCTTAAATCAGACAAAGGACACAAGCCATACTCAAGGGAACTAAATGAGGAACTTCAACAGTGTCTAGGGAACACAACACAAACTCTTTAGTGACAAAAGAGAATTAGGATTGAACGTTAGCACTGCCCACTGCCTAAAACAACTATGGATGGAGCTTCTAGGAATTCTGGCAGGAAGCCTAATAAAAATTGATCAGTAGGGCTTCCCTGGTGGCGCAGTGGTTAAGAATCCGCCTGCCAATGCAGGGGACATGGGTTCAAGCCCTGGTCCGGGAAGATCCCACATGTCACAGAGCAACAAAGCCCGTGCACCACAACTACTGAGCCTGCGCTCTAGAGCCCGTGCTCCGCAACAAGAGAAGCCACCGCAAGGAGAAGCCCGTGCACCACAACGAAGAGCAGCCCCCGCTTGCCGCAACTAGAGAAAGCCCATGCACAGCAATGAAGGCCCAACGCAGCCAAAAATAAAATAAATAAATTTTAAAAATTTTGATCAGTAGGGCCTAAGACAAATCTAATTTAACTTGGTTTTTAATGCCAAAGACTAGGCCTTGCAGAAAGGAGAAATGAGTAAATGAATATAGAATTTTTGTTTACAAGTAGTTTAAGCCCCTACCCAAAAAACACATCTTCAGCTATATGTGCTTTTGCTCATGCCATTTTCTCTGGCTGGAAGACTTCCCCCTAACCTTACCACTTTTCATTTCTCTAACTCTTACTTGTTCTTCAGAATTTAGCTCAAGCATCTTCCCCTTTAGGAAGTGTTCTCCAAAGTTGCGGTTTGACATGCTTGCTTTCAAGACACCCTTTAAGAAACTAACAATTATTGTATACCTACCACCTGGCAGGCACCTGATGCAGTTTTCCTTCATAACACCTATTTGTACTGTAGAAAGACCATTTTCATTGACTTATCATCATTTTTTACCTTGCACCCTCACCCACGCATCCCAGAGCCTAGCCAGTATGTCTGGGCATCTTTGGTGGCTAACTCAAAGCTCCTATGAAGTACGAGGCGCTAGAGATTAAAATGATTCAGAAGTTGCCCCTGCCCTCAGGGAACACGTGAACTACAAAGAGGGTATAAACAGTTACAACTCACAATAGGATGAAATATGCGGTAAATAATGGCATGGGCACAACAGAAACATGAAAAGATGCTCAATATCACTAATTTTTAGAGAAATGCAAATCAAAACTATAATGAGGCATCACCTCACACCAGTCGGAATGGCCATCATCAAAAAATCTACAAATAATAAATGCTGGAGAGGGTATGGAGAAAAGGGAACCCTCCTACACTGTTGGTGGGAATGTAACTTGGTACAGCCACTATGGAGAACAGTATGAAATTTCCTTAAAAAAATAGAAATAGAGCTACCATATGATCCAGCAATCCCACTCCTGGGCATATATCTGGAAAAGATGAAAACTCTAGTTCAAAAAGATACATGCACCCCAATGTTCACAGCAGCACTATTTACAATAGCCAAGATATGGAAGCAACCTAAATGTCCATTGACAGATGAAGGGGTAAAGAAGATATGGTATATATATACCATAAATATATATATATATATATATATATATATGATATAGATATAGATAGATATATATACACCATCATTTTTTACATATATATATATATAAATGGAATACTACTCAACCATAAAAAATAATGAAATAATGCCATTTGCAGCAACATGGATGGACCTAGAGATTATCATACTAAGTGAAGTAAGTCAGACAGAGAAAGCTAAATATCACATGATACCACTTATATGTGGAATCTAAACTAGTGATCCACATGAACTTATTTACAAACGAGAAATAGACTCACAGACATAGAAAACAAACTTATGTTTACCAAAGAGCAAAGGGTGGGGGAGAGACAAATTAGGAGTTTGGGATTAACAGATACACACTACTATATATAAAACAGATAAACAAGATTTACTGTATAGCACATGGAACTATATTCAATATCTTGTAATAATCTATAATGGAAAAGAATCTGAAAAAGAATATATATATATAACTGAATCACTTTGCTGTACACCTGAAACTATCACAACATTGTAAATCAACTGTATTTCAATAAAAAAGATAACAAATAATGCCATGAGCGAAGGAAGCTTCTGAGCTCTCTGATAAAGAAGAGATTGTATGCACAGCCTTCGTACAGAAAAACACGTTCAGTGCCCTGAACCTGTCTCTCAACAAAGCTCAGCAAACATGCACGTTGACCTTACAAATAGCCTGCGCACCCCTCACTGTTTAGCTCAGTGAGGATGAGTGCTTCTGCATTTCATTTCTTTCTTTATAGAGTTAAACTGCATTTTAGAAGCTAGGTATTCTTCCATTCATGTGGTTGTCTTGACAAAGACAAAAGTTCAGACCAAAGCATGAGAGAGGGAGGCCCAAAGAAAATGCCTGGCACCCACAATCTTTAATCTGCAATTGTGTGTAGGTGTTGCAATCATTCTATTACTGGCCTTCATGCAGCTGGTTCAGTTGGAAATCAAGTTTATGAACAGAACTGCTGTAACCATAATGGATTTTTGTCCCCAGTGATTAAGCACTGAAACAATAGGTGTTAAATAAATACAAAGGAAAGAGAGAGATTTGAGGAAGCCATTCTGTCTCTATCAGAGTTTGAAAGGGAAAGCCAACTGACGAGTGTGGGTGAGGAAGAGTCAGACTTCACTGGTTGGTGGTGTTCTGACCTTTGTTCTCAGTCCCTGATGACGCTCACCCAGCAAGTTCCTTCCAAAAGGGCATGAGCAAAATAGGAAAAGTACCTCCGCAGTTCATTCATAACCTTGAACGCCTTCCCCATGTGGGCAGGGTTGACAGTGATCGTCCTCTGGTTCTTTTCGTCATCCCCAGCCTGTACTGGGGGCTGGGAGCTCAGCTTGATGCTGTGAACAGGAAGGGAGTGGGAAGGGAAAGAGAGGATCACATGTTGGTAAACTCGTTCATCCAACTGCCACAAACCCATGCATTTGCCCACCCACCAGGGGCATCTCTGTCAGCCTGTTCTCTTCACCACAGACCCAGCAGGGAAGGAAATCACTGGGTCAGGAATTTCTTCAGGATCTTCCAGTGCAAAATGCACCCCTCAGAAAATGCACCCCTCAGATCCGAGCTCAGCTTCTTCCATCAAGAACAGGTGTAACTTTGTGGGAGGTCCTTATCCTCCATCTCTCCATCCCTAAAAGGGTAGGGGGTGAGGGGAGATTAAGCACTATACCACTCACTTCACAGGGATGTTGGTTCATTCAACAAACATTTAAAGGAGTTTACTATGTGCCAAGCACTGTATTTAAATTCCAGAGAAACACAACAATAAGGAAACCACAGACCTTGCTTTCACAAAGCTTAGAGTTCAGTGACAGAGAAAGCCAAGTAAACATTTCTCAGAAGCACAAAGGATAGGCAACTATCCCAGTGCTGGCAGGTTGAGGAAAAACTTGCTAGAAGCTGAGGAAAAACAGAAGTCTTAAGGAAGAGCAGAAATTAGCCAGGTAAAAAGGAAGATGGGAAACAGCAGAGGAAACAATATGAACAAAGACCCAGAGAAAAGGAGTCAAGTATGTTCAAAGCACTGGAAGTTCAGTAAAACTAAAGGAGAGTATCAAGAGAAAAGGCTAGAAGACTGAGCAGTCTTTTAAGTGTCATAAACAAAGCTAAGGAGTTTGGATTTCATTCTAAAACAATGAGAAGCCATCAGAGTTTTAAGCAAAGAAGTGGAGCAGGAAGTAGGTGAACACATTTGTGCTTTAGAAGGACCACATTGGCTACAGCATGGAGAACAGCAGCACAAGAGTGAAAGCTTTGGCAAAACCATAATCCCATAGAACGACAAGGGATTGTAATGGTTATAAAAAGACTACCTATGTGGGCTAAATGAGCAGGTTGTGACTAGCAAGAGCCGCCCATAATCTCAAAGCCCTCTATACCAAAGACAAAACACTCAGATTCCTATGGGATGCCAGCTAGATGCCCAATCACTCCTGAGCAACAAGTCTCAACTCGATGGTGGGGTGGGAAAGAAGAACCCAAAAAATGAGTAAGGAAAGGACCTTCTCCCCAAACTGATAAAACTATTCAACTCCAAGTCAAGTCCAGGACATTGGAGTTATGTCTGTTTGGACCAGGTTAAGCTCTGCTTTGATAGTAGAAAAACAGAACCTTCTCCACTTGTGTAGATTTGGGGACCCACAGTTCACTCCAACTCTAAGACACTGAGAGTAGCTTCCTTTGCCTTCCCCTAGTGGGCCTCTGTTTATGCTACCACCTAGCCTTGCAAATTGGCTCAACATAGGCGTTGCTATGGTTAAGAAGAAGTTCTGGGGACCTGAGAGTCTCTCTCGATTTCACACTGGGATTGGTAACCATTGGAACATTCCAATATAACCAGCATGCCAGACCCACAGCTTGTCTGACCAGGATAGATGCCTCTCCTGGCTTCCTTCCCACTTTCAGTTCAGCATGAAAATGTAAGCTACAGACCTCTGAACTTGGGGACTGCCTGCATTCTGGGTGCAAAGAAGTTAGCTGAGCACAGTATGATAAATATCAAGACAGATGATTAGAATCATGTGTTTAAAAAGGTGAAGAAAATCTCAAAACATAGAATGTTATCAAGGAAGGGGAGAACCCAGTAAAGATAAAAAACTTCATATTAAAAATTCCACAAGTATAATTTCTTTTGTAGTTAGTGTCCTTCCCTACTCCATGCCAGACGGATATAAATTTCTATTTTATACTAAAAGTTTAACATTTTTGCTTTTGATATTTAAGCCCTTATTTTATCTGATGTTGATTTTTATGTCACTATATTAAATACGGATCTAATTTTTTCTTGTAAGTTCCATTTATTGAATACTTCTTCTTTTTCCCACTCACCTGTTATGCCACCTTTAGTCATATATCACAGAATGTTGAACATAAAGTGTGCTAATGAATATTCTTGTCATCTTCCTGCTTTTAAAAAAGATGTTTGTAGTGTTTCGTCACTGTGTGTTAATTTTAGGATTTCTGCAGATGGCCTTTATCAAATTAAGAAAACTCCCTTGTGTTTTATTTTTTAATCATAAAGTTAAACTGATTTTTATCAAATGTTTTTGTGAATCTAATGAGATGATCATACAGATTTTTCCCCTTAATCTTTTAATGTGGTATATGACATATATTTTCTAATACTACACTATACTTGCATTCCTGGAGTAAATTTAGAAACTGTAAAACACTGCACAAATATTCATTATAAATGTTGTCTTCAAACTGTAGAGACACTTAAAAGACAGGAAGAGAAAATATAATCTGGTACTGATCAGGAACAACTGAAGGTTTCTGACAGAGAACTAGTAAGATTAGCGCTCATAAAAGCCCAGGGGACAGAAATTATTAGTTCTATTTTACATACATGGAAGAGATGTAGACCAAATAGAGCCATTTTGGAAGCACTGACAAGAGCCTCCACTGTGACTAGTAACTGGGAAGCTTGCTCTCCCTTGTTGTGTTGGACTTTGCACTTTCCAGACTTCCAGAATGGTCCAGTGAGTTAAGTTTTGCCTCCTCTGTGAAGCCCTTTGAATACTTCAGTCCTAAGTGATCTCTGCCTTCCCTAAACCACTGTAGTATTTCTGGCCTGTAACTCAGTTGGCACATAGAATACTGACCTGTGTTTGAGTACCTTTTCATAGCACATATTTAGCCACCCAGCCCCCTCATGCTAGATTCGACATTCCTGGTGAGCAAGGACTGTGCGTCCAAGGACTCTCATACAGCCTAGCCTTCCCAGCATAGGGCCATGGCCACAGCAGGTCTTCATTACATCGTTCTCATCAATGAACTCTAATCTGAAGACCTCTCACTGTCCCCACAGTGGTAGACAGCACAGCAGAAAGGGATGGTCTGCCCCAACCACTGCCCCCAACCCAACAATTTAAAAAAATGAAAGTAGAGCTGGTCTTCAGAGTTAAACTACAAATCAATACACACAGACTATTAATTATAAAAGTTATACATAAAAATACATAAACTCTAAACATCAGGCCCTCTTCATGGCACGCCACCTCCCACAGCCTTTTCTCCCACCCTCCCCTCTCCTCTAAAGTCCAGAGCCATGTATCCAGTGTCTGAATTGACTCCCCTACTTAGATTATTCACAGTAACTTATACTCAACTCATGCTCCCCACCCTCCCTCAAGCCTACTCTTCTATCTATATTCTCGATCCCAGAGGTATAACCAACTACCCACTCGCCTATCCAAGGCAGAAACTGGGATATCATCCTTGATATCTTCTTCCCTCCCTCTCTCTCTCTCACTTCGCATATAACCACAAGTCCCATCGGTCCTAGGTCCTTTAATATCTCTCCACCCCATTCCCTTCTCACGATCACTGCTACCACAACTTCAGTCCAGGCCATCATGATCTCTCACCTGGGTTACTATGGTAACTTCCTCACAGACTCCAGAATGATCTTTACAGAATGTCATTGTGCGCATGGCATGTTCTGTGTGAAACCTCTCACTGGTTCCTCACTGCATCCAGAATAAGTGTCAGAGACCCAGCCTGGCCCTGCATAATCTCATCATTGTCCTGAAGACTTCTTGTTACTGAGGTACTAAAATACTCACAATTGCCTTAATAAACCAGGCTCTTTTGCCCTATCCCCACCCACTGTCCCCTATGTCTAGCTCATTCCCACCAGCGCTTCAGACTTCTTGCTGAAGGTCTTCTCTATCATCCTCCACTACCCTGGACTAACTTGCCCTCTTCTGTGTTCCCACAGTACTCTGTGCTTCCCTCTGTATTATATTGTAGTTACCTCTTACTTCTCTGTGTCCTCTTACTCCTCTTACTTCTTCTCTCCCCCGCAGAGTGTGTGCTGGTAAATGTGTAACAGCTGGTTACAAAGAAGGGAGCCCTGATTTGTAACATTTGCCAATTTCCTTGGTGTAGATAGCTCCACCATGGCAGATTTCAAGCCACCAATGGGATCTCACTGAACACATGGAGCTGGGAAGAGATGTGCATTATACCACCACATAGTACTTCCACTACACAAGTATAATAGACATAATCTAAAGGGCATAGATATTAGCAAAATAATTAGAAAGTGATGAGTCTTTACTACACTTGTTTTTAATGTAATTTATTAGTAAGTTACATAATTTAATTTTTAATAAGGGCTGTATTTAATAACTGACTCACAAAGTTCTTAAAAATTTAACAAGGAGCTCCGGCAAGTGGGTGAATGCTGGCTCTTGCACACCACTGCCCACCCTAGATTTTGAGCTCCATGAGAACCAGGATGGTATCTTATTTCCCTCTATAGTCTTAGCCTCTGGCACATGGCATGTGCTCAATAAATGATTACTGAGTAACTGAATGGATGGATAAGTAAATGAGGTATACCCGTCAATTATTCCATCTTTCCTCACATCCCCTCATTAAAATAATTATAGCTTTATCCCTCTCAACTTCCCCCACCCTCCTCCCCATAGGAGGTGCTGGGGGGAGGGGAGGGGCATTCTTAGCCAGTCTAGTCCTCTGCATTGGTGATACAGTATCAGGAGGATGTGGAGGCGGGCGGAGAAGAGAAAGCCAGACTCAACTAGAGTAGAAGGAAGAAAGCAAGAAGGGTTGCTGCTTACTGTGTCAGTTCTTAGGCTCTTTGCATCACTAAGTAAAATCCAGGCAAAAAATGGAAAGGAAAAGACAGTCGAAGGCATGTCAGCAAAGCAGGAGACATAAAAACCTCTGAGCATCCAGTTGTGCAGAAGTGTTTGGGGGATGTGCCAAACGAGGAGCTCCAGAGCATCCAGGGTGTGAGAGAATGGGGAGGAGAGGAAATGGGAGTCTAAGAAACGCTGCTGAGGGTTAAGGACTGCATCCCCACTACAAGTCTTCAAGAGATGCAAATAAAGTTCAGGCAGCATGGGCCACACACACAGAGCCCAAGCACATTATAGTCAGGCTATAGATGAGACAGAATAAGGAGAGTCAAAGTCACCTGAAGAGGGCAACACAACTCTGAGTCGGAGTTAAGACTATGCCGAATGCATTAAAATCCCTCAACAAAAGTGTCCTTTAGAAAGGGAAATCGAAAAAAAAGAATCGGACTGAGAAAGCCCTTGGTCCAGCTCATCCAACACTATCTATGAAAGATATGATTTAATCATCGGACAATCATTTGGTTCAGCCTCAGGTCAGATCCCTGTTGTGGAACTTGAAACCTATAAACACTCAAATGCCCTAACTCAGTCCCCAGCTCGCAGTGGAGCCTCTTGATCAAGTTGGCCTCCCCCACGGTTCTCCTTCAGGAAGCAAGAAAGTGGTAGCAGGCCCTCAGGAACATCGTGCCAGTAATACTTTTCATCGCAAATTAATAAAGTGACACTCTGACTGCTGTACCTCAGTCATGATGAGTTCATCAGCATGACTCCACTTCTCCAAGTCTGGGCAGCAAAGGAAACTGACAAGAGAGGATTTCGGAACCTACCAGGCTCTGGGCAAACTGCAGATCTAGCATATTTCTCAATCCTAAACTTCAAGGACAAAATGACCAAATTTAGATTTCTGCATCTGGATGAAGGAAGGACCTGGCACTTGAAGATACCCAGGCTGCAGGATTCAGGGTGTGATGGTACAGTCCTGTCATCAAAAAACACCCCCTACACACAGGCTGCTATAGAGCTCCATATTCTCCTACACTTTCACAGTGCCACCTCAGTTCACAGCATCAGCTGATTCCCTGCAACAGGACACATGGACACAGGGAAGATACGTATCAGTAAGCTACAGCTCCTGGGTAACAGTAACAGTTAACATTTACTGAAAGCTTACTTTACCTCTACTATCTCATTTTATCTTCAGAACAACCCTATGAGGTATTATCTCCCAAGGCACTGAGATAAAACTTGTCCAAAAGTCCCACATAACTAATAAGTAGAGAACTGACACTCAACCCCAGGTCTGACTCCAGGGCCTATGCTCTTAATAGCAATGTCCACTGACGTGGGATAATGTCCACTGCCCATCGGCCAATGGGAGCTCAATCCTTATGATCCACTCTCTGAGGTTCTTCATGGTATGGCCAAACCAGGCTAAATGAAACAGACTGAATCCCCTAGGACCTGTGACCATAGCACTGTTTCACTCCACTGATTGTGGGGAACTGCATTATGTACGGGAGTTGATATTATTAATTATACAGAACTTAGAATTTCCACACAAGCCTGTCATGATTCATCAAAGCTGGCCAGCAGCTGCTGCCATTCTTATAATGTGCTCCTTCATAAACAAGCTCAAGAACAGGTATGCTACTAATCACATTCCTAAGAGCCCAATTCACCGATAGGTTCCTTCAAAACCAAGGGGAAAATCGCTTAAGCGGGCTGCATAAAAAATGTAAAACATAAGAGAAACACTTGAGTTCGGACAGATAGAATGAGACAAGGAGAGAGAAAGGCTAAAAGAAAACACAGCCTCATTATGTGGCATTTTGGAAGCTAAGCTTCTATTTGGTTTGACTAGGAGAGCTGAGCTCTTCCATGTGTGTGGTTTTGATAGAGGCTACAATAGACTTTCACAAGTTAAAAAGAAAAGTCCAGGAAAGTTGGGCCGAGAGTCTGAAAATCCTTTTAAATTATAAAAAGTTACAGATTTCTAACTTGACAACCATTGAACTTATTTGATAGGGAAAAAAATACCTAAGAACAAAACATGTTCAAGTTATTTTTTACATAGTGCATTAATGCTTTTTTAAGTCTAACCTAGTTTTAGGGTTTATCCAGAATTTGAAAAAAATTGGGTCATTCTACAATGGCAAATTTCATCAAATAAAACACTTGCTTTAGAAAACTTACCCAAAAATGTTCTTGTCTGGATGTGTCTTAACAATCTAAAATGTAGCAAGAAGCAGAAGCCTAAAATCCCAAATCTGGGCGTGGGGAAATCAAGAGGTTTCTTTCAACTGACTTTGTTTTCTTGCAGTTGAAAACCTTGCTTCACCAAAAGGTATTTCCAAAATGGAAACTTTGGTTTCATTTATCATGGTTGAAATGCACATATGCTTCAGGCAGCAGTGATGCCCAAAAATGTCTACAGAAGTTTCCACCCATGCCTCCTAGGGGTGGGAGAGGGCTGAGAGGAAAAGAGAAAGGCTAGGACACTGAACATTTGCTCTTCCCTAGGTCTTGCCAGTGTCACACCTGGCATTGCAAAACTCAGCATTTGGAGAGCATTGGCTGTGTATGTCGTGTTCTTTCAAAAAATATGCTCTATCTGTTCCTGATCAAGGATGGAAAGATAAGTTCCTGCAGTCCCAGGAGCAGGCTCTCCTCCATGAGGACGAGCCGTTCTCCCCTGAGGACTGCTCACACAAGTTCACGGCACACTGCTGGGCGCGCAGTGCCCCTCACAATCAGGGGCATCCCGATGCTTCTGATGAAGAAAACCACCACAATTTTACGAAAAATGGACAACCAACTTCCCCTTTTTGTGATGCTTCTTCCAAAAGTTGTGGTTCTCTGCAATTCTTGTGGATATGCCAGAGACTTTGCCTGTAAATTTTTGTAACTGTGGTAAAATATATGTAACTTGAAATTTACCATTTTAACTATTTTCAAGAGTGTAATTCAGAGGCTTTAAGTACATTTATGTTCCTGTGCAACCATGCATTTCCAGAACTTTTTCATTTCCCCAAATTGAAACTCCATGCCCATTAAGCAATAACTCCCCATTTTTCTCTCTCCCCAGCCCCTGGCAACCACCATTCTACTTTCTGCCTCTATGAATTTGACCATTCTAGGTACCTCATATAAGTTGGGAATTTATTGTAATCCAACCACAAGGCTGATTTCCAGAACTTAAATTAAGTCCCAGTAGCCAGAGCTACTGTCATTTTCAATGTCTATCTGCTCTATACACACACACACACAATTTATCACTGTAGTGGCTGAGAGCTGGAGACCCTTTTCCTATGCAAAACAGAAGACAAAGTCATCTACCTCTGACTGATCAAGGCACAATGATTCTTCACAGAGGGAGATGGGAAACTTGGCATCAGAAGGTTCTGTAGAGAGCTGGAGCGCTTAGGGGATACTGCAAAGGTGAGTGTAAATTCAGTTTCTTCTTAAGATTTTGGCCTGAACAAAGGAGTATCCAGTTCATGGTTCCAAACCACTAAAGCATCCAGATGCCTCAGGGTGTCTATAAAAAGGAGGACTAAGGTAGGTGTTGGTGAATCCTACAAGATGAAGTGCCACACCCTGTGTGGTATCTTACTGTGAGGAGACAAGTTTAGGTGGATGGGAGATGATGACCTGATAAGATCTAATTTTCTCATGGGAACAGTCCCACAAAATCTTCTTTGGATTATAAATATAGGAAGGCCCTAAAGTTAGCCCTGGGTACTATCCAAGCACAAACCATGGAGTACAACAGGGCAATAGATGAACACCAACAATAACAGCAACTACCATTTACTGAGTACTCACGCTGTGCCTGAAAAACTTACTAGGTGCTTTATCTAAATTGCCTCCTTTGATCTTCACAACAACTCTATGAGATATGGAAACTGTCCCTCTACACTGAAAAGAAAAAGTAATTCTGAAAAAATGTGACACACTCAAGGTCATACAGTTTATGAAATAGATTTACTGCAAGCTCTACGTTACCCCAAAGCCCATGATTTTCGTACCCTCATGACAAAGAAAGAAAACTGTTCATTAGAAATCTCTTGGCTGAACATTTTTAATGCTTAAAAACAGCTCCAATTAAGCTTCAGCGGGTTAAGTGTGGAAGAACCAGACTCAGGATCCCTCCCGTCCCCAGAGGTCTGACATGTGATCCTAGGCCAGTCACTCAGCTTCTCTGGCCCTGAGTTTCCCAGGGAACTTGTGAAACAAGGCTACTTCCCCCTCTTCTGCCCCCACCTCAAAGCATTCCATGGGGTCAATTACCCGTGCTGAGATAATAAGGCTGATATCCAAGGATGAACCTATTGGCCAAAGGTTTCATTCGCCTCTCTCATGAGCTTCCTTTTTAGTTATCAGAGCTTCCCACAAAAGTTATCAGCTAATCAGCAAATAATTATCTAACACCTACTGTGTGTGCAGCCACACAGCAGTTAATGTGGAGTACTCAGAGATACAGGCAGCATCCCTGCCCTTGAGGACCTACCTCCCAGTTTGGGGACTTATATGAAACAAACGCACAAAAACATCTTGTGGGTGGGCCTATTATTCAGTACCCAACTATGGAATTGGAATTAGGAAGAACATCTGCCAGAACCAGAAAAGCTTAGGTTTCCAAGACAAAGTGGAATTTTAAAACAGCCTTGATAGATGAATAACTTTTGGAAAAGTGGAAGCAAAAGGCATTCCAGGCAAAAACAAACTCTGGAAGCTAAGGATCTGAGACTGGATGGAGTACTGTACAGGATGGGTGATCACAAAAGAGACCCACAGATCTCTTGGTAGCGGTATGGGTGAGCAGTGGGAATGGAGACTGGAGCCAAATTTCACAAGACTTGAATGCCTGGCAGGGTAAGCTGGTCTTGGAGTGGGAACAAAAGGTAGTGAGCTTGGTGACCTGGTGAACACTGGAAGCTGCAAGGTTTCGATTTCTCTGCCTTTGATAGGAAAAACTAAAAGAACATGTGTAAAAACTAGGTGTTGTAATGCCAAAGACATCAGCCATCCCAGTTGAGAGGCACCAGAGTGTTGAAGAACAAGAGAGCTCCTGGGGGCAAGGACCCATTACATTTCTGAACACAAAACTGAGGACACAGTAAGTACCCCAAAATGCTTGGGAAGCAGTACTTTGATCTGCTGCTGCTAGTTTGAAATGGACCTTTCAGCCCCAATATGTAAGCAAATCTAGAATCTCTAAACCTCCATTCACATCACTGCTGCCCTCTGTTGGCTACCAGACCAGTAAGAGAAGGTGGGGACACTGTGCACCTCTGTCCCAAGGAAGCAGGCTTTCAGATGCTCTGTCGACCAGTGGCCACACAGAGTCCAACACTAAGCTCCTGTTGCAAAGGGCACTCAAGGAGAGGCTGTACCAGCACCACTCTCAGTCAAAAATGTCCCGATCTCTTCCTGGGAGCCACATCAAGAAATACAATCCCTGGGGGCCTCTTCAGACAAGAGGACACCAAACAATCATGCCAGTTCTAATGGGGTCTAGAGATGTTTAATGACATCATTCTGCCCCATGAGATGGGGCAAGATTTGGGACAATCCATGCAAAAGAAAGTGTACTGAGGTGCTCTCGAGACAGTGTTGACTTAGTGGAACCTGTTATCATTTAACCAGCTGGTTACCATCTGAATCGAACTGGCAATTCAGAGCAGCAGCCCTCCCTCCTCAGCTGTCCACTGCCATGGCCTGACCGCTCTTGCAGTCTTCTCACCTCAAGGAAAATGGCAAGCCTTGTTCTCTACCAGCCGCAGACCCACAGAATGAAGAGGGGACGTTTTAGCACACAGAGGAATGACCCGCCCCTGCACCACACTGAGCACCTTCAGGATGAAAGAATCAGATCCTCAGATAACAGCTTAAAATTTATTAAAATGCATGTGCCTGCCGGGAAACAATCCCTTGCTAGTTAGATCCAGCTCAACAGAAATACTTAAATTCCCATCTGTTAACTTCTGTTTCATAAAGAAACCCCTGATGGAAGGAGCAAGAGTTTCTCTAAAGAATATAACTTCCAGTATCATTTGTAAACTTTTCAATGCAAATGGAAGTCAGTTCAGAGCAAGTGTCACCTGAATGGATTTCTCTCCTTCTTACTTGAACTTGTGTGTGTATACAGGTACACACACACACACACACACACACACACTGTTAGGAAAGACATCAGCTTGGCATGCGTGTTGACGACTTGAGCACTTCAGAGTGAAAATGCAAGCACTCTATGTCAGGCCAGCCCTGCTATGATATCAAAAAACCCCCCACCAAAGAAAAACCACCCCGGGAAAGTAGCCAGGAAAGGGAAACGCCTCCTTGAAACAGCCTGATTCAGCCCATGCTGAAACTATTCCCGAACACCAGCCAGCAAGTCCCTTTTTTCAGGGTGCTCCGCTGCCCAGCAAACCCAGACCTGCCTCTGTGGAAGCCAGATCTCTGGGGAAAGGGGCTTCCCTGCTCTGACTCTGCTGCCCGCTGGGATCCATCAGTGACCAGGTCTTCCAACCCTGTCTAACCAATGCCAACGCAAAGCTGGTGGCTGCACCGCGAGCGCACACAAACACACACACACACACACACACACGCACACGCACACACTCAGACGCGCGCGCGTGCGTGCGTGCACGCACGCACTTATACATAACATACCTTTCACCGTCCATTGTGTGAGGCCCAGCCAGGGTGGCAGCCGCTGAGCTGTGCATGCACTGGAGGATCCTAGCCCTGTTCTCGGTTCTCCCAGCCAACCAGCGGGAGATCTGATCAGCAACAGTGATTCAGCATGGCTGCAAATGAAGCCTCCTCCCCTCTTGATCCTCCTTCCTCTTACTCGCGGCAGCTTCTACCGCAGAAGCAGCAGCAGCAGAAAATGTCTTACCCAGAGCTCCCTGCAGCCCTTTCAGCTGCTAAAAGCAGCAACCCACTTGCTCCCCCTCCCCCACAGGCTTGCTGCTCCTCCGTCTCCTAGGAACAGCGCAGCGCCAGCAACCCAAGTACAGTGCCACCTTTCCAGCCGCTTCCACATCTGCCCAGGCATCCCCAGCCCAGGCGACTAGCCCACCCCAGTGCCTCCTGCCTCCTCTGCCTAGACTGCAAAGACTCAGGCAGTCCCTCACTAGCCCAAGAAATACGGGCCCCCACCTCCTCCCCTGCCCCCATAGACTACGAGCCCGTCAGCCTGGTCAGATTGCTGGAATGAGGAGGCCCCTCTGTGGCTTACAGTGGACTTTATCCACCTGGGGAAATTGACTTGTAGGTCACAGCTCATTTTCCAATTCCTCCTCCCGAAACCTACAGCAGCTCTGAGAGTCTGATAGATGGAGAGAAGTTAGGGCAAAAGAGCCTGACAGAACTGAGAAGAACGCAGAGAGAAATTAGAAAAAGGCAACTGAAACAAACACTATTTTACTACAAGAGGCTAAACTGCAGTAAAACCACCACAATGGTACCACGCACACTTATTTCCCCAGGCCACACCAGAAGACCACAAGTTCCATAGCACAACCCTAAAATACCTTCTTAAAGTGTGTCGTGTTGAAATTTGACTTTAGCTGTGGCTCCAACCAGTAAGTCTCCCACTGAATCCCTATCTGCAGCCAAAGATCTCTCGCACCCTGTAATCGCTAGTTGCTGAGCCTCAATTTTGACCCACCTAATGCAAACACATAATCCTGGGGCACGCTGGAGGCCAGTCTGTACCTCATAGCCACAGTCAAGGGACATAGAGGAAATGGGGGCAATCAGCCACTGGTGTTTGGTTAGCCACAAAAATGGGTTAAGAAGCTTCCTTGATGCCTCAGAAAAATCATACATGAGCATCTATATTCTGGGAATTCTCTGGGTCACATCTGTGCTTTTCAGGACCCGTACTACCACTAGCTGGTTGAGTGACTTTCAGTAAGTCTTTTCTCCACTCTGGACCTCAGCCCCTCATCCATAACATAGGGTCAGACTCTACAGTCCCTTTTGGCTCTAAAATCACATGATGCTAAAAATGTCTTAAATGCTCCATTTTTCTCCTCATTAGAGTAATCTGTAAGATGAAGAAGAAATTTTTACTGGACTCCAATGTTTTGAGGGGGCTTCAGGGAGAATAACGTGATGTATGTGAAAGTATGAGGGATGCTTAGTAAACCTACTATAGTTATAATTTTGACCTGATAAATGTCTTCACTGCCAGAAAGCCCTGAGACCATAGGGAGGGAAGCTGGACACTGAGGTAACAGAAACTAAGAGTAACTTAAACTTTATACAGCCTCATGAACTCAAAGTGTCTAGCGTGTTACCCTTAAAAATAATCCCCAGCCCTTGACACCGCAATGTACTCTTAGATGAGGCCATTAGGCCACTACCCAAACTCATTCGTTCTCAAGTGAGAAGAGGCTCTGGTGATTTTATTTACAACCTATAGCCCTGTATCACAACTTCTTCCTTTCACAACAATACCCCTCCTATCTTTCTCCCTCTGCCCCTTCCTCTTCTAATCAGCCTTGTGGCGCTGCTCCAGATATTTCCTCTTGAGGTGAATCACAGGGACCAGAAGCTGAACATCACAAATAAGGAAACTGAATCCCAGAATCCGTGCCAGAGTGCAGACATCCACCAGGAAGACGAGTGGGTGATTCACAAAAGGGACACGAGAATAAGATGAGTCTCTCACAACTTCATACCCTCATTCACAACTTCACCATACAGGAAAGGATGTGGGGGAGACTCCCCTGGTGGTCCAGTGGTAAAGAATCCGCCTTCCAATGCAGGGGTTGCGGGTTCAATCCCTAGTCAGGGAACTAAGATCCCACATGCTGCGGGGCAACTAAGCCCACATGCCACAACTATTGAGCTCACGCGCCTCAACGAGAGAGCCCACGCGCCCTGGAGCCTGCACGCCACAACTAGAGAGAGAAAACCCTCACACCACAACTAGAGAGAAGCCTGTGCACCACAACTAGAGAGACACCCAAGCAGACCACAGGCTATAAGGAAAAAAAGATCCCACATGCCTCAATAAAGATCCCATGTGTGGCAACTAAGACCCGACACAGCCAAAAAAAAAAAAAATAAGGAAAATAAATAAATTAAATAAATATTTTTTAAAATAAATAAATAAATAATCCTGTTTATTAAAAAAAAAAAAAAAGGAAAGGGAGAAGTGTCACATCTAACAAACCAGAGAGAAAATTTTTTTTTTTTATAAATTTATTTATTTATTTATTTTAGCTGTGTTGGGTCTACATTTCTGTGCGAGGGCTTTCTCTAGTTGCGGCAAGCGGGGGTCACTCTTCATTGCGGTGCGCGGGCCTCTCACTATCGCGGCCTCTCCTGTTGCGGAGCACAGGCTCCAGACGCGCAGGCTCAGTAGTTGTGGCTCACAGGCCCAGTTGCTCCCCGGCATGTGGGATCCTCCCAGACCAGGGCTCAAACCCGCGTCCCCTGCATTGGCAGGCAGATTCTCAACCACTGCGCCACCAGGGAAGCCTGAGAAAATTTTTAAAGATCAGAAAATACTGAAGGGCTGAGCATATTCAGGTTTCAACATACAACTACTGAGAGCCAGTATAAAATTTTTACACAATTTCCTTTGCAACCTACTTTTGCCAAGCTAACCAACGTCACTACAACGTATGTGTTGAAACCATACTGCTACCACCTGCTCACTTTATTCCCCACTCTATCCATGAGAGGTAAGCTGAACAGAGACTACCTAAAGAAGGACATTGAGAAAAGAAAGGCAAAACCAGGGCCAGAGCTGAACCAAGAATCAAAGTCTCCAGACTCCTGGCGCAAAGTTGCGACCCAAATCTTCTCTAGTATCAGAGCTACACTTTACACTTTCTACATTATTATCCAAGTGTTCTCTGGGCCACAGCCTGAACCTGCTTGCTCTAGGCTAACTTTCCTAACTGGACTTCAGATTAAGGAGAGTCACTATTGGATTCTTGCAGTAGAGGAAAGTCAGAGGAACCAACGTAATCTCTACCTGGAGGAAGAGGTCCCATCCTTGGAATTCCCAGCTGTAGTGTCTCACCTCCTTGCTAGCCCTCCTCCCCATACCCAAAGCTTCTCCCACAGCTTACTAATAGTACCCACCTCTCCATCCCAGAGCAATTTACCCAGCCATGTACACCAACTTTGTTCAGCATCCTCCAGCTCTATGTGGCTGAGGAAGAAATCATGTGAGGAGAAAAAACTTTTAAGTGGGATTGGTCTAGAGAGTTCTCTTCTCCACACCCCATCTCTCCACAAGGAGCCTGTACAGCACAGCTTATCTGGAGGTAGCAAGGCCCATCATTCTTCCTTCTAAGTGTCTTTTTCTTCTTTTCTTGCTTTTATCCTGCTTCTCTAGAGCCTCAGTTCTTCACATGTGCAGGCACCATAACACATATAGTAGCCCCACACCTAGGTGTGCATCAGAACCATCTGCCCAGTGGGTTAAAACTGTAGGCATCAGAGGATCAAAAGACACAAGGAAACTTTTCAGGGATATGGAAGTGTTCCATATCTTGACTGTGATGATACTTACACAATTGTATACAACTACTACATTTTATCAAACTAGACACTTAAGTGGGTGAATTTTATTTTATGTAAATTATACCTCAATAAATCTGGGAGAAAGAAAATACTACAGTACCAGGCTCTACCACACACCTATAGAATTGGGGCCCAAGGAGCAGGAATTTTAGTGAACTTCATAGGTGACTCTAATGCACAGCTAAATGGAAAGACCACAAAGAAAAGAGCTCAGACCAACAGAATCAGGCAGACCAGGGTCTGAATATACTTACCAGAAACATGACCCTTAGCAATGTACTTTACAAGTCTCAATTTCCTCATCTGTAAAAAGAAGATAATAATAGTACCTACCTCGCAGTGTTGTTAGGTTTCAAGACTATAAAGCACTTAGCAGAGAGCCTGGCCTGTAATAGGCACTGAGTAACCATTAGCAGCTATTATTTGCATTGCCTATGCCAATGCTACCAAACTATATCTCTGTGAGTCCTTAGTTTTGAGGTCAAGAAGAAAGTCAACCAGGGTAACTTGTGCCAGGAAGCCCAGCCCTGGGCCTCTCTTGGAGCCATTCAGTGGTCACTATTACCAACAGGTCACCAAGAACCAGGCAAGACCAAAGCTAAATCAAGACCCACCACACCTGTATCACCAAAACTTTCCCTCAGATTCTGGACCCTTGATGAGAGTAGACTCTCCCTGTAGCTGCTTAGCATGCCCCCAGCACAGGAAGCCAGGCAGAAAATGAAAAGGAATTTGAGGTCCAAAAAAGTCAAAAGGTAAAGAGAACAGCATATTATCCAGAGAGATGCTTGGCTTCCCTCAGGACTCCTCCTGTGAGGTAGAAGAACCCATGCCCTGAACATATTCAAGACAATAATTACCCGTGGCATCTGTGTTGCACTTTAAAGCTTACAAAGTTCTTCATGTCCCTCATCTCCTTGGACTTAAGACAACATCCCCCAAATAGTAATAACAGCTCTCAGCCCTCAACCTTTTACTCTGGGCCAGACTCTGTACTCAAGACTTTACATGTACCCCTCTCATTTAATCCTCACAACAACCCTGTGAGAAGGGACTATTATCCTTGTTTTAAATGTGAGGTGTACAGAAATGCAACAGATTTTTGTATATTGACTTTTTATCCTGCAACTTCACCGAATTTTATTAGTTGTGACAATTTTTTGATAGAGTCTTTAGGGTTTTCTATATATAATATCAGGTCATCTGCAAATAATGATAGTTTTAATTCTTCCTTTCCAATTTGGATGCTTTTTACTTTTTCCTTGCCTAATTGCTTTGGCTAGGACTTCCAATACTATGTTGAATAAAAGTGGTGAGAGTGGGCATCCTTGTCCCGTTCCTGATCTTAGAGGAAAAACTTCCAGCTTTTCACCTTTGAATATGAAAATACATGGCCTTTATTATATTGAGGTACGTTCTCTCTATACCCACTCTGTTAAAAGTTATTATCATAAATGGATGCTGAATTTTGTCAAATGCTTTTTCTGCTTCTATTGAAATGATCATATGATTTTTGTCCTTCGTGTTGTTAATGTGGTGTTCCACAAGGATTGATTTGCAGATGTTGAACCATCCTTGCAATCCTGGAATAAATCCCACTTGATTATGGTGTATGATCCTTTAAATATATTGCTGCATTCAATGTGTTATTATTTTGTTGAGAATTTTTACATCTATGTTCATCAGGAATATTGGCCTATAATATTTTTCTTGTGGTGTCCTTGTCTGGTTTTGGTAAGACGTTAATGCTGGCCTCCTAAAATGAGTTTAGTAGAGTTCCCTCCTCTGTTAGAATTAATAAATTCAGTAAAGTTGCAGGATACAAAATCGGTACACAAAACTCTATTGCATTTCTATACACTAATAATGAAGTATCAGAAAGAGAAATATGGAAAAATACCACATTTACAGTTGCATCCAAAAAAACCCAAAATATCTAGGAATGAATTTAACCAAGGAGGTGAAAGACCTGTATATTGAAAACTACAAGACATTAATGAAAGAAATTGGAGAAGACACAAATGAATGGAAAGATATTCCATGCTCGTAGATTGGAAGAATCAATATTGTTAAAATGTTCATACTACCCAAAGCAATCCACCAATTTTATGCACTCTCTATCAAAATTTCAATGGCATTTTTCACAGAAATAGAACAAATTATCCTAAAATTTGTATGGAACTACAAAAAAAACCCAAATATCCAAAGCTATCTTGAGAAGGAAGAACAAAGCCAAGCCATCACACTCCTTGATTTCAAACTATATTACAAAGCTATACTAATTAAAACAGTATGATTTTGGCATAAAAACAGACACATAAATCAATGGCACAGAACAGAGAGCCCAGAAATCAACCCACAGGTATCTGATCAATTAATCTACAACAAAGGAACCAAGAATATATGCTGGGGAAAAAGCAAAGGTAACAAAAGCAAAAATAAACAAGTGAGATGGCATCAAACTAAAAAGCTTCTGCATAGCAAACAACCAACAAAATGAAACAGCAACCTACAAAATAGGAGAAAATATTTGAATACTTAAAAAATCATATATCTGATAAGGGTTTAATATGAAAAATATATAAAGAACTCATACAACTCAATAGCAAAAAAAAAAATCTGATTTAAAAAATGGGCAGAACATATGAACAGATGTTTTTCCAAAGAAAACATACAGATGACCAACAGGCACATGAAAAGATGCTCAACATCACGGAAATCATGCGTCATCGTGAAAATGCAAATCAAAGCCACAGTGAGATACCACCTCACACCAGTCAGAAAGGCTATATCAAAAAGATAAGAATGGTACTGATGAACCTAGTTGCAGGGCAGGAATAAAGAGGTAGACATAGAAAATGGACTTGAGGACATGGAGTGGGAGGGCGAAGGGTGAAGTGCGAGTAGCATCAACATATATACACTACCAAATGTAAAATAGTTGGCTGGTGGGAAGCAGCAGCATAGCACAGGGAGATCGGCTCAGTGCTTTGTGATGACCTAGAGGGGTGGGATAGGGAGGGTGGGAGGGAGGCTCAAGAGGGAGGGGTATGGGAACATGTGTATGCATATGGCTGATTTGCTTTGTTGTGCAACATCAACTAACACAGTATTGTGAAGCAATTATACTCCAATAAAGATCTATTAAAAATTTTTTTAAAAAAGATAAGAAGCAAGTGTTGGTGAGGAGGTGGAAAAAAGGGAACACTCATACACTGATGGTGGGAATTTAAACTGGTGCAGCCAATATGGAAAACAGTATGGAGGTTTATCAAAAAATTAAAAATAGAACTACCACATGATCCAGTAATTCCACTTCTGGGTATACATCTGAAGAAAACGAGGGATTTCCCTGGTGGCGCAGTGGTTAAGAATCCACCTGCCAATGCAGGGGACACGGGTTCGACCCCTGGTCTGGGAAGATCCCACATGCCGCGGAGCAACTAAGCACGTGCACCACAACTACTGAGCCTGCGCTCTAGAGCCCACGAGCCACAACTACTGAGCCCACTTGCCACAACTACTGAAGCCCGCGCGCCTAGAGCCTGTGTTCCACAACAAGAAGCCACCGCATGAGAAGCACACGCACCGCAACGAAGAGTAGCCCCTGCTCGCCGCAACTAGAGAAAGCCCACATGCAGCAACGAAGACCCAACACAACCAAAAATAAATAAAATTAATTCTTTAAAAAAAAAAAAAGAAAAACGAAAACACTAACTCAAAAAGATGTATGTACCCCCATGTTCATTGCAGCATTATTTACAATAGCCCAGATATGGAAACAACTTAAGTGTCCATCCATGGATGAATGGATAAAGATGATACACACACACACACATACACACCCAGAGCGATATTATATAGCCATAAAGAACATTAAAATGCTGCCATTTGTGACAACATGGATGGACATCGACGGCATTATGCTAAGTGTAATAAGTTAGAGAAAGACAAATACTGTATGATCTCTCATATGTGGAATCTAAAAAATTTTTTTAATTAAAAAAAAACCTCACAGATACAGAAAAGAGATTGGTGGTTGCTAGAGGCAGGGGGTTGGGGGAGGGAGAAATGGGTGAAGGGGGTCAAAAGGTAAAAAGAAAAAATGTTTTTCTTTTCAAAAGTAATGCAGTAAATATAAGCTCAACTGGAACATAAATAAACAAATAAATGTGAGGAAACTGAGGTTCTGAGACTTATAAGGACTTGACCACAGCCCCATAGGTTTGACCCCAGGTCTCCCTGACCTCAGAGACCACTACTAACTACTGTGCTTGGCAGGCACTACCCCTATCTTACTACCTCCATTTTAGAGAAAAGTCAGCTGAGGCTGAGAGAGAGAAAGCAACTGGCTCAAGACCACTCAGTGAGTTGGTGGCCAAGTGGGGCGTGGGACCAGATCCTCAGATGCCTGGCCTAATGCCCTCTCCACCTCACCTGAAGATGGGGAACAACAGCATTTGAACCCCTAAAGATATTAACACAAGCTGGCATCCAAGGCTCCCAACACCTACTATTATAAAGTCCTTAACCCTGGATTCCTCTGGTCCCTTAGCTTACCAAGCAGGCCTAGCCAAAGATTGCTCTTGGGGAAAACTGGAGGCACATCACTGGACCCCGGGTGAGTCAAAGAAAAGCCAGACCAACTATAGCAGCAAGCAGGGTGCTTCACACAGGCCAGCACATTGCAAACACTTGTCTTTCGGGGTTCCCCTAAGAATTCCATCTTCCTCTAATCTTCAACCTGCAACTGGTGCCCTCTGCTGGTAAATATGTGCATATCTTTATGAGAAAAGCAAAACCTAATGACTACATCAATGGCTTAGGGAAGGTTCAAAAATCTGCTTCCTTCAAGAATAAGTATTAATTCCTACTTACAACTTTTTCATAGGTACTTGCAACTTTAAATTGACTCCATCGGTCCTCTATCTGCTGCCCCTGGCTCATCTCTCTAGTCCTTTCCTTTCTGGTTACAAAGAAAGCTGAGCTGTTTTTTACATGAAGAGGTAAAATACAGATGAGACATAGCCCCAAAGTCAAGAATACAGGGATGCGTATGTGGGTGCGGTCAGGTCTGCCCATCTAGCAGGTACAGAGAACTGAGGCAGGCACATGGTTAAAGTAATGTAAAACCCATGAGAAAGTATGCTCAGACATTCTGGTCACTCTCTGCCTTCATACGACTGCATGCTTATAATTCAGTCTCACTGAGTATCTTACTCTATGTGATGGGCTGTACCAGGAAGCTGCCACATAAATTCTACAAGAACAGAATGCCAGAGAGCTTACAAACTGATTGGGGAAACTGCACATGGACACATAAATAATGGTAGAAAACAAGAGACTCAAGAGAAATGAAGAAAAGGTACTATGGGAATTCAGTGGAGTAAGAGACAGCTTCCAGTTTGAGGAAGGAGGGAGTAGGACACAAGGAGTAGATATAAAGTTGTGAATTTAGTAAATAATTCCATGGAGCTTTAAAAAGAGTATTCGTAAGGGGGCTTCCCTGGTGGCGCAGTGGTTGAGAATCTGCCTGCTAATGCAGGGGACACGGGTTCAAGCCCTGGTCTGGGAAGATCCCACATGCCGCGGAGCAACTGGGCCCGTGAGCCACAACTACTGAGCCTGCGCGTCTGGAGCCTGTGCTCCTCAACAAGAGAGGCCACGATAGTGAGAGGCCCGCGCACCGTGATGAAGAGTGGCCCCTGCTTGCCACAACTAGAGAAAGCCCTCGCACAGAAACGAAGACCCAACACAGCCAAAATAAATAAATAAATAAATAATTTTTTTAAAAAAAAGTATTCGTAAGTGTAAATAGTTGCAACTGGATAATTTCAATTTGTCATGATTTCACTTAAAATTTTAAAAAATAATTTAAAAGGGTTAATTGTTTAATCTCACTACTTTAATACACTGACATACTATATTACACTAAATACATATTATTATTGCATATTTTATTATAATTTTTATTGTGGTAGAATATACATAAAATTTACCATGTCAAACATTTTTTTTTTTTGCCAACAAGATTATTTTTTGCAGGCATTTTTTATTTTTTTAATTAATTTGTATTGGAGTATAGTTGCTTACATCAACTTTTTTAAGGGCACAATTCAGTGGCATTAAGTACATTCGCAATGTTATGCAACCATTACCACTCTCCATCTCCAGAACTTCTTCATCATCCCCAAAGAAACTCTGTACCCAGTGAACAGTAACTTTCTATTCCCTCCTTCCCCAAGCCCCAGGTGACCTCTATTTTACTTTCTGTCTCTGTGAATTTGCCTATTCTAGATCCCTCAGATAAGTGCAGTCATACTTGTCCTTTTGTGTCTGGCTTATTTCACTTAGCATAATGTTTTCAAGGTTCATCCATGTTGTAGCATGTATCAGAATTTCATTCCTTTTTATGGCCGAATAATAATTCACTGTATATAGATACCACATTTTGTTTATCCATTCACCTGTTGATGGCCAATGGATTTTTAATATCCCACATTTTCACAGAGCACAATTTAGTAAACATTTCCCTAATGTTTGACATTTACATCAGTTTCCAATCTCTTGCTATAGATGTTATAATGACCATCTTTGTGCAATGACTGTTTTTCTTTCACTGAATTGTTTTCTTAGGTTAAATTCCTAGCATTGGAGTGCTAGAGAAAAGGTATGGATACTTTAGTGGTTCCTACCAAATAAATCCATATTTACCCTCCTCACTCATCATCTTTTCCAGCCTGAAGAAGAAGTTACTGTCTGCAATTTCAGTTGTAAAAGTACAAAACTGTGATTAAACTCAAATGAAGGGAAGCAAACAAATAGTTCCACCAAATGAAAATAAAAGCTTTCAAGCTCATGAATATATGGATCCAGAGATTTGAAGGGAACTGGTTGTGACTCTGAAGTCAGCAATAAATAGAAATTCAGAAGAGGTATGTCAAATGGGCATTTTTGCCACAATCTCCCTTCTGTGACCCAGGTTTCATATTCTCCATACCAAAATCTTACTTCATGATGAGAACAGAATAACTTCCTTCCAAGGGGAGTAATACAAAGCAGTTAAATCAGACCACCTTGTTACACATTTCACTGCAGTGTATACAGGCAAACGAAGTGTGATCCTTCTAACATACTGACATACCTACACCTGTTGTCAGATGCTGTTGCTTCTAGTAGCTGTACTTCCTACCTCCCTAAGGAATTACTTATGGTGCCTATGTCAACAATTGCCTTCACTAAGATTATTTTAAAGATCTTTACAAGGCAGTCCTTTTTATAAACTTGCTTACAAAGGATTTACATGGTGGCAGTGAGTCTCCACATGCTCAAAACTGCTAGAAGCTGCAATAATGAAAAGACCTAGAGCTTTTGGAAAAACGAAAGGAATTAACAAAGCAGAAACTGCTCAAAAGAGCTCTCCACTAGACACAGAGCTGACTGACCTATGTGATAGATTTTCCAAAACTGCAACTTCTACCCACAACCTGATGTTTTCCACTTAACTTGGTTACACACACACACACACCAAAAAAAAAAAAAAGTTAGCTGTTTCAGGGGTTCCCAAGTACAACACCGGGTTCAGAGATGAACTAAAAAGAACTCACAGAACTCAGTACTGCTAAGTCTTACACTCACAGATACAGTTTATTACAGACACATAGTGAAGATACACAGTAGGATCATTTGGAGAAAAGACACAGACAGTCTGGAGGAACCCAAGTGCAGGCCTCTTTATGCTCTCTCTGACCATGAGGGGTCACACAGAATACACTTGTGTGTCATGTTTCTGCTCAAGGACTAAGTACTCCCAAGTTTTATAGGTACCCACTGCCTAGCACCTATCAAAACTCTAGAGTCCCAGAAGGAAGGCGGTATTTAGCATAAATCATACTGCTTGCACAGTCTAGACACCGTGAACCATCTTCATCAGTTAGGGAACAGTGGGAACACTCCCTAAATCCAAGTGCCCAGGCAAGGGCCAATCTTGCAAGTAGTTCCTTCTAAAGACAGCATATCACAATTAAAGATTCATTTCAGTCAAAAAGAATAATCTCTCTCTCCAAAAAGCAGGTGCCTATAATAGAATTAAAGAGATTGTGGGTCTTTTTACACCTTAATCCAAATTGTTCTGATTGCTTTTCTCATAAACCCTCATCGAAACCAACCATAACAACTAAAGGAATAGAAATTTTGTTCTAAGAAAGAGAAAATCAGAGAGAATCTTTTAAAATTCAAGGCAGATCATGATCCTCCTCTGCTCAAAACCGTGAAATGGTTCACCAATCATGTGGTAAAAGCCCAAATCCTTACAACAGTTTACAAAGCCCTTTCTTTTGTGATCAGCTACTCCTTTGCTTCTCTTCCCTCAACTCCAGCCACCCTGACCAACTTGCTCTTCCTCAAAAAGTCCAGGCACAATCCTGCCTCAGGGCTTTTGCTCTTCCTAAGCCTCTCCCTGGAATGCTGTTCCCCTAAACATCTACACTGCTCACTCCCACATTTCCTTCAAGTCTATGTTCAAATGCCACTTTCTCAGAGAGAACTACCCATACCACCCCATTTTAAATTGCACTACCTTCACAAACATCCTGCCCTGCGGCACTCCCAGCTCCTTACCCTAACTTTTCTATACCACACATCATTTTCTAAATACCATAGAATTTATTATGCTTCATTATCTATCTCCCCCCACTAAAATATAAGCTCTACTGAGGGCAAGGATTTTTGTCTCTTGTTCACTGCTGCATTTCCAGCTGAATCACGAAGGAGAGAAGTCATACATTTAACCTGACATAGTAGGAGACAGGGAGACACTGAATTTCAAACAATGTGGGAAAACTCATGACGGGTGGGGAGAGTAACTTAGTGCAAATAGCTAGATCTTCAAGTTTGGTGGTGCCTGGGAGATCAAGTCACTAGAAAACATGGAAGCGATTTTTTTTTCACTGAAAGGATGACAACACATAGCACAAACAGGGTTATTAAAGAGTTTTAATAAAAGGAACTAATTACGAGGATGTGGGCACAGTTAAGGAAAACCAACAAGGTTTGGTGAACCATCTCGGGGCTAGAAAAAGGGAGCCTGAGGTAGCAATAGGATGGAGTGGCTACCAGAAGCCAGAAAAGACCCAGAGCTATAAGGGAGGGCCACTGGAGCAGACCTGTAGCCCCCGATAACCTGTTTGCTGAGCATGTGTACTTGGGGGACAGGGGGAACAAATATCTTGACCTCATCTTTTTGTCACTCTCCAGACCTCCTGTTGGTTTCTCCCACTGTCCAAACTCAACATGAAACCAAAGAAGAGAGTATACAGTTCTTTAAGAATCAACCTTCCAAGAACACAAAGCGAGGAACAGAAAGGTATGGAGTGAAACAGGAAGGGCAAAAAGAGAATATCCAGTAGAGATAACCATTCTGTAAAGCTTTCTGCAAAAGACACAGTGCTTCAATGTGTTTACCAGCATCTTCAACTTCCTATGTTCAAACCTTCCTTCTAAATCTCCTCTTCCCATTTTCGGTGACATCACCATCCTCCTACTCACACAGCAATTCTGATTCAACTACTCCCTCTTCCTTATTCCGCCCCCCATATCCAATCATTTGCCAATTATACTTTCACAACTTCCCTCAAATTCCCTTTCAGTCTATTGCCAGTACTACTTCTTTGTTCATGCTCTCATTTTCTTACCTGGTTAACATCAGCTGTCTTAGAGGCCTTACCACCTGAAACATCACTCAAATGCCATCTATTATGCTCAGTGTTATTAATCTTTCTAAATTACAGTCTCACTACCTTTAGTGACTTCCACCGACTGCCAGATAGACTACTCAAAGACCTCAGTAATATGGTCCCGACTTTTCCCAATTTATTTCCCACAACTCTCCTTTACCCTTAATACAAATTAGCCACTTCTATTTGGAAGCTTCATTTGTAAAGAAGTTTTGTGCAGACTATGGCCATTGGAATCAGTCAGACTTGGATTCAACTCCCAGCTCAATCATTTCACCAGCTGGGTGGCCTTGGGAAAGTTTCTTAACCTTTCTGAGATGAGCTTCAGCTACCTTACCTGTGAAGCAGGTTACTGAATGGATCCAGTGAGAACATTTGTAAATGTACTTAGCACAATGTTTAGCACAGAGTAGGCATAGTTCTCTGTATATGCCCCATATCTCTGCCTATTTGTCCCTCTACCTGAAATTACCTCTTTCTCCCCTCACCTTCTCTATGTGGCCAATTTTTTAAGTTAAATACCACATCTACCACAATGCTTTTCCTGATCTTTCTTCCTACCTGGAAGTCACTCTCAACACATTATTTATATCTTTCTTATAATAACAAATAAACACACATAGCTAACACGGTTCATATCTCTACTAGAGTTGAAGCAGCAGAGGTATAGAGGGTTCCCACATCCAAGCTCACCCAGCAAATCAAGAGCAAGGCCTAGGTTAAAAACCAAACCTCAGATACTGAGTGCTCTACGGACTACGTACGCATGTCACTACTTTAAGATAGTTATTCATTCACCTCGTTAACTTTGCAAATACCTTGTGGTTGAGGTGGGGGTGAAAAAAAGGTACACCTTTTGCTAGTCAGTCACATCCCTTATCAGAAGTCATAGTATTAAAATTACTATATACCAGAGATGATAGTATGCCCTTTACATGTATTCTTTCACTGAATTCCTTCAACAACTCTGTGAGACAGGTATTAATAGTAGTCTCTCCTTTTTAAAGACAAGGAAACTGAGGTTCAGGCCAATTAGCTCAAGGTCATGGAACAAGAAGGTGACCGGGTCAAGAAAAGAACCTGTTCTACTTGATACCAAAATTTATGTCCTTAAGGACTATGAAATACTAAATCAGATGCCTACTGAGGCAAATTACATTTGCAACATAAGCATCAAAGAAAAAAATATACCTTTCATATGGTATCCAAATAACAAGTAACCAATGAAGGAGTGAGACAATCTTAATCAGAGGATATATACTAAATGACAATGGGACTATTTGTTTGTATGTTGTGAACAATCTGAGATGATGCCTCGATGCTGAAAAGGATGCAAGATTTCAAAAGAAACAGAATTCCCAACAGAATGCAAGTTACATGAAGACAGGAATCGTGTTAGACTCACAGCTGTGTATCTCCAGATCCTAGATGTGTTTTGCATGAAGAAGGTAATCAATACCTAATGAAATTGACAGTAAACACTGGGAAATAAGCATACTGTCCAAATGGTACAAGTTCACATCAGATAATTTTAGAGCAGGAGACGATGACACAAACCCATTACAGGTAGTTTTTTTTTTTTTTTTTTTTAAGCAAACCTTACAAAGTGGTAAAAGAATCAAAGAGGCCAAAGAAAATCTGCCTGAGTAAAGAACGGAGCACAGAACTAAAAAAAAAGGAATCTTCTTGAACCCTTTTTTCCTCTCTGAAGATTCAAATCATTCAGCTCCAGGTGCAAGTTTAAAAAGTATATGGAATAGGTCAGTACATAAGAGACTCAACTGCCCTTTTTAGTCTTCCTAATATGGGATTCCTTTCTCAGAAGCAGCTTTCTGATATCTCCTTTTTTATGATAAATGTTTTATCTGGTAGCATTTAACTTCTCATTTAGGAAGAATCTGAAGTTCACCCACAAGTAGGCTCCAAATGTCAAAGACTAATTTTCCCAAACCAGTTGCGTGCCCCTCTTGAAAATGAGCAATAAATCATATTTCCCAACGAGATACTTCCACACATTATATTTAGTAAGAGACTATATTTAAGCACCAAGAACATTCAGGATGTGCTAAACTCAAATTCAATTTGAAGCTAATAATTCATGCCCACTTATTATTCTTCAAACTAACCCTGCCTCCCCACAAATTATACAACTGTTAATTTTTAAAACAAAATTTACAGTACATATTAAGCTTTCAATTATAGCAAATTGTTTTATCAGAAACTGTTTACTGCAAAAGTTACTAACGAAACTATATTTTAAAATCAGCTAATAAGTCAAAATATAGGGAAGACATATTAAAGGAAGAAAATGGAAGAATAGTGAGAATACTGTTAACTATGGTTTAATAAAGGGGGTCTCCAAACTATGAATTGCACTCCTTACAGAAATATTAATATAGTGATCATCACTTCCCATTGAAGATCTCAACTGATTTGTATTTCTATCACTGAATATGTCCCATCTCCCTTAAGCTGATTCTATTAATGCTTAGCAAAAATCGTGAGTCATAAAATAATGCAAAATAAAAATGGATGATGTGCTTCTAAAGTCTTCGTGGTCCAGCAATCTAAGAAAAAACTGTAAGGAGCCCAATACATCATGCTCTGTGTTTTGGCATAAGTTGTGGAACACCCTTTGCCAACTCATCTACCTAGTCCTAATGCCAAGACTAGTCCAAATGTTAACATTTTTCTTGACCCACAAAAAGTCATCACTACTGCTCATACCTATCTCTGACTAAAATGTTCACACTCTATCATGATTATTTAAATTCTCGCTACTCAAACAAAACCTATGGGTACCTTGTGAGCATGGGCTGATCCTCTTTGGTACATTGCAAATTGCAACACAAGCCCTGCAAAAGTAGTTTTAAATTATAATCAGAGAAAATATGGAAACATGCTAATCAATAAATTATAGTGCCTCTCCACTATAGAATACCAGTTATATGAGACAGAGCTGTATGTACAGATATGGGTGTCTTTGAAGTTAATATATATATGTATGTATATATGACATGACTCAATGAAGTTAATATATATGTATGTATGTATATATGACTCAATTCTTGTTCCTAAAAAAAGATAAATGTACCTCCCTGCAAATAAAAAGAACTAGAAGTAGACAAACTGTTAACATAGGTTATCTACAGGTACTGGGAGAGAACAGGAAGGAACAATATAATGGTCTTCATAGGTCATTAACTGTTTTATCATGTATAATCTAGCTTTGAAGTTTTTCAGTAAAATGTTTTAGTTGAATGTACCCTAAGGCTTTAACAATGCTGCCAATGAGCATGTATCCTTCCCTGAATATACACTGAGAACTAAAAAATACATGATACCAGAGAACTGCTGCATTCTCATTATCTAGCGCATTTAACTCTAAGGTAGCCATCTCATCAACTAAGTGTGTATGTGATGAGCAAGAACATGATGTGCAACAAGAACAATCACTGCATTATTTGTAACAGCAAGAGAAGGAAGAAGCCTCATGTCCATCAACAGCTATGGTACAGCCATGCTATGGAACATTATACAGGCATTAAAAAGGATGAGAAAGGTCTATTTGCCCTGATATAATGTCGATATACATATAAACTGCAAAACTATATAATCCTACTTTTAAAAATTAATGTAGGTACATACAAAAAAGATGTAGCTGAACATACGCCTATTAACAAGGATTATCCTTGAGAAGAGAGTTTGCTCATATTGGCAGGGTTTTTACTCATTCTTTGTTTAGTTTGGTTTACAAGCAGTTATTTAAGTATTTAATTCTACTAATTTTTGAAAATACACCAGCCTCAAGAAGATTCAGTAACATTTGTTTCTTCTATTTCCTAGTAATACTGGTATTTTCTGTGACTTGAAATACAATCCAAATATGCAGTATTATACTTTTTAAAATAACACAGAAGGGACTTTTTATTGGAAAAAAAATTTACAATGTATGTTCACTTTTAATAGAAAGCATTAGACAAAGGCACAGCAATGTAATCTGCAATAAGACACTAAGGAAAAGGCATTGTCTTACACTGGTTTAGAGGCAATCTTTGTTGCCCTGCTTCAGAAAAAAAATAAAGCCTTCTAAAACAGGGAAAAGAAATAATTTTTCCCAGTGACCAAAATCTTAACACTGACTCAGTAAGTTGGTTAAAATGGAATTTCTTCCAGAAAGAGACTTACCTCTTCTAAGTGCAAATACTGTCTTTTGGGGAATAATCCTTACATTATCTAGATGCAATTTTGCTTAAATCAATTCAACATCCAAATGCCCACTTTCCATCAGCAAAGACATACAACGTTTAAAATGCAAATTCTCAAATTTGAGAAAATTAAGCACACTTAAAAGATACATAAGCCTACAAATCAAATAACTGACACTGCCATTTCTGGTCTTGAGGGAAATAATCATAAATAGCAAATTCTTAAGTATCCTCAATCCTTTAAACTTGCTTAAAAACAAAAATTCATTGTGAAGGTTTAAATATGAAATCTGTGTTCTAAATCACTAAGTTATAGGAGGAAACAATCAGTATATCATCCTGATTTGTTATCACTATGAACGTTAACCATTTGCAAGCTTTTTAATATTTGAAATTACTATCAATCTTTTAAACCACCACAACTAATGATTACCATTGACTTTATACTAAAAACAATGTAAATGCAAAAGTTCTTCACGATAGGGAGACAAAAAAAAAAGTTCATTTTTATTTTTCTAATCTTTCAAATTAAATTTAAGCATAGCACAAAAATTATATTCAATACTGATTAGGTTCTGTACCACCTCCTCCCATGAAGTCTTAATTAAATTTGAAGTAATAATGTTCAGATAGTTCTCACAGGTGAAAGAAATCAAAACATAAGAATAAATAAGTCCCACATGCCAAAAATACTTGCATAAAATTGACAAGAGGAATTCCGGGAAGACTAAATACCACTACTTTTTCCTTCACTAAATATCAATCCAGATTATAAATTTGTAAAGGTATATACATGACAATGAAGTGGTAATATGCCATGAACAGAACGCTGTCATTTTTCTAATTTAAGAGAAAATCCTTTAACATAATTTTTTTTACAAGTCACTACGTTGGAAATACAAAATGACAGTAACCTTACTACACTTTGAAAACCCTCCAAAAGGTGGACTATTCCAATTGAACCAGAAGAAACAGATCTTCCCCTTAAAACTGAGTAAAATACAAGCAGAGTAATAATTATGATAAAAAATTTACACATATCATTTTCTGTATCTTAGAGGACCCCCCCCAAAAGCTGGACCAAATTACCACATGAAGAAAGGCAGTATGATGCATTTTACTAAGAGTAAGAAACAGAAATTTAAGCAAATTGTAAAACCATGTGAGTGCAAAATTTGACTATATTGTTTATTTATTCAATAGGCAAAACTTACTATCCCATTTGTTGTAGAGGTACTTAAGTATTTGTACCAAGTATTAGCTACCCTTTGTCAAAGTGACTACTAAGCAGCCTTAAGCATCTTAGCAATCTTGACCGTTCTTCCTGTCTCCTGAAAGCAGAACCCTAGCAATTAGAAAAAAAAATTTTGGCAAGAATTAAATCTTAATATACAGCAACAAGAATTAAGAGAAAAAGGGTCAATATATTTTTTTGTTTTAAAGCCCAGTAATCTCCCTTCAGAAAGCTTAATACAGCTAGCTTTGGGCTTTCAACCACAAAACTCCAGTCGAATATTTTACCATAACATTAAATCAAAATGTAGGTACTAGATTAATAGGTACTCTGAACCCAACCACCAGGTTATACATACTCTCACTCAATCATGTAAAGAATTGAATTCTTTATTTGTGATATCCATAAACGTTGCTATTCTATACGTCTATCCAGGAAGGCAATTTTCTCCTGTATCACTGTTTTGTTTTGCTTTTTATAAACAACAACTTGAATTCTATTGCATGAAAGGGCTACAAATATACATTTGTTAACCAAGCAGAAAACACAAATATTTTGCTTTACAACTTGCACCTAAGATACCAGTACACGAAGCTGGTTCATTAGTCGTCATAGCAATATGGGGCCACTGCCCAAGCTATGCATAGCAGTTTACATTTTCAAATCTCATGTCGAAAGGGCAATTGTGATATTGACTGTTAACTACATTCCTGTAAAACCCACCTTAGTTACAAGTAAATGTATAACCAAAGTCTGCACAGATTTTTGATGGCAAAACTTCTAAATCTGACGCAACTGTCCTAAACAAGTTTTTAAACGAATTCTTTTGCAGATATACTGCCATTCTGCCAATAGATGGTGCCACAAAGGTTGGGGGAAGGATTTCCGTAGGGACAACAGTTCAGCTGGAGGGGAAAAAGAAAAACCATCTAAACCTGCTCTGAAAATACAAAAACGCTTTTAGTTTGAGGATAAAACATAACCCTTATTTGTAACCATTCATTACAGACAAACCAGTAAGAGGGATGAAACTAGGCCAAATGAAATTTTTTAAACAGTTTATATGAATGAAAACACATGCTTAATACAAACTATTTCTTTAGAACTACACGGTACATACTTTGAGGTAAATTCTCATAGAAAGAAGTGATCAACCATGTCAAGATGATAAGCAAATTATTTAGTACAAGAGATGGATGCAAAGAAACTAAAAATTTTAAAAAGCCACATCCACCACTTCAAAAGTTTTACCTGTAAGGGATAAAATTCAACACGTCACTACCAGGGCAACAGCAAGAAGAAAAAAAAAAACCCACAGGACCTTTTAAAAGTTTCTCGAAGTACACATCAAGAATTAAGAATTAACAAGAAAATTTTTCAACTAACATCCCTTAAAACGGTACGGAATGGATCCTAGAAAAAAATGTTAGACATGTACGGTCAAACACAATGATTTATTAAAAATAAAACGTAAAAATGATTTTTGTACATATGCTTCCAAATTTCGGGCATGGGATCCAAAGAGATTTCATAGAAAACGCTGTAGCCAGATATCAAGTCCTTACAACAAAGTAAACTAACCCGCCCAACCCCCGCCCAGGTTTTGCTACAGAATCAGCAAGTTCACTCCCTCCCCCCAAAAAAAACACAAATTAAAACAAGACATCTTGCTAGTATAAAAACGACCAAGGTCCAAGTAATAATAAAAAAATAGAGTCCATCAATGACTGTAACACAAAAATGTGTGTGTGGGGCCAAGTCCATCTTCAGAGGGAGACAAGGGAGGTGGCAGGCAAACAGGGCAACACCCCCAAGGGTGAGCAGCCTTAGAAGTGGCTTCCCCAAGGGCAAAATGGGGAAGGCGGTGGGAGGGGAAAGGACTTAGGAATCGACCCTAGTTGGGTGGTTGAAAACAGCTACCCCTATAGCCACTCCCAGGCATTAAAAAAATTTTAGAAGGAGCTGCCTCCATACCCACCCCCACCGCCATAGCCACCTCTGTAAGGTCCACTGTTACTGCGACCTCCCCAGCTGCTGCCTCCTCCACCGCCGCCGCCACCGCTCTTCATGGGCCCATAGGATGACTGGTGCTGGCTGTAGCTACCGAAGCCGCCGAAGCCGTTACCGTAGTCGCTTCCACCGTAGGACGAACCGCCTCCGCCGCCTCCGTAGGCGTTGTAGCCGCCGCCGCCGCCGTAACCACCATAGCTGTTGTAGCCGCCGCCGCCCTTAGACAGGCCGTTCTGGTCACGACCACCGCCCCGACCCCGGCCGCCCCGGCCGCCCCGGGAGGAGCGGGAGCCGCCTCCGCCCCCACCGGAGTGGATATCCTCCTTGGGGACAGCCTTCTTCACCTCCACGCGATGGCCCTGGATCGGATGGAACTTGACCACCGCGGCCTTGTCTGCCGCGTCGTGATTCTGAAAATACACGAAGCCGAAACCACGCTTCTTGCCGGACTGCTTGTCGGCAATAATCTCGGCCTTTTCCACGGTGCCAAACTGCGAGAAGTGCTCTATCAGGTCGCCCTCGGCCACGTCTCCCTTAAGGCCCCCGACAAAGAGCTTCTTCACCTTGGCGTGGGCACCGGGCCGGGCCGAATCCTCCCGGGACACCGCCCGCTTCAGCTCCACCGTGTTGCCGTCCACGGCATGGGGCGAGGCGGCCATGGCGGCATCGGCCTCCTCCACATTGGAGTAGGTCACGAAGCCAAAGCAACGGGAGCGCTTGGTCTGGGGGTTCACCACCACCACGCAGTCCGTCAGGGTCCCAAAGGCCTCAAAGTGGCCGCGCAGGCCCGACTCACTCGTCTGCACGTTGAGGCCGCCGATGAACAGCTTACACAGCTGGGAATTCTCCATCTCCACGGCCCGGGCCTTCCCCCCGCCCTGCGAGCTCCGAGGTTTCGCCGTCGCCGTTATCGTTGGCTAAGGCTTCTTCACAGCTTGGGCCCAGCCGTCGCTGGAGCCGCCCCCGCCGGTCACCGACGGGGAAGGGAAGAAGGGAAGGGAAGGGAAAGAGGAAGAGAGGAAGGGGAAGGGAAGGGGAAAGGTGCCGGCTAGAGGACGAGCCGAGGAGACTCAAAGGAAAGCGAAGCCGCCGCTACCGCCACCTCCGCTCCCCTATCTGGGCACCACACAAAGAGGCCGCTGAACGCGCGCGCACCCTCGCCGAGGCGTGCGTCACCGCGGACGTACGACAGCCCAGGGCTGCCCGCCAATCCCCGCCTCGCTCTCATTAGTCCCGCCTACCGCGCTGCCGCGCCGCTCTAGGTCACGGACTCCCCGCCCTCCGCGGTCTATTCAAGCCATCGGCCTGCGCTGCTCCCGCCACCGCTTCTACCGCCCCGCTTTCACCCCCGGGATCCTCAGTGCGCCCTGACTAGGGACTCTCCCTGCACTTAGCGAACCTTTGCGATTCATTTGCCCCCAGCCCCGCGGCTGTTCCCGGTGATTTTCCCCCTCCCCTAGCCGTATCCCCTCGCCAACCTCCGCAGTGGCGTTCGCGCCAGCCCCTTGAGAGACGTGTCAGCTCGGCCAATCACGGCGATCCGCTCGCACCCACTTCCGTTTTCGGCAGCTGCTGGACGGGCGCGCTCCCCGGTGCGCGCTGGCCCCGGCGCCCCTAGTGTGCAGAGCTCGCTTGCCACCCCCACGCCTCCTCCCGCCCTGGGCTGGCCGCGGGGTGGGAAGGGGGGGTGGGGTCGAGCTGGGGACGCGCTGGGGGCCGTTCCCAACGGATGCGGCCTGGGGCGCCACGCGCGGGCTTTTTGAAAACTTGACTGTTGAGATTGGGGGTCTGGATTTACTTGCCGTGTTTCGGCCGGGCCGCTACACCTGGCGTCCTCGCCCCTCCCGTCCGCACAAAGATGGAGGGAAGAGGCCTAGTCGGGGAAGGCGGTTATTAACCGTTTATAGTGGGCCCGAGCGGCGATTAGACTAAAACGCCGGCACGTGGCCCTGCGCAAAAGAGAGCCCGAGGCCATGTGAAGGACAGCAGCGTGCCTCCAGACTTTCCGACCAAGGCGTGGTGCGAAACCCCCGCCACCCCTAGGCCGTCCGTGAAGCCCTTCCGCGACACCTCTCTCAGCCTCCCTTCGCGCATTCAGACAGAGGACGTTTTCATATTACCCTCGTGTACACATCTTTTTATATGTTTACGTTATCTGTGCGAGCTTCCTTCCCAACTAAAACGTTAGGTTTTTAAAGGCGTTTCCAATCGGACTGGGAGCCGAGGGAGTTAAACACATGAACACTGTATGTAAAGTATTACGCACCCCTGAGAACTGCCTTATGGACCCAGATGGGAATGCAAGCAAGTTAGTGGCTTCCATTTATTGAACTTTTGTGTGCCAAGCAAGATACAAGGAGTGCGACGCGGTGTAAGACATGTGACCGAAAGCCCAAAAACCATGTGGTAAATTAGAAGAGGAATTCCTCACTGTATCCTGGAATGGAATGTATTCAGAAATGATTAAAGAGGTAGAAGTTGCACTGAATCGCAGAGTCAAAGGCTAGATAAGATTTCTATAGGGAGTTTATCTGAACAAAATCTGGAGGAAATTTATAAGCTCCCAGGGACAATGAGTGGACCAGTTTGACTGGATCAGGAGGTTTTTGATAGAAAAAAGTAAAATAAGGGCATTGGTATTATGGAATGTTTTGAAATTTAGATTAAGGAGTATGAATATTATTTCAAAGGCGTATAGATAGGCTTCAAAGTTTGGGGACAATCTATAGTCTGGCTCTAACACCTACTAACCATGTGACCATCGAGTTGTGTGACTTCAGACAGGTCACCTAACCTTTTTAAAATTAAATTATAAGTTTTATTATCTGAAAATCAGAACATAAAACACCTACCCAGTGTGGTAAAAATTAAATGAGATTCTGCATGTAAACACAGAGCACAGTGCCTGGCACATAGTAAGTACTCAATTTATCCAATAAATACTATACCGAGTGCTGGGAATAGGGCAGTAAACAATAGACAAAAATCTCTGCCCTCATGGAACTTACATTCTTGTGGGGAGAAGCAGACAATAAATAAGAATGGTATACAGCATGTTAGTGATAAGTGCCATTGAAAAAATTAGAAGGACAATAGGAAACTACTACCTTGTCATTACAAAACACAATTCAGGTATGTCAGAATTTGCTAACCAACAGATAAAGAATGAGGAAAATATAAAAGCATTCCAGTGTTTGAAATCTGGAAGCCAAAAACTGCAGCATAATAGAACTAGAAAAATCTAACAAAAGAAACTATTTTGGAGGAAGTGGGGGAGATGATGAACATAGTTGTTAATGTTTAAGGTGATACTGGGATATTCATGGGGCAGTGTTTTCTGGGATGCCCAAGACTATAGCTCAGATGAGAGATTAGACCTGAAGAAATTTATTTTTGAGTCATCCAAATAAATGTAAAACAGTAAAAGGTGAATTTCTGAAAGAGAATAAGACCATAACTTATTTTTCCATCTAAACTGTAAATTCTAAAGTAACAGTTTTTTCCTACATTGTTTTGAAATAATCCTCCATACCACCTTATTGAGGACCCATTATTTTAATTTCTATTGACTAGGAAAGCTTCAAAGAAGTGTATGTCTAGTATAAGCCTTACATATAGAAGGGTAGGGATGATGGGAGACAACACAAGCATGTTTGAAAGACATTTAGAAAGCTAGGATAAATGCAAGATAATTGGGATGTTAGATTCTTTTCAGAGATTAGATTGGTAAAGGTAGGGACAGTGAATAAGCAGTGTTATATAAACACTTAAATGATGCTGTCGCTTTCCTACCCCTCAGATCATTCAGGAGAAAAACATTTTTTTTTTCTACTTTACCTTTTAGATCATTGCCTGAGTATGGTTCTTGGCTTTACCTTGCTTACAGGTATGTCAGCCTTCCAAAACAAAAAAGTTTAAAAATATAACTGAAATTTAGACAACCTTTGTTTTCCATCCCTCCTGCAAATGTGATTACAAAAACCTAATTGAATATGGTGTTTAAACAACTCATAGAAATGCACAATAAAACGGGCATATTTTACTGTACCTAAATATACCCAGAAAAAGAAAAAGAGAACTAGAGAAAAGGAAAAGAATGAGCTGAAGAAGAGGGGGGAAACTATGACCAGCTATATTTTCAGAAAGCAGCAACTCTGCTTTTTTTTTTTTTTTAAGTCAACTTTTTATTATATCCAAGAGTTTCTTCTTGCAGTTAAGAGTTCTGTTGTGGCCTGAACTGTGTCCCCACCCTCCCCTCTATATTCATATTTTGAAGCCCTAGCCCCCAGTACTTCTGAATGTAACTATAATTGAAGATAAGGTCTTTAAAGAGGTGATTAATTTAAAATGAGGCTCTTAGGATGGAGCCCTAATCCATATGGTTAGTGTCCTTATAAGAAAAGGAAGAGACACCAGGGGCATATGTGCACAGAGCAATGACCATGTGAAGAGGCAGCGAGAGGGTGGTCATCTGCAAGCCAGGGAGAAAGATCTCAGAAGAACTCAACCCTGCTGGCACCTTGATCTTGGACCTCCAGCCTCCAAAAGTTGGAGAAAAAATTTCTGTTGTTTAAACCACCTGTTCTTTGGTATTTTGTTATGGCAGCCCTAGCAAACCAATACATGTTCCATTTTTATTTACTCAAGGTACCTTCCAAAAGGGCAGTCTGCCATTTGTGATAAGGTACAGTCTTTCTAATGGACTCTTTAGCAACTCACATCAACAGCCTTAAAATCTGACCCATTCTTCTGAACCAGCAATGATGCTTCTGGAAATTTATCCTAAGGAAATAATTGAGGATCTGTGTAAGAGTTCAGCTACAACATCTCAATACTGTTTAAACTAGAAAAAAAAATAGGAAACTATCTAATTGCCCCCAAATAGCTAACTAATTAAACAAATAAGGAAATAATTAAATAAATAGTTCAGGTAAGAATATTATGAAGCAGTTAAATTGATACTGTATAGGAAAAACAATGACTGGTACTTGGGTATGAATCTTACACCATTATGATGATGTGTGAAAGGTCACATTACTTATTTTACCATATCAAATTAAGTCTGACTTTAAACCATATACTTGACAGAATGGCAATAATGTCAACATGTCATTATTGGGGCTCCTCTCATCTTTTTCCACTCAAAGGCACTTGCCTCTCTCCCCGTCCCCTCTTGGACAATCTAAGAGCAATACCCTTGATAAAATGCTTTTTGTTTAAAAAAACAAAAAGGTGGGGACAATGAGGACTGAACTTAAAAGACTCTCCTACGGCAAAAACATACACAGACATATTCAATCTGTGTATATATTAACTGTATCTTGTTCCAGTGCCTGTATATTTTCTTGCCTCAGGTGCAAAATCTAGCCTTTTAGAAGGGATTTATATTTGTTTCCTCCACATGGGAGGGGATGTCAAAGAAGGAGGGCTTGGAAAAAGACAGTTTCCCAAGTCTAGGACAAATGACCACACAAAAGGTACAAACTTCCAATTATAAGTCCTGGGGATATCATGTACAGCACGGTGACTATAGTTAACAGTACTATATTGTATATTTGAAAGTTGCTAAGAGAGTAGATCTGAAAAGTTCTTATCTCAAGAAAAAAACTAACTGTATGTGGTGAAGGATGTTAACTAAACTTATTGTGGTGATCATTTTTGCAGTATATACATATTACAAATCATTAAGATGTACAGCTAAAACTAATACAATATTTTCTGTCAATTATACCTCAGTTTTTAACATTAATTTTGAAACAAAAGACACGACCAGAAGCTTCTGGGCTTTTGTCCATGGGAGGAAACAGTAGCTCAGCCAGTGTACAGCCCATCATTCTACTTTACCCTCCCCCTCTACACACACACACACACACACACACACACACACACACACACACACAAAAAACAGTGCAGGCTGAACACTATCTTGAAAGCAAGGGCTATCACCTTAGTCTTGGGACCAGATCCACATCTGTAGCCCCAAATAAACCTGGAATTCTTATATGTAAAACTCCAATAATAATGGATATTTAATTGCCAACCACTTGGGTGGGAGGCTGGGGAAGATTACCAGAATTAAAGGATGTTATGGACTGAATGTGCCCCCAAAATTCGCATGTTGAAGCCTAATCCCCAATGTGCTGGTATTTGGAGGTAGGGACTTTGGGAGGTAAGTCATGAGAGTGGAGCCCTCATGAATGGGATTAGTGCCCTTATAAAGAGAACCAAAGAGCTTTCTAGCTCTCCTTCCATCATGTGAGGACACAGCAAGAAGACAGCCACTTATGAACTGGGAAGCAGGCCCTCACCAGATACTCAATCTGCCAGCACCTTGATCTTAGATTTCCCAGGCTCCAGAAATATGAGAAATAAATTTTGGTTGTTTATAAGTCACCAAGTCTATGGTATTTTTGTTATCTCGGCCCAAACAGACTAAAACAGAGGACTTAACAAATTGACATTTCTCAGACTACCTCTTCCCTAAAGAACACACACCTAAGTACAAACATATCCACAGACTCACACACAGAATATGAGCCTTCTAAATTAAAAGTATTTAGAACATTCTATTTTCATTTATTCATCATTCCACTTAATTCATTCATAGGCTAAATGCTGTGAATAAAAGTCCCTGGCCTCCAGGAGCTCAACAGTCTTGGAAAAGAGGGGAAATCAACAACGGTAATAAGTTGAGAAGACAGACAGATGTTGCAAATATAGCGTGTTGAGATAGAAATGGGCAGAAACCCAAAGTTCAGTAAATTCTTCTAATAGAAGGTAACTTCAGAAGTAGGTTTAAGAGTTAGTTAGGCCTACAAGAAGGTAATGGCATTTCAAGTACAGGAAACAGTGTGTGTGCATGCTGTGTTTGGAGTCACACAAGTAGACGATCAAGGGTATGATGGTGTATGGTATATTGGCTTGTTGCTGCTGTAACAAATTACCACAAACTCAGTGCCTTAAAAAACACAAATTTATTATCCTGTAGTAAGGAAATCAGACAGACGTCTCACTAGGCTAAAATCAAGGAGCTGGCAGGGCTGTGTTCCTTTCTGCAAGCTCTAGGAGTGAGAAGGCAGCAGTCTGCAAGCCAGAAAGAGAGGTTTCACAAGAAACCAATCCTGACTGCACCTTGATCTTGGACTTCTAGCCTCCAGAATTGTGAGAAAATAAAATTCTGTTGTTGAAGCCACCCAGTCTGTGGTACTCTGTGATGGCAGTCCTAGCAAACTACTACACCCACCTAGAAAAGAAGTGCTCTCAGCGTCCATTATTCAGGGAGTCAGACCTCACTCATCTGTTCATGCAAAGCTTCCTGTACACATCTTGCCTAGATAAGATTACACCAGATTTAGTGTTTTACCTATGAATTCCATAACAAGGTCACAAAATTACATTCCTTAAAAATTACATAAATTATTCATCTTTTGGTTTTGAATTTTACGACTTTCACTTATATTTCTCTTAAAGTTTATTTTTTTTAGTGCACTGTTTTACTTAGTCCAGTAAGAACTTCAATTTTTTAAATATTTATTTTCTTCAGAAAATTTTATACAGAATATTTTCCTCTCCAGGAGACATGAATCAGATCCATGTGAAAATGAAGGTTTTTAATCTTACCTGTTAAGTCCATTTCAACTTCTAGTTTTAGCCTATAGTCTAGTTCAAAATGTGTATAACAGCTTAATAAAGCCTTCTTTTCCTCACTTACACAGAAAAGGGAAATAATGTGCATTGATTGAGATCAAATTTCCATCAACCTAAAGAGTGGCAAATCAGAGTAAGATTTAATTTGTGAAGTATTCTATACTCAAACCTGTGAATAAAGTAATATTCATACTACCATATACATTTTGAGTCATCAGGAATCTGGTCCTTCCTAATTTCTAAATATACACTGAACAGTGCAAAGAACAGGTTAGTCTACTCAGTAATAAGCTGTTAAGAGTAGTAGTTGTTCAGTGAGTTCAGATTATGTACAGAGCCTTTCTGGATCATTCGGGATCTAAACATTTTTAGTCAAATGATATTTATTATCATAATTTCAGCACATTAATATTAGAGAAAGGAAATTACACGCTTCTTTTTTTTTCAAATAAAACTAGGAAAACAGTGGAAAAAAATTAAAATAAATAGCCAAGATTTATACAAGCAACAACAGTATACTAATGATTAGCAGCTATGAAATCAAGAATCAAATGCTTCCTGAGGAACCTATTCCATATGATAATCACTGACTGAGATCTCTCAATATATTTAGCAGTGATTTGTTTATTTGGGATTGACTATCTGTACAGCAAAATTCACCTAAAATCTGTTTTACTTTGCTGCCCAGGATTCTAAATATGGTCAATTTTCCAGCTTCTGAAATAACATATAAAGCACTTTTCATTCATTGGAATCAAATAAAGTGATTTCTTTCAAGGATTAAAACTGCATATTATTCAGTTCAAATTCTAATAATTTGTTAATTCCCATCACTGGTTTTGAGGAGTTTATGTTTCACCAAGCTCTGATATGATTATCTACTGCATACAGCCAAAATATATAGTAATACAATTTCTAAGTTTCATCACAAGGTTTTGATCATGGTTTTGTAAAAACACTGAACTCATCTGATCTTACTGGCACATTCAAAAGTTCTACCAAAAATAATAAGTCCCATTATATCTAAGCATGTAATGTCAGTAAGGCTCCTTTATTACCCTGTATTTCTATTTTAAAAGAATCTTCTTACTCTACATTCTAGAATCACAAGAAGAATAGAGCATGAAGAGACCTTTTATTGGTCATCCAGTCCAAAACTTTCATGTGCAGATGTGGCCCAGAGAGTTAAAAATGACACGCCCAGGGCCACACAGACAGGTAGCGGCAGAGTCACAACTTCTAATCTGCAGTCAACTGGCTTTTTCACACATGGCTACGCCTATAACAGTCTTGCTCGTATAGTTTCTGTATCGGCTTTCTTATATGGAAAATAAAAACATCATTAAAGAATGAGTTGGGTTGTCATTCTATCCTTCTAGCCATCATTCATCCGAAGTCTACTGAAGTAGACTCAATTCAGAGCTCAATTTCTCCTGGCTCAAATTAAGATTAGAAGAAATACGAGGTTTGGGTATTTGAATGACAACTTGTACCTGGAAGGTAAAGCTGTAAGAAAACTGGAATTAAACCAGTATTCACCCCATACCTGCTCCCAGCCCCAAGTCAGCTGCAGGAGCACTGGGAAATCGAAGAGAACATTTGAGTCTACCAAATGTTGGGCTGGCTTGTTCCTTCTTTCCCACCACTTCAGCTTTTGCGTTAGAAAAAATAATAGAAAACCAAGCTTGTTGAGGTATATTGAGTCCATCTGGCATTAATTTCTGGAGGCACATATCAAACTGAAATATCTCAGCTGTTTCACAGAAAAGGTACAATTAGACTTATGCCGAATTTTTCTGGGGAAAAAAAGTCTTTTCATGTGTAAGTAATTTCCCCCAGATCTTGCAAGCTATAAATGTGTATGGTGAGTATGAAAGTTACTTCACAGTCTAGGGGAAGGAAACATCATACTCTTTTTCTATTATCAAATCTCATCTTAAGCCACCACTCCTCAAGTTGATAGAAATTTAACCTCAATCAATACTAGGGTCAAGTCCCACCCCTAGGATAAAGACTTCAGGTTGTACACAGTCCAGAATACTTAGGGACAGGCCCCTGATCTTTGGTCCAGATTGGTCCCTCCTGATAAGACCACAGGGTCTCTTGCAGGAAAGTGACTCTGCTGTTTCCTGAAACTTGCCGCCCAGCTCAAGCTGGGACTCCTTTTTACCAAGGCTAGAAACCCCAACACCAAAGGTTCAGCTTCCCACTGTACCACAAAGCCATTCCACACTGAGGCCAGGCCGCATCCCCAGGGGATTACAAAAGAGCAGCTCAGAGGAACTGGATGCTGGTCGCTGATACTCCATGGAGCCCTCCCTCCCCGAATAAATCGCTCTTTGAGGTCTCCATAGTAGACTCTCCCTCTTAGGCTCTTGCCTCTCTCTCCTCTCCTCTGGGAACACCTGGCATAAGTTCTTCAATGAGTTTAGGCTTTCTTTTTTTTTTTTTTTTTTTAATTTTCCTCTCTTTATTCCAGCAAATGAAAAATAAAAATAGATGAAATCATAATATCACTAAGTCTGAGAATAAACATCAAAACTTGACTGTTTTCTTTCTTTTAAGGCAGAACTAGAAGATGAGATTTTTTTAAACTTTTTATTTTATATTGGAGTATAGCTGATTAACAATATTCTGCTAGTCTCAGGTGTACAGCAAAGTGATTCAGCCATACACATACATGCATCCATTCTTTTTCAAATTCCGCTCCCATCTAGGTTACCACGTAATACTGAGCAGAGTTCCTTGTGCTACACAGTAGGTCCCTGCAGGCTTTAAAAAACAAAAGGCAATTGTACTTCCACATTGGTCCAGTTGAGCAAAAGCTCAAACAAAGAAAGTGGAAAAGGGGCTTCCCTGGTGGCGCAGTGGTTGAGAATCTGCCTGCTAATGCAGTGCACACGGGTTCGAGCCCTGGTCTGGGAGGATCCCACATGCCGCGGAGCAACTAAGCCCGTGAGTCACAGCTACTGAGCCTGCGCGTCTGGAGCCCGTGCTCCGCAACGAGAGAGGCCGCGACAGTGAGAGGCCCGCGCACCGCGATGAAGAGTGGCCCCCGCTCGCCGCAACGGGAGAAAGCCCTCGCACAGAAACGAAGACCCAACACAGCCAAAAATAAATAAATAAATAAACTTAAAATAGTTGCATCTTAAATGCTTTAAAAAAAAAAAAGAAAAAAAGAAAGTGGAAAAGTATTCTTGGAATTGGGCAGGAAAACAGAATAAAAAGCAAATTAATACTTCAATAAATTATCTTATCGCATATGTCTACTGTAAGGTGTCCTTTTTGCTAAATTATTTGAAAGCGGGTATGATATGACAGAGGCTACATTCTCCATCCCTATTCATGTTTCTGAGGAGTGCCTCCTGCAGGCACAAGTTTAGGGCAATTTGTGATTGAATTCTCAGCTCAAGAAGCATCGTGTGCAGTTTTTAGACAAATGATTATCTGTACCAGTTGGGGAGCATCTTCTTTGACATTATGCTCTTGGTTGTCAGTTTCAGAGTCATAGAAGTGAATATATCCCCTATGTCAGTGAATGGTACCACCGTCCAGCTGAGGTTGTTAGAGGTCTTTTCCTTTGACAGCTGCCCCACCACCAATTTCACACTTTCCAGATGTGCAGAACTGCTTGCAATTCTCATAAAAGTCATGTTCTCTGAGCTCCAGGGCTTTGCATATGTGACTCCCTCTGCCTAAAATAATGTTTCACAGCCTTTTTCATAATTTGTTGCAAACAAAAAAGGATAATATTTATACAACACACAGAGATAAACTGGAAGGAATGTGGAATTATCTATATGGGCCTTGTTGGAAGAAAATTCAACGAGAAAATATTTAATAAGATATCAAAATATTTTAACGAGAAACTTTAGTTTGCTCATTTAAACATAACTTTATTCTTTTCATGTTAAAATAATTCTGAACTTACAAAAGGTGTCAATGATAACACTATAACTTTTTTTCCCTTGAGAGTAAATTACCAACATGATACCCCAGTGCCCATGCTACCCAGATGCCCCCTTCACTTCAATCAAGCTCCAACACCTTGTGCCAGACTGCCGCTGTCACCACTATCCTGTGCAGACAACCTCCTCACCTCTCTCAAGCTCCCAACAACCACACAAGCTGCTACCACCCTCCTCCTCATAAGCACCCTCCTCACTTCACTCAGACTCTGATACACCATGCCAGGCAGCCAACAGCCCACCACACTCCAATGCACATGCCTACCTTGCTAACCCTACCTAATGGTTTTTTAATTGGATTACTTAGAAAGGATGAAAAGAAGGTAGGAAAATCATAAGGTAGAAAAACAGGGAAGGGGAGGGGAGGGGAGGGGAGGGGAGAAAACTGGTTTTATAATTGAAATGGCCAGGTGTAATTCCTGATAACTTATTTAATGATAATCTCTCCAATTTTTGACAATCACCATCCACAAGAAACTTTATTCATGGGTAGGTAGATGAAAATATAAAACAGTTTTTATAACCATTCTAAAATGAACCACAACTGAAATTATACTTTAAAAAATCTAGTACTTCTGCATTTCCCTTCAGTGGCAAATGAAAGCATTCCAGGCAGAGGGAACAACTAGCGTAAAGATCCCAAGGAAGAAAGAAGTCGAGTGGGCTGGAGATTACTGACAGAGCAGGAGAGTGATAGGGGAGATTTCTTGTGCTAATGCAAAAGGATTTCAAATTCAATCAAACTTTTATCAAGGCTTTTAAAGTAATGAAGAAGCTCTTATTTGCAGTCTATACTATAAACTATAGAATAGTTACCTTGTAGTTACCCTCAGATCCCACCAAAAGTGTATCCCAAGTGTAGAGACAAAAGTATCTGATTTATATATGGACACAATAATTCAGGGCCACCATCCCAAGCTGTGCCCACCAGGATCCTCTGCTCAGCCCCTCTGCTTCATATTCCAGACCAGCTATACACTATACTCATTAGACTCTTGGATCACTATGTGTTCCATTGACTCCATTGTCTCTTGTCCTTAACAGGCAGCAGCTGGCTCCTAAACAGATGTCCAACTGGTAGATGACATCCTTGGGCTGCACTCAGTACCTTGCATCGTGACAGCAAATGCCAGATATCCTTAAAAATATTTGCTAGTTGCAGGGATGATGGGTCTTATGGTCAAACACTGCTCCATCATAAATGCCCTCTAAGGAGTTCGGCACTGGGATGCTCTTGACACTGTTCCCAGGTTGTACCTGAGTATATCAAAGACTGAGGGGATTAACATCTACTGCATGGCTATAATCCATCCTCACACTCCTGCTCTGTCAGTAATCTCCAGCCCACTGGACTTCTTTCTGATTGGATATTTCTGGCTCCTTTTTCTTCCCTTCTGTGCCTAGATAAGTCTTATGCTGATTCAGAACTCAGTTTAGAAGTTCAAAATCATTCATTGATTCAATTAACAAATATTTTGAAAGATAAATTAAGAAAACAATCCTATTTTCAATTGCATCAAAAAGAATAAAATACCTAGGAATAAATATAACCAAGGAGGTAAAAGACCTGTACACTGAAAACTATAAGCTATCAATGAAAGAAATTGAAGACACAAATAAATGGAAATATATTCTGTGCTCATGGATTGGAAGAATTGATACTGTTAAAACGTCTACACTCCCCAAAGCAATCTACATATTCAATGCAATCCCTATCAAAATTCCAATGGCATTTTTCACAGAAATAGAATACATAATCCTAAAATTTCTATGAAACCACAAAAGGTCCTGAAAAACCAAAGCAATGTGGAGAAAGAAGAACAAAGCTGGAGGCATCACAATTCATGGTTTCAAACTATATTACAAAGCTATAGTAATCAAAAAGGTAGGGTGGTGGCATAAAAACAGACACACAGATGAATGGAGCAGAATAGAGTTCAGAAAAAAACCCATGCATATATGGTTAGTTGACTTACACTAAAGGAGCCAAGAATATAGAATGAAGAAAGTACAGTCTCTTCAATAAATGGTACTGGGAAAACTGGGTAGCCATATGCGAAAGAATGAAACTGGACCACTATCTAACGTCATACACAAAAATCAACTCAAAATGGATTAAAGACTTGAAAATAAGACCTGAAACTATAAAAAGAAAGCACATGGAGTAAGCTCCTTGACATCAGTCTTGGTAATAATTTTTTGGATTTGACGCCAAAAAGCAAAAGTAAACAAGTGGAACTATATCAAACTAAAAAGCTTCTGCACAGCAAAGAAAACCATCAACAAAATGAAGAGGCAGGGCTTCCCTGGTGGCGCAGTGGTTGAGAATCTGCCTGCCAATGCAGGGGACACGGGTTCGAGCCCTGGTCTGGGAAGATCCCACATGCCACGGAGCAACTGGGCCCGTGAGCCACAATTACTGAGCCTGCGCGTCTGGAGCCTGTGCTCCGCAACAAGAGAGGCCGCGATGGTGAGAGGCCCGCGCACCGCGATGAAGAGTGGTCCCCACTTGCCGCAACTAGAGAAAGCCCTCACACAGAAACGAAGACTCGACACAGTCATAAATAAATAAATAAAAGAACGTGAATTTCTTTAAAAAAAAAAAAAATGAAGAGGCAACCTACAGTATGGGAGAAAATATTTGCAAAATCATATATCTGATAAGGGGTTAAGGTCTGAAATATATAAAGAACTTATACAACTCAACAGAAATAAACCAAACTATTCAATTTTTAAAAGGACAGAGGATCTGAATAGACATTTTTCCATAGAAGACACACAAATAGCCAACAGGTACATTAAAAGATGCTCAACATCACTAATCATCAGGGAAATGCAAATCAAAACCACAATGAGCTATCATCTCATACCTGTTAGAATGGCTGTTATCACAAAGAAAAGAAATAAGTGTTGGCAAGTAGGTACAGAAAAAGGAATTCTTGTGCACTGTTGGTAGGAATGTAAATTGGTGCAACCAATACAGAAAACAGTATGGCAGTTCCTTAAAAAATTAAAAATAGAACTACCATATGATCCAGCAATTCCACTTCTGCAAGAAACAAAATCACTATCTCAGAAAGATATGTGCACTCCCGCTTTGTGACCACCTAGAGGGGTGGGATAGGGAGGGTGGAAGGGAGGCCCAAGAGGAAGGGGATATGGGGGTATATGGATACATATAGCTGATTCACTTTGTTATACAGCAGAAACCAACAGAACATTATAAAGCAATTATACTACAATAAAGATGTAAAAAAAAAAAAAAAAGGAAAGAAAGATATGTGTACTTCCATATTCACTGCAGCATTATTCACAATAGCCAAGACATGGAAACAACTGTCAGTCAATAGATGAATGGATAAAAAAAATGTGATATATATATATATATATATATATACACACACACACACACACAGTGGCATATTTTTTAGCCATAAAAAAGAATTACATTGTGTCATTTGAGACAACACAGATGGACCTTGAGGGAATATATGCTAAGTGAAATAAGTCAGAGAAAAACAAATACTGTATGATCTCATCTATATATGGAATTTAACAGAAAAAAACAAACTTATAGACTACAAAGAACAGATTAGTGGTTGCCAGAAGCAGGGGGTAGGGGCTTCCCTGGTGGCGCAGTGGTTAAGAATCCGCCTGCCAATGCAGAGGACATGGGTTCGAGCCCTGGTCCGGGAATATCCCACATGCCGTGGAGGAACTAAGTCCGTGGGCCACAACTACTGAGCCCACGTGCCACAACTACTGAAGCCTGCGCGCCTAGAGACCGTGCTCCACAACAAGAGAAGACACTGTAATGAGAAGCCTGTGCACTGCAACAAAGAGTAGCCCCTGCTCACTGCAACTAAAGAAAGCCCGCATGCAGCAACAAAGACCCAATGCAGCCAAAAATTAATTCATTCATTTTTTAAAAAGAAAAGAAGAAAAAGAAGCAGGAGGTAGGGGGAGAGTGGAATAGGTAAAAGTGGTCAAAAGGTACAAGCTTCCAGTTATAAGATAAATAGGTGCTGGGGGTATAAAGTATAGCATGATGACTACATTTAACAATACTGTATTGTATATTTGAAAGTTATAAGAGAGTAGATCTTAAAAGTTCTCATCACAAGAAAAAAAGTTGTAACTATGTGTGGTGATGGATATTAACTAAACTTACTGTGGTAATCATTTCACAATATATAAATACATATCATACACCTAAAACTAATATAATGTTTTATGTCAATTATATCTCAATAAGAAATTTTTTTAAAAAGAAGATATTTTAAAAGTGTCTACCAGGCACCCTGTTAAATTCTGGGAATGCAGCCCTGAACAAGATAGACAAAGCCCTCATTGCAAGGATTTTACAGCTGGTAAAGCAGGTGTTGGGAGAGCAGACAGACAATAAATAAACACACAAAAAAAATTAGAAACGATAGGTGCTAAAACACAAATGACAAGAAGAAGCCAGTCATGTGAAGAACAAGGGAAGAACCTTCCAGACAGAGGAAACAGCTAGTGTAAAGGTCCCAAGGAAGAAAGAAAGCCAGTGGGCTGGATATTACAGACAGAAGAGTGGTAGGAAATGAGGATAGAGATCTAGCAAGGGCTAGATCATGCAGGGCCTTAAGTCAGGCAAACAAGTTTAGATTTTAAGAGCAATAGAAACCACTGAAGGATTTCAAACAAGGAAGTTACATGATGTGATGCCTTAAAATGTAAAAGATGACTGATGGCTATATGAATTATGAACTGTAGAATAGAAGCAGGGAAACTAGTAGGGGTCTACTATAGTAATCCAAGGAAGAGACAACGATGTCTGGGACTAGGCTAGTCTGGGACTAGGCTAGGAGACATAAAAGAAAGAGTTGAATTCAAATACACTATGATAACAGAGTCAAAAGAAACTTGCTGATAGACATGATATAGGGTATAAGAGAATAAAAGTCATCAAGAATGGCTCATAGGGGCTTCCCTGGTGGTGCAGTGGTTAAGAATCCACCTGCCAATGCAGGGGACACGGGTTGGAGCCCTGGTCTGGGAAGATCCCACATGCCGCGGAGCAACTAAGTCAGTGCACCACTACTACTAAGCTTGCACTCCAGAGCCTGTAAGCCACAACTCCTGAAGCCTGGGCACCTAGAGCCCATGCTCTGCAACAAGAGAAGCCACCTCAGTGAGAAGCCCACGCGTTGCAACGAGAGTAGCCCCCGCTCACCGCAACTAGAGAAAGCCCGCGCACAGCAACAAAGACCCAACGCAGCCAAAAATAAATAAATATAATAAATTAATTTTTTTAAAAAAGAATGGCTCATAGGCTTCTGGCTTGAGCAAGCAGGTGGACAGAATCCCACCTACTGAAATTTGGAAGACTGGGAAAGGATGCAGGTCTATGGATGAAATCATGAGTTCTGTTTTGGACATGTTATCTGAAATTCCTATTAGACACCTAAGAAGAGTTGTTAAGTAATAAGCAAATGGATATAGGGCTCTGGAGATGAGGGAAGGGTCAGGGCTAAAGTTATAAATTTGGAAGCAATCTGCACATAGTATTTAAAGACATGAGACCAGATGACAGCAAGAGTGTGTAGACAGAGAAGATATCTCAAGACACAGACCTAGGGCACCCCAACATTTAGAAGGTTAGCGGAAGTAAAGGAGAATAAAGAGGAAGAAGAAGAGGTAAACACACAAATGCGTATGAGAAAGAGCAGCAAGTGAGATAGGAGAAAACCCAGGATAGTATGATGTCCTGGAAGCCAAAACAAGAAAGTGTTTCAAGAGTAAGGTCTGCTGTAACAGAATACCATAGACTGGGTGGCTTAAATAACAGAAATTTATCTCTCACAGTTCTGGAGGCTGGAAGTCCGAGATCAGAGTGCCAGCATGGTTGACTTCTGGTTAGAGCACTCTGGTATACAGTCTTTAACTGTTTCCTCACATGGCTGAATGAGAGAGTGAAAGAGAGGAGAGAGAGACAGACAGACAGAGACAGAGACAGCATGTACTCTGATCTCTTCACACCCTTACAAGGGCACCAATCACATCATGGGGTCTCCACCCTCATGACCTATATAACCCTAACTATCTCCCAAAGGCCCTACTTCTAAATACCATCACATTGGGAATTAGGGTTTCCACATACGAATTTGGGGGAGGACACAAACATTCAGTCTATACAAGATTGCTATAATCTAAAAGATAGACAATAACGAGTATTGGTGAAGATGTGGAAAAATTGGAATCTTCATGCATTGCTGATGGAAATGTAAAATGGTGCAACCACTGTGGAAAAGTCTGGTGGTTCTTTAAAAGGTTAAACATACAGTTACCATATGACCCAGAAACCCCACTCCTAGGTATAAATCCAAGAGAAATGAAAACATGTCCACATGAAAACTTGAACACAAATTTTTCAGAGCAGCATTATTCATAAGAACCCCAAAATGAAAGCAATCTAAATATCTACCAACTGATGAATGGATTATCAATCTGTGGCATATTCTTACAATTGAATATTATTTGGCAATAAACAGGAATGAAGTAGTATTTATACATGGTACAACATGGATGAACCTTGAAAACATTTTGCTAAGTGAAAGAAGCCAGACACAAGGCCACATATTATATGATTCCATTTATATGACATGTTCAGAATAAGCAAGTCTACAGAAACAGAGAGTAGATTAATGGCTGCCTATGGCTGGAACAGGGAAAGAGGGGGAAATAAGGAGTGAATGCTAATGGGTACAGGGTTTCTTTTAGAGGAGACAAAAATGTTCTAACATCAGAGTGGGTGATGGTTGCACAACCCTGTGAATATACTACAAACATTGAGCTGTACAATTTAAATAGGTGAATAGCATGGTATGTAAATCAGGGAAAGGTCACCTAAAGCAAATACTGCTGAGAGATCAGTTAAGATTAGAATGGAGTAGAGACCACTCTATAGGTTAGCATCAAAGTCATGTGTAACCTTGAGAAACAAATGTTTAGTGGAGTGATGGAGACAGAAGGCAAATAGGGTGGACTGAGAGGGAATAAGTGAGGAAGTAGAGTCAAAGAAGTTTTGCTGTTAAGGGTTGCAGAGAAACAGGGTAATGAAACAGAGGGATATGGAATAAAGGGAGGGTTTGTTTTCATAAGATGTTTCATAAGATGGGAGATAATACAGCATGTTTGTTGATGAGAATGAATCGATGTGGAGGCAGAACTTGACAGTGAAAGAGAGAAAATGTTTGCTGTTGAATCAAAGTCCTTGAAAAAGGGATGATTAAAAAGCACAGATGAAAAGGCTGGCATGCCTTCACTTCAACAGGGAGAAGGCAGAGAGCCGAGGCATACATGTCAGTAGACTGTAGATAGTGTTAGGAAGACGAGAGAGGTGCTGCTGTTTTCTACATGAGGCCTGAAGCAAGGTGACCAACTTAGGGTAAGGATGTAAAAGTGTATTGATTATATTGCTGTATAACAAAATTACTCCCCAAAACATAGCAGCTCATGAGATCATGCTTTCGCCACAGTTTCCTAGATTTGATCTTTGCCTAGAAGCCAGTTCTTAAACTTAGAATCATTGCTTTTTGGAGATGCTAGAAATAATTTTAAGACCAGTAAGTAAGTCCTGGCTTCTTTGTGTTTAACCAGCTTTTCTTTAGCATCTCTCTTAACATTTCACTATAAGCAGCAAGAGGAAACCAGGAAATATCTTCAACAGTCTGCCTGGAAATTTCCTTAGCGAAATCAACAAGTTCTTTATGTATATTTGCTACCTTCCACATTAACACAGGTGACAGTGTTGCTAAACTTTCTGCCTCTACATATATATGATCCCCTTTCCTTCAGTTTCCACTAATATTTTCCTCACTTCACCCACAGTCTCCTGAAAGGCCATAATGCATCTTCTAACAAACTATTTAAGCCACTTAAACTTTTCTCTAACATTCTCTTCAAAGCCTGTTCACCTTCTGCCTACTGCTTAGTTCCTAAACTACTCCCACATTTTTAGGTTTTTGTTATAGAGGAATTCTACTTCCAAGTGCCAAGTCTGTATTAGCTCCCTATGACAAATTACCCAAACTCCACAGCTTAAAACGACAAATATTTATTATCTCACAGTTTCTGTGAGTCAGCAATTTGTGAGGTACTGAGCTGGGTGATTTTGGTTCAGGGTCTCACGAGAGGTTGTCCTCAAGATGTCAGCCAGGACTAGAGGATCTGCTTCCAGGAGAGCTCACTCACATAGCTTTTGGCAGCTGGCCTCAGTTCCTTGCCATGTGGCCCTCTCCACAGAGATGCTTTGACATGGCGGTTGGCTTCCCCTGGAGTGAGCAATTCGAGAGACAGGGAGAGCAACGGAAGCCACATGCTTTTTATGACCTAGTCTCAGAAGTCATATATAGTCACTTTATTTTCAGCTTCATTGGGGTGTAACTGACAAATAAAATTGTAATATAAAGTGTGCAATGTGCTGTTTTGATATGCGTACATATACCCAGTCACTTCTGCCATATTAGTTTGTTTGAAATGAGCCACTAGGTCCAGCCCATACTCAAGGGGAGAGGAATGAAGCTCCATGACTTGAAAAGAAGATAACCAAAGAATCTGTGGACATATGTTAAACTACCTTAAGGAGGAATGGAGAAAGCGTGCAAAGAGAGAAGGTGAGAAATACCTGTTTCTGAGAGTAAGAAAATGAATATAAGATTACTGGAAAATTGAATAGATTTCCAGAAAATTTTGAGTTCCCATTTAAGATCTGTGATAATGAATTTAAATAACTAGTCAGGGGACTTCCCTGGTGGTCCAGTGGTTAAGACTCTGAACTTCCACTTCAGGGGGCACGGATTCGATCCCTGGTCAGGGAATTCCCGCATGCCATGCAGTGAGGCCAAATAGTCAGCCCCCTGAATTCATTGGCTGGGTTAGGTGTCTCTTTCACATGCTCCTCCACCATCCTATGCTTACCTGTATTATATCTTTTATCAGGAAGATCTGCAGTGTCTGTTTACTTATCTGTTTCCCCCAACTAAATGATTAATCTTTCAAGGTCAAGGACTGTGAAATAGTCCTCACATGATAGGTATTCAATGACTATTGGTAATATAATTTAATCTGTTCCAAACACTTGCCTTTAGGCAAGAATAGAGGAAAAGGATGAAAAAGGAAGCCACAACATAACCTCGAAGAGAAGGGTGAAAATAATAGGGTAATGAGCACTTGAAGGGTCATAACATAACCTGGAAAGAGAGGAACAACATTTAATTTGCCAAAGAAACTAGTTTATTACCACCTTACCTCCAGTTCTTTAGGTTTGCCACTAGCCCAAATTCAAGCTAGCTCTACACTCCTCCCAATCTGAGCTTCCAGACCCAATTCTAATCAAAACATGGGGTGGAGGCTAATATTAGTTTTCTATCCTTGCCATAACAAATTACCTCAAATCTAGTGGTTTAAAATAACACAACTTATTATCTTACTGTCCTGTATGTCAGAAGTCTGATGACACTGGGCTAAAATTAAAGTGTTAGCAGGGCTGCATTCCCTTCTGGAGGCTCAAGAGGAGAAACTGTTCCCTTTGTTCACATTCCTTGGCTCATGCTCCCCATCCCCCTCCATCTTCAAAGCCAGCATCAGTGAGTCTATTTGCTTTCACACTTCAAATTTTTCTTGCTCCTTCTTTCATTGTCCTATCTATCTATCTACCTATCCATCTATCTATCTCTTTCTCTCTCTCCCTCTGGCTCTCTGACTACAACTAGCAAAGGGGTTCACATGATTAGACTGTACCCACCCAGATAATACAAAATAGTCTCCCTATCTCAAGGTCCTTAACCTTATCACATCTATAAAGTACTTTTTGCCATGTAAGGTAACACATTTGTAGGTCTGGGGATTAGGATGTGGACACCTTTGAAGGGTCGTTATCCTGCCTACCACAGGGTTACAGACACAGAAGAGGAGAAGAAGCACAGGGAGGAGTAAAGGAGGCCACGCATTTGTACAGGTCATAAAGCCAACACTGATTTAATTAAGAGAAGCACTGAAGGAAAATTTTAACTTTGATTACTCAGTTTACTTAGCACCACATATGAGGTTGAAAATGCCCGATGCTGAAGCAGGGCAAGGAAGATAAGAAAAAAGTAGGTAGAGAAACCATAAAATACCACAGGCAGACAAACCTCCACGCCCTCAAACTATTGCTGTGATTTGGTGATTTCAATGTTTGGAATCACAAACACACACAACCATTTATTGCTTCTCTTCAGTATATTATATTACAATTTTCAGTATAATATATGTTATATATATTTTTAGTATAATATATTATATATTATGTTTTCAGTATAATATAATACATATTCAGTATGTATTTCAAAATAGTTGAAATTCCTTATTTTCCTTCCAAATGCAATGTTCCATTCACATACCACCAGATGGCAGAAAAGAGCAAAGAATAAATTCCAAAATACCAAACAGACAGACAAACCCAAAACACAAAACAGAAAACAAAAAACCATTTTCTTACACTTGAAGAAGCCCAGCCCTCTGGTTAGGTGGCAAACCCAAACATCTTAGAATAGAAAAACACCTTATTTTTTTTAACTTTTTTACTATTTCAAACATACAAAAAAGTTGAAGGTGTAATAAATCCTCATGAATCCATAAATTAGCTTCAACAATTATCAACACATGGCCAATCTCATCTCATCTATATCATTCTCTTGTCCTCTCTCCATTTTTCTTATACAGTAGGTCCTTGTTGGTTATTTATTTTAATATAGCAGTGTGTACATGTCAATCCCAAACTCCCTAACTATCCCTCCCCTCCAGGGAGTCTGTGAGTCTGTTTCTGTTTTGTAAATAAGTTCATTTGTATCATTTTTTTTAGATTCTGCATATAAGCAATATCATACAATATTTCTTCCTCTGACTTACTTCACTCAATATGACAGTCTCTAGGTCCATCCATGTTGCTGAAAACGGCATTATTTCATTCTTTTTAATGGCTGAGTAATATTCCACTGTATATATGTACCACAACTTCTTTATCCATTCCTCTGTCAATGGACATTTAGGTTGCTTTCATGTCTTGGCTACTGTAAACAGTGCTGCAATGAACATTGGGGTGCATGTATCCTTTCGGACCATGTTTTTTCTCTGGATGTATGCCAGAGTGGGATTGCAGGATCATATAGCAGCTCTGTATTTAGTTTTTTAAGGAACACCCATACTGTTCTCCACAGTGGCTGTACCAATTTACATTCCCACCAACAGTGTAGGAGGGTTCCCTTCTCTCCACACCCTCTCCAGCATTTATTGTTTGTAGATTTTTTGATGATGGCCATTTTGAGTGGTGTGAGGTGATATCTCATTGTAGTTTTGATTTGCATTTCTCTGATAATTAGTGATGTTGAACATCTTTTCATGTGCTTGTTGGCCATCTGGATGTCTTCTTTGGAGAAATGTCTATTTAGGTCTTCTGCCCATTTTTTGATTGGGTTGTTTGTTTTGATGATATTAAGCTGCATGAGCTGTTTGTAAATTTTGAAGACTAATCCCTTGTTGGTCACATCATTTGCAAATATTTTCTCCCATTCTGTGGGTTGTCTTTTCGTTTCATTTATGGTTTCTTCTGCTGGAAAAGCACCTTATTTTTAAAGGCTTGAAGAGACATGAATTTCACAATTTTCCTCTAATTGATATTTGGACAACCTGTTAAAAATGTGTATCAAGACAATATAGCCAAGATGACCTCAGAATAGTAGGCAAGTTCTAAGTTCAGAAAAAACTAAGAATCACAGTAGCTTAAAAAGAAGCTACCAAAAACAAAAATTTTTCAAAAAACCAAAACCCACTGCCTTGGCCCTGACCTCCTTGAGGAAACTTAATGGTTGCCTCCTGATCAATCCCATGTGGCTGACCCTCAAATTCAACTTGTCCTACACTGAACTCACCCTCTTCCTTCCATACTCTCTCTTCCTCCTAGTCCCTGTTTCAGTCAAGAACACTATCATCCACCTGGTTGCCAAAGCCAGGAATCCTCAGGTCATCCTTGTTACTTCCATAACCCTCACACTGTAAAGAATGAATATTTTATTATCCCTTTTTCTTCATCTACTAGTTTGGAAATAATGCATTGCTTTTATTTTTTTTTAGCAGTTATCCCAGAAATTACTGCATGCATACTTAACTTATCAAAACTAAAATTAATGAATCTCTTTCTCCTATGCTTAGGTGATATGAGTATCATTTAAAATGCATTACCCCCCTCCTGGATGATATTATTGTTGTTACTGTTGTATATTTTAATTTTTTAACCCTACTGGGACATTATTATTACTGTTTTATATAATTAGTGTTTGTTAGATTTACTCCTATGTTTGCTACCTTCTTTCTTTGTTCTTCTTCCCTTCTTCATCTCAGATCTTCCCTTGGCATCACTTTCCTTCTCTCTGAAGGGCACCTTTTGCAATTTCCTATAGTGAGCATCTGCTACAGATGAACTCTCTTACCTTTTGTTTGTCTGCAAAAATGTCTTTCCTTTGCCCTCTTTATCGAAAGATATTTTTGTCTAGTATAAGTTCTAGATTGGCAGATATTTTGTCAGCCCTTTAAAGATAATCATTCCATGGATAAAGAAGATGTGATACACATACACATGCAGAAACACACACACAAAATGGTATACTACTCAGCCATAAAAAAAAAGGTAAAATTTACCATTTGCAACAACATGGATGGACCTTGAGAGTTTATGCTAATTGAAAGTCAGATGGAGAAAGACAAATACCGTATGATTTCACTCATATGCAGAATATAAAACACACACACACACACACAAAATAAATGAACAAACCAAACCAAACAAAAATAAACACATAGATACAGAGAACAGAACAGTGGTTAACAGGGGACAAGAAGAGGGGTGGGGAGAGGGCAAAATGGGTAAAGGGAATCAACTGTTTGGTGACAGATGAAAACTAGATTTTTGGTGGTGAGCACGTTATAGGGTATACAGAAGTAGAAATATAATGCTGTTCACATGAAACATATAACGTTATAAACCAATGTTACCTCAATAAAAAATAAATTTAAAAAATAGATAAATAAAATAAAGATGCCATTCCACTATCACCTGGTTTCCCTTGTTGCAGTTAAGAAGCCAACTGTTAATCCAACTGTTGCTCCTTTGAAAATGATCTACTATTTTCCTCTGGTGCTGCTAATACTGTTTGCCTATTGTTTGCTGTAATTTCTATGATGTGTCTTGGGTGGATTTCTTTTTATTTATCCTACTTGAGATTGTAGAGCTTCTTCAATTCATTCTAAAATACTTTCAGTCCTTACATCTTCAAATACTGCCTCTGCCTCATTCTTTCTCTCCTTTCCTTATGAAACCCCAACTAAATGAATGATAAACCCTCTTACTCTATCCACAACACATCTTAATTTCTCTTCCACATTTTCAGTCTTTTTGTCTCTCTTCAAAGCATTGATAATATCTTCTGATGTATCCTCTAGTTCATTAATTCTCTCTTTAGCTTTGCTCAATCTTCTGTCAGACCCTTCAAATGAGTTTTTATTGGATGATTTATTCATCATTTCTGGAAGTTCTATTTGGTTCTTTTTCAAATATTTTCTTCTCCTTTTTATAATTTTCTATTCCCTGCAGACAGTTTAGGCTTGTATTTTATCTCTTTTAACACTGTAAACATACTTGTATTAGTCATAGAAGGCTAAGTTATGTGACAGTAATAAGTGGTTCCAAAATCACAATGGCTTACAACCACAAACACATATTTTTTGCTTTCTCCCTATGCTCAGTGTAGGTCAGCTGCAGTATTGACCCACATCTTCTCTGCTGTGGGACCAAGACTGACAGATAAGCCATTATCTGAAATATTAATGCTTGTCATGGAAGAAGTGAAAGAGATTATGGCCAAGCACATGCTGACTCTTAAATCTTCTGCTAGAAAGTGACATATGTCACTTCTGCTCACATTTCAAGTACAATCCTCTTGTAAGGAAGGGTACCAAATCTCATGAGTAATAAAAAGTCTATCACAGCACACCTTATCATTAAATATTCATTTCCTACCATCTGTCACATGCTAATAAACTTATCTCCTCTCCAAGGGAGAAAACCCTAAAATTCCACACAGTCACTACTTTGAGCCTAAAGTCCAAGATCTCTGAGTGATATGTATTCATCGCTATACAAGGTCTAGATGAGGTTCATTTGAATTAGTAATACACATTATCTGTTCCACCCCACCCTGATATATATACAATAGTGGAACAGGGTCAGGATAGTTGCAATAAATACTTCCACTTGGAAAGAAGAAAGATGAAAGAAACAATTCTAAAATCCCACTGGGCAGATGATTATAAGGGGTCCTACTCTGGGGTGGGGGTGGGGGGATATTTCTTGAATAGATCCTGATTTCCATAATCCATTGTTCCACTCCCTAATCCACTGTTCACGTGGCCCTTGGTTCTGCCCTTTGGCAGAACATTCCTTTTCAGTTATTCTTAGTCACTGTAAAGACGGCATTGGAAAATATGCCCTCCTTGGGGACTCAGCAGCTTTCTTTGCATGTTTCCTTCCTATAGAACATTGGGGCAAACAGGAGCAGACTCTCTTAATCCAGTCTGGTGGTATTTCTGATGTACAATTCTTTCTCAAAAATATGCTTGATTTTTTAATTTATTTTATTTTAGTCAGCTCCCTATACTAATAGCCACATCCACAGTTCTTTTTAAGACAATCCCCCCTCATTAGAATCCATTCAGATACTTCAGGCTACCAAGCTTCTGTTGGGATAGACATACCTCTAGTCTCTTTTCCTTGATCATTTTGTCAAACTAAAAAGAACTTAATAAACATCACTTTGATCCACTCATACTTTTTTTTTTTTTTTTTTTAGTTGCGGCACGTGCGATCTTCATTGAGGCATGCAGGATGCGGGATCTTTAGTTGAAGCGTGTGGGATCTAGCTCCCTGACCAGGGATCGAACCCGGGGCCCCTGCATTGGGAGCACAGAGTCTTATCCACTGGACCACGAGGGAAGCCCCCATTCATAGGTTTTAACAATAAGTGTATGTTCACATCCTTGATGTGATCCTTGCTTTAGAGGCTAAGCAGTTTTTTTTTTTTTTGTCTGTGTTAGGTCTTCGTTTCTATGCGAGGGCTTTCTCTAGTTGCGGCAAGCGGGGACCATTCTTCATCGTGGTGCACGGGCCTCTCACTGTCGCGGCCTCTCTTGTTGCAGAGCACAGGCTCCAGACGCGCAGGCTCAGTAATTGTGGCTCACGGGCCCAGTTGCTCCGCGGCATGTGGGATCTTCCCAGACCAGGGCTCGAACCTGTGTCCCCTGCATTGGCAGGCAGATTCTCAACCACTGCGCCACCAGGGAAGCCCTAGAGGCTAAGCAATTTTAATCAAACTTTATCATTCAAAGGTCTTAGTTTTATCTTTCACTAGATGGAAATGAGAATCACTTACATCTTCCAAACCTGCAAGTTCTGAACTTCTGTGCTCTCTTAATTTCCTCTCAAATTAAGGAATTAAATTCTTTTTTGACTTGCAAATCAGCCAATTCTTTTTCAAGCCCATCTCTTTCCTGTCATAGCTTATCAAATGCAACCAATATTAACTAGCTCACACTACAAACATTCTATTTTTCCCAAAAATCTTCCCATAAAGAAAACTATAGGCCCAGATGACTTCACCATCAGTGCCTATAAATATTCAAGTGAGAAATAAGTCTAATAACATCCAAATTCTTTTAGACACTAAAAAAAGAGTGTATTTTTCCAATTTATTTTATGAAGCTAACATAACTCTGATACTCTAACATAACTCCACTAAGAACAGTAAGAAAAAGGAGAACTTACAGGTAAGCTCACTGAAGAACATAAATGCAAACTTCTAAACAAAATATCACACAGAAAACTGCAATGTACAAAGAGGATCAGGCATCATGATTAATTTGTGTTTATAGAAATTACACAAAGTCGATTAAGCAATAGAATATCAATCTTATTAACCAAACAACAGAATAGAGGAGAAACTATGATTATCTTAATAATGACAGAAAATGTATTTGATAGAAGTTAGTACCTAGTCAAGATTTTTAAAAAATAAATCTTAGTGTACTGAGAAAAGAATTTTCTTATCCTGAAAGCAGCATTTACAAAAAACTTACAATAAACAACACACTTAATGGTGAAATGTTCAAAGTTTTGCCTTTAAAGGATGCCTGTTGAAACCACTTTTTATTCAACACAGTACTGAAGAGCCAGTCCAGTAAAGCAAGTATATGAAATTTTAAAATTGGGTTTGGAAAGAGAGAAACAAAACTATCATTATTTGCAGATGATAGGATCAAAAATGTGGAAAATTTAAGACTATCTAAAGACAAATTATTAAGACATTTTAGTAAGATGACTGAATATAAAATGAATTTGCAAAATCCACTTTATTCCTATATATCAGCAACAATTTAAAAAATGAAAAAAATTTTAAATACCAACTACGCTAGCATAACATATATGAAATATCTACAAATAAATCTTTAAAGATATGCCAACCTCTATATGGAAATTATAAACTTTATTGAGAGAATTTACAGACCTGAATACATAGAAAGATATACCACATCTATGGAATTTGGAAGACTCAACACTGGAAACATTTCAACTCTTCCAAAATGAAGTACAGATTCAATGCAATCCCTATAAAAGTCACTAGCAGTTTCTTCATAGGATTTAAAAGCTGATGCTAAAATTTATAAGGAAACACCGAGGATCTAAAGTGGCCATGATGGACCTAGAGTCTATCATACAGAGTGAAGTTAGTCAGAAAGAGAAAAACAAATACTGTATGCTAACACATATATATGGAATCTAAGAAAGAAAAAAAAAAGGTCATGAAGAACCTAGGGGCAAGACGGGAATAAAGACACAGACCTACTAGAGAATGGACTTGAGGATATGGGGAGGGGGAAGGGTAAGCTGGGACAAAGTGAGAGAGTGGCATGGACATATATACACTACCAAACGTAAAACAGATCGCTAGTGGGAAGCAGCCGCATAGCACAGGGAGATCAGCTCGGTGCTTTGTGCCCACCTACAGGGGTGGGATAGGGAGGGTGGGAGGGAGGGAGACGCAAGAGGGAAGAGATATGGGAACATATGTATATGTATAACTGATTCACTTTGTTATAAACCAGAAACTAACACAGCATTGTAAAGCAATTATACTCCAATAATGATGTTAAGAAAAAAATAGATGTGATTAATGGGAATACTGAAATTGAAATATAATTTTTCAGATTCTTAAATAAATAAATAAATAAATAAATAAATAAATAAAAATAAAATAGCCATAATGCTTTTGAAAAGCAAAACAAGCTGGGAGGACTTATTCTATGATATCAAGTCTAATAAAATATAGTGATTAATATAGTGTTATACTGACATGTGTGGTTAAAAAGACAAACAGAACAAAATAGCCAGAAATAGACCCACACCTATTTAGTCCCTTGATAAATGACAGAGATGGCACTGTAAAGTACTAGGGGGAAAGACTGCCTTTTCAATAAATGGTTCTGGAACAATTAAGTATCTATGAGAACAAAATTAAACTGTACTTCTACTTTATACCATCAAAGATCAGTTCCAAGTAGATTATAAACCTAAATGTGAAAGTCAAGCTGAAAAGCTTTTAAAAGATTATATAGGAGAATATCTTCATGACCTCAAGATAGGGAAGAATTTCTTAAATAAGATGCAAAAAACACTGAAGATTTATAAATTCAACTCCATTAATCTTTGTTGAACTCTGGGGTGAGAAAGAAGATAATAAACTGGATCAGAAAATGATAGCAAAGTAAAAGGTTAGAGGGGTACACCCAAATTGACTGAAATTTCACAAAGTTGGAAAAGAAGTCATTTAAAATGGCAATGGGGAGCTAGAAATAAATAAATAGAGAGATAAATCAATAAAGCTGATTCTTATTATATATGGTACTTATGGTCTATAAAGTTGCCATGAATGCTAAATTAGTGAATACTAAAACATTGTTCCTAGGGGAAATACGGGGTTAGGTTTCTGTGAGCCTCTAGTCATGTTTTCATCAACTGATCAACACATAACCTTGTTTTGAATGTTTCTGTTTAAAGATACTTTATTTAATATACTCATGGCAACAGCCATATAACTCATGTTTGAACAAAGCTCATCTAACACATACATTTTCTCTGTAAGGCCCATCATAGCCTTCTTGCACTTAAGGACAGTAGATAGCACTTCAGCACTACACTTGGGGGACCATTTTAAACAGTGAAATCACTATCAAAAAGCATAAAAGTGTGAAAAATATGGCACTAAATAAACTAAAAAAAGGACATCTGTTTACAGTATGAGAGCCGAAACAAGAAGGGAGAACAGCTGCCTTATTTAAACTCAATATGCTCCTTGTGTGATGCAAACTTTCACCACTCTGCACATGTCTACAAATGACCTTGAAAGCACTGTGAGTATTGATTTGGGGGTTACGAATAAATTTTAGTGAGTAGGTGAATTTGTAAATATGTAATCCTTGACTGAGGATCAACTGAATATATATATTCTCTGAGAAGCACCATGTGAAGCTCTGAATTAAATGGGCAAGAGGGTGCAGGAGGGGCACACTGCCTGGAGGGGCTTATATTTTGAGAATACCTAAGGATGATAGAGATGAAAGAAATATTTGGAATTAACAGACCCCAAAATTTCAAATGAAACTCTAATAAAAAGTTATTTGGGAGGTTTTTATTATGCTTTGACATATTTGTCTGCCACAGCATCACAGGACACTGATTAGGCCTGGATATATGGATATATTCAACATGTTCAAATATCACTGTATCCCAGACTGTTACTTCCTTGGGATAATCTCTAAAAATGAATGTGGGGGCTTCCCTGGTGGCACAGTGGTTGAAAATCTGCCTGCCAATGCAGGGGACACGGGTTCGAGCCCTGGTCTGGGAAGATCCCACATGCCGCGGAGCAACTGGGCCCGTGAGCCACAATTACTGAGCCTGTGCATCTGGAGCCTGTGCTCCGCAACAAGAGAGGCCGCGATAGTGAGAGGCCCACGCACCGCAATGAAGAGCGGCCCCCACTTGCCACAACTGGAGAAAGCCCTCGCACAGAAACGAAGACCCAATACAGTCATAAATAAATTTTAAAAAAATTAAAAAAAAAAAAAAAAGATCTTTAAAAAAAAAAAAAATGAATGTGGGCTAATATTCAGCCACAAATAAAGTTGCTGTTTATAATCTGGTGTTGTTTGTAATGGGGGGGACCATCAATAGGAAACTTGTTAAATTACGGTCTACCCATAAAATGGATTATTACTGTTAAAAGAGTATTATCAGGAGTATGTCCTGATTTATGTTACCAATTCCCACCCTTACCTCTACTCTCCCCCTCCAAACCTGATCAACCATCATCAAAGAGAGATAGGAGAAGGTGGGATTCTATAACAAGATAGGTATAAAAGTAGGCATTGTCAAAAAAATTAAAATAAAGGATTATTTTAGCTGCCATTCAACAATCAAGCTACCCACCAGCTCACAGAGTTCCTCCTATAGAGTGAAGAAGATACCGTGTCCCCCATTAAAACTTCTTAAAATTGGAGTTGGGAAGGACTTGATGGATTGTGGGGAAGGAGAGAGATATGAGATAAAGTTGAAGAGGTAGACAGGAACTACCTCATACAAGACTTTGTCAGGAATAGTAAAGAATTTGGATTTTCTTACAATAGCAATTAAACACTGATGAAAGGCTTTAGGTAAAGAAGTGACATGACCTAATTTATATATTATCAAAATCCACTCTGATACATTGTGGAGAAAGGATTGGAGGAAGTAAAAGAAAATGTTGAGCAACAAGTAACTATACTATTGCTTTAGTCTTGGTGAGAAATGATGATGGCTTGGATAGGATGAGCACAATAGTAATGAAGAGAAGAGGATGGATTTAAGACACATTTTGGAGAAAATAATCCTCTAAAATGCTAAAACTGATTGCACTACAGTGGTGATATTAAGATTATTTTCCCCCTCAAGTTATTTCCCGTTTTTAAAAATAATGTTCTTACATTTAAAATAAAAAACATTTACTCTCAAATAATTAAACCTTGAAATAAACAAATAAAATAAGATACATCTAAACAGACTCATGCGTAATACTTGCAGGGTCCAGGGCAACATTATAAATGGAAGCTCATACCATATCTCTAAAAATTCAAAAGTTATAAAACAATCTATTAAATAAAATGTTTAACATACTTAACTTGATAAGATTAAAAATGTGTAAATCAATAATTCTTATATAACTTAAAGTTGACAAAATATCAAAGACAATTGAATTTAAGTATTATTGCACATGTCTGGAAATAATAAGCTGGCAATGTATGAATGAATTAATAAAGACATACTTAATTCATAAATTGTAATATATTCCATAAAATTTATTTTTCTTACTTTAATATCATCAAAATCACTAGTTATGTTGTTATAAACAAGCTTTTCTCATAATCTGTGTCATATTGCCAATAAGGATCCACAGGATTAAAAATAAAATGTGGTTTAGAATCATCGACAGGAAGACATTGGAACTCACCAAAAAAGATACCCCACATCCAAAGACAAAGGAGAAGCCACAATGAGATGGAAGGAGGGGCAAAATCACAATAAAATCAAATCCCATAACTGCTGGGTGGGTGACTCACAAACTGGAGAACACTTATACCACAGAAGTCCCCCAGTGGAGTGAAGGTTCTGAGCCCCACGTCAGGCTTCCCAACCTGGGGGTCCGGCAATGCGAGGAGGAATACCTAGAGGATCAGACTTTGAAGGCTAGTGGAATTTGATTACAGGACTTCGACAGGACTGGGGGAAACAGAGACTCCACTCTTGGAGGGCACACACAAAGTAGTGTGCACACTGGGACCCAGGGGAAGGAGCAGTGACCCCATAGGAGACTGAACCAGACCTACCTGCTAGTGTTGGGGGCTCTCCTGCAGAGGCGGGAGGGGGGGTGCTGTGTCTCACCATGAGGACAAGGACACTGGCAGCAGAAGTTCTGGGAAGTACTCCTTGGTGTGGGCCCTCCCAGAGTCTGCCATTAGCCCCACCAAAGAGCTTGGGTAGGCTCCAGTGTTGGGTCGTCTCAGACCAAACAACCAACAGGGAGGGAACCTAGCCCCACCCATCAGGAGACAAGTGGATTAAAGTGTTAGTGAGCTCTGCCCACCAGAGTAACAGCCAGCTCTACCCACCACCACTCCCTCCCATCAGGAAACTTGCACAAGCCTCTCAGATAGCCTAATCCACCAGAGGGAAGACAGCAGAAGCAAAAAAAACAATCCTGCAGCCTGTGGAACAAAAACCACATTCACAGAAATATACACAAGATGAAAAGGCAGAGGGCTATGTACCAGATGACAGAACAAGATAAAACCCCAGAAAAACAACTAAATGAAGCGGAGATAGGCAACCTTCCAGAAAAAGAATTAAGAATAATGATAGTGAAGATGATCCAGGACCTCGGAAAAAGAATGGAGGCAAAGATCAAGAAGATGCCAGAAGTGTTTAACAAAGACCTAGAAGAATTAAAGAACAAACAGAGATGAACAATACAATAACTGAAATGAGAAATACACTAGAAGGAATCAAAAACAGAATAACTGAGGCAGAAGAACGGATAAGTGACCTGGCAGACAGAATGGTGGAATTCACTGCTGTGAAACAGAATAAAGAAAAAAGAATGAAAAGAAATGAAGACAGCCTAAGAGACCTCTGGGACAACATTAAACACAACAACATTCACATTATAGGGGTCCCAGAAGGAGAAGAGAGAGAGAAAGGACCCGAGAAAATATTTGAAGAGATTATAGTCAAAGACTTCCCTAACATGGGAAAGGAAAAAGCCACCCAAGTCCAGGAAGTGCAGAGAGCCCCAGGCAGGATAAACCCAAGGAGAAACATGCCAAGACACAGTAACCAAACTGGCAAAAATTAAAGACAAAGAGAAATTATTGAAAGCAGCAAGGGAAAAACGACAAATAACATACAAGGGAATTCCCATAAGGTTAACAGCTGATTTCTCAGCAGAAACTCTACAAGCCAGAAGGGAGTGGCATGACATATTTAAAGTGAAAGGGAAGAACCTACAACCAAGATTACTCTACCCGGCAAGGATCTCATTTAGATTTGATGGAGAAATCAAAAGCTTTACAGACAAGCAAAAGCTAAGAGAATTCAGCACCACCAAACCAGCTGTACAACAAAGCTAAAGGAAATTCTCTAAGTGGGAAACACAAGAGAAGAAAAGGACCTACAAAAACAAACCCAAAACAATTAAGAAAATGGTAATAGGAACATACATACCGATAACTACCTTAAACGTGAATGGATTAAATGCTCCAACCAAAACACACAGGCTCGCTGAATGGATACAAAAACAAGACCCATATATATGCTGTCTACAAGAAGCCACTTCAGACCTAGGGACACATATAGACTGAAAGTGAAGGGATAGAAAAAGATATTCCATGCAAATGGAAATCAAAAGAAAGCTGAAGTAGCAATTCTCATATCAGACAAAATAGGCTATAGAATAAAGACTATTACAAGAGACAAAGAAGGACACTACACAATGATCAAGGGATCAAGCCAAGAAGAAGATGTAACAACTGTAAATCTTTATGCATCCAACATAGGAGCACCTCAATACATAAGGCAAATGCTAACAACCATAAAAGGGGAAATCGACAGTAATACAATAATAGTAGGGGACTTTAACACCTCACTTACACCAACGGACAGATCATCCAAACAGAAAATTAATAAGGAAACACAAGCGTTAAATGACACAATAAACCAGATAGATTTAATTGATATTTATAGGACATTCCATCCAAAAACAGCAGATTACACTTTCTTCTCAAGTGCACATGGAATATTCTCCAGGATAGATCACATCTTGGGTCATAAATCAAGCCTCAGTAAATTTAACAAAAGTGAAATCATATCAAGCATCTTTTCCGACCACAACGCTATGAGATTAGAAATCAATTACAGGGAAAAAAACGTAAAAAACACAAACACATGGAGGCTAAACAATACATTACTAAATAACCAAGAGATCACTGAAGAAACCAAAGAGGAAATCAAAAAATACCTAGAGACAAATGACAATGAAAACACGACGATCCAAAACCTATGGGATGCAGCAAAAGCAGTTCTAAGAGGGAAATTTATAGCAATACAAGCCTACCTCAAGAAACAAGAAAAATCTCAAATACACAATCTAACCTTACACCTAAAGGAACTAGAGAAAGAAGAACAAACAAAACCCAAAGTTAGCAGAAGGAAAGAAATCATAAAGACCACAGCAGAAATAAATGAAATAGAGAGAAAGAAAACAATAGCAAACATCAATAAAACTAAAAGCTGGTTCTTTGAGAAGATAAACAAAATTGATAAACCATTAGCTAAACTCATCAAGAAAAAGAGGGAGAGGACTCAAATCAATAAAATTAGAAATGAAAGAGGAGAAGTTACTACAGACACCACAGAAATACAAAGCATCCTAAGAGACTACTACAACCAATTCTATGCCAATAAAATGGACAACCTGGAAGAAACAGACAAATTCTTAGAAAGGTATAACCTTCCAAGACTGAACCAGGAGAAAAAGAAAATATGAACAGACTAATCACAAGTAATGAAACTAAAACTGTGATTAAAAATCTTCCAACAGGGCTTCCCTGGTGGCACAGTGGTTGAGAATCTGCCTGCTAATGCAGGGGACATGGGTTCAAGCCCTGGTCTGGGAAGAGCCCACATGCTGCGGAGCAACTGGGCCTGTGAGCCACAACTACTGAGCCTGCGCGTCTGGAGCCTGTGCTCCGCAACAAGAGAGGCCACGATAGTGAGAGGCCCGCGCACCGCGATGAAGAGTGGCCCCCGCTTGCCGCAACTGGAGGAAGCCCTCGCACAGAAACGAAGACCCAACACAGCCAAAAATAAATAGATTAATTAATTAATTAATTAATTTTTTTTTAAAAAGTCTTCCAACAAACAAAAGTCCGGGACCAGATGGCTTCACAGGTGAATTCTATCAAACATTTACAGAAGAGCTAACACTCATCCTTCTCAAACTCTTCCAAAAAATTGCAGAGGAAGGAACACTCCCAAACTCATTCTATGAGGCCACCATCACCCTGATACCAAAACCAGACAAAGTTACTACAAAAAAAGAAAATTACAGACCAATATCACTGATGAATATAGATGCAAAAATCCTCAACAAAATACTAGCAAACAGAATCCAACAACACATTAAAGGATCATACACCATGATCAAGTGGGATTTATCCCAGGGATGCAAGGATTCTTCAATATATGCAAATCAATCAATGTGATACACCATATTAACAAATTGAAGAATAAAAACCATATGATCATCTCAATAAATGCAGAAAAAGCTTCTGACAAAATTCAACACCCATTTATGATAAAAACTCTCCACAAAGTGGGCATAAGAGGGAACCTACTTCAACATAATAAAGGCCATATACGACAAACACACAGCAAACATCATTCTCAATGGTGAAAAGCTGAAAGCATTTCCTCTAAGATCAGGAACGAGACAAGGATGTCCACTCTCATCACTATTATTCAACATAGTTTTGGAAGTCCTAGCCATGGCAAGCAGAGAAGAAAAAGAAATAAAAGGAATACAAATTGGAAAAGAAGAAGTAAAACTGTCACTGCTTGCAGATGACATGGTACTATACATAGAGAATCCTAAAGATGCCACCAGAAAACTACTAGAGCTAATCAATGAATCTGGGCAAGTTGCAGGATAGAAAATTAATGCACAGAAATCTCTTGCATCCCTATACACTAATGATGAAAAATCTGAAAGAGAAATTAAGGAAACACTCCCATTTACCATTGCAACAAAAAGAATAAAATACCTAGGAATAAACCTACCTAGGGAGACAAAAGACCTGTATGCAGAAAACTATAAGACACTGATGAAAGAAATTAAAGATGATACCAACAGATGGAGAGATATACCATATTCTTGGATTGGAAGAATCAACATTGTAAAAATGACTATACTACCCAAAGCAATCTACAGATTCAGTGCAATCCCTATCAAGTTACCAATGGCATTTTTCACAGAACTAGAACAAAAAGTTTCACAATATGTATGGAAACACAAAAGACCCCAAATAGCCAAAGCAATCTTGAGAAAGAAAAATGGAGCTGGAGGAATCTGGCTCTCGGACTTCAGACTATACTACAAAGCTACAGTAATCAAGACAGTATGGTACTGGCAGAAAAACAGAAATATAGATCAATGGAACAGGATAGAAAACCCAGAGATAAACCCATGCACATATGGTCACCTTATCTTTGATAAAGGAGGCAAGAATATACAATGGAGAAAAGACAGCCTCTTCAATAAGTGGTGCTGGGAAAACTGGACAGCTGCATGTAAAAGAATGAAATTAGAACACTCCCTAACACCATACACAAAAATAAACTCAAAATGGATTAAAGACCTAAATGTAAGGCCAGACAGTATAAAACTCTTAGAGGAAAACACAGGCAGAACACTCTATGACATAAATCACAGCAAGATCCTTTTTGACCCACCTCCTAGAGAAATGGAAATAAAAACAAAAATAAACAAATGGGACCTAATGAAACTTACTTTTGCAAAGCAAAGGAAACTACAAACAAGACGAAAAGACAACCCTCAGAATGATAGAAAATATTTGCAAACGAAGCAACGGACAAATGATTAATCTCCAAAATATATAAACAGCTCATGCAGCTCAATATTTAAAAAAACAAACAACCCAATCCAAAAATGGGCAGAAGACCTAAATAGACATTTCTCCAAAGAAAACATACAGATAGCCAAGAAGCACATGAAAAGCTGCTCAACATCACTAGTTATTAGAGAAATGCAAATCAAAACTACAATGAGGTATCACGTCACACCAGTTAGAATGGGCATCATCAGAAAATCGACAAACAACAAATGCTGGAGAGGGTGTGGAGAAAAGGGAACCTTCTTGCACTGTTGGTGGGAATGTAAATTGATACAGCCACTATGGAGAAGAGTATGGAGGTTCCTTAAAATACTAAAAATAGAATTACCATATGACCCAGCAATCGCACTACTGGGCATATACCCAGAGAAAACCATAATTCAAAATGACACATGCACCCCAATGTTCATTGCAGCACAATTTACAATAGCCAGGTCATGGAAGCAACCTAAATGCCCATCGACAGACAAATGGATAAAGAAGATGTGGTACATATATACAATGGAATATTACTCAGCCATAAAAAGGAACGAAATTGGGTCATTTGTTGAGACATGGATGAATCTAGAGACTGGCATACAGAGTGAAGTAAGTCAGAAAGAGAAAAACAAATATCGTATATTAACGCATATATGTGGAACCTAGAAAAATGGTACAGATGAACCTGTTTGCAGGGCAGAAATACAGACACAGATGTAGAGAACAAACGTATGGACACCAAGGGGGGAAAGCGGCAGGGGTGGGGGGGTGGGGGGATGGGGGGTGGGATGAATTGAGAGATCGGGATTGACATATATATACTAATATGTATAAAATGGATAACTAATAAGAACCTGCTGTATAAAAAAATTAAATAAATAAAGCACTTGGAGGGGGAAAAATGTGGTTTATTCAAAATGTATAAAATTTGAAGATACTGTCATAAAAAATATATACTAAATGTGAAAAATCAAAATTATTTTCACATTTGTTTTCAAATATTATCCTTTTTCCAAACTGCTCAAAATTATCTATAAAATTAAAAAGCAGTATACAAATTGTAATTAACAAATACCAAATTTTAAGTAAAATTATTATAATAAAATGGAAACTCATGTAATTTTTTAAAAAACTAATTAAATCCTATTATATATATATATATTTTTTTAAGTCTTTATTGAATTCGCCACAACACTGCTCCTGTTCTATGTTTTGGCCCCCTGGCTGCAAGGCATTTGGGATCTTAGCTCCCCAACCAGGGATCGAACCCGCACCCTCTGCACTGGAAGGCAAAGTCCCAGCCACTGGACCGCCAGGGAAGCCCCCCTATTATATATTTTTACAAAAATAGGACTACTCACAATTCTAGGATTCAAGGCTCATCCATTGCCACTGTCAACAACTGGCATCACATATATTACGCCTGGAATTTCATGTACAAAATTTAAGAGTAATATGAATTGCTTATTACTGTAAAATATTCCTCAGCTGCCATGGACCACTGTTACAAATATCACCTTAATTTGTGAGTAGAACCACAAATTGGAATACAATGAAAAACAAGAAAATGTGTAGTTAGTAGTACTAGAAAACAGTAGTTCATTACACAAGAATCTATTTCATTTATGCTAAGTTAATTAGTCTTTCCCCTCACCTAAGAACTTCTGTCACTCAAAGCATCCCCATACTACAAAGCAGTATCCATAACCAACATCAACAGCCCATAACCTTCATGATATCTGGACATAATCACCTTTATTTTCTGAGGGCATGGGGCAAGTGATGGAGAGAAGTGTACCTTGGGCCTGAATGGTCTTAGTCTTTTAAGTGTTTAGAATTACAAGTTGTGCTCTGCCAGTGCTGAGTGCTGGAACCAAGATGACACATTTTTTTTTTTAACATGTGTGATATGTGGGTTCTCTAAGTACAAGACCCAGGGCAGGTTGTCCTCTGCCCCAAGTCTTAAGGTAGTACTCTAAAGCTTTAGTAAGTAAATAGGTCCTCTAGGATCTACTGAAATCTAAGGAAAAAAACAATCAATTCAAGCAGGTTAATCCTAACAGCTTTTCTTTTTAAAAATGCTTATAATGAGACAGCTCTTAACAAAGACAGAGGTAAAGACAACTTCAGCAGGGTGAGAAAAAAAAACAGAAAGCCTTTCTTTACCAAGCTTTTAGTATAATCAATTATAACACAGATCACTGAGACTTTGAGTTTAGACACTACTTATATTTTTCAAGATGCTCCTCAATCTTGACTTTCCCTAATATGTAAAAGTATGGGCTCAGAGAATCACCTAATGGTTTAGTTTACACTTATCAAGGCATAGCAGATTAAGGACAATAAAATGTGTTTTATAACTAAATATAAAGCTTATAATATAATGAGAGAGAAAGTAACAAAGCGGCAAGAGCTTCAGAAAGATGGGAGAAATAATCAGGGGCTTAAGTTCTTTCTTTGGATACTTTGCTTGTTGTCCAAGGCTGTTAGCCTAAAAACTACCTTTTGCAATTAAAACAGTGAATTTTAACCAAGGCAAACAAAACTCAAATGCTTGCTAAATTTTATCATCAATAAAGACAGCACAGGATTATATCAAACATCCCCTTAAAAATTAAAAAACAACTGTTTTCACCATTTCCCAATATCTCACGCTCTTTCTAGGCTTTCTTTGGGAAGGGATGCAAAAACAGAAAACAATTAACTTTGCTCTTAACCTGGATTATATACTTCTACTAAGGCAAACTCTAAAAAACAACAATAACTGTCACTTACTGAATATCTACTATGTGCTACCATTTACCTTCAAAATAATCCTGCCAGACAGATGGCAATATTCACCTTACGGAAAAGAAATCAAAAGCTCACAGAGAAGCTCAAGGTGACCCAGGTTAGGTAACATGGGACAATCTGGGTGCAAAGCCAGCTCTGTCTCACTCAAGCTGCCTCTCAAACTCTTCACCAACATCACAGACAACTAAGATGATCTCTTAGTATGCTAATACTAAGTTATTAGTATGCTAATACCTCACTGCTAGTTATTGCCACTGTTCTATGTACAGAAAAGATATTTGTTTTTTAATAAGCCCTCCAAAGTTTGCTACTCTCTATATTTCAAGTACAAACAGATAAATAAGTAAGGGGGATACCAGTAAAAGATGACTGGGGCAAGACGAGGTATGGGCCCTGAACTACTTTGACTTGTCAAGTTTCCACAGAGGAGGAGGTTGGCTTCCACTCCTGTAGCGCACATCCCGACCCCCTGCCACATACTCCACCAGGCCAATGACCTGGCAGGGTTCTATAAAACACAGATACATAATTTCAGTGTTGTTGACTGCCTGGTAATTTTGAGTTTTTAATTGGTTAGTTTGGTGTATTGGGTATGGAAATAGAACTGATTTGCATGGCTTAGTTCTAAAATTTGGGGTCCATCAATGAATCTTTGAGTTAGGAAATATTTTAAAATGTTGCTAGTCTATCCACTAGGCCATGTCAGAAAGATCTTCAACCACACTTGATATTCCATAGCCCTGCTTCTCAAAGTCTTTGAACACACTCACTATAAGGAAATACTTCTTATATTTCATTGAAATCTCACTTTTCAGTCTTTTGTAACAGTGAGGAACAGCCCCCTCTTGTAATAATCTTTCAAATACAGAAGAGGGCTTTTCAGTCCCCACTTTTATTTAAGAAGCTTAGTTGTTGTCAGTTTCAAAGTGCTTGATGAAAATCTTATTTAATAATACACAACTTTCCTGGGGAACTTAGGTTAACTTTAATTTTAAAAGCATTTTCATTAGTCTCATAAATTATAGCAAAATCAGGAATAAAACCCATCTCTTGGGGGCTTCCCTGGTGGCGCAGTGGTTGAGAATCTGCCTGCTAACGCAGGGGACACGGGTTCGAGCCCTGGTCTGGGAAGATCCCACATGCCGCGGAGCAACTAGGCCCGTGAGCCACAACTACTGAGCCTGCGCGTCTGGAGCCTGTGCTCCCAACAAGAGAGGCCGCGATAGTGAGAGGCCCGTGCCCCACGATGAACAGTGGCCCCCGCTTGTCACAACTAGAGAAAGCCCTCGCACAGAAACGAAGACCAACACAGCCAAAAATAAATAAATAAATAAATTAATTAATTAATTATTTTTAAAAAGTAACAAATGTTCAAGTACAATTGGTGTCTTTAAAAAAAAAAAAAGAGTATCTTGGAATTCTTTTAAAAAAAAAAAAACCCATCTCTTAGCTGATAGTAAATTCTCTAAGAACAACCACTAATGCTTATGAATAATTTTCCAGGAATATTTAAATTAAATGTATGATTTTGGCAAAGCTATTTTTTTAAAGTACAAAACATATGTATACATACCACAAAATGCCACAGATTTTCACATGCACTCTTATTACCATCTCTATAAGATGACTGAAAGTAACATTTTGAACACATCTTGTAAATAGCTCCATCTAATATCACTGCTGCTGTGACTCCTGACTCCTCCCTTCTGACTCTTCAGTGGCCTTCAGATCCTAATGGATTCCTGAGCTTGATCTTCTGTGCAATGATTTCAACTCTGGAAGCAGCTTCTGAAGCTATAGATCGTTTAATGGATAAATAAGCCAAGAAGGGGGAGGGGCATGTTATGGCTTGGACAGGTGTCTGACATGTCATCTTTTGACATAAAAATAAACTTAGAAAAATAATCATGGAAATGAAGAAAGAAAACATGTAGAAGATGAAAAGAATAGCAACAGAGCCAGAAATTTCCAACAGGTAAGAAACTGGGAAACAAACCTCTAAAATGCTAAATAAAAATCTTGCAAGTATGTTTTTCAAATATTCTTTTCATGTTAAAATAATCCCATTTCTAAGTATGTGAAGATCATTAAAAATTAGAACTGTTGTATGTTCAGGCCTAATTATACCGGATGTCTCTTGCTTATGTGATCTGAAAAACAACCCCACAGCTTTAAAATGCACCATTGTAAAGAAATTATCAAAACAAATCACCAAATGCTAGTATTGGCAAAATGGAGTTTTCATTACTTTTTGTTCATCTGTTTGTAAATAAACTTAAAACCTGGTATACTTATATTCATTGGCAGAGTTTAGCTCTCCTTTCTTTATACATTTAATGTGTTGTTATTTTAAGAATTAAAAGCCTCAACATTCCCAATAATGAAAAGTTCAGTCATTAACCTCCATGGAAAATTAAAGCCAATTCAGACAATCTGTATTGGCTTGATTTTAAAAGTAACTGTTAGGCTCTGGAAAAGAAATGTGCACATTTTCTACTGACATTTTATATGGACTCAGGCAACTGTCAAATTCAAGGAAAAACAGATAAACCATCTCCAGCAGAGAAAATCAAAGTACATGTAATAAAACTATAATGTTACCCCCAAATCTTAAAAGCACACATTTCTGCAATAGATAGATGTAAAATCTGATTTGGGGGGAATGGGTGAATAGTTGAGTAGGATAAGGAGTTTGCACAATATAGAATAACCAGGCCAATTACACTTTTATAAGGCTGTGAAAGAGTAAGCATTTGTTTCTTGATGCTTCTTATGGTTACTTAACATAGTAGTTTGTTCTGAGGGAAAACTATAAGATGTGCCTTTACAGAGATTCAAGTTCTACTTGTTTTCATGGAACACAAATGATTAATTTGATTGATTTTAAGAAATGACCCAAATAAACTAGAAATATTACTTTGTGTATGGTTTAGAAAGTAGAAGTCCTATTCCTGGCTTTGCTATTAACTATGCAACCATGAGTAAGTCACTGGGTCTTAGTTGCCATGTTTGTAAAGTCAGAATTAAAGTAGAGTACAGGACTGCTGTTGTGATCAAATAAGATAACCCACCTTGTCAGTACTTAAATTCGTTTTTAAAATTGTAATTGAAGTAGAGTTGATTTACAATATTGTGTTAGTTTCAGCTGTACAGCAAAGCGATTCAGTCATATATACATTTTTCTCAGATTCTTTTCCATTATAGGTTATTACAAGATATTGAATAGAGTTCCCTGTGTTATGCAGTAAATCTTTGTTGCTTACCTATTTTATGTATAGTAGTTTATATTATTCTCCTATACTAATTTGTTAATTCTACACTCCTAATTTATCTGTCCCCCTCTCCCTTTCCCTTTGTTAACCCTAAGTTTGTTTTCTACGTCTGTGAGTCTGTTTCTGTTTTGTATACAGATTCATTTGTACTATTTTTTAGATTCCACATGTAAATGATATCATATAATATTTATCTTTCTCTGACTTGCTACACTTCGTATGATATTCTCTAGGTTCATCCATGTTGCTGCAAATGACACTATTTCAGTCTTTCTTATGGCTGAGCAATATTCCATTGTATATATATATACCACATCTTCTTAAACCAATCGTCTGTTGATGGGCACTTGGTTTGTTTCCATTTCTTGGCTACCGTTAATAGTGCTGCTATGAACACTGGGGTGCATGTGTCTTTTCAAACAGAGTTTTCATCTTTTCTGGATATATGCCCAGGAATGGGATTACTGGATAATATGGTAGCTCTATTGTTCGTTTTTTAAGGAACCTCCATACTGTTTTCCATAGTGGCTGTATCAATTTACATTCCCACCAACAGTGCAAGAGGGTTTCCTTTTCTCCACACCCTCTCCTGCATTTATCATTTGTAGACATTTTGATGATGGCCATTCTGACCAGTGTGAGGTGATACCTCATTGTGGTTTTGATTTGCATTTCTCTAATAATTAGTGATGTTGAGCATCTTTTCATAGCACTTAAATTCTTGAGTGAATAAATAAATGGGGTAGTACTTTAGACAAATTAAGCTCTAAACAAGTGTGAGATGTTATTTGCACCAACACAGCCATAGATTCTATATTCCTAGAGGCTTAAGGAAAAGGAGAGAGAGTTCTTGCAGTGTGATCCTGCACTATTTTGGGACCCTCACATACATACTTGGAGGGTGGGGATGCAAAACTTCACTTTGCCCAAGGCCACAGGCTCTTTGAAATTACATAAGGAAATTTTTTAATATAAAAGAAAATGTTCTGCTCACCTGCTTTTAAAATTAAGAACAACAAATACAGAAATTTCTTCAAGAAATATAAAACAGGAGGTAGCAGAAAATAGTGGAAAGAGCATGGAACTCTCCAAGAAGCAGGAGACTAAGGCTCTGGTCCCTGTTCTGCCACTAATTAACTGCAAAGCCACAACATCTGTCAAATGGGAGGGGTATATTAAAATACCTATAGAGTTTCTTCCAGGTCAAAACACCATAGCACCAAATAAAATATAAGAGATAATCTAAAATATGCTTTAGTTTTTCTGTGTTATGGATAATTAAGGGAAAGGAGGAAACAGAGAAGAGAGTAAGGCAGATAGGCAGAAAGGGAGGAAGATAATGAGAGGTAAGGAGAAAACACACATAGACCAAGGGGCAGACACACAAACTCTACCCCCAACACCTCCCCCCAGCCCAAAAAAGAATTGTATGAATAGAGACAGAAAGAAAGACACACACACACAAAAAGACATTCAGATACAGAAATAAATATGCATATGCAGACTCTGGCAGAGAGTAAAGCTTTTATTTTGTTCATCTTGAAACTTTTAAACACAAAACTACCAAAAAATGTGTAATGTAATGCTGTACTTTTGCATTAAAAGGTATAAACAGAGCCAGTTCAAGGTATGTGCCTCATGAGCATATCTAGATACAATCAAGTTGAAAGATTGAAGACTACCTACCTCTGCCATATGCTACTCATATTTTGGGGCAAAATATCACTTGGTAATTTGAGATCTCACATCTTTGGGGGTCATTTGCAACCAAACAAGCCAAAGATGAACTTTCCTAAAATAGAAATGTATCCCAAGAATTTTTTTATGAATCAAGGCTTAGCATTACTTTGCTTCCAGATAGGCAAGATTTAAATATTTTAACTTAATAGTTACCAATTACGTAAAGTGTAAATCCCACACTGCCATTCAAAGTTCATATTGGGGATTTACTTGTTAATCTTCTCTGAATTGTAAAGAGGGCACTGGATAATGTAACTCCAGCACTCCCCTTTGATTCCCCCCGAGATGAGGCCCATCTGACCTTTTGAGCTTCAAGCCTCTGTAGGAATTTATAGACTGGGGAACTAATTTGTACTTTGCTACTAATCATTATAGGAGAGAGTAGAGGGGTCTCTACTAAGTTTTAGACCTGCTGTTGCAGGGTGGTGAGTGATACTCATTCACCTGGCCCAGACAACCCAGATCAATAAGAATGGGCAACACAAGGGTTTCCGATGTTTATTCCCATCTCTATTACCAAACTGCTAGGAAATCTGCAAAACTGTATGAATTTCCAAATCTGTAAACAGAAAACTGTTATTCAGACCTAACTTTGCAAGGTTCACAGGAAGTTCTTCTTTATTGTAGACAGTAAGAGCTGGGAGGCACAAGACTTTGCTGGTTTTGTAAAATAGGCCATTTTAAAAATTTCATTTGACAGATAAAGAAATTGAGGCCCAGAAAAGGGGAGTGATTTGCCCAAGATCAAAAAGCTAGTTAGGGCTTCCCTGGTGGCGCAGTGGTTAAGAATCTGCCTGTCAATGCAGGGGACATGGGTTCGAGCCCTGGTCCGGGAAGCTCCCACATGCCTCGGAGCAACTAAGCCCTTGCGCCACAACTACTGAGCCTGAGTGCCACAACTACTGAAGCCCGCAGGCCTAGAGCCCATGCTCCGCAACAAGAGAAGCCACTACAATGAGAAGCCCGCACACCGCAACAAAGAGTAGCCCCCGCTCGCCACAACTAGAGAAAGCCCACGTGCAGCAACAAAGACCCAACGCAGCCAAAACTAAATAAAATAAATAAAATTATTTTTTAAAAAAAACTAGTTAGCAGCAGGACATGTCTCCTGACAGGAAGTATAGTGCTCATGCTAGCGTACCCATATGTATCTGTACATCTGTACACTGCCTATTTCCTTTTCATCCCTTTCCTCCTCCAAGTGAAGCTTGTTTAGTGGCAAGTAAACAATCAAAGTTTTCTATTTCTCATTTATAGTTCTAGTCCACTGACTGTCATAAAAGGCTTAAATCTATCTTGATATTTCCCTTCAGCCAATACCTGTGAACTCTAATTTTGCTGAACCCCTGAATCATCCAAGCCCTAAACTGCATCTCAAATACCTCTGTTTACAAATTTTGCTATTTCTACTCATCACCACAGCACATCTGAACCATAGATCAGTTCCTTGTGTCCTTCTTTATCTTTTATCAATACCATTTATGTTGTTTTCTTCAAATTCCTAAATAATAAACCAAGATAAGGGGTATTTTTTTCCTTTGCTCTCTTTCAACATGTCCTCTTTGGGCCAGAAATGTCACCACCTGGAATGGCAGGGCATTCACCATGTCTGTTGTGCATCCTGGTATGAATAACTCCACTGAATTTGACCACCCTAAGCCATGCTGAGCCATAGGATCGAGGACCCCCTTTCCTCTAGAAGTCAGAAAAAGAAGAGACCCAAAGGAAAAGAAAACTGAGGGAATGCTTTCTAAATAAAGTTAATTCTGAGTAATAGCTCACTAGGCACTAGCTACCTTTGCTTGATCTCTAGAATCTGAGCCATGTACCCAGAAACTGCTTGTGCCAAGTCTGGCTTCAACCCCAGAGAATGGAAGAAAGAAAAAGAGGGGAAGCCATATGCTGTTCCATAGCGGGCATGATCTGGGAGTCTAGCCCCCAGACTTAAGGCTATAGACTAGCTCTGGGGAGTGGAACTGACAAATTTTATTCAGCACACATATACTGAACACATACTATATGCTCTACGTTGGGCGTGAGCAACAAATTCAGTTGCGTGATCTCATTTAGTCCTCACAACAACACAGAAATACATTGTTTATCCCCATTTTACAGCTTTAAAAAACTGAGCCATAAGGATAATTAACTTATGTCAAAGTCATACAGACACCAAACAGTGATGCTCCAAGTGGAGCCCAACTCCAAACATAGTACTCTGGCCTCCACAGCACACATATACAAAAAAGACAGAAGGTGATAGGGATGGAAAGATACCTTTGAGCTACCTTATGTAGTTAACAGAATGCTGTGGCATTCCCTTTCTCATTATCTCTAAAGATTATACTGTTGGGACAAATAAAACACCCTGAGATGAAAGGAAGGCAAGGATACAGAGACTCTCTGGATATCTCTCTATGTACTCTCAGGGACATTGTTCCACCTATAGAATTGTCCAGGTTGTTAAGAACTTGCATTAATTTTCTGGGTTCTGTTTAATTTTTTAGGATCTCAAGAGCTTACTCAAGTCATTCATGTATTTCCATCAAGCAGACAAAGAGGAAGACTAAACCCTACCAATCACTCATTGAAAGACTCAGAGCAAAGTTCTTTCCAAGAACTGATGGCCAAAATATCCAGCCATAATACAAGTAAGCTTAGAAAAGCTCTTCTTACAACTCTGACATGATGGAACTTTTCCTAAACCATCCAGCATCTAATAAAACCAGTATAAAGAGCAACAACTCTGCATTTTTCTACTTTGAGTCCTGTAGACCCCACTTCCCTAGCCTTGCTCCTATTACTCATAGTCTATACTGTGATCTTAATCATGGACTTTTTTGGAAACCTCTCTCTCATTATTATCATCTTTAAGAAGCAGAGAGAAGCTCAGAATGTCACCAACATACTGTACGCCAATCTCTCCCTCTCTGACATCTTGGTATGTGTCATGTACATCCCTTTTACTATCATCTACACTCTGATGGATCACCGGATATTTGGGGATATCATGTGCAAACGCACCTCCTATGTGCATAGTGTCTCCATATGCACAGTGTCTCTGTGTCCATATTCTCACTTGTGTTAACTGCTGTTGAAAGATATCAGCTGATTGTGAACCCTTGGGGCTGGAAACGCAGTGTAGCTCACGCCTACTGGGATATCACATTGATTTGGCTATTTTCCCTTCTGTTGTCTATTCCCTTCTTCCTGTCCTACCGCCTCACCCATGAGCCCTTCCAAAACCTCTCTCTTCCCACTGACCTCTACACCCAGCAGGTGGCCTGTGTAGAGAACTGGCCCTCCAAAATGAACTGGCTCCTCTTTACAACCTCCCTGTTTATGCTGCAATATTGTGTCCCTCTGAGCTTCACCCTCATCTGCTACCTGAAGATTGTTATCTGCCTCCGCAGGAGAAATGGGAAAGTAGACAAGAAGAGGGAAAGTGAGAGCTGGGTCAGGGAGAACAAGAGGATCAACACGATGTTGATTTCTACTGCGGTAACCTTTGGGGTCTGCTGGCTTCCCTTGAACATCTTCAAGGTCATCTTTGACTGGTATCATGAGGTCCTGATGAGCTGCCACCATGACCTGGTATTTGTATTTTGCCACTTGATTGCTATGGTTTCTACATGTATACATCCTCTGTTTTGTGGCTTTCTCAACAAAAATTTCCAGAAGGACCTGGTGTTGCTTATTCACCACTGCTGGTGCTTTGCACCTCGGGAAAGGTATCAAAATATTGCCATCTCCAGTATGCACACAGATGAATCCAAGGGATCATTAAGATTAGTTCATACATCAAGAAGTATATAAAAACTGCTAACACTTAATGCTAAAGCCCTTCTCATGTGAGAGATGGAGAGGTAATGGCTGGGGATAAGGCAAGATGCAGAAGAAGCCAGAACTAAAAAAATTTTTTAAAAAGCAACTTTATGCTAACCAGTTTTGCTTTAGGCCAGACCTATCTGTCTCATATATCCACCCAATACAAACACACACACACACACACGTGTGTGTGCACGTGCGCACATCACCCTTTTCTCTTAGAAGAATAATAACTCACACACCTAGCTGCCATCATTTGTGACAAAGAATGACAGTGAGAAAGCAAGAGAGGCAAGCAACACTGATGGCTGGGGAACAAAATTCCCAGATATTGTTATTCAATAGAATATCCACAAGAGTTATTACTAATGACGTGCCCACTGAAAACAATACTATATATATCTCCTTAGTGCTGAAGCAATGCCACTTTCAGATATAGAAATTGTAACTTTCAACCATGTAACTATTCAACTAATTAGCAATGTCAGAAAGACCCCTATTATAATTTACTAATTAGCTAACTGAGTTTGGATTGGAAGTTGAAGGAATGGTTTTAACTTAACATTTAAACTAAGTATTGTAATTATAATTAATTCACATGCCTGAGTCAGATTCTCTAGTTTACGACAACAGTACATTTTCTTCACTAACAATGCTATTAGTGCCACTAGAACTGGTCACAAACTCTTTAGCACTCCAATTATGCTCAAATCACATAAACTAACTTATTAATGGCCAATGTAGATAGAGCTTTCATTACAAAATGACTTTTTATCTCTAATTCTTTATGTATATTAAGTAGGGGTTATTATGACTCTATCATTGGGTCTGATGAACTTCAACAGTAACACTCTTAAAGTTAGCTCCAGATTTTTTAAAACCTCTTGCATATCTTATGACTTAAACATTTTAAAAATATCCCTCATCCCTACAGAGTCACTTAAATAGAGAATCAGCTAGATTGTCTTCAAAAAGGATACTAAGCTACTGTTCAAATTAGCTCAATGACTTTTACTAAATGATGACAGGCTTTATCTCTTCCTCGGATGCATCTCCCTATTAAACTGGGGCTGCAGCTTATTTGTATGTTAAAAATGTAACCATATTTTCTTCTTTCTTTTGAATAAAAGGTAATGTTTCTCTAAATACCTGTGATTTTTCAATTGTGTGTGTAGTTTTTTTTCCACATTAATCTCCATATTTTCCCCTCCTGAAAAATCTTTTCTCTCTCTCTCTCCCCTTCCCCCCTCTGTCTCTGTTTCTCCCTCCTCTCTCCTTCCCTCCATCTAGCTTTTCCTTCTCTTCAGGATTTCTATTCTCTCTGATATATCATTTTGGGGAAAATGAACAAAAAAAGCACTGCAGGATACCCAACAGAAATAAAACGTAACAGTATCACAGTATTAGGTGCAAATAAAAGCTCTTATCTAAAAACCAACTTCAAATGGTGTCAGTTTAGAATCCTAAAGGTACAGCTGCATCCCCTTAGCCCAGAAAACAGCTCCCCCTAGATACTATTTCTATTTCTTCTGACAGACAGTGGTTAATATATACTATAACTAAGATCCAATGCGATATTTTACTTACTTGGTAAAGATAGAATGATTCTAGTTTCCATTACTAAACAGATTTAGACCAAGCCATTGAAAGCAGGAAAGGGCTTTCATCAAACTCTGATACCATCCTCTCCCCTCACCCAAACACAAACACCTGGGCTCCTCTAACCCTGGCACCCCACCCCGAGCAGTCACAAGAGATCTCCAATCTGTTCCTAAATATTATAGTGCTCTTTCTGGCTCCATGATGAGAGCTATTTCCTTCTCCAATAAAACTGTTCTGTCTTTTCTTCTGAACTTTTCTTGAGCTTTAATGAAATAAAAGTCACGAATGACATAACTATCAATTATAGTCTTTTGCATTGCCATTTGCAGCAACATGGATGGACCTGGAGATTATCATACTAAGTGAAGTAAGTCAGAAAGAGAAAGACAAATATCGTATGATATCACTTACATGCAGAATCTTAAAAAAATGATACAAATGAACTTATTTACAAAACAAACACTCACAGGCTTAGAGAACGAATTTATGATTACTGGGGGAAATGGGGGAGAGGGATAAATTGGGAGTTTGGGATTGACATGTACACACTACTATATTTAAAATAGATAGCCAACAAGGGCCTACTGTATAGCACAGGGAACTTGGCAAAATATTCTGTAATAACCTAAGTGGGAGAAGAATTTGAAAAAGAATGGATACTTGTTTGGGTATAACTGAATCACTTTACTATACACCTGTAACTAACACATCATTGCTAATCAACTATACTCCAATATGAAATAATTTTTTTAATTAAAAAACAATAGTAGTCTTTCTTGGGTTTATTTTTTCCTCAAAAAAGTAGTGAATTAACTGTAGTTTTAATGCATGCTTTTTTACCTGTAAGGGATTTTCATTCTTTTTTTTTTTTTAACATCTTTATTGGAGTATAATTGCTTTACAATGGTGTGTTAGTTTCTGCTTTATAACAAAGTGAATCAGTTATACATATACATATGTTCCCATATCTCTTCCCTCTTGCATCTCCCTCCCTCCTACACCCTCCCTATCCCACCCCTCTAGATGGGCACAAACCACTGAGCTGATCTCCCTGTGCTATGCAGCTGCTTCCCACTAGCTATCTATTTTAAGTTTGGTAGTGTATATATGTCCATGCCACTCTCTCACTTTGTCACAGCTTACCCTTCCCCTTCCCCATATCTTCAAGTCCATTCTCTAGTAGGTCTGTGTCTTTATTCCCGTCTTGCCACTAGGTTCTTCATGACCTTTTTTTTTTTTTCTTAGATTCCATATATATGTGTTAGCATACGATATTTGTTTTTCTCTTTCTGACTTAGTTCACTCTGTATGACAGACTCTAGGTCCATCCACCTCACTACACATAACTCAATTTCGTTTCTTTTTATGGCTGAGTAATATTCCACTGTATATATGTGCCACATATTCTTTATCCATTCATCTGTTGATGGACACTTAGGATGCTTCCATGTCCTGGCTATTGTAAATAGAGCTGCAATGAACATTTTGGTACATGCCTCTTTTTGAATTATGGTTTTCTCAGGGTATATGCCCAGTAGTGGGATTGCTGGGTCGGATGGTAGTTCTATTTGTAGTTTTTTAAGGAACCCCCATACTGTTCTCCATAGTGGCTGTATCAATTTACATTCCCACCAACAGTGCAAGAGGGTTCCCTTTCCTCCACACCCCCTCCAGCATTTATTGTTTCTAGATTTTTTGATGATGGCCATTCTGACCGGTGTGAGATGATGTCTCATTGTAGTTTTGATTTGCATTTCTCTAATGATTAGTGATGTTGAGCATTTTTTCATGTGTTTGTTGGCAATCTGTATATTTTCTTTGGAGAAATGTCTATTTAGGTCTTCTGCCCATTTTTGGATTGGGTTGTTTGTTTTTTTGTTATTGAGCTACATGAGCTGCTTGTAAATTTTGGATATTAATCCTTTGTCAGTTGCTTCGTTTGCAAATATTTTCTCCCATTCTGAGGGTTGTCTTTTGGTCTTGTTTATGGTTTCCTTTGCTGTGCAAAAGCTTTTAAGTTTCATTAGGTCCCATTTGTTGGGATTTTCATTCTGACAGATGGGAGAGCACAGGTCTATAAGTAGCTACTTAGGAAGGTATAATGAGAATATAAACCAAGCGTCGTGCTTACCCAGTGGAGGTAAAATGCATTTTTGAGAGTAAACAAGGAAAGATTTCAGGAAAGTCTACCATACTGTTTCTGCAGCATTTGTGGATGGTGCACACCAATTGGTCTACTACTGAACCACTTGGTGAATGAAATAAGGCCTCATTTTCTCACTTGCCTCTCCCCCAGTCGCCAGGTGGGCCTGTATTCTCCCCGCTAGGGATCTATCTGAGACTGGAACTTGACGATGTTTGCCTGATAGCCATGCAAACACAGTTCCCACTAGCCAGTGCTCCAAATATCTGTTCCTCTGTCTCCTGACCTCAAATCATTTTGGATTGAGAGTAATTTCTCTTATCTTTAAAAGTTTCCAGAAAAGATGACTATTAGTGGAATGTACGTGTCTGCCTACTGAACCAGAGCTGAATGAGAAAATGCTAATACATCCTGCAATGAGTTCCCTCAGTTTTCTCTCTGACAGTTTCTAAAGATTCCCCCAGATAATTTCTAACAGAGAATCAACAACATAAATGATCCAACATAACGAATACCCAAATGTGGTTTAAATACATATGGTGCATATTTTTCTACAATGGAAATGTAATATTCTGAAAAAGGTGTAAATAATTTGACAGAGCAACAAGCATGAGGCCTCATTTTTGTGTGTGTGTGAATATTTTCTCCCATTCTGTAGGTTGCCTTTTCATTTTGTTGCTTTTAGTATTTCTTTTTTTAAAAATTGTCATTACTTGAATTGGGAAATTGGAATTGACATATATACACTATTGATACTATGTATAAAACAGATAACTAATGAGAACCTACCTATAGCACAGAGAACTCTACTCAATGCTTTTTTGGTGACCTAAATAGGAAGAAAATCCCATCCCCAAAAAGAGGGGATATATGTATACGTACAGCTGATTCGCTTTACTGTACAGTAGAAACCAACACAACATTGTAAAGCAACTATACGCCAATAAAAACTTTAAAAACAAGCAACAATAAAACCCACTTTAGCTTCAAAATAATAAATAAACAGTCATTACTTTGTTTATTTATTTATTTATTTATTTTTAATTTTTTGGCTGCACCACAGGGCACGTGGGATCTCAGTTCCCCGACCAGGGATCAAACCCACACCCCCTGCATTGGAAGGCAGAGTCTTAACCACTGGACCACCAGGGAAGTCCCATATTTTACTTTTTTAATTTAACTTTTATTTTATATTGGAGTATAGTTGATTTACAGAGGCTTCAATTTAAAGAAACTGTTCCTCACTCTGTGCTAAGGAGGAAGAGTATATAATTCGTCAGCCCAGTAAAAAAGTCAACCTCTCTTCCTGTAAACTTTGTTTTTTGTAGAATAATAAATCAAGATAAATGTATTAAGTCCTCACTATGTCTTCTTTAGCAGTGTATTAGGTTCAGAATAAGTATGACACAGCTTTAAGAGTTTACAGTCTAGTTGAGGCTTTAAAGAGTTTACAATACACCAGAGGGGTAATTCAATGTCTTGGTTTTGAAGGCTTTCCTTCTGGCTAGGTTGAAAACTGCCAAAAGGAAAGTTAAGAGTAAATGAAGGCAGAGTTGGTATCAAAGGAGGACTCACTTTTTCTTTATACCCATAAGTGAGAATATACTGGGGAAGAAAAGAGGAAGTATTCTAGAAGAGGGGTCAAGGAGGAGTATTTAACACTGATAAGCCCAGGAATTCCTAAAATCCTCCCTGAAGTCACCTAGGCAATAAATGTGCTCATGCAGTAAACTGGAGAAATGAGATGACGAGTGTTTCCAGGGGGTTAAGGAAGGCAAGGCAGGTCTGTTTCCCCTGTTACTGTGTCCAAATCAAACTCCTTGTCGATGCTGGGATAGTATTTGCCCTGAGGAAGAAGTGAAAGGATGTGTGATGCCAGTGACAGGAACACATCCATCTTCCATCTGGTCACCGACTGTTTCCTGTGATCCTCTATTTTAGGTAGAGAAATCTGTTCTTCTCAACTAGACTGTGAACTTTCAGAGACGTTAACCTACATCTTTTATTCCTTCTATACCAGCCCCACACTACCCACTCAGAGTATTTAAGATAGGACTAGGCAAGGAAAAGCATTTAATACAGATTTTAAAAGTTATTTCTTAAAATACAAGCTAGGCAGTCATTACCCACAAATTATTGAATGCCTGAATGTTCTCAAACCTATGTTTTATTAATTATCCAATGAGAGTATAAAAACATAAGCCTAATTACACAGATTATAGTAATGTCAATAAACTACCAAAACCCGAGTGCTTTGGGACTCGGCTTAAACGTTTCTCAAAAATCTTCTCTAGGTCTTTCCCCGCCCGCTGCGGGCCTCTCTGGCCGGTGATTTGCCCGGGCGCCTCTGTGCACTCGGCCAACGGCCTCTGACAGCGCCCACCCGAGCGCCCCAGGAGCCGGCGAGCGGCGGTCCTCGCCAGGGACTTTCAGCAGGCCCAGGGGGACAAAAGTGGCTCCAAATCCAGCACATGCATATTGAAGCAAGTTAAAGGATTTAATATGAAGCACAGAAACAGATAATGCCAAAAAGCAAGCAGTAGTTGGTACACATTTCTGGAAAAGCAGTTTCCGTGTTGTTTCGTACAACTCCAAAAAAATTCAGATCTGTAGCGGAATTGTTGTGTAAAGTAAACTGAACTACAGGGAGGCAGTATTCTAATAGCTATTATAAACGTGTATTTACTGTATTAAAAATGAGTAAAAGAACAAGCAATGACACATCACTAGGAAGAGTGAGTGGGGCAGCATTTCCTTCTCCCAGTGCTGCTGAGATGGCGGAAATTAGTCGAATTCAATATGAAATGGAATACACCGAAGGTATTAGTCAGCGAATGAGGGTCCCGGAAAAATTAAAGGTAGCACCACCAAATGCTGACCTGGAACAAGGATTCCAAGAAGGAGTTTCAAATGCTAGTGTGATTATGCAGGTTCCAGAGAGAACTGTTGTAGCAGGAAATAATGAAGACATTCCATTTTCAAGACCAGCAGATCTTGACCTTATACAGTCAACTCCCTTCAAACCTCTGGCACTAAAAACACCACCTCATGTACTTACGCTAAGTGAAAGACCACTAGATTTTCTGGATTTAGAAAAACCTCCTCCAACCCCTCAAAATGAAGAAATCCGTGCAGTTGGCAGGCTAAAAAGAGAGCGCTCTATGAGTGAAAATGCTGTTCGCCAAAATGGACAGCTGGTCAGGACTGACTCCATACCTGTGTTGCATGGTGGGTCTGCTGCCGCCACCTCTAACCCTCATCATGACAACGCCAGGTATGGCATTTCAAATATAGATACAACGATTGAAGGAACCTCAGATGACATGACTGTTGTAGACGCAGCTTCATTAAGACGACAGATAATCAAACTAAATAGACGTCTACAACTTCTGGAAGAGGAGAACAAAGAACGTGCTAAAAGAGAAATGGTCATGTATTCAATTACTGTAGCCTTCTGGCTGCTTAATAGCTGGCTCTGGTTTCGCCGCTAGAGGTAACCTCAACTCTCAAAAATATTGTCTCAACAGCTGGAAATATAAAGAATTTGCAAACTTAAAAAAAAAAAAAAATCTTCTCTAATCTCCCAGGGCTGTTACGATCCCCCTGCTCTCGTAGTACCCCGTGTATAGATAGCTACCATGCATAACGATGAAGGCCTGTTTACATCCACAAGACATGAACTCCTTGAAGGCAGAGACTGGGTCTTATTCACTGCAGTGGTTCCAGCGCCAAGCATAGCATCTGGCACAAAGTTGGAGTTCAATCAATATTTGCAAACTGTAGATGTAGAATAAATCTAGCGATAACAAATCTTTGCTTGGAAGTGGTGTGTGGATCTGAATAGTAAGTGGGGCCTGTACTCCCTGAACTCAGTACTTAAAGAAACAGAATGTCAAACTTCTATCTGAAATATAAGAGCCAAGGCTCAGGAAATCCGCATGAGCCAGAGAACAAACAGAAACACCTTGGTTCTAGGGGAACCTCAAGGGTAAGGTGGATTTTTATGGCTCACATGTTATTTGCAGATACAAGTTGTGCCAGTAAAAGTCAGCTAACTGGGCAGGTCCTGAGAGTGGAAGAAAATGCCCTACTAACTTCCACTTAACGAAGTTGGCAAAGTTCTTCGAGCAAACAGCTTTTATAAATGAAAGGCCAGTCTTCCAGGGCAACCAGCCTCTAGGAGATTGGGACTCATTATGACTCTACTAGAAGAAAAATCAGACTCTCTATAAAAGGCCAAGGCAGGGCAGAACTTTGTCTTTTTCAGTGAGCCAAATTCTTCTTCTCCACCCAAAAGCAACAGTTACTGTGTTACTGATTTGGAGGCAGTCTTCCTCATCCCAGGATCCCAAAAGATGCCCTCTGCTTTTTTACAGCAGTAGGAGTCCCTGACTTCTAGACACTGTCACCAGACAATTGTATCCTGAGGATTCAAGTTTTACACCTTTCTATTCCCTGCAAAGTTTCTCAATTCAAAAACAAAGACAAATATTTTAATGTGTATATGGGTGTGCATGTTTATCCCCGGCTGATAGGACTTTTGCGTGACCTTTCTTTACTTCTTTCTTCCTTGTTCCATCTTGCCTTCTAACCTCCCTTCCTCTCTCTTTCTTTCCTTTCTTTTTTTTTTAATAAATTTATTTATTTAGGCTGCGTTGGGTCTTCGTTGCTGTGCGCGGGCTTTCTCTAGTTGTGGCAAGTGGGGGCTACTCTTCATTGCGGTGCGGTGCACGGGCTTCTCACGATGGTGGCTTCTCTTGCTGTGGCTCGTGGGCTCTAGGCACGTGGGCTCAGTAGTTGTGGCGCACGGGCTTAGTTGCTCCACGGCATGTGGGATCTTCCCGGACCAGGGCTGGAACCCGTGTCCCCTGCATTGGCAGGCAGATTCTTAACCACTGTGTCACCAGGGTAAGTCCCCCTCTCTCTTTCTTTTGGCCTATTTGCTTATCTGTATTTTCTAATATTCTACTAGGAACATACATTATTTGTATAATTTTTTCAAATGGGTGAGAAAAGGTAAAAACTTTTTTTTTAATTATAAATTTATTTATTTATTTATTTTTGGCTGCACGGGGTCTTCATTGCTGCACGCGGGCTTTCTCTAGTTGCAGCGGGCTGGGGCTAATCTTTGTTGCGGTCTGCAGGCTTCTCATTGCGGTGGCTACTCCTGTTGCAGAGCACGGGCTCTAGGCGCACGGGCTTCAGTAGTTGTGGCACGAGGGCTCAGCAGTTGTGGTTCATGGGCTCTAGAGCACAGGCTCAGTAGTTGTGGCGCACGGGCTTAACTGCTCCACGGCATGTGGGATCTTCCCAGGTCAGGGCTCGAACCCGTGTCCCCTGCATTGGCAAGTGGATTCTTAACCACTGAGCCACCAGGGAAGCGCTGGGTCCCTATTCTTGAGGAATGCACTGTAAGCCAGACAATTACAACATGGTTAAGAGTTTAGAAAGAGGCAGAGTGGGACTATGCCTTTTCATCAGAATCTAATTCCCCAGCTCCCCCAAGAAACTGAGAGGGAGAGAGGGTACATGATCACTGACAAAAAGACTATACAGATTGGAAAATTTGCAAAGCTGTAGCTGAAGCCTGGCATTCCTGACTGGCACTGACCAGCAGCTCTGTCTCCTATACCATTAGGCCCTGCCAGTGTTCAGATGAAAATTTTCCAGGGGAATGGGTGTCTGAATGGTGCCCATGCACCTTACTACACAGAATAAGCATGCTCTCAGCATATCAAACTGATGAGGAACTTCAGCAGTAGCATCACAGGCTCCTAGAGAGAGACAGGTACAAGCTAATCATGCCTGCCATAGCCATGGAACATTTCATGCAAGTTTTCAGGCAAAGCCCCTCCATACTCATATGTCTTCTAAAAAATACTCTCTCTCTCTCTCTCTGATTCCAGGGAATTGAGAAAGAAAGTACAAAACCAGGATTTCAGCTGCTTCTGGAAGAGCCAGGAGCTCTCAGAAACAGATGTTAAATCTAATTTTGGAGCCTAATAAAAATGTTGGATATCTAGCTTGTTAGAATGAGTCTGGGATATGGCTCATAAGTCAATGATTCAGTGGAACCTAAACCTACAGTATTGTGTGGAGGGACTTCAATTCCTCCACAGAGCAACTGGTGGGAAACAGCTCACAGATATCAGATGTTCACTCATCCTCCTGAGAGGCCACAAGGAGCAGCTACTTGCTCATTCATTCAGACCTACAATAAAATTGTCTCTGATGTTGGTAGGACATGGACTGTCAAATAATGCCCCTGGAAGCCAGGAGTCCTGGGACTCTTATCCCAGCTCCTCCAAGGACTTATTTTGTAGCCCTGAGCATGTCAGTTAACCCCTCTGTGCCTCAGTTCTGCCATCCATAGAAAGGGACTCCTGCTGCCTTCCTTTCTGGAAGAGATATAGAGATCACATTGGAATATTCACCCCCATGTTTCAGAAGTTAACTGATGATATTGTTCCCAGGTCGGGAGGGATGGAAAGGAAAGTGGAAATACATTATCAAAGTATAGTGGAAAAAGCTCAAGTTTTGAGCCATCCAGCCCTGGGTTTGAATCCTGACCCTACCACTTACCAGCTGTGTGAAATGAGGCAAGCTTCTTTAACATCTCTGACCCTAGAGTTAAATATAATACATAAGACAGAGAATAATTCCTGTCTTATAGGACTGCTGTGAGGATTCAAGATAATATATGCATGGTGCCTGGCACAAGTAGGGACTGAAAATAGTAGAAATATTAAAATTTCTGACACCTACATAAGCCCGGAGGAGGTCACTCTTCTATAAATTTACCTGAGTCAGAACCAGCCCACAGATCAGAGAGTTGGGTTAAAAATCTATGGAGGAAAAAAAAAAAAATCTATGGAGGAATCTAACTTCCTAAAGATGATAGGAGAACAAAAGCAGACAATTTCACACTGCTCTCAGCATCCTTCCTCAACCCTCATCATATAGAAGGAAACTTTCCACCTTCACTCAGCCATGGCCTTGGTATCACTCTGACAAGAAATCTCTTGTCACCCCATGGGACCTGGCTTCATAACCTGACTACAGAATACTGCAGGGAAGGGAGACACAGGATGTTGCAGGAAGGGCTTGCAATTTTAAACATGTGGTTTGGGAAGGTTTCACTGAGGTGACATTTGAGAAAAGACCTGAAAGAAGTAAGGAAGTAAGACATGCAGACAGCTGAGGGAAGAGAGTCTAGGGAGAGGGTAGAACAAGTTGCAAGGGCCCTAAGGCAGGAGTATGTCTGGTGGATTCAAGGAACAGCAGGAAGACAGAAGCAGAGTGAGCGAGGGGAGAATAATAAGAGGATGGGGTCTGGGAAGGGAGAGCCTTCACATGTGGTCTCTGAAGTGACAGTCCTCCCTTAGGCCTCAGTTCTCTCTTCTAAAAAGTAGGCATAATGGTAATACTCAAGAATAGCATACTTGAAAGGGTAAAGTAAAAAGACAACATAGTAAACAATCTAATGGACTAGGAATCAGAAGACTTGGGTTTTAGGCCTATATCTACTCTAATTGGCTATGTGGCCTTGGGCAAGTCACTTCTCTAAGCCTGTTTTCTTATCTGTAAAATGGAACGATCTTGGTTAACACAGATTTTTCTAATCTGAAAAGTTATATTGTGCATAAAGTATTTTTCAACAAATGGCTGGAACAACTGGATATTCATATGCAAAAAAAAGAACAGTTATTCAATACCTCATTCCATATAAAAAGTCAAATTGATCACAGACCTAAATATAAAACTTAAAGTTATAAAACTTATAGAAGAAAACATAGGGGAAACAATTAAGAACTTGGGTTAGACAAAGATTTCTTAGATACAACACCAAAAACATGTTCCTTTAGAGAACAAATTGATAAGCTAGACTTCATCAAAATTTAAAACTTCTGTTCTTGAAAGGCACTGGTAAGAGAATGAAAAGACAAGCCAAACTGGGAGAAAATATTTGCAAAGCACATATCTGATATAAGACTTTCTGTCCAAAGTATATAAAGAACTCTCAAAATTCAATAACAAGAGAACAAACAACCCAATTTTTTTAAATGGGCAAAAAAACTGAAGAGGGCTTCCCTGGTGGTGCAGCGGCTGAGAGTCTGCCTGCCAATGCAGGGGACACGGGTTCGAGCCCTGGTCCGGGAAGATTCCACATGCTGCAGAGCAATGAATTCTGTGCACCACAACTACTGAGCCTGCGCTCTAGAGCCCGCGAGCCACAACTACTGAGCCCGTGCACCACAACTACTGAAGCCCTCATGCCTAGAGCCCATGCTCTGCAACAAGAGAAGCCACCGCAATGAGAAGCCTGCGCGCCGCATCTAGAGAAAGCCCGTGTGCAGCAACAAAGACCCAACGCAGCCAAAAATTAATTAATTAATTAATTAATTAATTAATTTTAAAAAGATAACTGAAAATAAAATTCAATATCCTTGAGTCTGGGATATTGAAAGCCCAGAACAAGATGATCAGCCACTATGTGTGCTTAAATGATCTTGTATTTTTAAAAAGGAAAGCTAAACTCACCCCTTGATCTTCCCAAGGTGGCCCTTCCATTCCAATTAAAACAGACATTTATTTTGTCCACAACATATGGTCACTGCAGTCTCTGGGCCTTTGCCCCATGGTGCTCGTCTTCTGTTCTGAAAAGCAACCAGTTTTTTTTAATAATTAGTTTTTATTGTTTTTTTAAAATTTTTATTGGAGTATAGTTGCTTTACAATGTTGTATTAGTTTCTACTGTACAGCAAAGTGAATCAGCTATATATCCCCTCTTTTTTGGATTTACTTCCCATTTAGGTCACCACAGAGCACTGAGTAGAGTTCCCTGAGCTATACAGTAGGTTCTCATTAGTTATCTATTTTATACATAGTATCAATAGTGTATATATGTCAATCCCAATCTCCCAATTCGTCCCACCGCCCCCTTCCCCCTCTTGGTGTCCATACGTTTGTTCTCTACATCTGTGTCTCTATTTCTGTTTTGTAAATAAGATTTTATGGCTGAGTAATATTCCACTGTATATATGTACCACATAAAAAGCAACCAGTTTTGATCCATAATTTCCTTCAAGGTCTAGTTCAAGGTTCACCTCCCCTAAAAAGCCTTTTCTCAGCAGACCTGACTCACATTGTGCCTCCAGTCCTTGGGGCCCCTCAGTGCCTGCACACAAAGTCATCTATTCCTGCTGCCCACCCCTTCTCTATTTCTACACATAGTACTCTGCTTCCAGGCTGCCAGCCTGTCCCTAACAAAACTGTGAGCACCTCACCAGCAGATTCAGGCCTTTTCATCTCTTGACTCTCCCTGAGTGTCTAGCATGGGGCCAGATCTACTTGCTAAGTAAAGAAAAGATAACCTAGAGAATTTCTGTCAGCTAGAGAAGATTCAACCTTTAGAAATTACCCAAATTTCTCAAATCCTAATATATAACAGAATTGAGAATCCCTTTGTCCTATTAACCTTGCCAGAGCAAGGAAATTAAAAATTGGTATACAAGAAGGAAAAAGAAAATACTTATTATTTACCTTCTCATGAGTTCACATTCAGCATCTGTTTTCTTACAAAGTTCCAAACAGCATCACTGTTTACAATTACTAAGAGCCGCATTCATCAAGTAGATACACAATATTTTACTGATCATTTCTGAGGCTAGATGTTTAGATCGCTTTAAAGTATTATATGATATATGATATGATATTACATTACATTATATAAGAAATGACACTGTGATCAAATGACACTGTGATAAAACTTTGACTGTGTTTTGGATTATTTCCTTAGGATAGATTCCTAAAAGTGGATCTGTCAGGTCAAAAGTTGCGAACATTTTTATTATGCCTGATGTATACTATAAACCCATGACAAATTCTTAAATACCTTTTGGCTCTAGGATATTATAATTCTACTGCTAAGAAATGGAAGCCCCCAATGGTAAACATTTTTTAAGGCAGGCAGAATAGTAAAAGTCAAGAAAGCAAGACTCTGAAATCAGATTGCCTGAGTTCAAATCCCAGTTCTATCACTTGCTATCTATATAGACATAAACAAGTTACTGAATCCTTCTGAGACAATGTACATAAAGAACAGGGTCTGGCATGTAGTAAGGGCTCAATAAATGTTAATCATTATCATTGCTTTTAGATTACCAAAAGAAGATGAATCTATAATTCAAAAAGCCAAGAATTATCCTCAAATAATACAGAGGAAATAAACATAAAACAAATGACAAAACAATACTCCTGTACCTAGAACATAAGTAAGCAGGTTCATTTACTGTGAATACTATTTACACTACTGTGGTTATTAATTACATATAAATAAAAATAAATACCATTTTATTGAGTGCCTGTTCTCTTTAAAAACCTTTACATACACTGTCTCATTTAATTTAATCACCACAACAACCCTGTATGGTGGTAGTATTAATAACAATGACAATGATAGCTAATAATTTCCAACTGCTGATTATGTGCCATGCATGGCTGTAGATAATAATTTATTAATCATTATAAAACCTATGAAGTAGGGCTTTTCATTTTACTATTTTCCTCATTTTACAGACAATATAATTGACGTACACAGAGGTTAAAGAACTTGTCCAAGGTTACATAGCTAATAAGGTAGATATTATTCTATCCACTTTATAGTTAAGAAAACTGAGACTTAGGGACTTCCCTGGTGGTACAGTGGCTAAGACTCTGCACTCCCAATGCAGGGGGCCTGGGTTCAATCCCTGGTCAGGGAAATAGATCCCACATGCTGCAACTAAGAGTTTGCATGCTTCAACTAAAGATACTGTATGCCACAACTAAAGATCCCCCATGCCACAACTAAAAGATCCCACATGCCACAATGAAGATCCCACATGCTGCAACTAAAGATCCCATATGCCACAAGGAAGATCCTGCACACGGCAACAAAGATCCCGAGTGCTGCAACTAAGACCCGGCATAGTCAAATAAATATTTTTAAAAAATGAAAAGAAAACAGAGATGGAAAGAAAATTGTCTATAAAGGTAAGTAACTGAGGCAGGCTTTGAACCAGTATCTGTTAGACTCTCAATCCACATTCTTTTATTCTACCACTCTGCCAACTTTATGTGGATTTTCTGTGTACAGAGAATGCCCTATATAGATAAAAAATGTTTTAAGGCTGGCTTCCCTCATCCTTGCCTTCTTTTTCCACAAGCCATGGGATACTGCAGATGGTCTCATTTTAACATGTGCCTCTGAGAAGAATATAATTGGGAAGGCAAGCCCAACATGAAAGCCCATATACTGAAATGTGTCCTTTAAAATGATTCTTTCTTTCTCCCGAGGCATTATGTGTTGTAGTCCTTTGAGAATGCGTACCTGAGAGTTTCTAAGGCTTACCTTTCAGATACTTGGGGATTCCTAAACAGGTGCTTACAGCAACTCTTCTTCAAAAGATTTTTCAAACGGTTGCTACAGAAAGGTCTCATATTTCCCTCTGCCTCAGAAAGTCCTCAAAATTCTCACCACTTGGAGAAACAAAAGCTGCTTCAAGCCTCCCAAAACACCTGGAAAATACTCACATTTATAAAGAGACTGAACCCACAGGAAGAAACTGGGATTTAAGTCCTAACTCTTGAATAAGCCGATTGCTTCATCTTGGACAAACTATTTCCCTTCTCTGTGTCTCAGTTTCCTCTTCTGCAAGATGAGGCATTGGATTAGATGGTTTTCCAGGTCCACCAGAGCTCTGATTCAAGGACGAAAATTAACGTGAGTTTGGAGTCTATAGCAGTGCAATCCCAGGGGGGAACAATTGTATGAAAGTCCAAAGCCCAGATTTGCAACCATTAACAGAAACAGATTTGCAACCATTAACTGAAACCCACCAGGGCTGGTTTAACTTCAACAGGGAAGGAAAGTGCCCTGGGATTCTGATTTAAGAATGCAAGTCGGGCTTTCTTGAGACGCGCCTCGCTGGGAGAGTGTCAGGGGCACCGCGTCCCCGTGGCAGCCTGCAGTCAGCGGCTTCAGCTCGAGGCCCGCGTCGCCATGGCCACAGTTCCCAAGTTGCTGCAGCAGCAGGAGGAGGACCACAGCAAGCTGAGATCTGTATCAGTGGACCTGAATGTTGATCCCTTGCTTCAGATTGACATACCTTATGCACTCAGTGAGAGAGATAAAGTCAAATTTACAGTGCACACCAAGACCACGCTGCCCACGTTTCAGAGCCCAGAGTTTTCTGTTACAAGGCAACATGAAGATTTTGTGTGGCTACATGACACTCTTATTGAAACTACAGACTACGCTGGGCTTATTATTCCGCCCGCACCTGCAAAGCCTGACTTCAATGGCCCTTGAGAGAAGATGCAGAAACTGGGAGAGGGTGAAGGGTTTATGACCAAAGAAGAATTTGCCAAGATGAAGCAAGAGCTGGAAGCTGAGTATCTCGTGGTCTTCAAGAAGACTGTGTCTTCCCATGAAGTCTCTCTTCAGCAGCTCTCCTCTTACCCTGTTCTCAGTAAAGATCGCAACTTTCACATTTTCCTGGAATATGATCAAGATCTAAGCATTAGGCGGAAAAATACCAAAGAGATGTTTGGTGGCTTTTTCAAAAGTGTGGTGAAAGCACTGATGAAGTCCTTTTTTCAGGAGTTATGGAGGTAGATGACTTCTCTGAACAAGAGAAGCATTTCCTCAGTAACTATTATGATAGGATCAAGGGTTCCTTTGCAAAGGCTGACAGAATGACCAGCACTCATAAAAATGTAGCAGACGGTTACATCCACACCGCAGCCTGCTTGCATAGCCTGGCTTTAGAAGAGCCCACGGTCATCAAAAAGTACCTACTGAAGGCGGCTGAGCTATCTGAAAAACTTAGGAAAGTAGAGAGTCGAGTCTCCTCAGACGAAGACTTAAAGCTGACAGAGCTCCTCCGATACTACATGCTCAACATAGAGGCTGCTAAGGATCTCTTATACAGACGCACCGAAGCCCTCATCAACTATGAGAATTCAAACCAGGCGCTGGATAAGGCCTGGTTAAAAAGCAAAGACGTCAAGCTGGCTGAGGCACACCAGCAGGAATGCTGCCAGAAATTTGAACAGCTTTCTGAATCTGCAAAAGAAGAGCTAATCAATTTCAAACAAAAGAGAGTGGCAGCATTTAGGAAGAATCTGATTGAAATGTCTGAACTGGAAATAAAGCATGCCAGAACGTCTCCCTCCTGCAGAGTTGCATCGACATGTTCAAGAACAACTGAACAAAGGATGTGAATGTGAAGAAAGCCAGCATCACTTGCACTCAGATCATTACCATGGAAGATTTATTGCCTTTGACTTTAATTTAAAATTATGTGAATAAATATTTTGATTTCTAAAGATCTTAACACTTACCCATGTTGGTTTAAAAATATTTCTACTGCATGCTACTTGGACACAACTAATCTTTATGCATTTAATACCTCAGAGTGGGTAGAACCTAAGTATTGGGTTCTCCTCTAATTTGTCTTTCGTAATTAAGAAAGGGTGCGGGAATCTCATGCCTTCTGGAGCCTGTGTAAGGAGTGGCCTGGCACATGCTGCCTCACTGTTCCATGTACCCATGCCCCTACAAACCGGTTACTTTAAGGTAGGTGCCGATTATAACAGATAAGTCAGCCACTTGTTACAGGTAAGAGACATTACATCTCTTCATTAGGTAATTTTCCCTTTCTTACTCTCCTGGTTCTTTAATCACCTTGAGTTGTTTGTACTATAACAAGAGCAAGAAAAATCTCATATCTTTGTATACACCCTTTTCAGCCCCATTTCTGTAGTAGGGGAGAGAAGCATCTTAAGGGTATAAGAACAAGTAATAAGGCCTAATTTAGAAGGTGGCCAGATCTACATTAAGAAAGATGTGACCCCCTCCCTAATCGGGGGGGGCCGTATGTGTGTGTTTGGACTTTTTATAAAGTGTACAATAAAATAATAATTCATGCTCTTAAAAAAAAAAAAAAAAAAAAGCAAGTCCTGGGAATTCCCTGGTGGTCCAGTGGTTAGGACTCTGCGCTTCCACTACAGGAGGCACAGGTTCTATCCCTGGTCGCCTGCAAGCCGCATGGCACTGCCAAAAAAAAAAACAGAATGTGAGTCCTTTGAGAAACTATTTAACATGGATTTGAAGGATTTGGTGGAGGAATGTAGGCAGTTGGTAAAGGAATAAATCTTCTTCAACTTTGCAGAAAAGAGCAAAGCAGCATCAAATCCCTTTCATATGATTTTCCCTGTGCTAAAGACAGGAGCAAAGATAGGCTCCTGCTGCCACCTTGTGGCACATTGGACAGCTTAGAAGGAAGGGTTTACTCAATCTGGGTCCCCCCCAGTCTAAAATACCCTCAAGAAACCACATCTTCTTTCTCCCTTACAATTACACAGAGCTTGATTACTCACAAAACACTTTCAACCCTATGATCTCGTTTCATTCTCCCAGCAACTATGTTGAGTGGCAGGAAGGAGTTATAATGCCATTTTACCAGACAGACTATGTGATTTACCTACCGTCACGGTAACCGGCAGTCAGGACTTGAACACACATCCTGACTCTAAATGAGACAGTTCATTCATTACTATGTAGGAGTGGGGATGAAACAGGTTCAGGTATGCTCTAGGCCTAGGAATTTGAGAGAGGGAAGCTTGGGAAAAGGAAAGCTCAATTTCTTGTGCAGACACAACTGGTCACAGGCTACAGTCAGGCTGCATGTCTATAGAAAAAGACATCCAAATAAGCCTGGATTCCTGCCTTCCTTCCTGGTTTGCACATTCTTGGTTAACATCTCTAGCCACTCCAGCTGGCCTCCCTCCCTCTGCTCCCCAACCCCAGCCTATACATTGGGGCTCAAGACTTATAGCTAAATGCTGAACACCAAACAGATCCCAGGCAAGGGAGCCACAACATCCAGAAATCAGCAAGAACTACTGGGAGCACTGCTGTGTCCCTGGGTTAGAGCTCGTAAGATTTGTGGCTCAGCCAAAATCTTCTTATAAATTTTCATGGGAAGCCCAATTGGCTTGTCTCATAATGATGTCACACTCACTGAAACACAAGGGGCAATGCTGGGGTTACAGGATTTACCAACGGGCATATAGGAATGGCCTAAAATTAATCTGAGTGTCCAATTACTCCAAGGCAACCATAACTTCTTTGATATGGAATTACAAAGCCCAGTGCCTAAACCTTCCACCACCATAGGCATTCCTTTTGGTTCATTCATTCAGTCATTCCCTAAGTGAGTAGAGCACATTCACCAAATGAGTAGGGCACTGTTATAATCCCTTTGATTGAGATTTTGTTGCCTAGTGGTGAACAGAGGGAAATAAGGAAAGAACATAATTACAAATGCATGTGAGATATATATATTAAGTACTTGGGGGTTAGGAGGGAAAAATAAGATTCCTTCTGGTTTGGGTGTTAGGGGATTGGGGGCAATAAGTGGATAAAGAATGATTTCACAGATACAGAACACAAAACACTTTGCAGTCTGGCCTTTACAAACCTTCTCTGCCTTCTCTCCAGCTACTACTTTGTTCTTACCCTACCATATTCCGAACATAAATTTTCTTCAGTAATTTAAGGATTAAGAGTTTAGGCTTTGGAATCAGATAGATCTTGGTTCTAATCCCAGCTCTGACACATTATACAACCTTGGGCAAGGCTGGAACTTCCCCAAGCCTCAGTTTCCTGATCTGCAAAGTGGAGATTACAGTAATACTCATTTTAAAAGGTTTTTGTAAGAGTCAACTGATATCATGTATGCAAAGCACCTAGCTTTGTGCTAGATACACAGTAAAAACATAGTAAATAGCAATCAATACTGTTAGCTATCTCTGTGCCTTTGATCTTGTTTTCTTTGCCTGAGATTCTCTTCATATTCTCAGACTGTTTTACCCCTATTTCTCTTTGAGAGCCATCACAAAAGTCTATTTTCTTGAGTGCCCAGGTTCTGCTAGCTGTCCCTCACTGAGTTCAGAACCTTTGTTCATACCTACCTGTGTTTATGTGATATCAACTTGTATTTGTTTACGTCTGTCTTTCACGTCTGTGAGGCTCCAGAGGACAGCAACTGAGTCTTATTCATTATGCACTAGCACCTAAGCACAATACATGACTCATGGTACCACTAGAGAAATTACTGTTGAATAAATAAGATAATATTTGAACTGGATCTTAAATAAGTAGGATTTATTATTTTTAGTATTTTTATTTATTTGGTTGCACCAGGTCTTAGTTGCAGCAGGCGGGCTCCTTAGTTGCGGCTTGCGGGCTCCTTAGTTGCAGCTTGAGGGCTCCTTAGTTGCAGCACACAGGATCCTTAGTTGTGGCATGCAAACTCTTGGTTGCAGAATGCATGTGGGATCTAGTTCCCTGACCAGGGATTGAACCTGGGCCCCCTGCATTGGCAGCTCAGAGTCTTAACCACTGCGCCACCAGGGAAGTCCCCAATAAGTAGGATTTAAAGCATACTTCCGAATGGCCTTTTAAATGTGAATATTAACCTATTAATGTTGTACACTAAACCACTGGAACCCACTATATTGAATAGCAAGCATTAGCCTTAAGGTGGGCTGACAGCACCATCCACCACAGTACAAACAGCAGAAGCAAGAAGAAATAAAATCCTGAAGGCTGTGGAACAAACACCACAATCACAGAGAGTCAAACAAAATGAAACAGCAAAGGACTGTGTCCCAGATGAAGGAACAAGATAAAACCCCAGAAAAACAACTAATTGAAGTGGAGATAGGCAATCTTCCAGAAAAAGAATTCAGAATAATGATAGTGAAGATGATCCAGGATCTCAGAGAAGGAATGGAGGCAGGTGTCAGGAAGTTGCAAGAAATATTCAACAAAGACCTAGAAGAACTAAAGAACAAACAAACAGAGATGAACAATACAATAACTGAAATGAAAACTACACTAGAAGGAATCAATAGCAGAATAACTGAGGCAGAAGAACGGATAAGTGACGTGGAAGACAGAATGGTGGAAATCACTGCCACAGAATAGAATTAAGAAAAAAGAATGAAAAGAAATGAAGACAGCCTAAGAGACCTCTGGGACAACATTAAACACACCAACATTCGCAGTATAGGGGTCCCAGAAGGAGCACAGAGAGAGAAAGGACCTGAGAAAATATTTGAAGAGATAATGGCTGAAAACTTCCCTAAAATGGGAAAGGAAACAGCCACTCAAGTCCAGGAAGTGCAGAGAGTCCCAGGCAGGATAAACCCAAGGAGGAACATGCCGAGACACATAGTAATCAAACTGACAAAAAATTAAAGACAAAGAAAAAATATTAAAAGCAACAAAGGAAAAATGACAAATAATATACAAGGGAACTCCCATAAGGTTATCAGCTGACTTCTCAGCAGAAACTCTGCAGGCCATAAGGAAGTGGCATGATATATTTAAAGTGATGAAAGGGAAGAACCTAGAACCAAGAATACTCTACCCAGCAAGGCTCTCATTCAGATTTGCCGGAGAAATCAAAAGCTTTACAGACAAGCAAAAGCTAAGAGAATTCAGCACCACCAGACCAGCTTTGCAACAAATGCTAAAGGAACTCCTCTATGTGGCGAAGAGACCAGCAACTTAAAACAATCTTGTACACATATAGACTGCTATATCAAAACCTCATGGGAACAGCAAACCCAAAAACTACAATAGATACACACACAAAAAAGAAAAAGCAAGCCAACCTCAACACTAAAGATGGTCATCAAACCACAAGAGAAGACAACAAAAGAGGAAGAGAAGAAAAAGACCTATCAAAACAAACCCCAAACAATTAAGAAAATGGCAATAGGAACATTCACATCAATAATTACCTTAAATGTAAATGGATTAAATGCTCCAACCAAAAGACACAGACTGGCTGAATGGATACAAAAACAAGACCTGTATATATGCTGCCTACAAGAGACCCAGTTCAGACCTAGGGACACATACAGACTGGAAGTGAGGGGATGGAAGAAGGTATTCCATGCAAATGGAAATCAAAAGAAAGCTGGAGTAGCAATACTCATATCAGACAAAATAGACTTTAAAATAAAGACTGTTACACAAAGAAGGAAACTACATAATGATCAAGGGATCAATCCAAGAAGAAGATATAACAATTGTAAATATCTATGTACCCAATGTAGGAGCACCTCAATATATAAGACAAATACTAACAGCCATAAAGGGAGAAATCAACAGTAACACAATAATAGTGGGGACTTTAACACCTCACTTTCATGAATGGACAGATCATCCAGATAGAAAATCAATAAGGAAACACAGGCCTGAAATGACACATTAAAGCAGATGGACTTAATTGATATTTATAGAGTATGTCATCCAAAAGCAGAAGAATACACATTCTTCTCAAATGCACATGGAATATTCTCCAGGACTGACCACATGCTGGGCCACAAAGTGAACTTCTGTAAATTTAAGAAAATTGAAATCATATTAATAATCTTTTCCAACCACAACACTATAAGATTAGAAATAAACTACAAGAAAAAAATGGTAAAAAACACAAACACATGGAGGCTAAACAATATGCTACCAAACAACCAATGGATCACTTAAGAAATCAAAGAGGGAATCAAAAAATACCTAGATACAGGGACTTCCCTGGTGGCGCAGTGGATAAGACTCCACGCTCCCCATGCAGAGGGCCTGGGTTTGATCCCTGGTCAGGGAACTAGATCCCACATGCATGCTGCAACTAAGAATTCACATGCCACAAATAAGGAGCCCACATGCTGCAACTAAGAAGCGAGCGAGCCACAACTAAGGAGCCAGCAAGCCGTAACTAAGGAGCCAGCCTGCCGCAACTAAGACCTGGCGCAAATAAATAAATAAATATTTAAAAAAAAAAAAACCTAGAGACAAATGAAAATGAAAGCCCAACAATCCAAAACCTATGGGATGCAGCAAAAGCAGTTCTAACAGGAAATTTTATAGCGATACAGTCTTACTTCAGGAAACAAGAAAAATCTCAAACAACCTAACCTTACACCTAAAGCAACTAGAGAAAGAAGAACAAACAAAACCTAAAGTTAGTAGAAGGAAAGAACTCATAAAAATCAGAGCAGAAATAAATGAAATAGAGACAAAGAAAACAAGGGCAAAGATCAATGAAACTAAAAGCTGGTTCTTTGAAAAGATAAACAAAATTGATAAACTTTTAGCCAGACTCATCAAGAAAAAAAGGGAGAAGACTCAAATCAATAAAATTAGAAATGAAAAAGGAGAAGTGACAACTGACACCACAGAAATACAAAGGATCATAAGAGACTACTACAAACAACTATATGCCAATAAAATGGGCAATCTGGAAGAAATGGACAAATTCTTAGAAAGGTACAATCTCCCAAGACTGAACCAGGAAGAAATAGAAAATATGAACAGACCAATCACAAGCACTGAAACTGAAACTGTGATTAAAAATCTTCAAACAAACAAAAGTCCAGGACATGATGGCTTCACAGGCGAATTCTATCAAACATTTACATAAGAGCTAACACCTATCCTTCTGAAACTGTTCCAAAAAATGGCAGAGGAAGGAAAACTTTCAAACTCATTCTATGAGGCCACCATCACCCTAATACCCAAACCAGACAAAGATACCACAAAAAAAAGAAAATTATAGGTAAATATCACTGATGAACATAGACACAAAAATCCTCAACAAAATACTGGCAATCTGAATCCAACAATACATTAAAAGGATCATACACCATGGTCAAGTGGGATTTATCCCAGGAATACAAGGATTTTTCAATATCCGCAAATCAATCAGTGTGATACACCACATCAACAAACTGAAGAATAAAAACCATATGATCATCTCAATAGATGCAGAAAAAGCTTATGACAAAATTCAGCACCCATTTATGATAAAAACTCTCCAGAAAGTGGGCATAGAGGGAACATACCTCAACATAATAAAGGCCATATATGACAGACCTACAGTTAACATCATACTCAACAGTGACAAGCTGAAAGCATTTTCTTTAGAACCAGGAGCAAGACAAGGATGTCCACCCTCACCACTTTTATTCAACGTAGTTTTGGAAGTCCTAGCTATGACAATCAGAGAAGAAAAAGAAATAAAAGAAATACAAATTGGAAAAGAAGAAGTTAAACTGTCACTGTTTGCAGATGACATGATGCTATACATAGAAAATCCTAAAGATGCTACCAGAAAACTACTAGAGCTCACCAATGAATCTGATAAAGTTGCAGGTTACAAAATTAATTCAAAGAAATCTCTTTCATTCCTATACACTAACAATGAAAGGGCAGAAAGAGAAATTAAGGAAACAATCCCATTCACCACTGCAACAAAAAGAATAAAATACCTAGGAATAAATTTACCTAAGGAGACAAAAGACCTGTACTCTGAAAACTATAAGACACTGATGAAAGAAATCAAAGATGACACAAACAGATGGAGAGATATACCATCTTCTTGGATGGGAAGAATCAGTATTGTGAAAATGACTATAATACCCAAAGCAATCTACAGATTCAATGCAATCCCTATCAAATTACCAATGGCATTTTTCACAGAACTAGAATAAAAAATCTTCAAATTTGTATGGAGACACGAAATAGCCAAAAGCAATCTTGAGAAAGAAAAACGGAGCTAGAGGAATCAGGTGCCCTGACTTCAGACTATACTGCAAAGCTATATTCATCAAAACAGTATGGTACTGGCATGAAAACAGAAATATAGATCAGTGGAATAGGATAGAAAGTCCACAAATACACCCATGAACCTACGGTCAATTAATCTACAACAAAAGAGGCCAGACTATACAATGGTGGAAAGACAGTCTTCAACAAATGGTGCTAGGAAAACTGGACAGCTACGTGTAAAAAAATGAAATTAGAACGTTCTTTAACACCATACACAAAAATAATTAGGATTAAAGACCTAAATGTAAGACCAAACACTATAAAACTCTTAGAGGAAAACACAGGCAGAACACTCTCTGACATGAATTGCAGCAATATTTTTTTCAATCCGTCTCCCAAAGTAATGGAAATAAAGAGAAAAATAAACAAATGGGACCTAATTAAACTCAGAAGCTTTTGCACAGTACAGGAAACCATAAACAAAATGAAAAGACAAGCCACAGATTGGGAGAAAATATTTGCAAATGATGTGACCGACAAGAGATTAGTCTCCAAAATTTACAAACAGCTCATGCAGCTTAACATCAAAACAAACAACCCAATCAAAAAATAAGCAGAAAGGGCTTCCCTGGTGGCGCAGTGGTTGAGAATCTGCCTGCCAATGCAGGGGACACGGGTTCGAGCCCTGGTCTGGGGAGATCCCACATGCCACGGAGCAACTGGGCCCGTGAGCCACAATTACTGAGCCTGCGTGTCTGGAGCCTGTGACCTGCAACAAGAGAGGCCGCGACAGTGAAAGGCCTGCGCACCGCGATGAAGAGTGGCCCCCGCTTGCCGCAACTAGAGAAAGCCCTCGTACAGAAACGAAGACCCAACACAGCCAAAAATAAATAAATAAATAAATAAATTTATAAAAAAAAATAAGCAGAAGACCTAAATAGACATTTCTCCAAAGAAAACATACAGATGGCCAGCAGGCACATGAAAAGATGTTCAACATTGCTAGTTATCAGAGAAATGCAAATCAAAACTACAATGAGATACCACCTCACAATAGTCAAAATGGCCATCATCAAAAAAATCCACAAACAATAAAATGCTGGAGAGGGTGTGGAGAGATGGGAACCCTCCTACACTGTTGGTGGGAGTGTAAATTGGTACAGCCACTATGGAGAACAGTATGAAGGTTCCTTAAAAAATTAAAAATAGAGCTACCATATGATCCTGCAATCCCACTCCTGGGCATATATCCAGAGAAAAACATGGTCCGAAAGGATACATGCACCCCAATGTTCATTGCAGCACTGTTTACAATAGCCAAGACATGGAAGCAACCTAAATGTCCATCGACAGAGGAATGGATTAAGAAGATGTGGTACATACATACAATGGAATATTACTCTGCCATTAAAAAGAATGAAATAATGCCATTTGCAGCAACATCAATGGACCTAGAGATTGTCATACTGAGTGAAGTTAAGTCAGAGAAAGAGAAATATCCCATGATATCACTTATAAGCAGAATCTAAAAAGAAATGATACAAATGAACTTAGTTACAAAACAGAAACAGACTCACAGACTTAGAGAACAAACTTATGGTTACTGGGGGGAAGAGTGGGGAGAAGGGATAGTTAGGGAGTTTGGGACTGACATGTACACACTACTATATTTAAAATGGATAACCAACAAAGAATATGGTACAGCACAGGCAACTCTGCTCAATATTATGTAACAACTTAAATGGGAAAAGAATTTGAAAAAGAATAGATACATCTATATGTATAACTGAATCACTCAGCTGTACACCTGAAACTATCACAACATTGTTAATCAACTATACTCCAATATAAAATAGGTTAAAAAAGAAAAAAATTTTTAATAAAATAAAATAAAAAGATGGACTGACAGGACAAAAGTGGGTCAAAATTTCATTAGGGAAGGCTGGGATGGCTGCACAGATGAATAGATGGAGTCTGGAGCCCAGGTGGATGCTTAGGAAACAGGTGCAGGCCTTCCTTGGGTAACCAAGGGCACTTTGGGGGTCTTCAGTGGAGGAGGGGAAGGAATCCCTTCAAGAGTGGATAGGAGATTCAACAATAGAAAGAAGAGGAAGACAAAAGACAAGTATCTTTTCCCAGGATGACCCTAAGAGGAAGACAACACATTATGTTATACAGAAGATCACCATATAGTCTAAAAGGCTTAGTCTAAATTATAGCTTTCTGCCTGCTCATCATGAAACCATCACTTTATCTGCAGAGAAGCAGTCTTGTCTTTCATTACAACAGAATCAGAGGTCTCCAGTCCTCTTAAGGTGCTTGGCAATTTTTCAGCCATCATTTTTTCAAATATTTTTCTGGTGTCCCTGCCCTTCTCTAATTCCAATTATATGTATGTTAGACCACTTGATATTGTCCCACAGTTCACTAATACTCTTTTTTTTTTTTTTCCAGGCTTTTTTCTCTGTGCTTTATTTTGGATAGTTTCTATTGTTATGTCTTCAAGTATCTAACCTTTTCTTCTACTGTGTCGAATCTGCTGTTAATCCCATGCATGTACTTTTCATCTCTAGACTTGGGTCTTTTTTTATATCTTCCATTTCCTCTCCTTGTTATACTCATATTTTCCTCTACTTCTTGAACAAGTGAAGCATATTCATACTAGCTCTTTTAATATCTTGTCTACTAATTCTATGATCTCTCATTTCAGGATTCTGTTTCTATAAATTAAATTTTATATTTTGATTGTATGATCATGTTTCTTTTGCATGTCCAGTAATTTTTCACTGGATGCCAGACATTATGTCATTTCCCTTCCTTTACAGATCACAGTCCTGTGATGCCTGTTGTCCAATGTCTGAAAACTATTCTCTTCCGTATCCGGTTGGGTTTTTTAGTTGTTCAGAGTGAGAGGGTAAGTTCTCTTCTGGATACTCATCATTGCTGGAAATGGAAGGCCTTGCAAGCTCCAATAAATTAATGTATCTAGGCATTAAGCATCAATGATTCCTAACACAAAAAGAGAGATAACTAGACATTATGTGCTTCCTAATGATACAATGTCGTCTATAGTTTTGCAAAAAGGTATGTAACAAAACTGAATGTGATCAAGCCTCTAGATCCAACTACCAATTTATAGGAAATATAGAAGACAAAGGAACATCTTAAACTACACAAACTACAGGGATACAATCAACAAAATAAAAATTGCAGGAAGCTCTATAGGACAGTTTTTTCAACAATTTAAATTACAAGAAAATTAAAAAGGTGAGGGAAAGCTGTAGATTAAAAGAGACTTAAAAGATACATCAATCTACTGTAATGTGCAGACCTTATTTGGATCCTGATTCAAGCAAACAAACTGTAAGAAAAAATTATAACACTTCTGAGACAATTGGAAATGTGAACTCAGACTAGATAACTGATGGTGTTAAGGAATTATTATTAATTTTGGTTCACCTAAATTATTAAATATAGATTATGGTATTATGATTATGCTTTTTAAATGACTCATCTTTTAAAGAAACATTCTGGTATATTTACAGATGAAATAATATAATGTTTAGTATTTGCTTCAAATTAATATGGTAGAGGGCAGATGAGTGGAAGTACAGATGAAATAACATTGATCATGAATAGGTAACTGAAGAAGCTGAGTAATATATATGTTTAAAATTTTCTATTACAAAAGAATTACAATTGTTTTAAGGATCAGAAAATTGAGACATGAGTTCTAAATCTGGCTCTGATGTCATTCTGCTCTGCACCTATGGACCAACCACTTCTCTCTAGGCTTTAGCTTTCTCTATAAAATATGAAATATGAAGCCCATTCCAATATACTTTCCATTATATCCACTTATGAGCTATGTGACATAGGAAAGTTACTTAATCTTTTTAAGTCTCAGTTTCCTTATCTGTAAAGAGTGATGAAAACAGTAGCTGGTTTTCATGACAACTGTGTGAGTTAAATTGGGTACTGTATGTTAAAGCCCTCATCATAGTGCTTGGCACAAAGTAAGCACTCAATAAATATTATCTATCATTATTATTACCATCTCTTGCTACATTAAGAAATACTACAGATGAAAGGACTCTATAGTTTATTACTCCCTTATCCCTTCCTTCTCCATATCGCCTTTCTTTAGGACAAAGGTAGGAAAATGTGAAACTTCCCCTCTAAAATCTTTGCAACAATGTGCCCACCAGCACAAGCCAGGAGAGAAAGAGCTTGGCTCTCCTCAGAGTCACTGCTCTGGGTCTGGAAAAACAGAGGCATCACTTTCATCATTTTCAGAATATAGTATGCAGCTGTTCTTCTGGTATGCCACACATCCTGAGGTTGCTCCCAAGGGCTAAAAACAGAGCTCTGGCGATTAGCCCAGGGCAGCCAAGATCATTCTTTTTCAAGGTGGCCCCATTTCAAATATAATGAGCACTTTGTATGTACCCCCTTTTTAACCAAGAGTTGGTCTTCCCCACCAGACTGTGAGCTCCTTGAGGGCAGGACTGTGTCTAGTTTATCTTTATAGCTTATGCTCCTAACATAACACCTGGGACAGAGCAAGTACTCAACAAATATTTGCTGAATGAAGGAATTAACTGTTTATTCTTTTGTTTTATTTAGTGTGGGACAGGAATGGGAAAGAAACATTGATAGGCACACAAAGAACCAATTGTTGGAATAATCTTTCTAACAGTATTTGTCAGGGTGTACAAACTTGTTCACAACTTCTAATTCATTTCTTCTCCCTACTTCCCACTACTTCCCACTATGCATCTTTTATAACTTCCCTCCACTCCCATAAACTACCAAATACACCCTGAATATTCTTCATCCTGAGCCCATTTTCATACTATTCCCTCCATCTGTTAATATTTCTCTCTCTCCATCTCTCTCTCTCACTCTCATCTTAATATATGCATCCTTCAAGACCTGGCTCCAGTATCTCCCCTTCCAAGAAGCCTTTCTAAACCACTACAACTTAAAGGGATATCTTCTTGATTTCCTATAACACTTTAGATTTAGCTTCAGGCACTCATAATATTACATCATACGCTGTGGTTAGTTGTAAAGGTTTCAAAACTTTTACAAGATTGAGGGAAAGAGTCATCTTTGAATTTCTTAGGCATCCAGCGTAGTGCTTTGTACACACCAGGCATCTGATGAGCGTTTAGTGCATTTACTGGCTAAACTTTGCAGAGGAAGTAATATAATCATTCGACCCAATTTAAAGTATAAAACAAGTGAGCCTTTAAAAGGGTGTTTTGTCTATAAGATCTTTTTCCTTAAAAAGTTAACACATTGTTTTGGAAGTTTTGGTACCCTATTATTACCTGTTCTATTAGGCAATATCCGCTACTTTTAGAAACCAAAGGGAAAAGTGTCATAAAGCATATATATTTTTTTTAATCAAGTGAATTTAAAAGAAAAATTCATATCATTAAAAAATAATAATTTCACATTTTCTTCAAATCCCAGGATGACAGCCTGGAGTATCAAACACCCAAGATTGAGAATCATTAGACAACTGTATAAGCTTGGCTAGGCCCTTGGTTTTCCCAACTATCATCCCCAAACTACTTCTCAGCAAAGTTACAGGGCACAAAGGAAAGAAAAGCATTGAGAAACTGTAAAATACTAAATAACCGTAGGCTATTATGCTTCTCAAAGGTAAGGGTTAGGATAGAAACAAATCTCATTTCTTAAGATTAAGGGTGAGCTGAGGCTTCCTTGCTACTTGGATAGCTGCTTTATTATCTCTTCTAGATGATACACTCTACCACTGCCATCATATATTTACCACCTTGTTGCCTTTCCTTTTTTTTTTTCATTCCTAGATTAAAGATTAATATATATAAACCAATTACATTCCCCACCACCCCTATCCTCAGCAAACAACTTCATTGTGGTGCTGTTTCTTAAACTTATATTTTATTGCAGGAGCATACTTAGATTATCTAGTCTAACTTTTCCATTTTCCACATGAGGAATCCAAAATCTAGAAAGAGTATATGACTTGTTCAAGTTAGTGTCAAAATCCATAATAGAAACTCATTTTCTTAATTCCCAGTTCTCAACATTACACCCAACAAATGTCTGGGCACACAGATGGCCATTAATAAATATTTTCTTGAACTGAAATGAATTATTGCTTTCTCTTTGTTTGACAAAACTACCTGGCCACCCTGTAGAATGTGGAAGGAAGAGGTGAAAGTGGTGTTCTGAATACTATGGCTTAAAAGGCAACTTGGTATAGACTGGAGTAGGCTGCCCAAGTTCTGATTTAGGCTCCACCACTGCCCATCTGTATGATCTCGGGAAAATTGCTTTACATTTCTTAGCCTCAGCTTCCTCATTTGCAAAATGAAGGTAATCACAGAAACTACCTCAAAGGGTTGTTTATTCATTCAATGACATTTGTTGAACACCTGCTCTGTAACAGATACTCTGTTAGATGGTGGAGATACAATGCACAAGAAAAAAAAGAATCTACCCTTAGGAGCTAATATTCTACTAGGATTACAGGATATAATGTACATAAAAATGCCTAGTAGAGAGCCTGTTACCTAATAAATATTCAACAAATGTTAGTTGTTATTATCGTTATTATTAAAAACTGTACTATGTATCCATGTTTAAAAAGCAAATCAGCAAATAAATCTTACAAAGAGACAGCTCCAAGCAAGACTTTAATGCATGAAACAGCTCACACAGTAGTGTTTCACAAGGACAGATATTATCACCATGGAAACATTTCTCTGAGTTCCTTAAGAGTACTTGCTTGACACTGTGGAAGGTTCAGGCATGGTCTGTGAAAACACCTTATAAAGAGCATCACTTAGGGAGTGGAGAAAATCCTAATTTTGTCCAAAAAAGATAACTTTTTCTATAGAATCATTTAATAAACTTAATGTATAAAATCTTAAATTAAGAAACATAAATTAAGGGATAATTACTTGTATTATAGTGGGAGTTATCAAAGATATCTTCTTAATAGCCAGCTTCCCTAGCATATTCAAAACATGATGTTACTGTTCAAAATTCTACATGATTAACAAGAACATGAAAAGATAGGCAACATCTTTGGTCATTAGGGAAATGCAAATCAAAACCACAATGAGATACCACTTCACACCCAGTAGGGTGGCAATACTTTTAAAAATGGAAAATAACAAGGGTCGTTGAGGATGCAGAGAAATTGGAACCCTCATACATTGCTGACGGGAATATATAATAAAAGAGTTGTCTCTGTGGAAAACAATTTGGTGGTTCCTCTCAAAAAGCTAAACAGAGAATTTACCATATGATGTTGCAATTTTGCTCCATGATACATACCCAAAAGAATAAAAAACAGGTACTTAAACAAGTAGATGTTCATGCATGTTCACAGTAACACTATTCACAATAGCCAAAAGGTAGAAACAGCCCAGATGTCCATCAACAAACATATGGACAAACTGTGGTACATACATACAATGGAATATTATTCAGCCATAAAAAAGGAATGGATTACAGATATATGCTACAATATGGATAGATATTATGCTAAGTGAAAGAAGTCAGATACAAAAGGTCACATATTGTATGATTACATTTATATGAAACATCCAGAACAGATAAATCCATAGACACAGAATGCAGATGTGTGGATGCCAGGGGTAATGGGGAGGGAAGAGTAGGGAGAAACTGTTTAATAGATAAGGCGTTCTACTTGGAGTGATGGAAACGTTTTGAAACTAGATAGAGGTGTGGTTGTACAATACTGTGAATGTACTAAATGCCACTGAATTGTTCATTTTTAATATTTATTTATTTATTTGGTTGGTTGGTTGGTTGCACCAGGTCTTAGTTGCGGCAGGCCGGCTCCTTAGTTGCAGCTCACTGGCTCCTTAGTTGTGGCACACAAGCTCCTTATTTCTGGCATGCGAACTCTTAGTTGCAGTATGCATGTGGGATCTAGTTCTCCAACCAGGGACCGAACCCAGGCCCCCTGCATTGGGAGCATGGAGTCTTAACCACTGTGCCACCAGGGAAGTCCCCTGAATTGTTCATTTTAAAATGGTTAGTTTAATAACAAACATTCTAAAAAAGAAAAAAAAGTTAGTTTTATGTTACATGAAATTCATCTCAGTGAGTTTTTAAGATGTTATCCACGTGGCCTATGAACACAAAAATGTGACCAAAAAAAATATTACAAGTGATGGCTTAGCCATCTTAGAAACCCACGTAAACAGGGCCTATATCTATTCACAGTGAAGGAAGAACAGAGAGCTCTTACTAAAATCCTAGTTCCTTCCTGTTAAAGGATAATTATTTAAGGTAAATTATGACTGTCATATAAATATAAAACAAACACATGTCAATGTTTTATTTAACTAATTAATTAAAGACAGAATCAGAAGATGTTAAAAACTGGTTCTAGAGGTAGCCAGAAATGCTGAAATTAGTTTGTTAACAGATGCAAAACTAGCCTCTTGGAAGAGGTGGTCAACTGCACTTCCACAAAACAAAATTGCTTTGCTTTTTTATAAGCAAGAATAATTTGCATTACCCTCGGTTTTCTACAACTTTATAGAGTTTAAAACAGTTCAAAGACACTGAAAGGTACAGATCACTACAGAATCAGATAACTTGGAAGAACATACTAGTCAATGCCTAGCATTCTAAAGGATTCTCAGTAATTTTTTTTTCAAATTTCACTATTTTTCCTGACATTCTTCTGGCATTCAAGGTAATTCACTACTTTGGCAAATGGCGTCTCTTCTTTGACTTGAGGTACTTGTCTGTTTTAAGAAGGTTTTTTAAGGAGTAGTTGGCTTGGATGACCTGAAGCTTGCCTTGATCTTTGACAGCCTGGTAAGAACCAACTTCCAGGGGCCAGATGCTTAGTCACAGATCCCTACAGCTAACAGAGCCATCAGCACTCATCATTACATCACATAAATTACTTCCCTTCTGATGGGACATGCCATCCCTTGATGAGGGAGACCATATTTCTAATGAATCATTCCAAAACAATTTGCCTTTTTGCACTGCTACTGGAAATAAGATTATACTGAATTCCCCCAGCTTCTGTCATGACCAAGAAGCATCATTTAATTTTTAAACAACTGACTGAAACTAGAGAGAGAAGTAGTCTGGAGCTATGAAAAAAAACAAAAGAAAGTAGTTGGCCTACATGAGATGCTCAAAAAATACTGGCTGAGTGGAATGGCTTTGGAAATTTTTAAACCATGTATGTGGAGTTGTGATCAATTGCACTTAGTTTACTGTACTGTAGTAATGCTGTATTACTTACTTAGGGATTACTTACTCAGTGACACTAAGGACTGCACTTAGGATACACTTAGTGTAAGTGCAGCATGACATCTGTTTCTTCCTTTTGTTAGCTCTTTCATAGCACTCTCCAGCTGCTCAGTACTGGGCACACAGTAGGTCCTCAATCAAAGCTTGCTGCTAAGTCATAATTTACGACAGAGTGGAAGTCTATATTTATCACATAAATTTTCAGCTTACTCATGATAACAAGAAGTTTCTCTATTTATTGGACCTACATTCTTTATATTTTAGGTGTATTGATCAATCCAGCACAATCAAAAGCACATCTACCAACAGCATGTAAAACAGAAGTCTTAAGCTTCAAAGAAAAAATGTGCTGTTCCACATACCTCTCCACAAAGATCTACAACCCTGCATAGATCCTCCACCAAAGTCAATGTTGATATTAATATGACATTTCTGAAATCAGTAAAATTATAATCCTGACCCAAGCAACTGTGAGCTATCTCCTGTCTTCTGGATTGAGAGGAAGGGCAGCTTGAATTTCCTTGAAATGCCGATACCAAAATTCTTTACATTCCAGATAAAAATGCTTTGCTCACCATGAGACTTTGTCTTCTGCCCTGCCTTTTATCTCCTAGTTTCCATTTAGATTTGATGTATAACTATTAGTGGTTAACTCATGGTCACATATTTTTTGGTCTTCTGTTGCAAGGATGTGCACTCCCCAAGTGTCATTAATACAAAGTTGGGGCTGCACCAAATACAGTGGAATAGATAGACCCTTCCCCAGTCCTTCCAGTTGATACCCTAGCCTCTTTGCCGACAGCTGTCGTTCCAGTTTATGCCCCTCCTTGCCAGACAGCAGGGATCTACCTCAAACAAACCCAGCCCCGAGGGGCTCTTCCTGTGAGGACAACAGGAGAAGAAAAGCACACAGACAACGTGGAGGCTGTGAGTACCTTTGAAACCAAGGCTGCTGTCTGGGTTTTCTCATATCATAGTGATCCTACAGATGAGGAAAATCAAACATTTCTAATTCCTTGGGCTTAGGACAGAGAATACAATCCAGATGCTTTTAATTTATAGGAAGTCAGTACAGTGACTTCCCACCTCTACTCACAGGACCAAATATATTCACTCACTCACTCACACAGTCATCAATATACACTTACCTAATGTCTATTATTAAAGCACTAAGAAAAATGCAAGAGGGGGTTCGAAGATATATTGGAATTCAGCATTTCCTGGCTCCAAACATCTGGAGCTGCTAAAGTCCCTGCACTTCCCAGCACTCCTCTTGGTCAGATGTACCTTCTGAGTGCCAAGGTGCAGGCATAGCATACTAGAGAAAGAGCAGCCCTTTCATTGTTTCAATGTTACCTGGTCCTTGACTCTACATCAGGGAAGCCAGGCAGAATCTGAAGAAAGGCCTGCAAAAATGCTGCTGGTGACTTTAAGACTGGAAATGACAACTTGCTGGGAAAGATGAAGAGAGGCTGTACTGATATAGCCAGAAGGAAGGAAAGGAAGAAGGTTGTGTGGAGGAAACAAACAAAAAAGAAAGAGTAATGAAAGGAGAACAGTGAATAGTTGGTCTCTACCAGGGATGCCACCTTTTATAGCTCAGCTCAAAAGGTCCAGAGCCAACACCTACCTGCAAAGGCTCCCTGGAGGCAGCTTAACTAAAATGTCTATAATGTACATTATGCTAAATGCAGGGAAATGGGTAGACACACAATGACCATTACTGAATACCTATTTCATCTCTCCTTCCAGCCCACAGATTTAGTCAAAAACCTAAGGAAACCCAAGGAATTTGTTTTTGTGTACTGGGTCTGTGGTTGATTTTTTTCTCTCACTTCTCTGTCATATTTTTCAAGTTTTCTAAAATGAAAATGCATTTTTATAGAAACATTTAAATAAATTATTTTATAAAAATAGAACAAACTTCCAGACTTGGAGAGAGGGCCCTGGGTCAGATTGCACATTGCTTAGTGGACCAAGAAATTCCAGAGCTCCCAGGGCTCTTAACAGCAATTGTTGTCAACATCTGAATCTGTTGGCTTTTCTAAGTCCAGCAGTTAATAAGAGGATAATAACATCTGCCTTCCTTAAAGACTTGTTCTGAAGGTCACAAGATAAATGTGTGAAAGCGTTTTGTGAGTTATCAAGTACTGAATCAGTGTGACACAGTATTATTCCAGTGAAAGGCAACTTTCTATAAAATGAAAAGAGGGTAGGGATTAATATAACGAAGGTAGTGATTTATATGAATTTCCCCTCCATCTGAATTCAAACGAAATCCACAGAGTAATTCTGACTGGCAAAGGCTCTCTGCTCAGGACATCCAAAGCAACAACAGAAACAGAAATTCAGCAATAAGAATATTTCTTTACTCCATGTCAGGTGACTTGGATGATTGTGAAGTCTTCAAGTCCTAGAAATGAATACCTGAGAGGTCTTACCACTTTTCTACCTCTGGTGGACTCTGACCACTTGGGGGAAACACTGAAACCCAGCTGACATGGAAGAGACCTAGCAAAGTTATATTTGAAACTAGAAGAGATCCAGTGATTTCCCCTGAGATTGGCCCTTAGTTTGTTTCCAGTTCTCACCTGCATGTATTTAGCTCTCTCCCACAGGAGCTGGAGGCACTAATTAATTGAGTCTGACAAGAAGCAACATTAAGTACAGGGCTACAGACTTCTACTAACACTAGTCCACAGCCAAATATGTTTCTCATCCTGGCTCCTATTTGCAGTGTGCATTAGAATAGATGATGTCAACACCAGCCGAGAAGACAAGTTATCTCAATACTCAACCCCTGGCAGAAGAATTTGTGCCCTGATTTATTTTTAGTGCTTTTCTACCTTAGTAATCCAGTCAGCTGAAGAAAAGCTAGCAACCAGACTGTTCTCTGAGCTCACCACCCTTATTTATCCTTTAGCAATTAGCAAGACATTTAGTCACCTGGGGGAGAATCTACTAGGAGTTTGGGGTCCCATCATTTGCAAATTTTTAGAGGCCACAGAGGATTATTATCCTAACCCAAGTGGAAATGTGGGCTTCACTATTTCATTGGTAGCAACTTTTTACTCAAAAGAGAAAGACAAAGAAAGAGAGGTTCCTAACAAAAACGGGTATGTATAGCCTATTGTTTTCATCAGCATGGTGGAAGATGGGGTGAAAAGCAAGAATTGTGCTTTACCTTTTATGAAATGTTAGAACTTAAACTAGAGCACACATTATTCTCCTTATCTTAAGCTTCAAATTGGACTGTTGCTAGGAGTTCACAACGAATAATAAGTGCCTGTTCACCAAGATGCAGAAAGGGAAGCATCAAAAGATTAATCAATACTTTCCACATTTTTGCATTTGGATTTAACCCCAAATATTTAACTTTATTTCAATCTCATACAGCTTGTGAGGACAGATTTATCCAACACCAGCTGTCCTCATATTTAAAAGCTGCTCCACAAAGATAAAATTAGAATCAAGGGAGGATCATATTCCTCAGCAAGAATTCTGCTCTATGCCCCACTGATGCCCTGAGCGACAAATGACAAACCAAATACCAGCATTATTGTTGTTTTTCTTGGACATTTCCTAAGAAGCTACAGGGTGGTAGAAACAGTATACACTGCACAAAAAAGGCATGAGCCCTAAACTCACAGAATTGTACCCATGGGTATATATAAATTTATTCCCAAGGTTATTTCTCACCAAAGTGGGAGGAAGGCATGTACTGTTTTGACAGAGCAGGGAGTGAAGTCAACTATCACACATACCCCCGCCCCTTTTTTTTTCTGGAGCTTTCCACACCAGGAATTTTCCAAACTTGTATGAGGCTCAAATTAGACTGAAGTCTGGGTAAGATACTACTGTTCATTAAATCAAATAGAAAGACCAAATGTCATCACCTTGATATTAAATATTTGGTGTGACAATATATTGTGTAAAAAAAAAAAAAAAAGAAAGAAAAAGAATCTCAAGATTCTAAAAGACTTAAATATTTTCTTTGAATGAAGTCTAACTGTAAAAGTATAGCTGTAAAAATACATCGTTAATGTTCTATGTGCAGTTTGGAAGATCATATTTCTCAACAGGCATTTTACAAGAGCAGAAAGCAAAAGTGACCAATAAACACACAAAAGATGTACAACCTCATTCCAGATTAAAGAAATGCAAGTCTACAAAACAATGAGATGCCCAATTATGAGGATTACAAGGAAGTGATTCTCAAATAATTATTGAGAATGTACCATTTTAGAAAAGGGCAATGTGGCCATAACTATTAAACTTCAAAATGCATATGCTTTTTTCCGCTGTAATTCCACTGCTATAGATATACTTAAAAAAGCATGCAAAGGTGTTATTTATAAAGATGCTCACTTAAGTACTGTTTTTAACAACCCAGATATTTTTCAATAGGGAACTGATTAACTATTATAAACCATATAAAAATTCTATGTAGGAATTTAGAAGAAAAAATTAGATTTTTATGTGCTATTATCAAATGATGACCCAGATATATTAAGTGGAAAGGCAAGGTGTAGAATAATATAAATAGTATGATTACATTTATGAAAAAAGAAAATTAAATTATATACATAGCTATATATATGTATGATTAAATATCAGAAAGAATAGTAAAAATTGTTAAAAATAGAAATCAGAGACTAGAAACGGTCAGCTTTTTTAATTTTTATTTTTTATTGAAGTACAGTTGATTTACAATGTTTCAGGTTTACAGCAAGGTGATTCAGTTTCTTTTTCAGATTCTTTTCCATTATAGGTCAGTATAAGATACTGAATATAGTTCCCTGTGCTATATAGTAGGTCCTTGTTGTTTATCTATTTTATATATAATAGTGTGTATCTGTTAATCCCAAATTCCAAATTTATCCCTCCCCCCCACTTTCCCCCTTGATAACCATAAGTTTGTTTCCTATGTCTGCGAGTCTATTTCTGTTTTGTAAATAAATTCATTTGGATCATTATTTTAGATTCCACATATAAGTGGTATCACCTGATATTTCTCTTTCTCTATCTGACTTACTTCACTTAGTATGATAATCTGTAGATCCATCCATGTTGCCAAAAACGGCATTATTTCATTCTTTTATAGCTGAGTAATATTTCATTGTGTGTGTGTGTGTGTATATATATATATATATATATATATATATATATATATATATATATATATATATATATATATATATATATATATAAAATCTTCTTTATCCATTCCTCTGTTGATAGACATTTAGGTTGCTTCCATGTCTTGGCTATTGTAAGTAGTGCTGCTATGAACACTGGAGTGCATGTATCTTTTCAAATTAGAGTTTTCATCTTTTCCAGATGTATGCCCAGGAGTGGCATTACTGGATCATACGGTAGTTCTATTTGTAGTTTAAGAAACCTCCATACGTTCTCCATAATGGCTGCACCAATTTACATTCCCATCAACAGTGTAGGAGGGTTCCCTTTTCTCCACACCCTCTCCAGAATTTATTATCTGTAGGCTTTTTGATGATGGCCATTCTGACTGGTGTGAGGTGATACCTTATTGTGGTTTTGATTTGCATTTCTCTAATAATTAGCAATGTTGAGCATCTTTTCATGTGCCTTTGGCCATCTGTGTATCTTCTTTGGAGAAATGTCTATTTAGATCTTCTGCCCATTTTTTGATTGGGTTGTTTGTTTTTTATAATGAGCTGTATGAGCTGTTGGTATATTTTGGATTATTAATCCCTTGTCAGTCACATCATTTGCAAATATTTTCTCCCATTCTGTAGGTTGTCTTTTCATTTTGTTATGGTTTCCTTTGCTGTGCCAAGGCTTATAAGTTTGATTAGGTCCCATTTGTTTATTTTTGGTTTTGTTTCCATTACTCTAGGAGACGGATCCAAAAAAAATATTGCTGAGATATATGTCAAAGAGCATCCTGCCTATGTTTTCCTCTAGAAGTTTTATAGTGTCCAGTCTTACATTTAGGTCTTTGATCCATTTTGAGTTTACTTTTGTATATGGTGTTAGAGAATGTTCTAACTTCATTCTTTTACATGTAGCTATCCAGTTTTCCCAGCACCAATTATTGAAGAGACTGTCTTTTCTTCCCTGTATATTCTTGCCTTCTTTGTCGTAGACTAATTGACCATATGTGTGTGGAATTTTTCTGGGCTATCCTGTTCCATTGATCTATGTGTCTGTTTTTGTGCCAGTGCCATACAGTTTTGATTACTGTAGCTTTTCAGTATAGTCTGAAGTCAGGGAGCATGATTCCTCCAGCTCCATTCTTTCTCAAGATTGTTTCAGCTCTTCGGAGTCTTTTGTGCTTCTACACAAATTTAAAAAAATGTTTTGCTCCAGTTCTGTGAAAAATGCCATTGGCAATTTGATAGGGATTGCACTGAATCTATAGACTGCCTTGGGTAGTATGGTCATTTTAACAATATTGATTCTTCCAATCCACAAACACGGTATATCTTTGCATCTGTTTGTATGGTCATCAATTTCTTTCATCAGCGTCTTATAGTTTTCAGAGTGCAGGTCTTCTGCCTCCTTAGGTAGGTTTATTCCTAGATATTTTACCCTTTTTGATGCAATCGTAAATGGGATTGTTTCCTTAATTTCTCTTTCTGATATCTCATTGTTAGAGTACAGAAATGCAACAGATTTCTGTATATTAATTTTGTATTCAGCAACTTCACCAAATTCATTGATGAGTAGTTTTCTGGTGGTGCCTTTAGGATTTTCTATGTATAGTATCATGTCATCTGCAAACAGTGACAGTTTTACTTCTTCCTTTCCAATTTGGATTCCTTTTATTTCCTTTTCTTCTCTGATTGCTGTGGCTAGGACTTCCAAAACTATGTTGAATAAAAGTGTCAAGAGTGGGAATCCTTGTCTAGTTCCTGATCTTAGAGGAAATTCTTTCAGCTTTTTACCACTGAGTATGATGTTAGCTCTGGGTTTGTCATATATGGTCTTTATTATGCTGAGGTAGGCCCTCTATGCCCAGTTTCTGGAGAGTTTCTATCATAAATAGATGTTGAATGTTCTCAAAACCTTTTTCTGCATCTACTGGGATGATCATATGGTTTTTATTCTTCAATTTGTTAATGTGGTGTATCCCATTGATTGATTTGCAGATATTAAGAAATCCTCACATCCCTGGGATAAATCCCACTTGATTATCGTGTACAATCCTTTTAATACATTGTTGGAATTGATTTGCTAGTATTTTGTTGAGGATTTTTGCATCTATGTTCATCAGTGATATTGGCCTGTAATTTTCTGTTTTTCTGATATCTTTGCCTGGTTTTGTTATCGGGGTGATGGCGGCCTCACAGAATGAGTTTGGAAGTGATTCTTCCTCTGCAATTTTTTGGAACAGTTTCAGAAGGATAGGTGTTAACTCTTCTCTAAATGTTTGGTAGAATTCACCTGTAAAGCCATTTGATCCTGGACTTACATTTGTTGGGAATTTTTAAATTACTGATTCAATTCCAGTACTGGTAATTGGCTTGTTCATATATTTTCTGTTTCTTCGTGGTTCATTCCGTCTCGGGAGATTGCACCTTTCTAAGAATTTGTCCATTTCTTCTACATTGTCCATTTTATTGGCATATAGTTGCTCATAGCAGTCTTTTATGTTCCTTTGTATTTCTGTGCTGTCAGTTGTAACTTCTTTTTCATTTCTGATTTTATTGATTTGGGCCCTCTCCCTTTTTTTCCTAATGAGTTTCACTAAAGGTTTATCAGTTTTGTTTATATTTTAAAGAACCAGCTTTTAGTTTCATTGATCTTTTCTATCTTTTTTTAGTCTCTATTTCATTTCTGCTCTGATTTTTTTTTTTTTTTTTTTTTTTTGCTGTGTTGGGTCTTCATTGCTGCGTGAGGGCTTTCTCTAGTTGCAGTGAGCAGGGGCTACTCTTCGTTGCAGTGCGTGGGCTTCAGTATTTGTGGCTCGCAGGCTCCAGAGTGCAGGCTCAGTAGTTGTGGCACATGGGCTTAGTTGCTCCGCAGCATGTGGGATCTTCCCGGACCAGGGCTCGAACCCGTGTCCCCTGCATTGGCAGGCGGATTCTTAACCACTGTGCTGCCAGGGAAGTCCCTCTGATCTTTATGAGTTCTTTCCTTCTAATAACTTTGGGTCTTGTTTGTTCTTCTTTCTCTAGTTGCTTTAGGAGGAAAGGGTCAACTTTTATTTTTCACTTTATACCTTCCGTACTCTGCATTTTTAGAATTTTTGCCCTAAGCATCTACAACTTTTACTTTTTTAAATCTTTTGGCACTCACAGGTTTGTTTCAATTTTCTGGAAGTTTCAGTTGCATAGAACATCCCAAGTTCCTAAAAATACATTATGAATCAAAAGAATTAAATTATACTCAGGATAGTTTTAGTGCTGACTGTATTTTACAGTACTCTACTTCTCTAAAATTTGGTAATTCCTATAGCTTGGTAGAACTGGCCAGAATTCTAAGGGATTGGCAGGGGTCTCTTGGAATCTGGGCAGAGAAAAGAGATTTATGATCCAAACAACCTCCAGCCCCCAACCCAGGGTCAGTCTTTAAGCAGGTAGCTTCCTTATTGCCCATCTTCTCCTCTCTCTTTTCTGCAATTTTCCTCATCTGGCATTACGGGCCAGGAGCTGAGTCTCTGCTACTTGATACCTAATACGAAACTTCTACCCCATATGTTCTATACATGATGACAAATAAATCTCCCTTAAGTCCTATCAGGTCACTCTATACCCAGTACAGACCTGCAATGATTCCTTAACCCTATCATCTAAAACCTTACCCTGGCATTCAAAGCTCTTGGGGATTTGATCCTAACCAATCTTTCCAACTTTCTGTCTCCTGTTAAAATGACTTACTTGTATTTCCTATGCATGCCTCACATTTTAACCAATGTTAAGACACTTTGCCATGCTATTTGTCAAAGTGTGGTCTGTGGACCAACAGCATCAGCTTTATCTGGGAGCTTGTGAGAAAAGCATGATCTCAGGCCCCCACCCAGACCTACTCAATTAGAACCTGCATTTTAACGAGATTTTCAGGTGCTGCATATGCACATTAAATTTTGAGAACCACTGTAAAACTATTAAATGCTTTTCTTTTTTTTTATTAGCTTTTTTTTAAATTTTATTTATTTATTTTTGGCTGTGTTGGGTCTTCGTTGCTGTGCGCGGGCTTTTTCTAGTTGTGGCGAGCGGGGGTTACTCTTCCTTGCGGTGCGCAGGCTTCTCATTGTGGTGGCTTTTCTTGTTGCGGAGCACAGGCTCTAGGAGCAGGGGCTTCAGTAGTTGTGGCACGTGGGCTCAGCAGTTGTGGCTCATGGGCTCTAGAGCGCAGGCTCAGTAGTTGCGGCACACAGGCTTACTTGCTCTGCAGCATGTGGGATCTTCCTGTACCAGGGCTCGAACCCGTGTCCCCTGCGTTAGCAGGCAGATTCTTAACCACTGCGCCACCAGGGAAGCCCTTGAGTGCTTTTCTGTGGTGCTTGAGGGACTGTTATCATCATTATTTATTTCCCTGTAGAATATGTAAGCACCTAGAAAGCAAAGGGTTATCCAAAGTATGTGCCTAAGATATGCTGTCCAGCCCTCAGAAACAAAGGACTACACTGAGCAGATACTCACTAAATATCTATGGATTAACTAATTTGGTTTCAGATCTGCAGCTAAAAAAGTAACTAGAATCACCATCCTTCACTCTGCTGTCTGACAAACCAGACCCAACATAGACAACATATGCACACAAACACACAAGGACATACACACACAGGGTCTTTTATGAACAGGATTTTTCACAGGAGAGGAAACTGCAAAAGAAAGGGATGTTAAAGCCTGACATGAATATCAAAATTGTTTTGGGGGGCTTCCCTGGTGGCGCAGTGGTTGAGAATCTGCCTGCTAATGCAGGGGACACGGGTTCGAGCCCTGGTCTGGGAGGATCCCACATGCCGCGGAGCAACTAGGCCCGTGAGCCACAATTACTGAGCCTGTGCGTCTGGAGCCTGTGCTCCGCAGCAAGAGAGGCCGCGATAGTGAGAGGCCCGCGCACCGCGATGAAGAGTGGCCCCCACTTGCCGCAACTGGAGAAAGCCCTCGCACAGAAACAAAGACCCAACACAGCCATAAATAAATAAATAAATAAATAAATAAATAAATAAATAAAAATTAAAAAATAAAAATTATTTTGGGATCAACTAGACAGTCACTGTAAGTCCCCTTTAAACTAAAACTGAGGGGCTAGATTTACTTGATGGACTCCAAGGTCATATGGGGCTCTAAGAGTCCATGATTCTATGATTCCAAGGGACATCACTTTTGTACTGTCCCAGAAGCTACTGTAGGGACCAGGGACAGCCCTGAGATTAAGTCTGACGCTGCAAAGCCTGACTTCCTCTCTCAGTCCTCTCTAAACCCCAGCTTCTCTATTACCTCCTCGAAAAGCTCCTGCTCTACACATGTGTCTACTATCGTGACACTTCCATCTCCTGGCACTTCCAACTGCCCTTGCCTCCACGAGCTTGTCACTGTCACACTTCTCTCTCCTACTCTGTATTCAGTTTCTTGGTCTTTCACACAGTTCAACATTGCCAAGGTGACAATGAGCTAATTAAACTGTGCTAAAAGAAGGAAGTTAGGGAAGAAAGATGTCCTGATAAGCTGTCCTAATTACCCTTGCCCCCACCCCTTGTGTATTCTTTGGTAACTTTATTTTTTTTTAATTTATTTTTTATTGAAGTATAGTTGATTACAATGTTGTATTAATTACTGCAGTACAGCAAAGGACTCAGATGTACATATATATACCTTCTTTTTCATATTCTTTTCCATAATGGTGAATCGCAGGATATTGAATATAGATCCCTATGCTATACAGTAGGACCTTGTTTATCCATTTTAAATATACCAGTTTGCATCAGCTAATCCCAAACTCCAAATCCAACCCTCTCCCACCCCTCTCCCCCTTAGCAACCACCAGTCTATTCTGTATGTCCCTGATTCTGTTTCTGTTTCATAGATAGGTTCATTTGTGTCATATTTTAAATTCCACACATAAGTGATATAATATGGTATTTGTCTTTCTCTTTCTGACTTACTTCACTTAGTGTGATCATCTTTACTTGCATCCATGTTGCTGCAAATGGCATTATTTTGTTCCTTTTTATGGCTGAGTAGTATTCCACTGTATATGTGTACCTCATCTTCTTTATCCATTCGTCTGTCGATGGACATTTAGGTTGTTTCCATGTCTTGGCTATTATGAATAGTGCTGCTATGAGGACAGGGGTGCATGTATCTTTTTTAATTATACTTTTGGGCTTCCCTGGTGGTGCAGTGGTTAAGAATCCGCCTGCCAGCGCAAGGGACACGGGTTCAATCCCTGGTCTGGGAAGATCTCACATGCTGTGGAGCAACTAAGCCTGTGCACCACAACTACTGAGCCTGCACTCTAGAGCCCTCAAGCCACAACTACTGAAGCCCGTGTGCCTAGAGCCTGTGCTCTGCAACAAGAGAAGCCACTGCAATGAGAAGCCCATGCACCACAACAAAGAGTAGCCCCCACTCGCCACAATCAGAGAAAAGCCTGCGCACAGCAACAAAGACCAATTGCAGCCAAAAATAAAATAAATAAAAATAAAAATTATAGTTTTGTCTGGAAATATGCCCAGGAGTGGGATTGCTGGAGCATATGGTAATTCTATTTTCAGTTTTCTGAGGAACCTCCATACTGTTTTCCACAGTGGCTGCACCAATTTACATTCCAACAGTGTAGGAGGGTTCCCTCTTCTCCACACCCTCTCCAGCATTTATTATTTGTACTTTTTAATGATGGCCATTCTGACCTGCATGAGGTGGTACCTCATTGTAGTTTTGATTTGCATTTCTCTAATAATTAGCAATGTTGAGTATCTTTTCATGTGCCTATTGGCCATCTGTATTTCTTCTTTGGAGAAATGTCTCTTTAAGTCTTCTGCCCATTTTTCGATCGGGTTGCTTGTTTTTTTGTTGTCGAGTTGTATGAGCTGTTAGTATATTTTGGAAATTAAGCCCTGTCAGTCGCATTGTTTGCAAATATTTTTGGTAACTTTCTTGAGAGAACTGAAGTGGGGTATCATTACACCATATTCTGTAGTGAGGGGGGCTGGACCTAGTAAGAATTTGCCCTTTGGGACTCAATATTTTTATTTACTGAACACATTTTCAGTTCTGCCTCTCCCAAGCTCTCTGATATGGGTCTTTGGAGCTTTAACCCAAAGCTATTTCATATCCCCAAAATGGGATCAATATAGTCACCACACATCTCTCTCACACTTTGCAAACAGCTTTTTACACACTGTCCAGTTTGATTTAGCTCAACACCACATCTAATTTCTTACACATCTAAGCAATAAACAGAGACCACTGTCAGAATTAAGTTTCTGACCCAGTGTCCTGTATATGAGAAGATTATTAATGGACATCTCTGTTCGTATCCTTATAAGGTCCCTCCTAAACCCAAAGCTTTAGAGCTACAGTAAGCAAGACAGTGGGGTATTAGAAGAGGGATAGAAACACAGAACAGAAGACAGAATCAAGAAATAGATCCATACAAGAGTAACTAACTGAATTTTGACAAAGGCTAGGCTTTTCATTGGAATTTAGATCCCCTTTCCTCCTATTTCCTAAGGAGTACACAGGTCAAGAAGTATATTTCTTATAGTAGAGGTTAAAAGCCCTCTGCTCTAGATATGGACTGTGCAGATATTATTCCTGGCTTCACCACTTACCAGCTATGTGTGTTTGGGCAATTTGTATAACCTCTCTAAGCTTATGTTTCCTTATTTGTAAAATGAGAACAATAATATCTCTGTATCTTGGGGGTTTTATGGGAGTGAATGAGATAATGCATACAAAGTGGTTAGTACAGTGCTGGTGATTAACCTCATTTAAGTTTTTAAAATCAAGCTCAGAGAGGATTGTTATACGTGATCTTTCTTTTTTTTTTTTTTTTAATTTGCGAAGCCTGCTTAATGCTACAGATTCCCCTCTCTAGGACTCTGCTAGTTACACATAGCTCTAGCACATGCCACTGTCCATGTGCTGGGTAACCTGACTCCCAGCTAATGACAGTATGTGGTCTTAGCTGTCCTTGTGCACATAGCATTCCTCTTCGCAATAACTCTGTATGTGTGTGAGGAGGACAAACAGAAATGGAACAGCCTCTATTAAAAATTGAGCATGACCTTATAACATAAAAACTTATGTACTTAAGCCAGTAGCATCAGAAAGGACAAACATCCTCTTTCTATTTTAGGCTAAATATCAAAGGAAATAAAAATTCTAGGGTTAAATATCAGTCTCTTCTGGACTTAGCAGGATGTGAAAGACATTAGAAGGAATCTAATCTCCCCCACCTCTAAGATGACTTGACAACTGGCTTGTCTGCTTCAGAGTGTCACCACTGGAGAGGGTGTCATTTGTGTTAAAATAATGGCTCTTCCTGTTTAAAGACAAAGGCAGGACTGGAATGTCTTCATGGAGAAATCTGTGTCTTTGTCTGAAACAGTCTATCAGAGGATTGGTATAAAACAAGTCAGTACTGATGTGGCCTTGAGGGTGTGATAACTTTGGAGGGCTACGTCTAAAGGAAGAAAACACTATAAAGTGTGTGCAAGAAAGGGTTGCGGGGCTGAAGAGAGTCTGCAAAATACAAACTTTGTCAACTTGCCTAAAGTTGGATTGAAAGTTGCTGACTGTTTCCAAGACAGTAAGACTCTTAACTCTAGGCAATTTTTCTCCTAACATCTCTGACCAGCAGTCACTGGGGGTGCTAGAAAATGAGACCAGAAGTGTTGCAGATTATTCTCCTGGAGTCTAGGTCTCTGCCACCACTGCTCCTTTGTCCCAGAGCTGGTTCAGTTTCAGTATTTTATCCTCAAATAAGAAAAAAAAAATCTTAAGCCCAATCTTTCACTAAACTTGAAAGTTCTCTAACAAAACAAAGTACAAAGTGGTTTGCCATATAATTCAAACCAAACATCTGTTTATCTTAGTATTTGAGGCCTAAGGTCTGAATTTATTGTATAGAAGGACTCTACAAACTGAGTCTTTTAAAACTAGTTCCTGTACTGCCATAAATGAGGGTCCAAGAAATAACAACAAAACAAAGTGGGGAAAGTTTTTCTTTAAAAGAGAGAGAGATTCTTAGAACACTTGCTCTTAGAGCCCTAAGCCTGCATGTAAGAAATCCAATTACCCTGAGGTCACCATGCTGTGAAAAGCCCAAGCCATATAGAAAGGCCCTGGAGGAAGAGACATCACATGGAAAGAGAGAGAGAGAGAGGCCAAGCAGCACCAACATGCCGCACTTGTGAGTGAAGAAACCATCTTGGATAATTGCACTCTCTAGGCCCAGCTGCCCCAGTTGAAAACACATGGATCGGAAATGAACTGCCCAGCTAATGCTTCTTGAATTCCTGACCTAAAACATCAAGTAACGGTAGAAAGATCATATGCCCCAAAGAGCCCCTCAGTGAGCAAGAGTTTCAAGATATGTCCCAGTTGTTTCCAAGCCAACTAGGATCTTAGCATCAGGGGGAGGAAGTAGTGACATTCCTAACTCATGATCAGGCATCATATCCTTTGATGGAGAAGCAGTCTGAGAAAGGTCATGAACAATGTGGACCTTGACAATAGGAAAACAAGTATGGTATAGGTTCAGCCACAGAGATATCCAAATAGAAATCTGTATGCTAGTTAGAGTGTAATAGTTATCCTTTAAAACAGCTTTATATCAAAACACCGTTTAGCTACTGGAGAAACCATGAGAACCAGGACAGTGAGTATTTAACATGGAAAGACATAATTGATAATCTCCTTGGCACTGTATTAAATCAAGAAATTTGACTAAACATTAGGAAGAGGCAAAACATTGAATGTAATTAAGTAAAATTTCTAGTCATCTAGAAAATAGCAACCCACCCTTGACATTACTTTAACTGTGCTGAAAATAAAAAGAAGTGGTTTCTTTTTCTAAAAAGCAAGAGAGAGAGAATTCCCTGGCAGTCCAGTGGTTAGGACTCGGCGCTTTCACTGCCACGGCCCAGGTTCAATCCCTGATTGGGGAACTAATATCCTGCAAGCCACATGGCATGGCCAAAATAAATAAGTAGATAAATAAATATAAATAAATAAATAAATAAAAAGCAATAGAGAGAGAACAAAAGACAGAGAAACGTGATCAAACGTGAAGGCAGTATGGTAAATATGATCAAGAGATCTGGAAAAATAAAGACCTACTGTTGCTGGGAAATGGTCTAGATAAACAGGGGAAGAAATGATAAGGTGCATTTTTAGAATTTCCTGTGTACCAAAACGTCCTTAAGAACTTTTCAAAACCATCAGCAAATTATTCAGTCTACCCTCAGAATGGGAGAAAATATTTGCAAAGGAAGCAACGGACAAAGGATTAATCTCCAAAATATACAAGCAGCTCATACAGCTCAATATCAAAAAAAAACAAACAACCCAATCCAAAAATGAGCAGAAGACCTAAATAGACATTTCTGCAAAGAAGATATACAGATGGCCAACAAACACATGAAAGGATGCTCAACATCACTAATCATTAGAGAAATGCAAATCAAAACCACAATGAGGTATCACCTCACACCGGTCAGCATGGCCATCATCAAAAAATCTACAAACAATAAATGCTGGAGAGGGTGTGGAGGAAAGGGAACCCTCTTGCACTGTTGGTGGGAATGTAAATTGATACAGCCACTATGGAGAACAGTATGGAGGTTCCTTAAAAAACTAAAAATAGAACTACCATATGACCCAGCAATTCCGCTACTGGGCATATACCCTGAGAAAACCATAATTCAAAAAGAGACATGTACCACAATGTTTATTGAAGCCCTATTTACAATAGCCAGGACATGGAAGCAACCTAAGTGTCCATCGACAGATGATGGATAAAGAAGATGTGGCATGTATATACAATGGAATATTACTCAGCCATAAAAAGAAATGAAACTGAGTTATTTGTAGTGAAGTGGATGGACCTAGAGTTTGTCATACAGAGTAAAGTAAGTCAGAAGAGAAAAACAAATACCGTATGCTAACATATATATATGGAATCTAAAAAAAAAAATGGTTCTGATGAACCTAGGGGCAGGACAGGAATAAAGACACCGATGTAGAGAATGGACTTGAGGACACGGGGCGGGGGGAGGGGAAGCTGGGACGAAGTGAAAGAGTAGCACTGACATATATACACTACCAAATGTAAAATAGATAGCTAGTGGGAAGCAGGTGCATAGCGCAGGGAGATCAGCTCTGTGCTTTGTGACCACCTAGAGGGGTGGGACAGGGAGGGTGGGAGGGAGATGCAAGAGGGAGGGGACATGGGGATTATATCTATACATACAGCTGATTCACCTTATTATAGAGCAGAAACTAATACAACATTGTAAAGCAAGTATACGCCAAAAAAGACGTTAAAAATAAATAAATAAATAAATAAGAGTGATGGAAAACATCAAACATACACACAATTCACAACTCCTTTTCTGACTTAACTCATGTACCTCCATCCTCAACTGTTTTTCCTCTCTCCTTATGTTCTGTTAGGAATACTATAAAATGAAAAATAAATGTCTTCCACAATATCTGTTGCTTTGTGGACACTTCATATTAATTATCTTTCTGTGAATAAAGGTAACTTACTATGGCATTTATTATCAAATAGGAGATAAATATTTAAAATACATACTAAGTCATAAAATAGGCAAACAAAAAAAAATTGGAAAAGCAAACTCATCCATCAAATCAAATAACTTAAGTAACATTTAAAAAGAATGCACCAGGGACTTCCCTCGTAGTGCAGTGGTTAAGAATCCGCCTGCCAATGCAGGGGACATGGGGTCTATCCCTGGTCCGGGAAGATCCCACATGCCGCAGAGCAACTAAGTCAGTGCGCCACAACTACTGAGCCTGTGCTCTAGAGCCCACGAGCCATAACTACTGAGCCCACGTGCCACAACTACTGAAGCCCATGTGCCTAGAGCCCGTGCTCCACAACAAGAGAAGCCACCACAATGAGAAGCCCGTGCACCGCAACGAAGAGTAGCCCCCGCTCCATGCAACTAGAGAAAGCCCACGCACAGCAACAAAGACCCAATGCAGCCAAAAATAAATAAATAAATTTATAAAAGTAAAAAACTAAAATTAAAAATAAAAAGAATGCACCAAATTTAGCTTATTGTGTGAATTTTCACTAAGTATTCTAAGGTGACATTTTGAAACATCTGAAATACTGTATGTTGCTAACCTGCCTTACCTCGCTCTCTTTCCCCAATTTTTGCCTAATATAGCTACTATCTGAGTCTTCTGTTGTTCACTTTTAAATAGACCTGATGTTCTATTTCTCAGACCACTGAACCTACATTACATTCATGAAGCTGGTATAACTCTGCAGACATCCTATTCAGGCAGTGTTATAAGGGCCTCACCATTGTTCATGATCTCTATGTATCTTGTCATCTTTCCAGGGTAAGACTGCCAAGGTCTTAGACTCTTCATTTGGTGGAGTCTAATTCTGTTCTCTCTTCAAAGAGCTAGGGTTACACTCAGCAAAGGTTACCATTTACGTGAGACATGAAGCCTGCTAGCGTAACTCATCACCAAAGTAAAATCCCTAGCTATTTTTTCTCTCAAGGACATCCCCAGTGCTACCTAAAGTCAAGAAGGAACGCTTCAGGACAGGTCACATGTAGGGCCTACACATATTCTGAATCCACATTTTCATTTTGGTACTCTAGAGGGTGGTATTATTTCATAGCAGTCAAGCAAAAGGGTTTTTTCTTTCTGAAAACCTCCTTTTCTATCCTCTAGAGGGAAATACATGAGAACCAAATGTAATGACTGCAGTGGCTTTAGCAAGAGAAGTCAATATTTAAGAGTGAGCTTTTTAAAGAAATATTCCTTTTCTGGAAGGAAGAGGGATGTTCTCATGTTTGGTTTGGTTTTATCACTAACCCAAATGAGTTCTGAAAGATTTGTTTTCATAAATAAATCACACTTTAAACTGTTTAAGTAATTTCTAAAGCACAGCTCATTTTTCAAACCTCTGCATTCTGGAGTGGCAGTTTAAGCCACAGACCTAAGTGTTGACTGGTTTTGCCTTTAGTGCCAATGTTCATCTTTCTTTCCCTTATGCTCTGATGGAATTTCATCTACTCCCGTAATTATGAAAATCAGAGATTTTAAAGCAGGATCAAATATTTTAAATATTTAAAAAGAAACCTTCTCACTTCTCATTAGATATAACTGAGACTCTAAAGGGTCTTGCCCAAGTCATGTAACTAATTAATGATAGATCTAGAATCAAAATCTAGATTTCCTCAGTCATGAATTAGTACTCTCTCTCCCATACTATCTGGCCTCTCTATATTTTTATCCATTTCTGTATCATCTTCAGACATAGACTATTCAACTCATGCTAACCAGTGGCATATCCCAAAGTAAGATTCAGGACATTTCCTGGTTCTATTAGTTATCACTGTCTCCTTTCATTGGCTGGATGATCATGGACAGAACATGGGAAATCCTGCCTGGCCTGTTCACCCCACTGATTAAATGACAACATGGGCTCTCTGGTGCCTTGCACATAAAGTTTGATTGTTCATGCTTAGAACAGGAAGCATCTGGAATGTTAGGGGGCCTTACCTTCATAAGAACTGGATTTTCTCTTTTTTTTCTCATTAGCCTGGGGGCATAGGACAATTTCAAGGTGGACAAAAACCTGAATCTCATCCACCACTGAAACTATTCTGCTGATGTTTTCTAGCTTCTCCTTCAAGATGTGCCAAGGAGCTTAAAGGAAATTCTAGCCTCTTGAACCAACTGACCTTAATATTTATTTATAACGTAGGTTTCTTCCAAGATGTTCCAAATGTTTCATATACACTTTTACTTAATTCTGCTCTTCCCGTAAGGGGAAGAATTTCATTTTTATTTTCCTGCCACAGCCAGAGTTTCCCTGCTGTTTATAGGTTTTCTTTCCGGGGTCTGATACTTAAAGGTTAGAATCTCTAGAAGCCACAAACATTCTCAACTGATGTCTCAGCCAATATTGCTAACAAATTCATTCATTCAACCAATATTTATTGAGTATCTCCTATGTGCCTGGCACTATTCTAGGCACTAGGGATACAAGAGTAAACAAAACAGACTATGTCTCTGCCCTCAAGGAGCTAATATACAAAGTAAAAAGACTGTTCCCTTACCCAGTGAATTCAGAACCGTAAAAATGCTCTATCCTGATAAAAGAAAAAATCACTACAGTTTTAACTACTCAGACTAATATCTGCAGTTTTACATTTATCTGGTAATATAGAGTCAATTTGCTAGAGGCCCATATGGATTGCACTAGAAAACAGGAGATTTTGATTCTAATTCTGACTCTTCTACCAACAGACCGCATGACCTTGAGCAAATACATAACCTCTATGACCCTTAGAGTTTGGTTCTCTGAAGATGGTAGACAAGATTTCCCATGTCTTCTCTTGGTCTGCAATTCTTTTTTGAATTTTTTTAAATATTTTTATTTATTTATTTGGCCACGCCGGGTCTTAGTTGCAGCATGCGGGATCTTCATTGCCATGTGTGGGATCTTCCTTGTGGCATGCGGGATCTTTAGTTGCAGCATGCAAACTCTTAGTTGCGGCATGTAGGATCTAGTTCCCTGACCAGGGATCGAACACAGGCCCCCTGCATTGGGAGCACGGAGTCTTAGCCACTGGACCACCAGGGAAGTCCCTGCAATTCTGTGATTGCTTAACTTCACCTAAGATGGCTGGTGTGGTGTGAGGACTTACTTCCAAGGTTAGAAGAGGAGGAATCTTTCTTTTCTTTTTTTTTAATTGATTTTTTTCATTGGAGTATAGTTGATTTACAGTGTTGTATTAGTTTCTGCTGTACAGCAAAGTGAATCAGTTATACATATACATATATCCACTCTTTTTTATATTCTATTCCCATATAGGTCATTACAGAGTACTGAATAGAGTTCCCTGTGCTGCACAGTAGGTTCTTATTAGTTATCTATTTTATATACAGTAGCATGTATAGGTCAATCCCAATCTCCCAATTTATCCCTCCCCCACCTTTCCCCCTTGGTAACCACAAGTTTGTATTCAACATCTGTGACTCAATTTCTGTTTTGTAAATAGGTTCATTTGTACCTTTTTCTAGATTCCACATATAAGTGATATCATATGATATCTGTCTTTGTCTGACTTAATTCACTCAGTATGACAATGTCTAGGTCCATTCATGTCGCTGCATGAATGAAATAATGGCATTATTTCATCCTTTTTTATGGCTGAGTAATATTCCATAGTATATGGAATATACCACATCTTCTTTATCCATTTCTCCATCAATGGACATTTAGGTTGATTCCATGTCCTGGCTGTTGTAAATAATGCTGCAATGAACACTGGGGTGCATGTAGCTTTTCAAATTATGGTTTTCTCTGGATATATGCCCAGGAGTGGGATTGCTGGATCATATGGTAGCTCTATTTTTAGTTTTTTAAGGAATCTACATACTGTTCTCCATAGCAGCTGTACCAATTTACATTCCCACTAATGGTGTAGGAGGGTTCCCTTTTCTAGAAGAGGAGGAATCTTTCCATATCAACTGTTATTATTTGTGGGATGGGGTTGAGGGAAATGGCACAAACCAACACATACCTCCTAGGACAACTCTTCACAGCATCTCCTTATGCAATAATCTATAAAATCAATCAGCTCCACGCCTACTATCTGGACTAGATACTTTGGGGATGGGAAACATACGAAAAGACCCCTGATCTTAAGGAACTTCCAGATGAAAGTATGCAATAGTAAATAATTAAAAACATAAGTGTATTATAAGGAGTTCCCTGGTGGCCAAGTGGTTAGGATTCCGGGCTTTCACTGCCATGGCCCAGGTTCAATCCCTGGTTGGGGAACTGAGATACCGCAAGCCACACAGTGCAGCCCCCCAAAAAAAGGTGTATTATAAGCGTTGTAAGTTCACAAGGAAGAAAAATCAAAGACAGCTAGATTAGAAACCTCTGAGGAAAGGTGGAACTTCCCCTGGATCTACATATAACAATCACCATCACAATAATAACAGCAGCTAACATTTACTGAGTGATTGATATGTGGCACAAATATGAGTTAAGTGCTTTTGTAGGCTATCTCATTTAATCCTCAAAACAACCCTAGAAATAAACACTATTATTGTGCCTGTTTTACAGATTGGGAAATTGAGGCTTAGAGGGAAACCTAATATACCTAATAAATCGCAAATCCAGGCAATCTGATCCCAGAGCATTCCATGCCATTGAATGGTTATGGAATGCTTTCCCCACATGAGATAAAGAGAAAAGCACAGTACTGGCACACCAGTTAGTGTTCCATGAATGTTACTTCGTTTTTCTACCCATCCCCCACCACTATTCACCGGCTAACTCCCATCCCCAACTCACACACATACACACTTTGTCTTTTCCAATTTTAACATTCTTCAAAACCGAAGGTCCACCCTGGGCAGGAAGTTTTCCTATGCTGGTCAAGCTTCTGTCTCCTTTGAAGTCATAGCACTTATTTCCAACAGCCTGTGGGGTGATTACATGCTGTCTTGTGATGTCACTGGCACTATTTAATGTCTTATGACTTTAGTGTTTCTGATGTCTTATGGTATTACTAAGATAGTACTTATATTATTATTATCATGCATTTTTTGCATTAGTGAGCTTTTCATATACTTTCATTGTACCAGCTAACTCTAAACTCCCTTGTGTTGCTCCTGGGGTCTTGGCATAGGAGACATCAGGAAGTATTCACTAATTCAAAAGTTTGAGGTGTTTGTGAAGTTTTCATTCATTACAAAAATGATCCAAGTCAAAGAAATACAGCTAACACTTCATGGTTTGATTCTACTCTGTTTAGAGAGTCCATAGTTATAAACCCTTTTTGTGCCCAATTTTGGACACAGATTACAAAGGTAATCTGTGCATGTTTGCAATCCCTTTAGCTCACAGAACTAAAGCTATCTTCTTCTGAACTACCAAAGAAAAATTCTATCTGTTCTTTGAAAATTAAAAAACAACCAACTAACCCTTTTTAAAAAAGCAGTTCCAGTTCACAGATTTTTTTTTTTTTAATATTTATTTATTTATTTATTTTGGCTGTTGCCAAGTCTTAGTTGCAGCACACGGGATCTTCGTTGTGGCATGCAGGATCTAGTTCTCCGACCAGGGATCGAACCCAGGCTCCCTGCATTGGGAGCGTGGAGTCTTACCCACTGGACCACCAGGGAAGTCTCCACAGATTTATTTTAATCTTACAAATGTATTATAAAATACTGTATGCTTAGAAAGGAGTAAACATAATATATAGGTAAAATTTAAATAATAATAAGATGTACACTCTGTAGCCATTATCCACCACAGGAAATAAAACATGTAATAGTAAATCTTTTATATCACCAAAATTTTAGTCTAAAGCAAACTAAGTCCAAAATGGTTATAAGAGGACTTCCCTGGCGGTCCAGTGGTTAAGACTCCGCACTTCCAATGCAGGGGGCACGGGTTCAATCCCTGGTCAGGGAACTAAGATCCCACATGCCGCGCAGCGTGGCCAATAAATAAATAAATAAATAAATAAATAAATTTTAAAAACAGTTATAAAGCTTCGAGATGATAAAGGGGTTTTTAAAGATTAAAAAAAGTCACCAACTATTACGGGATTATACATTGAGATTAGAAGGAGATTAGATAAATCTAGTCCTAATGACAGTATCAAATACAAGACTTTTTAAGTTGGAACTACTTTATTTTCATTGACTACATAGCCTGGATTTTTGGAATAGTTACAACTTCATTCTATTTCCATAAATCAATGGCTTTCTGGAAATTACAGTATTCTGTTATTCAAACTAGTCTACATCTGCCAAGCTACCTCTTCTATCTGGAAATAAAAGTTCTTTGTGGGGTCATGTGATCTAAATGTTGGTTTGGGTAAATAAATCAGCATATATAAAATGAAAAAAAAAAAAGCATCAGGTTACAGATTTAGGAAATCCTGACTCTAGTCTCTGCTGAATTATTGGCTTTCATGAAGTGAGCACTAGACTTTCAAGTAGCTAATACAGAAGGAAATACAACCAATATTAAGATCCATGGTATCTATGAGGAAAAACGAAACCAGTAGCACAGGAGAAGCCCAATTATTCCTGATTCTAAGAACTGAGATATATTTCTCTATTAAAGCATCAAAGAGATAATATGAACATTGACATCCCTTCCTTATAGTAAGCACAGCAATGTGTTTCAATGGGTTTCTTTTTTTTTAATTGAGTTATAGGTGATGTAGAATATTATATAAGTTATAGGTGTAAAATATAGTGACTCACAATTTTTAAAGGTTATACTCCATTTATAGTTATTGCAAAACACTGGGTATATTCCCCGTATTGTACAATATATACTTGTAGTTTATTTTATACATAACAGTTTGTATCTCTTAATCCCCTATTCCTATATTGCCTCTCCCCCCTTCCTCTCCTCACTGGTAACCACTAGTTTGTTCTCTACATCTGTGAGTTTGCTTCTTTTTTGTTATATTCACTAGTTTGTCGTAATTTTTAAATTCCACATATAAGTGATATCATACAGTATTTGTCTTTCTCTGACTTATTTCACTTAGCATAATATCCTCCAAGTCCATCCATGTTGTTGCAAATGGCAAAATTTCATTCCTTTTTATGGCTGAGTAGTATTTCATATACATATATATATACACACCATATCTTCATTATCCATTCATCTATTATGGACACTTTGGTTGCTTCCATATCTTGGTAACTATAAATAATGCTGCTGTGAACACTGGGTTGCATGTATCTTTTCGAATTAGTGTTTTTATTTTTTCCAAATACATATCCAGCAGTGGAATTCCTGGGTCATATGGTAGTTCTATTTTTAGTTTTTTTGAGGAATTTCCATACTATTTTCCATAGTGTCTGCACCAATTCACATTCCCACCAACAGGGTATAAAGGTTTCCTTTTCTCCACATCCTCGCCAACATTTGTTGTTTGTGTTCTTTTTGATGATAGCCATTCTGACAGGTGTGAGGTGATATCTCATTGTGGTTTTGATTTGCATTTCCCTGATGATTAGCAATGTTGAGCATCTTTTCATATGCCTGTTGGCCGTCTGCGTTTCCTCTTTGGAAAAGTATCTATTCAGATCTTCTGCCCATTTTTTAATCAAGTTGTTTTTTTGATGTTGAGTTGTATGAGCTGTTTATATATTTTGGATATTAACCCCTTATCGGTCATATCATTTGCAAATATTTTCTCCCATTCAGTAGGTTGTCTTTTCGTTTCTTCAACGGCTTCCTGGGCTGTGCAAAAGCTTTTAAGTTTAATTAGGTTCAATGGATTTCTTATAACAAATATGCTGAAGACTTGAAATCAAAATGCAAATTCAGAGACACTAACATATGCCCTCTGAAATGATGTTTTTGGGAAATAACTCAGCACTTCTTTTGGGTGCAAGCATCATAACTCCGTAAAGGTAAACATCTGGAATTTTTACACTGCAAACATTAAAGAAGTTCCATCCTTAGTCAAGAATTCAGATGTTCTGGATTGATCTGCCGTTTGTAATTAATTTGCTGGTCCTAGTGTGAATACAATATACTTGAACTAAATTTCATTAAATTTCCATCAGATTTAGATAGAATTTCGTTTTTCTCTTTCTTTTAGGTAAGTACCCAGAGAAGTAAGAAAACATTTTCTCTCTGGGATTATGCTTGGAATATGCAACAGAAATGTCAGAGTAAGTACAAAATGTGAATGTGCATTTGTTGCATATGAATATAGGGAGAATTCTACTTTTAAAAAAATATACCAATTATCAACTTCCCGAAGTGCAAAGTGATTATTTGCTTTATAAGTTATTTCTTCTGCACAGTTTAAGTGTTTAGTGACAGCCCACTGATTACGGGACTAAGACAAAGGAAATTTAAAGCAAAACTACTAGGAGGCATAATCCACTAATACTTGCTCAAAAACAAAAATTACTTGAATTATTATGCAAATCAAAAGAAAAATAAGGACTAAAGGTAAAAAATGTCAAACATTCAAATGTATTTTCAGTGAGGCACTTCTAATCAAAGCCACCTCTAATCTTTCTTTAACTGGATTGTGTTTGGTTTTGTTTCCCCCACAGGATAAAGAAGAAAACCACTAGAGTATCTCTGACCATCAGTTCCCCTGTTAATGAAACCTCCAATATCAGATCAAGTTATTCTACCTTAGTTCAACCACTGTGTATTGACCCCCAGAGGGTAGGTTCAGTTTTAAAAGCTTTCTGAGGGGTTCGGGTAATGGAGACACAGGCCCAGAGAGGAAGGAATCAATGCAACTTTCTTGAAAAGCACACATAGGGAGAGCCTCCAGCTGCATGACCTCAGAAAGAACAAGAAAGAAATCTATGGGTCTCAGAAATAACTCCACGGTAGTTCTGTGGGTTGGCCATTTGTCTGTGTGCCAGACCATAAGGGACAGTTGGTTTCTAGGAGCTCAGTCCCATAATAGAATATTCCAACTATCCAAGGAATGAATTCCCTTTTAATTAAAAAAGGGGGAAATGCTTTTTCAAAAATCTAAAAGATACAACAAGAACAACTGTATGGAGAAAGGAAAAAAATCTAGTCAGTAAAATTTAGAAGTTATTTAAACCTTTAATACACAGTCTCTAAATACTCATTTCTCAAATGTAATCTCCCAGTGTTGTATTTCACCATCTCAGCTAATGGAATGCTGGAGGAGAGAGAAAAAAGTGTGGCATTGGAGCAGACATCCAAACTGACATTTAAATTAGGAGCATCAGCCTTTTCAGAAAGTAAACTTAGGGTGTGGTCGGTAACAGCTAAAAATGATCCAGTTAGTCCATGCCCACCATGCACCTAGGTTTTGGGGCCTTGACAATATGGATGATAGTGTCTCTTCTATTTCTTAAACCAGATGCAGAGTCCCTGCAGCAGCCTGTCGGGATCCACTTGTGTAGTAGCCCCTGTGTTTACCAAGGTAACCTATCCACACTGCATGACACAGTTTGGATTTTATAGATAAATTGTGGGGATTATCAAAGGTGAAAGAAAAAGGAAAGAAAACTAGAAAAGGACCTCAGAGATTATAATTATTTTATATATGAGAAAACTGAGTCCCAGAAAGCATGAAATTATTGTTCAGTGTCACAGAGCAACTCATGGTTTATCCTACGCTCTTTAGATATTTGCTCTGTGTCAATCCTCCAGCTCTGGAAGGAAATGCTTAGACTGTCCTTTCCAAGCAGACAATGCTCTGCCTGACCTCAAGATTCATCAGATTATCTTAACTGGCCATAAGATGCCCTTCTGAAGTAGTCAACAAGCAAAGCCATATCTACTTCCTGCTTGGGTCACAGTCAGAGATCAGGATTGAGAAGCCTCCTCTATCACTCACTGGAAACAGCAGGATTCAATCAGTTAGGTCAAACCAAGCTAAGGTTGATATCTTCTCTGGGCTCTCTGTTCCAAACCTAACAGAACTGGAACTATTGCCATTGCTGGCCCAAGGTATGAGAAGCATGGCAGGGACTTAACCAGATACAGGATGGGAGACACAGAAAACAATGTCATTAAGAGTAAGGAGCACTATTATCAATTCTGGAAGCCTGCTTTCAGCAGATGCCATCAGGCACAAGCGTCTGTTATTTCCACAAGTCTCCTGCTACATTCCTTCCCTGTAATATGCAGCCCTGGGCATCAGGCTCAAGGGCTGGGTTGGTGGTCATTATGTCTTAACTAGGTCTCACCTGACAGAAGGGCCTCTGATCCTCTCTCTCTCTGGTCTGAGGGCCAAGTTATAATCTGAAATGTAATTCTAGATTCTAGAGGACCCTGGAGCTGAGAATAGGAGAGGAGAGAGATTAGGATTTAAATTTAAGGGGTAAATTTACAACAAATGCCACTTGTTCATACGCATTATGAGACTATACTAGCTATTGTTAATAAACACTTCTTATATATCAATATAACTCATTCTTTAAAGAAAGTTTTCAGATTATTTCTATGAAATGAGCCTCAAAACCTCAAGTAGGCTGAGCATTTTACTAGCCCTATTTCACAAAGAACATGAGTTCTACAAAGGTTAAGAGTCTTCCAAGTTCCTATGATGAGCTTCAACCAGCTAGTGGCAAAGTTGTGATTCTGGCCCAATTCCTCTAAGTCATGATTCAGAATCCTTAACAAATTACAATACTGCCCATGCTGCTTGACCAATAATAAAGATTAAATCTGTGACTTCATAGGTACTCAATAAAATAACACAACAAAGTGAAGACTTTTCAAGTAACTGGTTTTCTATCTTAAAAAATGGCTCTTGGGGCAGTGAAGAGCCAACTTTCTCATTAAACTCCATGAAACTGAGATAAAAACTTATACCTGACTGTAAAGCACACTATAAAGCACAAAGGATGCCCAGCAAGCTCTTTATTTTGATTAAGGTACAGTCAGTTGTCAATAATTATGATGAAAAGCATGCACACTTACTGCAATTGGCACCCCAAATCATTGTATATGGTGAAACAGTTTCTTCCATTCTGTGAATTCTGTGTTTATTCTTCAGCATCTTCAAGACATCTCTACAACCAGAGGTCAGTGTGTCGTGTTTGAATGCCGAGTCCAGGCCACAGCCACAGTTCAAGTTCACTGGTACAGAGAGAAAGAGCAGATAGCAGACTCAGATGACTTCCGAATTCTGAGAAAAAGTACAGTGATAAGCTTTTGAATTTACTTTTCATTCTGATTAACTTTGAAATTTAATTCATGTTTTAATGTTTAATAGCTGATTTGTTACAGGCTCAAAGATTGCTACTGCTAAACAATTACTTCAAATCCAAATGATTCCTCAACATAAACAACCAAAAAAGAAAAGAAAACAAAACAACTGTTTTGTTCTGATTAAACAATAGTTTTAATAGCTGTAAAAAGACTAGTTTGTTTTCAGAGATTAACCTTATCTTCCTAAACAGTTCTTGGTATACAAACAAGAAAAAAATGTGAGAATAAACATATTTTTTAAAGAGCAAAACAAATGAAAACTGGTGTATAACTTTCTAAATACTTTATTGTGTAAGTTTCCTACCAAATAATTAATTTAGGGAAGGGTAACAAGTATGATGATCTACCTCATGCTAAACACTGAGTTTATACTTTATAAACAATTTCTCATTTAATCCTCACATCAATATTTTGAGGTATGCGTTATCATCTGCATTTTATAAGCAAGAAAACTGAAATAAGAAATGCTAAACACCTTGCTGAAGGTCACAAAGCTAGTAAATGCTGCAGCCAAGGTTCAAGCCAAGGTATTTCTTGCATCAAGTGAAGAAAATATACTCACTTAAGTATTAATTCAAAACAAGTGAACATTTGCACATCACATTTAGGAAGAAACGCCTCTATCACACAACATGGTATTTCCCTTAAAAATAACATTTATTGCATTTTCTGAAACTAAAGTAATACATATTTATTATAATAAATCTAGAAAAATATAAAATGTACAAGAAATTTAAAGTTACATTCTTACCACCCAGAGAAAACTATTAACCTTTTGTGTAGTTTTCTACAGTATTTTTATAATGTAATATTCAACTTTATTTTAATTAGAAAGAGTAAAAGAAAAGGATTTTCTCGGGAGAAAAAGGCCACCTCAGGATTAGTGTTTCAGCAACAGTTCACATTCAGAGAAGAGATATATCTGGTCTTACTTCCTATTAGAAATGAAGAACTAAGGCCCAAAGAAGTAAAGTAATTTTCACAAAGTCACAGAGCAATCTAGTGGTAGAATACGGCTAAAATACAGGTTTTTTTTCTAGCACCTTGCCAAGTGTTCATTCCATTATGTACCTTTTCCGAGTTTCTAGAGAATTTACAGCCTGTGACTCAAGATTTCAGTCAACGTTGTATTTGCTTCAAGTTATTTCACACATGGCCCCTTCTCCCAACTAAATTGTCATCATTTAAATTCTCTCTCTATTGTTTTATCTTTCAGAAGCTTGTTTATCATCCATTCCTGGTAAGCACAATTTTTCAACATCTTGATAATAAATAATTAAACCAAATTTAGCATCAGAAGACTTTGTCTCCTAAGCCACTTTTGCCTTCAGGAGCAGTTTTGAGGCTACCCTATGCCAACTCTTGAACTGATACAACAGAAGAAGCAAGATAACTGGGATTTATCAGTGTATTTATTCGTTTATTCATTCATTCAACATGTATTTACTAGACACAGGCTATGGCCAGGTTCCGTTCTTCACACTGAGGAGTCCCTGCCCTCACAGGGCACAAATTCTTCCTCTAATTCCATTTGGCATATTATTTGTGCCTCATGAGCAACATACAGAGGCAGTAAGGAGGTGTCCTGACATCATACATCCAAATTGTTGACTGTCCAAGAAGTATGTGTGGTGCCCATCACACAGTGGCCATCACTGTCTAACTACCATGGCAATAATAATCTTTAGGTCAGTTCAGAAAATCTTTCTATAGGACCTTTATGCTAAGCACTAAAGCTACAGAAATCTAGAATTCAAGAGATAAAGTATAATCCCTGTTTTTAAGAAGCTCATAGTGTAGTAGAGAAAACAGATGTGTCTAAGAGGTAGGTGTTAGGGACCATGCTGGGATTATTTTAGGTTGTATTTTTAAGATTTATCTTCATGAGCCCACTCAAAGACAAAAAAACTAATCAGATGGACTTTTTTAAATCTTAGGAATACAGTACTTATTCCCAGTACCTCTACTCTCCCTGACATCCTCCCACACTGTTTGTTAATTTGAGGGATCCAAATACTCTGGTCAAGTTGACTCTCTCCCTTTTCCAGAGGAAGTGTGCACCTTAATTATCGCAGAAGCATTTCCTGAAGATTCTGGGGAATTCAAATGCATTGCAGAAAATGAGGCTGGGACTGCAGTCTCCACAGCAAGACTCTTTGTTTCTCCAGGTAACTCCTCAGGATCACCCTGCTCAAATTCAGCCCTGAGCCAAGAGGAAGATTCTGTTTCTATCTGAACTGGTGACTAATTATATTTTTCAGAAGGAAAAGAAGTGGAGAAATCAGAGAGTTCTCCAAAGTCACCCATGAGGAAATTTTCTCCAAAACTGGCCTCCTTTCCCTGGAGCAGTGACAGCTACAAAAAGGGCAAAAATCCAGACAATACTCCAATAAACCTTATGCCAACTATTCCTGAAACAGCCAGTCACAATGAACATGAGATCCAGGTTCCAAAGGAGGATTTCTGTACCATCAATGAAAATTCCTCTGAGCTACAACCACAATGGTAAGGGCAGACAGACCTAACATTCACTCATTCAACAAATGTTCTTGGCTCTATATATAGAACAGTGAACATGACAAAGCTCCTACCCTCAGTGAACTTGCATTCTGAGATGACTCACTTTACCTGTGTCATTTCTCCCTTGCCCTCCATCATGCATTTCACCAGGGCTGAAATAGTAAGTCATGTGCTTAGATCCACATTTAAGGGTTTGGTACAGAAACTTGTTAAAAAAAAAAAAAAAACAAAAAAAAACACCAACAATGCTGAAGTGGCAAAAGATTTTGAAGAATGGGATCTTTTCCCGAAACAGAATTCAATGTCCTGTCTCAATACAAATTGGTAAAACATTTTGCGATACAGGTTTCTTCACGGTTAGTCTTAGAATACAGACACAATTGTCCTTGCATTTAGAGGACAAATTGTAAATGGAAAGATAATTCAGTAAGTGAATTTGCCAACCAGGCTATGTTTAAAAACAACATAATCCGCCACCATTCCCAGCCCCCAAAGACAAACCTCAAACGAAAATATTGATTTTTAAAAAACCTAAAAATTGATACTTGGAGACTCCAAGTCATTGGAGGGACTTCCCTGGTGGTCTGTTGGCTAAGACTCTGCACTCCCAATGCAGGGGGCCCGGGTTCAATCCCTGGTCAGGGAACTAGATCCCACATGCCGCAACTAAGAGTTCGCATGCCTCAACTAAAGATTCCGCATGCCACAACTAAAAGATTCCCGCATGCCGCAAGTAAAAGATCCCGCATGCCGCAACTAAGACCCGGCACTGCCAAATAAACAAACAAACAAATAAATAAACTTTTTTTTTTAATTATTGCAGACTAACAGACCTGGAACAGTGTGTGAAGTACATAGTAGGAATTCAATAAATAGTAGCTATTACTTCACTGCATTGGTTTTTTATCGAGATCAGTGTTATCTCCAATAACAGCCTATGACTGTGATTTCTCAGTTGGTCTCCTGGAACCCCTTTAGTTTATAGGATCACTAGTCACCTGGACAGTAGCTACCCCTATAAATAAAGATTCCTCATGGGATCAAGGAAGAATGGGTGTGTAGAAAAATAAGTAAGACTGCAATTTATTGAACAAACATCTATTAAGCACACTGTATGTGTTTTGTCAGTTTCTGTGCCTTGGGAAAACAGCCAATACTCATATCCAAAATTTTTCTCCATGAGTACCTGTGTTTATCAGTGAGCCTTTAGGACTTAAAAAGGCCTTGAATTTATAATATAATATCTTTCATATGAGACTACCATCTTTTTCATTAATAAAATCATTTATGGGGACAATTATTGGGCAAAAGTTCCATGAACGTTAACAAGTTTTTACTGAATGTCTACCATGAGCTACCTTGTCCTAGACAAGATAAATAAGCAATAAAGAATCCCTCCCTCAGAAAAAAAACTTAACCTAGTTGAGGAGATACATTATACCACATAATAGTCCACTGTATGATTTCCTGTTTCATTTGAGTCTCTCAGCAACCCTGATTTAGGTTAGTAAAACTGATACTATCTTTGTTTTTTCAGTTAATTATTAAAGCTCAGAGAGTTGAAGCAACTTGTCTAAGGTTACACAGCAAGTATGTAGTAGAGTGGGCACTCACACTCAGGTCTCCAAAATAGATAATAAAAAGGTTAATGTGTCTAGAAAGCTGTAGAAGATCAACCAAATTAATGTTATCATTTTTACTGTTTGACTCCAAACCCAGTGTCCATTATTATTTCTTGCTTGAGAAGAATAAGATTGAGTCAACTGCTACAACGGGACTCCCTTTTGCTATAGGTCTATGCAGAACGTCAGTAATCATAGTGATTAATGCATAACCTGAAAATGAATAAAACATTCTTCATTTTTTAGTCCTTTCATCTTCAATGACATTTTCCTTCTCAGTTGAGACAGCAGAAATTAGCCTCATCACACACATCTGACCTCTGATTTTAGAAGCAGCTCACAGCACCATTTTTATAATCGCATATATACTTCACATTTTAAAAAACAACAAGGGATGAATGAATAACAGTTAAACAGCTACCCTTCCACTGATGATGAGACAAGAAGGAATTCCCTGGACATGCAGCAAGAAACGTTTCAGTAGGAAAACATGTGAGATAGTAGGGAGTTACCTACATCTTGTGAGGCATTAGAATGATTTACCAGAGGCCCTTACTGATAATTTAGAGATAGAAATGGAAAAGGCTGTCTCTGGGGGGCAGGCTGGAATATGGTCCACCCACCTGACATCTTAATATTTCATTCAGTTTTAGGTTGATTTTTCTCAAATAAGCAACTAAACCATTCAAATAGCCATATTTGTGAGAAAACATAAAACACCACTCAAAAAAGCAAACCAAATATTAAAAAGTAGAAAAACAGATTCATGGTAAATTACTGAATACAGACCCTTAACTTTTGAGAATGGTGTTACAAGGGATCTTACTTCCCTTTCCTACACTATCCCTTGATCCCCTAATTGTAGCAAGAACCTTAGCCTAGATGTACCATGGAGCTACCGCACTGTAACAAAAGTTGTACCTTACAAAGGCCTAGGGAAAAGAAGGGCAAAGCTTAAAGGATAAAGAGTAAATAAAACTAAAATTCTTCCTCAACCATGGAACATTTAGAATCTGCCCTAGGCAAAACTGGGGATTTCAGTTTGTCCTGAGCATCTGCCCTACTTGCCTGGTAGGGTATATCTCAATCAAACCCTGTTCTTGGGAAGAACTAAATATCAGTCATACACCACATTTAAAGTGCTCAGAATAGGGCCATACTCAAAGTAAATGCTATATGTATCAGTTATTCTTGTTATTTTTATTGTCACTTGCACTTACATTTTAAGTCTCTCTAATTTAGATTGAAAGGCTTTGTCCCTATTAATGGAATCTGAAATATCAGTGAGCAGATGTGGAGAAATATTTTGGGTGATTCCTGAAATAAGACTTTGTAAGCGAACGCCTACTCAACAAGCCTAGTATGCTTTTTCCACTAAGCAACGGCTGTGTGCCCAGGTGGCAGTTATCAAACTTTCTCTGAACACCAAAGGAAGGTACACCTACATGGTCAGCTGTGAAGAATTTTAAACAGCTCACATGTGCTCAAACATCTATTTGTTGGATCCTAACATACATGGTAATGACATCAAGACTGGAGTACCCATGAGGGAGGGGAATAAATAGATATGCTTTAAGCAATAATACCCTACCAAAGCTAAAGCCACTAAATTGGAATAATTCCACTTGATTAGCCTGATCCTCATGCCACCTACCCCTCTTCACCACCTCTTGTTGATTTGAAGGTTTCTTCCTCTGTAATTATTTACTTCCCTGCACAAAAATGGAAACTTATATGCTAAGATGGTCTCCTTGATGAAAAGAGAAAGGAAGCTGTGTAACTGTAAGGAGTAAGGGAAATAAAGAGAGCTAACAATACAGAGCCCTAACTGTAAACATTGCTTGTTTGGTAGTTTCTTAAGTGTTTCAAACTCTTTTAGAATGAAAGTATAAAGTCAAGGAGGCATATGCTATACAGATTCAGAGAACTTGCTAAAGAAACCAAATCGCGTTTTTCCACTTCCCCACCTTCCCAGTGACATAACACCATCATCCTGCTCTCCTGCCTTTGCCCAGACACACTCCCTCTCTTGAAACAAACTGCTTGAACCCCACTCCATTCCCCCTCCCATTTGGCAAGAGAAAAAAAAAGGCCTTCAGATGAACAACTATCCAATACAAATCAATTTGGAGCCCATCCATCACTGGTCTTTTTTCTGGAGAAGTCTTAGCAGTTAGAATGTCAGTCTTAGAATACTATTTCCCTTTTAGTCCTTTCTTCAACAGGGAAGATCAAAGCCCCCACCGCAAAAAAGAAAATAAGTTTTCTTTATACTTTTTCCCATTTCCCAATTCTTTGCTCTTCCCCCTATATGAGCTTGCTAAAGCTATAGTCAAAGTTCACATCTAAAATAAAGAGGCTTGCAAGAGAAGCTCATGTAATCCCACTCCTTAAATATCACTAAGACATCTGAGATATTGTTTAGATTGTGGACTCTTACTTTGACATGCCAGCATAGGTAGATGGACAGGCAAGCACATCAGATGTCACTGTTTGGCAGCTGATAAAAGTCAGTGGTGCTATAATACTAAGCACAGAGCCACTAGATTAGTCTGTGAGGGAAGGGGATGCCTCTTCCTTCCCTTTAGTAGTAGGTTAAACCGAGCAGGCACTCTCTGGAACTCGGGTAAGTCCCTTCTTTATTCCTGCTTCAGTTTTGGGTTTTGTTTTTGTTTTTTGTCCAAATCAGAACAGTATGTAAAAGGTGATCTTCAGATAAAAAGTTCAAAAGCCACAAGATCATAATGGCATTATACAAAGATTTGAAAAGAATGTGACCTGTTCATTCCACTGAAATTGGAAGGCATTACAGAAAGGGTAGAAGGAAAGATAGTTGTGTGTCATTATTTTTAAATCATCATTTTTCTTTGAAAAGTGACACTTGATCTAACTGTAATTGTGGTAATGTCTTACAGCTTCAAAATATCCTCAGTTTTTTGTGCAAGTCTGTGCTATATTAGAGATGAGGGGGAAAGTCAAGATTTTTCTAAATAGGAGATTTAATAGTACTTTATTCATAAAATCTTTGAAATTTATTTAACATTATTTGGAATAAAATGATACTGTCATATAATAGAGGCATTATAGAATTGAATTGTTGAACAGTAACTACAAACGTGAAGAAAAACCTTTCAGAGTTACCTGTGTGAACATCTGTGTAAAATTTTGTTGAGACATGAATAAAATGAAATATTTGAAAGAACATATTTTTAATTGAATTTTTTTTAAAGAACAGTAATTGTTAACTATGTAGGCTGATACCAAAATGTACAAGATAGTTGACCTTCTAAAAATATATGTAAAGAAAAATAGGGAATTTTCTGGAAAATATCTACTGGCTATTTGTTAAACAGTTTATTCCTTCCTTGGTATTTGAAATTAATCTGAATGATTTGCCTGCCCAAAAAGGAATTTAAAACCAAACACTGGATTCAATTCTGCAATGGAAAAAATAAACCCATAACTATAAAACTGCTTGCCTTGAAATAGAGTCTTTTTTCTTTTTTTTTAGAGTATCTAATTAAAGCCTCCTTCTGGATGTTTTTCTCCAATAATTTAAAGGCCTAATATAGTTAATTACTAAAATACACTCTAGTTGAATGTGCTTGTATTCATAAACTCAAAATTAAGAAATGTATGACTTTTTAAGTGCCTTTTTCAATAGAATCTTTCTCTTGGCTGTTTAGTTGCATTTTTGTTCTTTCCTAAAACTGCTAATTTTAATATAACTCTAAACTACATGCACAACCTGAGGATCAAGTTATTTGGTTTAGAAATTTTTCATTAAAAATGATACTTTCTTCAAGATAGGAAACTGAATAATTATAAGACTATGCTTCAATGATGACAAACAATTCGGTTAATTTTATTAGTTAAAAGTTTGATTTATCATTACCTCTGAGTTGGTTTATATTATATGAAACAAACTAAATGTATTTTGAACTAAATTACTTGATATTTTAAATAAAGACAGAATCAGTATTACAGCAATTTATGGCGCTAGTTTTTGTGTGTAAAGTCTATATACAGTCCTGCCCAGATTTACCTTACTAATGGAAGAAATCAGAAGCAAATATAATTCTCTCACTTCGCTATACAGTAGAAACTAACACAACATTGTAAAACAACTATGCCCCAATTAAAAAAAAAAAGAAGCAAATATAATTCTTTAAGGTTGATTATAGTGACAAATGATTTATCAAAGGAAAAATGGGGAACTACTCGCGGAAGTCAGGAGTGCCAATGCAGGGCTAAGTAAGAAAAATGGCACCCTTCTTTTCTTGGGAAACTATAGGCTAGCTTCACAGTTGCCTTACTTCCCTTCTGTACATCCTGTTTGCCATTTCAGAAGGAAAAATAATATAGGAACTAAAGCAATTTCAAAATTAGTCTAAAATACATATTAAACATGTAAAAATAATTTAAAGTGAAACTAAATAACTAAGAGACCATAGACACCAATAACTAGATAATACAATCTAAAAATAACAAAAAATTACAAAGGGCTCTGGAATACTGTCAGTAACATATATTATATACACACACAGAGACACACGAATACAGTCACTCCTTAATATCATCTAGTTTGGTACTATGGTCAATTGGGAATCAAAGGGAGAAAAAGAAGCAGTGAATTATAAGGTAAAACAAAATCCACTCAAGGTTGACAATAGTGAAGAACAGATGTTTGCTCTACTTTGTGAAACTGTAAAAGGGTGATGGAGCAAATACGGACAGTAATGTTCTTTACAAAAGAAGCACATTGCTCCCCTTGATTCACCACATCATTCATCACAGATCACCAGGGCATGAATTAACTGGAGTATCAGAAGAGCTGTTCATCGGTTTTGATGAGCAAGGGGAAGAATTCAGACTGAATAGAAGCTGACATGTTATATATTTACCTGCTAATAATTTTAAATCATTAACTCTCTGTGGTTAATGAAACTGTAGCCTCTGGGCAAAAGCTAAACATGAAACCATAAAATTATCACACTGAACAACATCACAGGTTTTCTTTTCATAAATAACCACTTGGCAAACTCAAACTCAAACTTTTCCTACATCTTGAAGCCCCTGGGCGTGCTTTAAGAATCACCCAGAGACAAACACTAATGAATTCTTTTTACTTATTCTCAAGGGGAAAGTCACTTGTGCAAAGACAACAGATAAAGGAATGGGAAGTCTAGAAGCCAGGAAAGTTCCACCTTGAGGTGACTTTGAAAGCACATAAGCTTTAAAAAAACAAGCAAAAAAAAAAAAGCACAGAAACTCTTATTAAAGATCTTAAGTAAACAGTACTGTTTTTTATGCAAATACTGTAACTGAATCTTCTTCTTTTGAAGGAACAATATTCTTCAAGAGAAGGCCACTCTATCAAAGACACGAGCACAGTATTCCCAGGATCTCAACAACGAGGTGCAGACCAAGGTTGCTTCTGATTCACTGCAACCTTCTATAATTCCAGGCTTGCAGCCCCAGATTCGGGACCCCACGCTTCCAGGAGTAAATCATTATAAGTTGCCTCCAACTTCCATAAACCAGCTAAGCATGTTTAACTACGAACGTCCAAAACACTTCATCCAATCCCAAAACCCATGTGGCTCCAGACTGCAACCTCCTGGACCGGAAACCTCCAGCTACTCTAGCCAGACCAAACAGTCTTCTATTACCATCCAGCCCCGCCAGTGCAAAGAGCAAAGATTTTCTGCCTCCTCAACAGTGAGCTCTCACATCACTATGTCCTCCTCTGCTTTCCCTGCTTCTCCTCAGCAGCTTGCTGGCTCCAACCCAGGCCAAAGGGTAACAGCCACTTATAACCAGTCCCCAGCCAGCTTCCTCAGCTCCATATTACCATCACAGCCTGATTACAATAGCAGTAACATCCCTTCCACTGTGGACTCCAAGTAAGTGAATTTTTAAAATATATATATAGAGAGAGAGACAGACAGACAGATAGAACTGTGTATACCGTGAGCTTGTATCTGGGGGAGAAGGGGAGATAGGTTATGTACGTCATCTTCACTATCTAAAAAGTCAATGTGACATCAGAGTCTCATTCCATATTTCTCCTAGAACACCCTGAACCAGGGTACTGGCAATAAGTCATCTGACCCATTCTCCAGTGTCCAGGTTGAGCTGAACCCAAATCACCTATTACATAACACAATTACTTACCTACTATTTTCCATCTTCAAAAAAAATATTTCTAACATACTCAGGAACAGTGAACTATTCCCCCAGCTCTAAGTTAAGTTCCTCATGCTGTAAATTTAATTGCTCTGGTTCTGAGCTTAGCTGAGGTGAACACCTGTCTGCTCTTCTTCAGATAGGATTTCCTCTCACATAAGCAGAAGCTATTAAGTTTCTTCTCAGTCTTAGTCTTTTCTTCCTATCCATTTTCCCCTCTGATCCTGAACAACCACTTGGCTAAAAAGAAAATATGGGATTCAGACACTGAAGTATATGAATTTTCCCTACGATCAGAAGAAAGGACTGAATAGGTAAAGGCTCATGACCTTAAGGTTTCCTCTGGTAATTAAAACCACACTTTGTTCAAATTGGTTAGACCAACCTAAATACAGGGAAGAATACCTGAAGCCTTATGCAAGCATGTACTATTTCCACAGCCCTAAAACTGTCCTAGGAGAACCTGATATGAAGAAGGACAAAGTGGTTGTGCTTTTTTTAAAACATCAACTGAATACTTTGTGCTTATGCAAACTTTGGGCTATCAGTTTTCCTATTCCTTGGCTGGCTAGAATATCAGAGAATTAATCAGAGGCATCTGAAAAACTGTGTGATGGAATATATTTTGTTGGTTACAGGCTTATCAACAGATTTGCTGAAATTCTTGCTAATTTCTCTCAGTTTTCTCTAGAGGCTAATTTTTCTAGAGATTCCTATTGTTGGTGACAACTCTGGAAACCTAGGTGAACTCACCAGAGCAATTCAACTTGCAAAGAAACCTTTTCAATATTTTTAAAAATAAAAACCAGGAAAACCAAAAACATTTGTTAGAATCCTATAGATACTAAGTTGAACCATTTGAAATGGCTGTTAAAAATTTTTGACCGACAAAAAAGGCATTCTCATAGGTTTGGCCTAATGATTTTAAAAGATGCCTTCAAGAATTAAGAGCCCGCTCTTTCTCTTCTATCTCAAATTCCCATTATACCCATTATCACATATTGTAGATTTTTCTTACTTACATTTTACCCATATAATCTTTTTCCATCTAGCTTTCAATTATTTCCAAATTTCCTGTAAAAGCATGTTTAAATCTAAAATAACTCTTTCTCACTAAAATATTTTTCTTAGTAAAGGCTTTAATCCTATTCCAAATTCCTGCCCAGAAAAGAAAGCCACCGAATAAATACTAGTGAGCCTCAACCATGTACCTAGCTCTCCGCACAGAACTAAGAGAGGAAGGAAGGAAAAAATAGAGAGGATAAGAAGAAATAAAGCACAGAAGGACCCCAAACCAGAGATCAAAGATCCAGCTTTAGCTGCTCCATTTTCAGCAACCATAGATAACTCTTTTAATCTTCCCACAGCTACATGATACGAGTTCAGTGTCCAGCTGCACAGGTGGAAAGCTCTGGCCCTTTGAACATTTGTGCACAACTCCCTCATTTTTATGATGGGCTGAAGTTTGCCCTGTCTTCTATAATAATCCCTTGGATTCTGACCTAGAGAAGTTTGAAAGCTTTATTTAGCTTTTCATCAGTAGGAAACCCTTAAGCAAATGTTTTATTCAGTTGATCAAACCACAGACTAGAAATTTAGGGGAACTCTTTAATTTTCACTATTCCTTTCAAAAAGCTTGCTGTGTGACATTCCTCAAGTTTTCCTTACCTGCTCAGTGATTCAGTTTTCTGATCTGTAATAAAAGTGATTAATGACAGGGGAAAAAAAAAAAAAACCTATAAAACACTGTGCAAGTATAATATTAGTTTCTAATTATGAACAGATATCAAGTCCTAACACTTAAACCATCTAAACCGGTAATAATGCAGGTATTCAGTGAATAAAAAGGTGACTGAGGTTACATATATATCAGTGATTCTCAGGCTTGGTTTTGATAGTCCTTCAGGATTTCTCAGATATATTACATCATATTATGACAGTCTGACAAAAGAATTATTTAATGCTAATTCACTTTACCAAACACATATGACTGGGTTTTTTTAGCTGGAAAAAAAAAAAAAAAACAAATGGGCTATTCTAACTTCATACAGTTGGAGAAATAGTAGATCTATAAAACCAAAGAAATTTTACCACTTTGACCTGGGAATTCAATCTGAAAACAAAACAAAAACATCTCACTATTTATTTAAACACTTGGTTTGGCTATTTGCTTCACTGAACAAATCAGATACAGACAATCCTGAATATCTGAAATACAAGGAGGGAAAATGTATATAATCAACTTTCAATACAAAGCATATTGAATACAATGGAAAATATTCATTCACTGAACTGATAGTGAGTATTACCTCACTATTTTGCAGGCTTTGTGTTAGTGGATACAAATAATACAACGGTGAGTAATAAAACATCTTTTTTTTCTTCAGTGTATTTACAATCTAGAGATTACTAACCAAGTCCCCAAAGCCTGCAAAAATTAAAACTCTGGCTCCACTCAGAGGAAGTACATTTCCACTTAGCTTACAAGTTCTTTTAATGATCCTTGAGAATTTTTGAACAGGAACATGTCAGAGAACAGACCAAGGCTGCCTCATCTGGATATGTGGATTTATTATGATAATGGTAAAATATTCATTGAGGGCAGTGGCCAGTTTTCCCATATTAAACAGATATAAGCTAACACCTTTAGAGCCCTAAATAAACTAGGTAAAATCTGAATAAACCCTGTGAAAAGTGTGAGCTACCTAACAGATCTAAAAATATAGGACTCCCTAAATACCACCCCTGTCCTCTATCAGAATCAGCAGGGGAACACCAGGAGGGGGCAAGGACATCTTAGAAGAAAATTTAGGGTTGGAATTTGAAATAAGGATTTAAATCAAACTCTTCAACTGCCAATCAAATTTGCTTTCTTTTCCCCCAAACTCCTTTTTTTCTCAGTTTACATTTCTTTCTCCTTCCTCCTCTAATCATCCCTTTCTCTAAAAATCACTTATGCAATGTTGAAGAAACTGTTATTACTGCACAAGTTGTTATATCGTGCCATACTTGGATTGTCTAGAATATGAAATTAATAGGAAGTAGAAATTAAAATGTAAACTGTAGACTCCATTCAAAGCAAGAGAATATTCACTAAATACCAGTGGTTATGCTGATAAATGTTTAACAATCAGCTCTGGAAGAAAGAGCCATGATTTGTGGTATTTACCAATTTCCCTGGTGTAGATACTCCCACCACCACCAATTTCAAACTTTCAACATGAGATCACAGTGAGCTGGGAAGAGACACTAAAAATCAGTTCTCTTAAGCCCATATGAGTCAGCTCCAGCACATCGCTGCTTACTATCCACCCATAAATCAAACTTAGGAAATTCAGTTGGAATATTGGAAGAGCTCTCAAGCTGCCAGTAACTATTCTTACTCTCACTTCTTTAGGGAAGATCTTCAAGGAAGGACATTCGCATGTCTAATCTAAATTGCTCCTCCTGCTACTTAATTTTCATTTGCCAAGATGAAAAGAAACAAAAACAAAAACAAAAAACAGCTAGTAACCATTCTTATAAAATCCTTCTTGACTGTTATTAGGGCAATTGGTGCTTTAATAACACCAGCAGTACTAAATGGTAAATTCAACCTACCTAAAGGTGACTGACAAAATGATGCCAATTCTATTTTACATACCACACCTTACTTTAAAGATCTTCTTCTTAAAAAATCTTTTTTTCTTTTTAAAGCTATCAACAACCCTCAGTTGGCCAACCTGTAAATGCTAAGCCATCCCAAAATGCAAATGCTAAGCCCACACCAAGGACTCCTGACCATGAAATACAAGGATCAAAAGAAGCTCTGATTCAAGATTTGGAGAGAAAGCTAAAATGCAAGGACAACCTTCTTCATAATGGAAACCAAGTGAGCAAGATGTCTATTTTGTATTTTAAAAAAAAAGCCAATAAAACTATAAAATCTAATCTCAATAAGAAAGTTGTTTCTGTCTCACAGATCTATGTCCATATAATCAGCAAGGGAGAGGAGTATCTAAAAACAGGGAATATTTGGATCCTATTCTGTATTTCTCTGCATGAAATCCCCTCTAGGAGTTCAGTAGTAAAAGAATGAAGCAAATGAAAAAAAAAAAAAAAACCAATCTGAATGATTCAATTTTGTTTTAAGCATTACCATAAAAAATATGTCTGATGACCAAAAAACTAATGGGAAATGCTGTCAACCTGACTTCTTCATGTACTTTGGTATATAGTATTCATGGAAAAATAGCTATAATTCTTATTATGCACATTGTATTAGTCACTGATCTCTGAAACAGTACTACTATATGCCTTTAATCCAAATACATTTAACATACGAGTTGCACTGCTCTTAACCAGAAGTTAGTAAATCAAATATAGTGCTCACTTAATAAAAGTTATTTCTGAATCTGAGGACATACGGTACTATATTCAAAGACAGAGCCAACAGGAACATGCAGAACAGGGAGGAAGACAAAGAATTTCCCTTTATTGGGGAGAGAGAGCCTTATTTAAGGGTAATTATGCTTGCCTTTACTAGGAGAAGAAAGAAAACAGAGATGAATATTCCAGATGAGGGAAGTGGCACTAGAACGAAAGGAAAATGCTTTGAATGAAAGAAAATGTTTTTTTAAAAACACAGTATCTATCATTCAAAGGCATAACTATACTTCTTTGGTATAATTCTTGGTGGTTTTAAGGTAAAGCTATACAAATAACTTTTATTAAATCTCATTACTATCTCCTTTATGATTTATTTCTTTAAAGCGGCTAACATATGAGGAGAAGATGGCTCGCAGATTGCTAGGACCACAGAATGCAGCTGCTGTGTTTCAAGCTCAAAATGACAGTGAGGCACAAGATCCAGCACAGGTAAATTAAAATAATCTTTATCTAACTGGAGCACTTTTGTTTTGTGTGATTTTTAAATGTCTGCTTTTCTAAATGCTTATAAATAGCATTTGAAGCAAAAGTCAATTACTTCCATACTCCATTACGTATAAAAAGTAGAGGCCATGATGGGTTGAATATATACACAAAAATATTTAATTTTACCCCATTTTCTGGTGGTTCTAATATCTGCATATGAAATGTTATAAAGTCAAAGCACCAGAAGACTAATGGTGTCACTTTTCATCTGGACATTTAGGGGTCAGTTAAACCTAGGACTCTCCCTACAATATCTACATGGACAGAAAATTTATGAGTTGTAAATCTTTCACAGGACAAAAGTTAAAACTCTAAACCAAAGTAATTATAACCTTTTCTCATAAGCTGTTTATCATTTCAATGTTTTAAAATAAACTCATGTACTAATGAAACATCCAATTCCTTTTGTCATGTTCCTGTATCTTAAAATGATTCTTATTAAAATCAAATCAAAATAAACAAAAACCTTATGAGTAATGGCTCCAGGATTAACAACAGCATCCTTTCCAAGGGATTAACTTTATGCAGAACATAAAGTGAATATCCCACAGGCTTGTTCCTGATCAACTTCATTTTAACAAGTTAACCTCAAAGAGAAGTGTACAGCTGGAGAGGCAAAATGAACTGCTATTGTGCTTTCTATCTTCCTTCTGTAGTTACCTCTCATTCCTTCCTAAAAAGTCCACAAGAAACTGGAAGCCAAACCGAGCATTCAAGAATTCCAACCTTCTACAGTATAGGAAGATGAAAATAACACTTTTGTTTCTGTTAAATGTGACTAGATCTACTGAAAAGCATAGAGCAGGGTCTCGCACAGCAAGTAACTAGAACCTGAGAACAGAATTTAAATCTCTTTTGGCTACTGAAGAGTTCACACACTCATTTATTCAACTAATTTATATGAAGTACTGCTGTGTGTTGGGCTCTGGAGTTAGTACAGGAGATTACAGCAAGAATAAGACACAAATATATCTCTATTAGAAGAAATAACCCAAAGTAACATTAGATTGATGATGGTTTATGTTATAAATTCACAGTGTATGATTTCAAGGTCAAGGGTGTATTGTTTTTCTCATTCATTCTTTAAAAACTTTAAAATGAAGGTGAAGGTACCAAGAAAAGAGATAGCAGCAAAACATATTATGAAATCAGAAAAGAAAAATCTTACATTTTTTGGTACACTTCAAACAGTCTACTTAAATAATACAAAATGTCATCAAATTACATATAACTGAAATATCTCACCTATGAATATGAATACATACATGTTCAAACCACTACAGGAAAAAGTCAAAAACCTAATTTAGATATTATGAGTTTAAGTGGATTATTCTTATTTTTTACCAAAAAATTCATTGATCTTTTGACATTTGGCTTAGAGAAACTCAAAGCCTAGCCAAAAATTATTACAGAGTTGTAAGAATTTTGTTTTAGAATGACAAAATACATTAAAATTCATCCCAAAATAAATTATTTGTACTGATCTGCTATGTTGTTTTTCATATATTTGGGTAAGGACTATATTTTCTACTTCTTTGTATCTCTCACTATACCAAGCACAATGAAATATATGGAATATGCACTAAATATTTAATCAGTTAATTCTATTATAAATTCATCAATTCCTGATTTTATCCTCAAATATGAATAATTTTCTGGTGCTCAGATATAAATTCTAAAAGATGGTTGCTTAAATTAAATACACTCTTATTAGGCAGGAAGTAAGTAATGTTGTTTTTCAAAGGCTTTTCATAACTCTACACATAGCTTCCACAGTGTCCATCAGGATTTTGTGCCATGAGCTAAAAAGAAAAGTATTTTCCAGTCTAATATGTGTTTACTGCTGTTGGTGCCACTTATGAGCAGTAGGCATAATACCCTGTATCTACTGCCAACACAAATGACTTCATGACTATTCCTGTTTTACCAAAGGACAATCTGTACTATGTGCTCCCATTTCAAATACACCAGGGGGACTCATCATCCTTTGTCATAAAATCGTCATCTAAAAAACGAACCACCATCAATTCAAAGTCTAGTTAATTTTCATAAATCATATCTATTGAGTAGTCTCAATTCTGGGGATTTCTTGCTAGAGTATTAGAAGGTTAGTGCACTATATTTTAAATGCTTAACAGCTAAATATATAGAACTATCCATGACAGTACAAATACAGCCACAACAGAAATGTTCCTTTCAACTACGACTACTAAATTCTGCTTCATTTCAAGCTAACAACAGCATGTTAACATTATCACTTTGTTTTAATTTCAAGCAGCACAATTCAGAACATGCACGACTGCAAGTTCCTACATCACAAGTAAGGTAAAAAAAATTTTTTTTAATTTTAAAGAAACATACATTTTGCTACCTAAAATGTTTTCAGCTTTAAAAAAATGTAGTATTTACAAAGCCCTCAAGCTTCTTACATACTTTTTATACAAAGCAATGTGACCAGAGGGGATAGCAGGTTGGAAGGGATAAATTAGGAGTTTGGGATTAACAGATACACACTACTATGTATAAAATAGATAAACAACAAGGACCTACCATATAGCACAGGGAACTATTTTCAATGTCTTGTAATAACCTATAATGGAAAAGAATCTGAAGAATCGATATATATATATATATATATATATATATATATATATAACTGAATCACTTTATTGTACACCTGAAGCTAACACAACATTGTAAATTAACTATACTGCAATAAAAAAATATGGTTATAAAAAAAGAAAATAATGTTTATACTGCTTTAGAACCAATTAAAAAAAAACAATGCATTTTCTAATGTCAAAGATGACAAAAAAAATTTTTATCTGTTAATTATCACAACTATCTCAGAGGAAATTTTTTTTAATGTTTTGGTGAAATAACCCAGGACCATGTTTCCATGCTAAACAACTTTTTCATAACAATGGAAACCTGATTCTAATTATACAATCTTTGCATGTGACTAGAATTGTCCATGGGGTACTCTGCATTTTAATAGATCAGTTTCTTCATCAATTCATGGCACTGAAAAAAGAAAGATGTATAATTTGTACCAGATGTTTCTAAATTGCTACCACTTCTAATAGTCATCAAATATGCCACAGCTAAATACAGCTCTGCAGCCTCTCTCCATTGTTACTACACTATCAGATCAAACAGCATAGACTCTAGGGTTTCAAATTTGATGGCTAAACTATATTTGCATGAAAGGAAGAGCAATGACGACTCTTCTGCATAGTGATTATTAAAATATTTTTGTAGAAGTAGATCATCTTCAAGGGGAGATGTGAATGATCAGGATGCAATCCAGGAGAAATTTTACCCGCCTCGTTTCATTCAAGTGCCAGAGAACATGTCAATTGAAGAAGGAAGATTCTGCAGAATGGACTTCAAAGTAAGAGAAAAGTTCAAAAATACTGGAGAAAAATTAACAATGGGATACTAAGTTTTGAAAAATGTCCTCCTCCTCTTCATAGCTTTCTACACAGCTTGACAAGAAGTATGTATAGTGGATAAGAACACAAACTCTGGAGCTAAATTTACCTGGGTTAGAATCCTGGCCCTGCCACTTTACAGCTGTGTAACCTGAGACAAGTCACTTAACAACTCTATGCTTTTGTTTCTTTGGGAATAACAAATGTATCTACCTCATAAAGCTGTTTGAGGATTAACTAAGTAAACAGGTATAAGGTACTCACAATAGTGCCTACCACCTAATACTCTATATAAATGAAGCTTTCATAGCAATAGGATTTCTAAAGTACAATGCCTCTTTAAGAAATTCAAGTCACCCTGCTCTCTCTTGGCCTAGAAGAATTCCTCAGGTTAAAATAACTTTTTAGAAAGGCCTACATTTTTATTATCCTCATTTTGGAGAACTTTTTCTTATAAATGTTTTTTCAGATTCCTTATGAATGAAAGTCAGTGTATGGATTTAATTGTCAAGGCTTATACGAAAAAATTTAACAAAATGCCATTTATACACCAGCACTACAGCTCAAGAACACTCAGTTTTGGAAAGGTTATTTGGAAAGGTTATCAGCAAGTCTCATATATATGGGCCTCTGGGACTTCATTCACATTTGCCATTAGCCAGAAAAGCCATATGACTTCCATATTCCTTGTGGAGACCAATATAAAATAACCTAACGTCCTTAATATAGTAATTAAGAGATCTTAACGAGCCTGAGGTTGTTTATGAAACAGCTAGACATGTTTTGAGATAGTATGAAAATACTGTATTAATTTCAAGGGTTATAGTTTTTACTATTTTGTTAAAAATTATTGAAAGAAAATAACTTTTAAGCTCTTGTTTTGCATTTTCAATCACAAACCCACTCAGATACTGAATTGTTAAAATTCATAAATGGACAAATGGGTCCCAGTGATCTATAATTTAAAATTCTATCATCTCCTTGTGTTTTCATTTCTAGGTTAGTGGACTACCAGCTCCTGATGTGTCATGGTATCTAAATGGACGACCAGTTCAATCAGATGATTTTCACAAAATGATAGTGTCTGAAAAGGGTTTTCATTCACTGATCTTTGAAGTGGTCAGAGCTTCAGATGCAGGGGCTTATACATGTGTTGCCAAGAATAGAGCAGGAGAAGCCACCTTTACTGTGCAGCTGGACGTCCTGGGTAAGCTTTCAAAGAGATCCTACAGAGCTCCTTAAAATTTTGTAGAATCAAAAAAGAAAGTGTTAAAAAAGAAAAACCCCAAGGACTTTATATTTAAGGTTAATGTCTATACTATAAACCCAGTAGAACACCAATTTTTATGTAAAAGCCACAGTGGGCAAGGGTTGGTGTTCTTGAGGGAAACTCAGTGAAACTAGAATGACAGATCTACCACTAAAGCTTTTCTGGAAGAGAAATAAAGGTAAAATATCTGACAGACCAAAGAAGGTAGTATATTCTAGATATATTTCTAGATGTACAGTATGTGTAGATATGATTAAAGGGTCTTAAATGAAAATTTTTAGTCTAATCATTTATCTGGTCTACAGTCTAAAATAATCAATCTGACTCACAGTTTCACAGAATTGTTATAATCACACATAGTTTAAAATTGAAGAGTAAATGTCAACTTTTAGCCTTAGACTATGCACTCTTTACCAGGAAACTAGTCTCTAATTATGACAATAAAAACATGCTTACTTGCTTTAGAAAACAAGTATGGTAAAACTCGTATCTCAAATTTGTCTTTAGTAGGGCAGTTCTCATAAAACTAATCTCCTGTTTTAAAATATTACAATTCAAGTGCTCTAAATGTATCACATTTGCAATGACTTAAGCCACAATATACTGCATAAGCGATATTTTGCTATAATTCACTGCTTATTATATAAAAACTTGATCAAGTTCAAGGATGGGCAATCCTGAGTTTGTATTCTACCCAGATGAATGAACAATCTTTAAGATTATTCTATGATATAATAAGGGCCCTCAGACTAAGGGAAAAACTAGTGATCTGGGAATTTATATACACACACACACAAAATCCAAGTGATGAAGCTTAGGGCAAATCCTTTCTGTGCCAATAGCTCCAAAAATACTACAATGTTAGAGCTGAAAAAGACTTTGGCAGGCATCCGTCCAATCTCCTCGTTACTCCTTCAGAAAAGTTAGGGTTATAGTATTATAGTATCAGTTCCTCTTTTCCCTCAGGTATTTGAAGAAAACTAAAGACATAATAATTATTGGCATTTGTATATTATTTTATAGTTTACAAAGTGCGTCTTCATTCATTATCGCAATTGATCCTCACAATAATTTTGTGCTTTGGTGGGCACAGCAGTAACTATTTCTTGGGTATCATTTTACAACAGATAAAATTTAGCCTCAGAGAAACTAAACAAAATTTTCCCCAATGTGGCATGGCTGGTGGGGCAAACAGAATTTGAACCCAAGTTGCTGGTACTCTTTCCACCACTCATGCTGCCTCCCTATAGCTGAGATGATCTCAACTTGACTTAAATTCTTCCAATGAAACATGATTATAAATTCAACACATCATTACATTACTGTTTTAGAACTATAAATAGTATACAATATACAACAGTATTTATTGCATATTATTTTAACTAAAGCTGAAACATAAAGCTTCCAATCCTGTCGTTAGTACTTTTTAAAACTTTTATATCAGCATACAAACTTCATAATACTTTGGTTTGACTTAATATTTTTTATAATATTTCAAATACATGATTTTTTTATTAATATGTAGCAAAAGAACATAGAAGAGCACCAATGTTCATCTACAAACCACAGAGTAAAAAAGTTTTTGAGGGAGACTCAGTGAAGCTAGAATGCCAAATCTCGGCTATACCGCCACCAAAGCTTTTCTGGAAAAGAAATAATGAAATGGTACAATTCAACACTGATCGAATAAGGTAGGATAAGTATTTCTAGACTTAACTATACTGTACTTGGGTGAATCCAGTTATACTTTGAAATGCATTATAAATGGCATGCATCTGTGACCTCAATTTGTCTAATTTTAAAAACATATAGATGAAATTAACACAATACTGTAAATCAACTATACTTCAACTTTTAAAATATATATATATAGAAATATAATAAGCCTCATTAAGCCAGATTCCACTAATCAGAAATTTAAGGGATAAAGTAGGCCAGGATTTACCTTTTTACTAACAATAAAAGAAGATGGCTCAAGGAAATAGATGATACAAACAAGACTGGGGGGATGTTTAATTCAAAAAAACCTATAGCTATTTGGCAATGACTAGCTACAGACTCAGAATTTCCAAATGCTTTTTTTCTTCCTATTAGTCTGACTCTGTAGGTCACAGGCATCATAAATAAATTCTCACAGGAAGATTAATTCCTTTACTTTCAATTTTTGTTTCTTTCCAGTTTATATCATGATAACTCTGGAAGAGTTACTTTACTGATAAAAGATGTAAACAAGAAAGACGCTGGGTGGTATACTGTGTCTGCAGTTAATGAAGCTGGAGTGACCACATGTAACACGAGATTAGATGTTACAGGTATCTCACGCTGTTATACAGTGCTATGTCAAGTGCTATAAAGAACTTAACTGGAAAGATTTAATAAGAAACATAAATTCCAGCATAGCATAAATTCTGAAGGATTCTCCCCATACATAATCAGTTTTGATTTTTTTTTCTCCCCCTGTCCGATAATGACTACCTAGTGCAACCCATTTGTTTACAACAAGTTTTCTAAATTAACGTTTATTTGATCCATTTCAGCCCGTCCAAACCAAACTCCTCCAGCTCCTAAGCAGTTACGTGTCCGACCAACTTTCAGCAAATATTTAGCACTTAACGGGAAAGGTTTGGATGTGAAACAAGCTTTTAACCCTGAAGGAGAGTTTCAGCGTCTGGCAGCTCAATCTGGACTCTATGAAAGTGAAGAACTTTAATAACTCTACCAACATTAGAAAACACAACAACTACACTATTAGCAATATATTCAATTAAATTTTTGAAATAAATCCATAGCTGTATTAACAGATTATGGTTTTAATTAGGTAATACAACTAATATATATTTATAATGCGTTTATCCTTTGACTCTTGCACATTCTGTTTACCTCTCTGGTTTGTGAAGCCTACAGAAAATCTGGGTTTGTAATTGTAGATGAAGATTTTAAAAAATGTGGGATTTTAATATTTAAGTCACACACATTTTACAACTACAGGTTATAAATGAATATCAACGTTTTAAACACATTTAATGCGTAATAAGATTTACTGGTACTGCTTTCTAAATACTGTTTTACCCGTTTTCTCTGATAGGAATACTAACATGGTATAGATTATCTGAGTGTTCCTTAGTTTTATGTCAAAAGAGAATAAAATTTCAAATATTTAAAACAGACTGTCTCCTCTTCACAAAAGTCTAGATCTTTAAGATAAAACTGCTGGTTTGTATCTATTAAGCGACACACAGCAAAACCTATGAATAACAAGTTCCAAGAGACCAACAATATTATACTCTAGAACAGCTTGTCTTGGTGAAGCTCACTTACAGCTAATTCCTCCAGAGAGGGAACTAGACTTGTTATGGTTTGCACTTCGAAGGCAACCAGAATAACTTAAACCATGACAGAATCTCTCCTGAAATTGTGATTTTGTTTTAACCAAACAGGTTTCTAATTCTTCAAGATCTTTGAGTCTATTGAGCTCAATGGATTAAGAATAGACTGCAGAGTCATCTACCTAATTCTTATATTTAATGTAAATCTGAATACCTATACTTTGGGCTTTTTTCCTCCTACATTTCTAGTTCAGATAACCTACTACTTTAGAAAACAATTTTGCCAGCTTCTGAGAGTCCAAGTACAGGAAAGGGCAAATCCTTGTATTAAACTATGCTTAAGCTAGGCCAGTAACCCTTTCTTCTTCTCAGGTCTCATCTCCACTGGCTGCTGGCCTTTTGCTAGACCTCTCCTATTCCTTTTATCATTGGTAGTCTTTGACCCTCGCTGCTATGTGGCCTAGTTTTCCTTTTTACCTAACATGAAACAGCATTTATCAACATCACCCTACATCTCTTTCGGAGAAATAACAAAAGTGGCTTTATTTTTTACTTTCAAAACAGCTTGACGGGTTTCTTAGCTGGCTGCCCTGGGGCTTTCCACTGAATTCCTTTTTATTTTCCTTTTTACCAACCTGAGAATCCCCGCCCCCGCCCCCCCCCCCAACCTCTCATATTCTGGCGGGCTTATGGATGCCTTAATTTACAACCAAATTTGGCCTTTTCTATAGCTGGTTTACAAACCTTCTCACTTTTGCAAAGCTGCTGGGTCAGATGTGAGTCTGGGCTCCCAAAGACTACTGTTTTGACCTACGCTATTACATTATCACTGCAGAACTTTTTTTTTTTTTTTTTAATCTATTTCAACGTTCTCTTAAGCCATATTGGGTGGAAAGAGGGGTGGAAGCTATTTCTAGCAACAGCTCTCGATTACTAATAATCAGTGTCTGCAAGCTGCAGCGGCGGATTGGGGCCTTGGTTACAAATTCGGGCTTTGGCGTCGAGCAAACCTTGCCCCAGTGGGCCTTTGGTAAGTAATTTATTCTCCTCAGTCTCTTCAGGTCTAAAACGAGGACAAAACACATACCTTTCAGGAAGGGGCGGTGTGAAGACTAAACAAGCCAAAAGATGTTAAAGAGTCAAGAATGGGTAGCCCATTATAATTAATTACTACGATTTTTATGATTAACCTCAGGCGTAAAGCCAGGTTCGCCCTAGAAGTCGGTCCTCCGCAGGAGACAAACACCACCATACTCAGGCCCACCTCACGCAAAGCCTTTCCGTGAAGGCCTCGGTGCGCACGCGCGCTGGCATCTTCCAGCGCTGCTTGCTCCCGTCGTGGAGCCTGTGGGCTCGCGCAGGCGCATGAGCTAGGCGCGCACCGTATGAGTATCGCGCAGGCGCCGCCAGCCTGGGGAGGCGAACGGGCATCGTCGTCCAAGTTTGCCATGGCTGAGGCGTCCCGGTGGCACCTAGGCGGTGAGGGGTGCCTTTAGGGGTGGGTGGGGCAGAGCGGAAAGGGCAATTGCAAATATCCTGCAAGGAAGTGTGTAGCCCACATGTATTCACGTGAGAGATGACCTCCAGAACGGTTAGCCGTTGCAGCCTCCGCTTGAGAAGCGGAGAGGGACTGTGGACCCATTTCACAGACAGGAAAAGTGAAGCCCTGAGGGAACATCTCGCCCCTTGCCGGAAGCCGGAGCTGGGCGCTGCCACTTGCTGTATAGTGGCCTTCTCTAGGCCGGCCTTAGAAGGCCTTTGTTGCTCTAGGGAGTAGTGGCCTTGGCAGAACCCCAGGCTGAGTCCTTTTCCCCCCTCCAGCAGGAGCCAGCCATCCCAAGAAGCAGAGTTGACAGGTGGAGAAAACGATTAGGGACAGAGGAGGGGGTTTTGTTTGTTTCGTATTTTGCTTTTTCAGTTTAAAACAAGACTGGTGAGGAAACATCTGGGTTATAAAATTCATTATATACGGTCATAAAATGATTGCCCACTATCACCATGGGAAAATGTTAGTAATTAGTCCTTCTTCATAAAAGTGAGAGTAAAAACATAGCCAGAAGCCATTGGAGCTTTCCTTCACACAGTGTAAACAGCTAAAAGCGCCTGTGTTTTTCCATCCCTATTATCTATATATATTATAAATTAAGGGAAGTTTTTGTTTTATATCTCACAGGAACTCCAAAACATAAGCTGCATTACAGAAAGGAAGTAGAAATGAGAACCACACTTCAGGAGTTCTTACTCTACCTTATTTTTTTAATAAACTTATGTATATGTAAGTACACAAATGTAGATGAAGACACTGTTTGAACTAAGAAGTTTTGTGCAGATGAAAAACAAAACATATGGATTTTATAAAACCATAGGCTTTCAGACTACTGAAACCTCTCAAAAAATAGTGACACATTTTAAACATCTTAAATTCATTTAGGTTGACATTATTTCCAATTCTTAAGGGGCACAACTTTAGGTCACAGAAGTAATAAAAAGCTTTCATAGTCAACACTGATTGAATTAATTATTCCTTTCTGTTGGCAGTTCTGTCTTGAATATAATTACTCCCTTGAGTTGCCAATTCTTGATTTCTTTTAGAGCGATACAGATACATCAGCTTTGCTCTAGTTTCATAGGTCAAACTATACATGAGGCCTAAGAAGTTAGTCTTGATGTCTGCTTTGTTCTTTTCCCTGGCCTGTTGCAGAGTTAATAGTAAAATATGCTAGTTCTGAGTCACAGGAGATATGAATTAATGCAGATCTTTAGGGAGGACCAGGAAAACATCTCAACCTACATTCCTCCTATCTGTGGGTCAATATCATTGACTTAATCAGTATTAAAGAGCATTTTGTCTTTACAGCACCCAACATATAGTAGATGCAAGCTCACTGACTGGACTTATGTTGGTACAGCATACATAGTGGCAATTATATATCGGTTAACTAATTAATTGGTACTGTAGGGGTGAGCTTGAGTCAGATCTGGATTAAAAAGACAGCTTTAGCGAATCTTATAAATTAAGATATTTCAGATTGGTTTTTAACTGCTTATTATAGAACGTTTGGGGAGTGGAAAAATATTTAAAGATCACTCATAATCCCATTATTCAGGGATTTTTTTAAAAAATACCTTTTTATAATTAGGAAAAATTGGAAACAAATCTCCAACAGGATTTGTTTAATTTTTGGTATATACAGTGAAATACTATGCAACGTTAAAGAATGGCATAGGCTCATGTGTGCCATGGAATGATGTTGAAGATATATTATTTCTAAAAATAAAGGCCTTCTAGCAAAAAAAAAAAAAAAAAAAGACATATTTAGTCTATACCCTGCTCTAAAACCCACCCACCCACCCCTAGGAAGAGTGAGAAAGAATACTAGTTAATGTTCTTTTCAATCTTATCATGTGCCAAAACATAGTTTTAAATGTTCCACATGAATTATCTCACTTACTTCGCATAACAAAACTATGAGGTAGGAGATATTATCCCTATGGTGGGACTCAAACCATTATCTGTTTGATTTCAAAGTTCATAGCCTAAACTACTCACTATATTATGTTGCCTACTCTCAATATTGGAAAAAAAGCCATCTTGCAGAATAGTATGTGTAATGTGATCTCAGTTTTATAAAAATCAAGTTATTTTCTCTATAAGTGTGTATGCATTTAGAAAAATCTGAAGAATATATGCCAAACCTAATTCTAGCAGTGGGATTACAGGAAACTTCTTCCTGTTTTGTATATTTCTATTTTAGTTTTTTTATTATTGCTCTTATAATTAGAAAAATAAAATTGAATTTTCAAAACAAAATTGAGAACAAATTACAAGTACATTTTAAATCCTGACAAAAATTGAGTTTTTAAACGTAAATTTTTAAACAAAAAATTCTTCTCCTTAGTGACTTTTGGGATGGTAAACCCACATATGTATTACTTAAACAAAGTTATGTCATCTCTATTTTTGGACACGTCTGTGCATGGTGAAGAAAGAACCAACTTTAAGTCTATTCACAGCATAACTGACTTTTGGAAGGTAAGATGTCATGTGACTGTGGATGAAGTAGCTTTAGGCATTGCATAAACAAGCCCTTGGCACACATAGTAGATACTTGATACATATTTATTGAAGGAATGAATAAAAATAAATGTCATTTCTTTAAACTATTAGAATCAATCAACCACTAAGTGTTTATTGAGAACCTGTGTTCTCAGTGTGATAGAGTTCTTATAACTTTAAAAAAGTGATATTTATTTTTTTAACATTATCGTTGCATTTGGGAAATAGGAGATTTCTTATGTGGGAGTTAGGATCCAAAGTCAGTCTAAAATTGTATACAGTGAAAATTACCGTTAAAAATTCCTTAAATTGCCCATAAATTAAAATATATGTGATTTTGGTATACAGGCCTATACGCTTGTGTGTGTGTTTCAGTAATGTACAGTATATAATAAAGAGTACATTTACAAAATATAATTTTATAGTGTTTTTAATTGCATAAGAGTATCATTCCTTTAGCATTGGAACAGACTTGTTTTTTCTGTTACACTTAACTTAGCAAGATGTTCACATTATGAGGAAAGAACAATTAAGGGAACAGCAGTTTCAGGTATCCCATGTCACAAACATTGGGACATACAAGGAAGAGGTAAGGAAGGCTTTCCAGAGGTGATCACAATTCAGTTGAGTTTTAAAGGATGAGTAACAGAAGACCATGCTAGGAAGAAAAAACGATATGTACTATAAGTAATTCATCACGTGGAACTATGTTTGGCATTATAGGCATATAGGAGATGAGGTGGAAAAGACCAAACTATGAATTGAACAGAGGTCTAATCATGAATGCCATGCTAGGAATTTGAAACTTATCACGGAGACAATGTCATTTCCTGAGAGTGAGAGAAGTGTGAGATAAGGCAGATGATTAGAAGTCATTGGTTTAGGCCAAGTGAAATATGAAAGAATGATAGGAAATTTTCCCTGAGACAAGAAGTGGAGCCCAACTGCTTCTTTTTTACTGTGCTGTCTTGAGGTATGTATGTGGCCAATGGCAAATAAGACAAAGGCAGGAAAGAAAAAAATGAACCCTAGGCTTAGGATCTCTTAGAAGGAGCACATAGGGACAGAGACAGAAGCAGTCACCACCGCCAGAGTTGGAGGGGAAAGGGGGGGACACAGATAACTTCGAGGTGAAGTCATGAATTGTGGCTATGACCACCAGTCCTGATACTCACGTATTGGGGGAGAGTTTTCAGTATACCCCTCGGAGAAGAAGGGTTATGGAACTAAATGAGTTAATACCTGTAAAGTGCTTAGAGCCGTACATAGTAAGTACTCAGGAAATGTTAACCATTTTCGTTATCATCATCAACATCATCATTTACCATTACCATTATTAATGGTGGCTTGGCTAAAATTACTGATTTTTATATTCTTATGGATAACATTATGAATGTAGATTCTGTTATACACTTGACATGAAATATTTTTCCCATAACATTTATTTTTCTATATGAAGTTTATGGAAGGACCCCTTTTGGAAGGCCTGTACTGGGACTCATGGTACAATAACAAGAATTTGTATGACTTAAAGAACAGCAGTCGCATCTACTATGAGAACATACTTTTAGGAGTCCCCAGAGTCCGTCAACTAAAAGTCCGCAACAACACGTGCAAGGTCCATTCATCCTTTCAGTCCTTGATGAATGAATGTTATGACAAATACACTTCTGAAAATGAAGATCTGTCTGATTTTGGCCTTAAATATGACACTGAGTAAGTAGTATAAAATTACACGTAACTTTTTCTAGCAGTTACCATTGTATCTTCAAACAATTGTGAAAACATATTTATTTTCCAAATAATACCAACAGGGGCCTGGCAGGTAAGGAGACTGTTTCAGTAATAGTATCAAAGGAAGACTCCGAGATGCAGTGTTTAGAAAAGGAAGAGTAAACCTGTTATTTTTTTGTTTACCAAAGGATGTAAAGTGTTTTTTTTCCAACTGTGGTAAATGAAGTGCTAAGTCATATTGGACACAGGGCAAAGTGCCCATTTTTGCTTTTACAAAACTCAATCAGCTTTTCTGGCTCTGGCAAGATGCCCTCAAACACATTCCAAATGCTTCTTGGGATCCCTAGGGAGTGTCTTTGGTGTACTCTGTTGCTTTCTCACTCTGGCTTACTTCAGTGATATCTTCTATTGTTGCCAATGTTGAAAAGGGGCAGTTATGTTTTACAGACACTGCATCTGATGATACCTGCCAAAGATCTTATGGCCATTGTTCTCCAAAGTGGCTGAGGCTAATGCTAGTATAGACTCACGTCTACACTTTATATTGAAAATGTAAAAGCCCAAAGCCACTGTCACTACCTCCCCTTAACACAGAAGCTGCTGGTATCATTGCTTTTAAGGTCATACGAAAATCATAGAGGCAAAAAATATATCTTTTTTAAAATTTGATATTTATCAAAGTGATGAAATATTTACAAAGTCCACCCTTTCCTACTCATAATTCCCACTCCAGAAGCAGCCACTTTTAGTTGTTTCTTCTTGTATATACTTCCTATTTCTGAATAATATGCTTATACTATTACTTGATTCTATAGTTTTATATATCTATTGTCTCTATCATGGAAAGTGTCTGTCATATATCCCTCTTATGCCACTCCCTCCACATACACACTTCCTGTTCCTCTTAGCCTGTAGTTATACCGTAATTTTTGTTAATCATTAGTCGATGTTTATTTTATAAATATGAACAGTGATTACATTTCCTTTCTTGAACAACTACCTCTGTACCCCTAGGATTGATCATTGCTTTGTGGGTTTTGTTGACTTATTTTTTCTTTCTATGACTTTTGGGTGTTCTTGAGGGCAACAAAGTGCTTGTATAATTCTTATAAACCTAATAAATTCATAAGTATGGTGACACATTCTCTTAAATATTATACTATTATAACAGTACTACACACTATTTCCCTTTCAATGAAAAATTACAAGATAAGTCAACTATTAATTACACATTTAAATTTGATCTCAAGACTAATCTGTTAGGTATTCTAATATTCCAAATTTTCATAACAACTACAAATAATTTAAATACCAAAATTAACATTATGGATTTAGAATTTTAATACGTGTCATTTCCTGACAACCAAAATAAGAATCAATTTGTGCTTGTTTTTCTTTCTAAAATGTAACATTCATTAATTAAAACCACTATAAAAAATTGGAAGTAGGAGAGGGTTGGTGTAATAAATGTTCTTGTTTCAGTTTAACAATCATATGGAAAATGCTCAAACATACAACTATGGAATTTTCATTAAAAATGAGTATTGTATCTTAGTGTTGTCACTTTTTTCTTCTCTGCTGAAAACAAACATGGTATTACTAACAGAAAAACAAGTTTAAGCAGAGCATCTTCGGATAATTGTTCAGGTCTGTTTTAGGAGACTGGATAGGGACTGAAATGAAGAATCAAAGCTTTACTTTTTTTTTTTTTTTTTTTTTTTTTTAATGATTTATTTATTGATTGATTGATTTATTGCTATGTTGGGTCTTCGTTTCTGTGCAAGGGCTTTCTCCAGTTGTGGCAAGCGGGGGCCACCCCTCATCGCGGTGCGCGGGCCCCTCACCGTCGCGGCCCCTCCCGCTGCGGAGCACAGGCTCCAGACGCACAGGCCCAGCAGTTGTGGCTCACGGGCCCAGCCGCTCCGCGGCACGTGGGATCCTCCCAGACCAGGGCTCGAACCCGCGTCCCCTGCATTAGCAGGCAGACTCTCAACCACTGCGCCACCAGGGAAGCCCAAAGCTTTACTTTTTGATATTGCATAACTAAGTTAAAAGTAGAAAGAATGGAAACAAAATTTAGTTATACAGGTTTTACTTTGTGTACTTTCATTAAAATAAGATACCTGTATAACAATATAGACATTGTAACAAAGTTTTTATTTATTGGGCATTTATAAATGGTATATGATCATTAAAACAGACTGTGAAGCATCTTTTTCCCCATACTGAGACAGATATTTCTGAATCAAAACCCTGGATATTTTTGTCCTACTCAAAGACTAAAGATCTCATAAGATAACAGAGACAACAGGTTAAAGAAAAAATCCATCATTATTTTCTAGATTTCAAGTTCCCTGAGGCAACAGATGGATTTAAAAAAATTTTTTTTCTCATAGTATGTAGTCCAGTGTGTTGCCCACGATAAGCACTAAAAAATGAAAACATATTCAATCTTAATCCTTTTAGCTTAATCCTTAACTCACCATCTTGCTTCAAAATTACTATAATACTTACGAACGTAGTACTACTTTTTTTTTAACTACTACTTTGAACCAAAGGTTAACTTAAATTCTTAGATACTTCTCAGTCAGGCTTTCTCATCTCTCCATTATTCTTTTTATATCTAACAGATGGAAGTACTCTGCTCCTAGTATCAACTCCCCTTGGCATTGGGGATTTACTGGTGTTTACCGAAATGGGGGATATATTTTCACTTTATCAAAATCAAAATCTGAAACCCTAAACAAGTTCATTAATCTTCGGATGAACAGCTGGATCACAAGAAGCACTAGAGTTGTTTTTATTGATTTTTCAGTATACAATGCTAATGTAAATCTGTTTTGCATCATCAGGTGAGTTACTCAAAACCTCTTATTAATATACTGAATTTAAAAGACACCCAGAGCCCTCATTAGGGTTTCCAGTTTGTGCATGTTTGTACTGAGATTAAAATCATAAGCTCCAAAATAAATATAATGTAATTCTTCCAATAATGATAAAGAAGAAAGAGCAACATCATATTCATTGTTTCACTGATTCAGGATATATTCCAGAACATGAAGAATTACATACAATAGGTTAGTTTTATATTGCTTAAGAATATGTAGTCTTATTTATTGTCATTCTGAAGTTGGACATATCTAACATTTAGTCCTAATGATTTCTTCCTTTAAATCAGATTCAAATCTGTTGATTTCCTTTCAGAATGAGCTTCTTTATTAAGTTACTCATTTTTGTCTCAAGAATGAACAATTTAAAATTCAAACAATATATAACAGTAGCCAGCATCCTAGAAATGATTACAGCCAATGGTGATTTGCAAAAATGGCCCCAATTCTTCACATCTTTGCCATGTAAATTTGCAGTGCCCTGTCACCCAGGGCAGGGTGCACTGCCCGAGAAGTTGATACTGGGTTCAACCAGGTGATGACTTTCTTTGGTCAATGGAATGTCAGCAGATATGATACAAGCAGAAGCTTGAAAAGGGTTTGTAAATTAAAACTTGCTCTCTTGCACTTCTGCTATTGCATGAGAAGGACATGCCTGGGCTAACCTGTTGGACCCAAGAAAAAGATGACAGACATCCCCTCTCACAAGGAGGAGGACAGAGAACCAACGAAAGAGAAAAAATTATTTCTGTAGGTCTGATTACCTTAGGTAATCTGCCTAACCTGGACCATGCTATTTGGTTTAGGCCTGGGTTCTAGAATCAAACACTGTCAAAGCAAATAGGATTACTGTGATTGAATCTGCCTGGGGATTGAATTGGCTTCTTCTAAGGGATCTGAGAATGGGTGAATGCCTGATACAATTAGCGTTCTGTTAGAAAGGAGGAATGGGATAATGAACGCTAGACAGGCAAACAATAGTGTCCACTAAGTCTCAGTGAGCCACTTTTTTCTCATGAGTCTTACATTTTTACTCTGGAATATGGAATTGGCATTTACTCTGATAGGGGAATTTTTCCCCTGTGCAACAGTGATGGTGAAACATAATCATGGCCTTTAAAATTTGTAAAAATGAAAACAAATGAATTACCATCAGCAGCCAATGGACATTTTACCTTTTATGTTAAAGTATTTTCTTTCAGGGAATCAGCTTCTTACCAACATTATTCACCCTTTCCGATAGTCCTGGTAGGGATAAAGTGAAGAATACAAATCACTTCTATGTCCTAAATAAGAGTAGAAACAGTGGGGTAATTGGCTTAAAGTCATATGAAGAACTCCTTGTAATACTAGATTAAGTCCATATTTTCTGTCTCTAGGTTTTGTGCTTATTCTATGTTACCTTTAATTTTTTTTCATATTTATTTATTTATTTGGCTCTGCTGGGTCTTAGTTGTGGCATGCAGACTCCTTAGTTGCAGCATGCATGTGGGATCTAGTTCCGCCACCAGGGATCGAACCCAGGCCCCCTGCATTGGGAGCGCAGAGTCTTACCCACTGGACCACCAGCGAAGTCCCATCTATGTTACCTTTTAAAATGTTATTTCTTAGAAACTTCAGCTGGTAAGAAACTTTTAACTGGTAGTATATCTAATCAGTAGTTGTATGGGAGCATACTGCTTACACTAAGACCTTATCCACTTATTTTCCCTTTGTACACATATCTGGCAAACTAAACTGAATACTCATCATTTTTTGCTTTTTGTTTACTAGTCTACACTTCAGATCAAAATACTGGGTTTCTTTCACTTCACTCACTTACCCAACATTGCGCACATACTATACGCAAGGTGAAAAAACAAATTCCTGTTTTCTATTTGTTAACTGGTTGTTTTGTTCTTGGTTTTGGTGGTTTTTTGCTTTTTGGGCCGCACCTTATTCCAGTACCAATAAGATTTGCTAATATCTTTAGGTAGGAATAATTACATCATGGCATTGTGATAGAGATGCTGGTTCCTTAAATTACTGTCAATTCTTAATTATCTGCAGTTCTGGAGAACACTAGAAATACAGTGAACCGCCTCAAAATCTTTTTATATTTAGTATTGGAATTAATTTTTATATTTCTATTTGCATATAGATCTTTGTATCCAACATCCAGTGCCTAAAGTTAAACAGAAAACATTTGCTTTAGTAAAATATGTTATCTTGACATTTAGAAGCAAGAAGTATCTCTGATAAGCTAAAGGGGGAGAGTGTATTTCCCTCCTCTGAAATAATAAAAAAATTATGTATTTTGGGGGGGAGTCCTGACTAATAACAGTAACTAACTGTATAGCATGTTCTTGAACATCATCTTGTTCTCCTGTAGGGATAAATTAGTATCCCAGTTATGAATGAGCAATCAAAACACAGAGTAAAATGAATGTCCAGCTAAAAATCACATCTTTCTTTCTCATTTACATTGGTCTTTGACCACTGGGAATTTTCAGAGTACCAAAAAAAAGTGGAGCATTAAAAAAGAAGTAATGGAGGAAGTGATGTCACGCCAAGGGCACCAGCTCCCAGAGGCGCAGGCAGGAGTTGGGGGGCTAGGGCTCTTTGGCACCTAGGTTGAAACTAGTTTTGTGTGTCTGAGGTCTCAGCTGGGAGACTTGAAGACTGGGTCTGTGATCATCTGAAGGCTCATCCACTCACAAGTTGAGTGGTTGATACTGATGGATGCTGAGGAACTCCATGTGATATTTTCACATGGACTAGTTTGCACTTCCGAAGAGCATGGTAGATGGATTTCAAAGGGTGAAGACTAGAAGTAGATTTGCAATATTTTCCTTTGGCAGAACAGAATTCCATTAGAGCAACTTTCACTGTTAGAGAGATGAGAGAGAGAAAAGCCTCGTTTGTTGACGTCACTTGGTTCATGAAGCCTTCACCTAGAAGTGAAGCTGCTGAACAAACCTTGAGAAGGATCATCTCCTGCTTCAATCTGCTGCTGAATAGGAACTAATCAGAGAGAGAGAGGCAGAAGATGGAGAGGAGGGCGTCCAAGGCTTTCCCGATCACAAATCTCACCTCCACTCCAACTCCCTTTATACTTTTCTTGCAAAAATAATAATAGAAATAAGGAGGTGGTGGTGTTTCCAAAAACAAAAATTGTAACCTTCAACCATCTGGGGAAGGCAAAAATCCCATCCACCGCAACTCTCAGTTCGAAAGTAAAGTTGTACCGCACACAATCAGGATGTTACTTAAGAGTGCTCTTAAAAGAACATATGGTGTGTGGCTGACAGGGTCATGGTGCTCCAGCCAGGTGTCAGGCCTGTGCCTCTGAGGTGGAAGAGCCGAGTTCAGGACACTGGTCCACCAGAGACCTCCTGGCTCCACGTAATCTCAAACGGCAAAAGCCCTCGCAGAGATCTCCATCTCAATGCTAAGACCCAGCTGCACTCAACAACCAGCAAGCTATAGTGCTGGACACCCTATGCCAAACAACTAGCAAGACAGGAACACAACCCCACCCATTAACAAAGAGGCTGCCTAAAATATAATAAGGTCACAGACACCCCAAAACACACCACCAGACACGGTCCTGCCCACTAGAAAGACAAGATCTAGCCTCATCCACCAGAACACAGGCACCAGTCCCCTCCACCAGGAAGCCTACACAACCCACTGAAACAACCTTAACCACTGGGGACAGACACCAAAAACAACGGGAACTACGAACTTGCATCCTGCGAAAAGGAGACCACAAACACAGTAAGTTAAGCAAAATGAGAAGACAGAGAAACACACAGCAGATGAAGGAGCAAGGCAAAAACCCACCAGACCTAACAAATGAAGAAGAAATAGGCAGTCTACCTGAAAAAGAATTCAGAGTGATGATAGTAAAGATGATCCAAAATCTTGGAAATCGAATGGAGAACATACAAGAAACGTTTAACAAGGACCTAGAAGAACTAACGAGCAAATAAACAATGATGAACAACACAATAACTGAAATTAAAAATTCTCCAGAAGGAATGAATAGCAGAATGAGGCAGAACGGATAAGTGACCTGGAATATAAAATAGTGGAAATAACTACCGCAGAGCAGAATAAAGAAAAAAGAATGAAAAGAACTGAGGACAGTCTCAAAGACCTCTGGGACAACATTAAATGCACCAACATTCAAATTATAGGGGTCCCAGAAGAAGAAGAGAAAAAGAAAGGAACTGAGAAAATATTTGAAGAGATTATAGTTGAAAACTTCCCTAATATGGGAAAGGAAATAGTCAATCAGGTCCAGGAAGCAGAGAGAGTCCCATACAGGATAAATCCAAGGAGAAACACGCCAAGACACATATTAATCAAACCATCAAAAATTAAATACAAAGAAAAAATATTAAAAGCAGCAAGGGAAAAATAACATACAAGGGAATCCCCATAAGGTTAACAGCTGATCTTTCAGCAGAAACTCTGCAAGCCAGAAGGGAGTGGCAGGACGTATTTTAAGTGATGAAAGGGAAAAACCTACAACCAAGATTACTCTACCCAGCAAGGATCTCATTCAGATTCAACAGAGAAATTAAAACCTTTACAGACAAGCAAAAACTAAGAGAATTCAGCATCACCAAACCAGCTTTACAACAAATGCTAAAGGAACTTCTCTAGGCAAGAAACACAAGAGAAGGAAAAGACCTACAATAACAAAACAAAACAATTAAGAAAATGGTAATAGGAACATACATATCAATAACTACCTTAAATGTAAATGGATTAAATGCTCCAACCAAAAGATATAGACTGGCTGAATGGATACAAAAACAAGACCCATATATATGCTGTCTACAAGAGACCCACATCAGACCTAGAGACACATACAGACTGAAAGTGAGGGGATGGAAAAAGATATTCCATGCGAATGGAAATCCAAAGAAAGCTGAAGTAGCAATTCTCATATCAGACAAAATAGACTTTAAAATAAAGACTATTACAAGAGACAAAGAAGGACACTACATAATGATCAAGGGATCAAGCCAAGAAGAAGATATAACAATTGTAAATCTTTATGCACCCAACATAAGAGCACGTCAATACATAACGCAAATGCTAACAGCCATAAAAGGGGAAATTGACAGTAACACAATCATAGTAGGGGACTTTAACACCCCACTTTCACCTATGGACAGACCATCCAAAATGAAAATAAATAAGGAAATACAAGCTTTGAATGATACATTAAACAAGACAGACTTAATTGATATTTATAGGACATTCCATCCAAAAACAACAGGATACACTTTCTTCTCAAGGGATCATGGGACATTCTCCAGGATAGATCATATCTTGGGGCACAAATCAACCCTTGGTAAATTTAAGAAAATTGAAATTCTATCAAGTATCTTTTCCGACCACAATGTTATGAGACTAGATATCAATTACAGGAAAAAATCTGTAAAAAATACAAACACATGGAAGATAAACAATACACTATTTAATAACCAAGAGATCACTGAAGAAATCAAAGAGGAAATAAAAAAATACCTAGAAACAAATGACAATGAAAACACGACGACCCAAAACCTATGGGATGCAGCAAAAGCAGTTCTAAGAGGGAAGTTTATAGCAATACAATCCTACCTCAAGAAACAAGAAATATCTCAAATAAACAACCTAACCTTTCACCTAAAGCAATTAGAGAAAGAAGAACAAAAAAAACCCCAAAGTTAGCAGAGGAAAGAAATCATAAAGATCAGATCAGAAATAAATGAAAAAGAAATGAAGGGAACAATAGCAAAGATCAATAAAACTAAAAGCTGGTTCTTTGAGAAGATAAACAAAATTGATAAACCATTAGCCAGACTCATCAAGAAAAAAGGGAGACCTCAAATCAATACAATTAGAAATGAAATAGGAGAAGTAACAACTGACACTGCAGAAATACAAAAGCTCATGAGAGATTACTACAGCAACTATATGCCAATCAAATGGACAACCTGGAAGAAAAGGACAAATTCTTAGAAAAGCACAACCTCCGAGACTGAACCAGGAAGAAATAGAAAATATACACAGACCAATCACAAGCCCTGAAACTCAGACTGTGATTAAAAATCTTCCAACAAACAAAAGCCCAGGACCAGATGGATTCACAGGCGAATTCTCTCAAACACTTAGAGAAGAGCTAACACCTATCTTTCTCACACTCTTCCAAAATACAGCAGAGAGAGGAGCACTCCCAAACTCATTCTACGAGGCCACTATCACCCTAATACCAAAACCAGACAAAGATGTCACAAAGAAAGAAAACTACAGGCCAATATCACTGATGAACATAGATGCAAAAATCCTCAACAAAATAATAGCAAACAGAATCCAACAGCACATTAAAGGATCGTACACCATGATCAAGTGTGGTTTATCCCAGGAATTCAAGGATTCTTCAATATATGCAAATCAATCAATGTGATAAACCATATTAACAAATTGAAGGAGAAAAACCATATGATCATCACAATAGATGCAGAAAAAGCTTTCAACAAAATCAACACCCCTTTATGATAAAAACTGTCCAGAAAGTAGGCATAGAGGGAACTTACCTCAACATAATAAAGGCCATATATGACAAACCCACAGCCAACATCGTTCTCAATGGTGAAAAACTGAAACCATTTCCTCTAAGATCAGGAACAAGACAAGGTTGTCCACTGTCACCACTATTATTCAACATAGTTTTGGAAGTTTTAGCCGTAGCAGTCAGAGGGAAAAAAAAGAAATAAAAGGAATCCAAAACAGAAAAGAAGAAATAAAGCTGTCACTGTTTGCAGATGCCATGATACTACACATAGAGAATCCTAAAGATGCTACTAGAAAACTACTAGAGCTAATCAACGAATTTCGCAAAGTAGCAGGATACAAAATTAATGCACAGAAATCTCTTGCATTCCTATACACTAATGATGAAAAATCTGAAAGACAAATTAAGGAAACACTCCCATTTACCATTGCAACAAAAAGAATAAAATACCTAGGAATAAACCTACCTAAGGAGACAAAAGACCTGTAGGCAGAAAACTATAAGACACTGATGAAAGAAATTAAAGATGATACAAATAGATGGAGAGATATACCATGTTCTTGGATTGGAAGAATCAACACTGTGAAAATGACTATACTACCCAAAGTAATCTACAGACTCAATGCAATCCCTATCAAACTACCAATGGCATTTTCACAGAACTAGAACAAAAAATTTCACAATTTGTATGGAAACACAAAAGACCCCGAATAGCCAAAGCAATCTTGAGAAAGAAAAACGGAGCTGGAGAAATCAGGCTCCTGGACTTCAGACTATACTACAAAGCTACAGTAATCAAGACAGTATGGTACTGGCACAGAAATATAGATCAATGCAACTGGATAGAAAGCCCAGAAATAAACCCACGCACATATGGTCACCTTATTTTGATAAAGGAGCAAAGAATATACAATGGAGAAAAGACAGCCTCTTCAGTATTGGTGCTGGCAAAACTGGACAGCTACATGTAAAAGAATGAAATTAGAACACTCCCTAACACCATACACAAAAATAAACTCAAAATGGATTTGAGACCTAAATGTAAGGCCAGACACTGTAAAACTCTTAGAGGAAAACATAGGCAGAACACTCTATGACATAAATCACAGCATGATCCTTTTTGACCCACCTCTTAGAGAGAAGGAAATAAGAACAAAAATAAATAAATGGGACCTAATGAAACTTAAAACCTTTTGCACAGCAAAGGAAAACATAAGACGAAAATAGAACCCTCAGAATGGGAGAAAATATTTGCAAATGAAGCAACTGACAAAGGATTAATCTCCAAAATTTACAAGCAGCTCATGCAGCTCGATATTATAAAAACAAAAACCCAATCCAAAAATGGGCAGAAGACCTAAATAGACATTTCTCCAAAGAAGATACACAGATTGCCAACAAACACATGAAAGGATACTCAACATCACTAATCATTAGAGAAATGCAAATCAAAACTACAATGAGGTATCACCTCATACCAGTCAGAATGGCCATCATCAAAAATCTACAAACAATAAATGCTGGAGAGGGTGTGGAGAAAGGGGAACCCTCTTGCACTGTTGATGGGAATGTAAATTGATACAGCCACTATGGAGAACAGTATGGAAATTCCTTAAAAAACTAAAAATAGAACTACCATATGACCCAGCAATTCCACTACTGGGCATATACCCTGAGAAAACCATAATTCAAAAAGAGTCATGTACCACAATGTTCATTGCAGCTCTATTTAAAATAGCCAGGACATGGAAGCAACCTAACTGTCCATCGACAGACAAATGGATAAAGAAGATGTGGCACATATATACAATGGAATATTACTCAGCCATAAAAAGAAATGAAATTGAATTATTCAATTCAATTGAGGTAGATGGACCTAGAGTCTGTCATACAGAGTGAAGTAAGTCAGAAAGAGAAAAACAAATACCATATGCTGACACATATATATGGAATCTAAAAAAAAAAAAAAACTTGTTCTGAAGAACCTAGGGGCAGGACAGGAATAAGGACGCAGACGTAGAGAATGGACTTGAGGACATGGGGAGGGGGAAGGGTAAGCTGGGACGAAGTGAGAGAGTGGCATGGACATATGTACACTACCAAATGTCAAATAGATCACTAGTGGGAAGCAGCTGCATCGCACAGGGAGTTCAACCCGGTGCTTTGTGACCACCTAGAGGGGTGGGATAGGGAGGGTGGGAGGGAGACACCAGAGGGAGGGGAATTGGGGATATATGTATATGTATAGCTGATTCACTTTTTTATACAGCAGAAACTAACACAACATTGTAAAGCAATTACACTCCAATAAAGACGTTAAAAAAAAAAAGTAATGAATTGAGCCCATAACCCTGAGAAAACATATTTTGTACAAAATAACTGATTAAAGTACACAACATCACTGACTAGAAATTTCAATCGCGTTAGGTACTGAAATATAAATCCTTGAAATGCAGTGACTTTCACAAACCTCATTTTACAGATTGGTGGCAGAATTCCCTGCAACTGGAGGAATACTTACTTCATGGCAGTTTTACTCTGTGAAGCTCCTTAGATATGTTAGCTACTATGATTATTTTATTGCTTCCTGTGAAGTCACATTTTGTATTTTTCTTATTGTCTTCACAACACAAGAAGTCCAAAAAATAAAAGAATTTAAATCTGCCTATTTCAAAAGTAGTTGGAACTGGCTAGAATTACTACTTTTGGTGGTAAGTGTATATTCACAGATATGGTTGAAGGGAATCACATCTGAACCCACCAATGAGAGAGGTGTAAAAAGCACCTCCCTCATCCGGGACTTATTTTAAAAGCTGTAAGTATCAATCATAAAATGAACTGTCATAGTACATACTAATGTTGTGCCTCCAAAAGGGAGAAATCTTTTTTCTTCTCTCTGATTTGGTCCTTGGCAGGACTAGCATAAACCTAGAGGAATAAGTGATTCCATACGTATTATGATTTAGTGGGCACAGTAGGTCTCCCTACTCCCACTCAAAAAAATGTATTCCTCTCAGGGCCTCGTGTTGAAAATAATGATTCTTTAGGGCAAGGTCCTTTAAAATGTACTCTTGTATGTTGCCTAAATCTGCTTTCCTCTTTACACTGAATTTTTAAAGAATAGGCAAAAGACAAGCCTAGGCAGAATACTGAAGGGGGGATAAGGTTTGAGCAGCCAGAGCGTAGCTTGTAGTCGCAGAGGATGCCACCAGGATTGGGGAAATGATCCTTGAAGAAACTCCAAAGACTGCCAGTTCTTATCACTGGAAAATACTGAAATAAACATAGAGGTGTGGGTAGGGCAGAACAAATCGTAAGAGCTTGGTTTTAGGAACAATGAACAAATATTCTGGCTTATACAACCTGATCTTTCACTCTTATTGGCCCTTAGTTATAGCCAATCCAGTATATATATATATTAGTTTCTCAAAACCAAATTGAAAGTTTCTCAGAAAGTGTGCCATCTACCTCTCCGGTAACCACAATAATGCTTAACATAGGGCATAGCATTAAATGTTTAACTGAGTATTTTAGGGAAGAGAAATCAAAGGAAAATTTTCATGACAGAAAACTCTGATATCTAAGATAATCTGTTCTAAAATTCTCTTCTAAAAGAGCTGTTAAAAAGCTCTAAAGGGGTTTATTTTTTTTTGGAGCTGTAAAAAATTTTTTCTTGTAGTGTTACATAGTGAAAAATATTAAACTCTTAGGTATCATGTAGTTATATGGAGCAGAAACTCTTACAGTCTAGTCAGAATTATATAATCATTTTATTCATTTGTGTTTTATGACTCAAAGAAACAAAAAGTCATATAGATTAGGATAGCCATGCAGTCAGTATTTTGCTACTTTTATGATAATTATGCTACCTTAAACTTCTATAAATTGAGGCTTACTTTCATTTATGTAAAAGCCTGTCTTATCTCTCCCTACCTTTTTGTTGAACTTTTGATGAACTTTTTCATGTGTTTATTCATAGGCTGCAGGAGATTTAGAGGTAATCTCTAATTTAACCCTTCTTATTTTCCCATTTAGTTGTGTTTTGTGGCCGTTTTCTTCAACACATACTGTAATATACAAATTTTTCTCTTGCTTGGACAACTGTTAAAAAGTACTGAAAAATATTCAGACTTCTATTTTCTTGCATACTGGCACATTTATTACAACAATATAATTGCCATAACCATCTTCTTTGCATGGATAAAGGTATTTATATTTTATCAGATATAACAGATAAGATATATTTTATTATATTAGATAATAAAATGGGAACTTAAACTACAAAGTTATGAAAAAACAAAAGGATATTCTTAACTATACAGTAATTTTTTTTATACAGTAATTTTTAAAGTAGTTTGGATTTGTAATGATTGCCAGCGAATCCTCAAACACCCCGACTGTCATGAAGTATCTCTTTTAATTTCAAGCAGATTTCTTCTGAAATTAATTTACTCTAAGTCATTATAATCTTTAATATTCTCCTATTTCAATTAACTTTGTTCTTTTTCAGATATTCAAATTCATAAGCTTTAATAAGACAATGTCTCAGCTGTCATCAACCTTGTCCCGCTGTATCAAAGACATAGTAGGATTTGCCATCATGTTTTTTATAATATTCTTTGCTTACGCTCAGTTAGGATTTCTTGTTTTTGGATCACAAGTTGACGACTTTTCCACTTTTCAAAATTCCATGTAAGCTCTTAGCATAAATGTAATTATATTTTACAGTTTATAACAAAAAAAATCATGAAAAGGCCTATAAATAGTGACATAAGCTTTCATAAATTAAAAAATGGTTTGATATTTTCACTGATGGCTAAATATCTGTCACACTCAAAGTACAGTTAGGCATTGAAAGATCCAAATGGATGGTGTTATCCACTTTTCAAGTGTTACCAGGTCAAGCTAGAAAAATATTTTTTTACTTTTCAATAGAAGTGAAAATTTTACCTAAGATAAAAGAAATTGACTCCATGTCTCTGTAGTATTTATTCTCTGGGCAAAAGAAATCTTAAGTGTTTGCTTTAGAGGGCTCTATCTTTATAATCCTTTTATTGATATTGACCTGATTATCCTTTGCTGATCTGGCAAAGCTGAATTTTAAAAATAGCTTTATACACATAAAACAATCAACAGATAACTAACTTATAGAACTGATTAGGTAGAATCCCTAGAAAAATATTAATTGTCTTTAAAAGTGAATATTTTAATAAATTTACTTTCATTTTTGAGTAGGTAAAACAAGTTCTGTCTGTGTAAAAAAATTATGATAGTCTAAAATATCAGTTCTCAAAATGTGTTCTGTGCAATCTAGACCAAGACTGTCTGGGGGAAATGGCTTCATTTTGCATCACTCTTGGAAATTCGTAGTGCATGGTGACATATGGCTCTGAGAAAAACTGCAATAACTTTCCCTTTAGTTAAGAATTCCTCAAACTTGTCCATGGCTCTTTTACTCAATTTGGGGTAAATTCTGGTCTGAAAAATTTCTTAGGTTGCCCTCTTTTCATCATCCACATGTAAATATTGTATTATCTAAGTACCAATTGCATGAAATTTAATAATATTTTTCTGAAATAACCCTTTACTAAATTAGTAGTGGAAAGAGGGGACTAGCAACCAAGAGGATATAATTCTACTTTCCAATTCTGCCACTAGCTATTTAACTTTTCTAGACCTTAATTTCTTTATCTGTAAATAAAGGGGCTGGACTAAATCACTCCCAAATGTCCTTTCCAACTTCAAATGACCTATAATTTGAGAACTCTAATTAGTTTATCCAGAGTGAATAATGTTTGCAGTTCCAACAACTTCTTGGTCCTTTCCTAGGATCTTAATTCAAGTGTTAATAATAAAACTAAGTAGTATTGGACATTAAATATAAATGTAGTAATTTACAGAACCTTGGAAATTTGTCTTACCTTGGATAATGGGAGGAAAGAAAGTATAAGGCACAAAGTAAACAGATAGAAAATTTTGAAATGGATTAATGAGGGGACTTCTGCTTTTGGTAATGATGTGCTAGGTTATTCAAATCAACCTCTTCACAATTTAAAAAGCTGGATGAAATATAGGAAACATTTAAGAACTAACAAAAAAGTGAGTGGCCAAAATCGGAAAGCAAGAACCCAGAAAAGTAAACCCAGCATCCAAAGCTACTTCTGCCCTGAAGGCTTTTTTTTTTAAACTGATAAAGATTTTAAATTGTGTTATAACATAACATAAAATTTACCATCTTAACCATGTCTTTTTTTTTTAACCATTTCTAACTGTAGAGTGAAGTACATTCATATTGTTCAATCATCACCATCATTCATCTCCAGAAATCTTTTTATCTTGCAAAACTGAAACTCTATACTCATTAAACAGGAACTCTCCATTTCCCTCCCTACCCCTGCCCCTGGCAACCGTCATTCTACTTTTTGTCTCTCTGATTTTGATTACTCAAGGTACCTGGTGGAATCATACAGTATTTGTCCTTTTGTGACTGATTTATTCCACTTAGCATAATGTCTTCAAGATTCAACAATGTTGTAGGATATGTCAGAATTTCCTTTTCGAAGCTGAATAATATTCCATTGTATGTATATACCACATTTTGTTTATCCATTAATCTGTTAATGACACTTGGGTTGCTTCCACGTTTTAGCTATTATGAATAATGCTATGAGAACATGGTGTACAAATATCTCTTTGAGATCCTACTTTGAATTCTTTTGGGTATATACCCAGAAGTAGAATTGCTGGATCATATGGTAATTGTATTTTGAATTTTTGAGGAACTGCTATACTGTTTTCCACAATGGCTATTCCATTTTACCTTTCCACTAATGGTGCGTGTTTCAATTTCTCCACGTCCGTGTCAAAAATTGTTATTTTCTGTTTTTTGTTTTTTTTTTTTTTTTGATAGTAGCCATCCTAATGGATGTTAGGTGATATCTCATTGTGTTTTTGATTTGCATTTCCCTACTGATTAGCAATCTTGAGCATCTTTTCATGTGGTTATGCATATGTTGGTTCACTTGATGGTATCCCACAGGTCCCTTAGGCTCTGTTCACTTTTCTTTAAACTTTTTTCTTTCTGTTCCTCAGACTAAATAATTTCAATTGCCCTATCTTCAAGTTCACTGATTTTTTTTCTTCTGCCTATTCAAATCTACCTTTGAATCTCTCTAAAGAATTTTCATTTCAGTTATTGTACTTTGCAGCTCTAGAATTTTTTTGGTTTCTTTTTAGGTTTTCTATCTTTTTATTGATATTTCCATTTTGTTCATACATAGTTTTCTTGACTTACTCCATGTCTTCTTTTAGTTCTTTGAGGATCAGCCTGAGGTGTAAACTTAAGGTCTTCTCAGGTCTTTTCTGAGCCTGTGCCATTCCTTGGGCATTCATGGTGACTGTCTAATTTCCTCCATATATGCAGTTTTTTTTTTTAATGTCCTAGTCTTTTTTTTTTTTTTTTTTTGGCTGTGTTGGTTCTTTGTTGCTGCACGTGGGCTTTCTCTAGTTGCGGTGAGCGGGGGCTACTCTTCCTTGTGGTGCATAGGCTTCTCATTGTGGTGGCTTCTCTTGTTGTGGAGCACAGGCTCTAGGCATGTGGGCTCCAGTAGTTGTAGCTCGCAGGCTCTAGAGTGCAGGCTCAGTAGTTGTGGCACATGGGCTAAGTTGCTCCACGGCATGTGGGATCTTCCTGGACCAGGGCACAAACCCATGTCCCCTGCATTGGCAGGCAGATTCTTAACCACTATGCCACCAGGGAAGCCCCATGAATGTCCTAGTCTTTAATATCTGGCTCCCAAAGGGGAAAAAGAGAAAAATGAAGAAGGAGGGAAGGGCATTGGGCCTCTCAATCCCAAGGACACTGCTTCAGCCAGAGAGGGAGGGGCTTGCAACAATGCAGGGAGATGCCTGCCTCTGTGATCAGAAGCAGCAATCAGCAATCAGAACACAGACTCTAATGTTTGGACAACACGGTCCTTCTTGTCCACCCTGGCTCCCACAAGCTGTGTGCAAGCTGCTCTAGAAATACATGCAGGGCTACCTGCCATGGGCTGGGGGGTAGGAGATGGGTAGCTGCTGCCAAACTAAAAGTTTAAATTGACCCAAATTGCCCAATCCTTTCCTGGAAGTTGTAAGCCTTCAACAGACTCCAGAGTTTCAAAACAGTTTCATCAGAGAGATTGTGCCACTGTGATTGTTGTCTAGGTGGTGAGACAGATTCCTAGTGCTTCTTACTCCATCTTCCCCAAAACCTCCACCATGAAGGCATTTTTGTTGATCCAGAAGAAATAGTTGAGAAATTGTGTTTCTAGTTACCTCTCAAGGAGGAGACAGAAGACAAACCCAAGGCCTGTGTGTGTGTGCTGGGGAGTGGGGTTGGGGGAGAGGAGGAGTGTCTGATAACCTCTCCACACATAAAGCAGGGAGCCTGAAGTGCTACAGCCTCAAGTTAAAAGTAAATCCCTCAGAGTGACTTGACTTGAAGTCTGGGTTTAATCACCTAGGTATCCAGGGAACCTCATGTCTTGAATTTGGATTAAGATGGTCCCAGGCTGGAATGCCCATATGCACCTGCAGACACACACACAAAAATACCTCTCTGGAGAAAGATATTTCATCCTAAGCCCTTCAAGTATAATTTACTGCTCATGGTCAAAGATAACTTGGTACATAAGGAGGAAAAATTCATAAGCAAAAACCAGCAGATACAACAGACAACAGAAACAGACTCAAAGACTTCAAATATTGGAATAATCAATAAATACTTACTATATTTAGAGAAATAAAACACAAGTCAGAAAGTATCTTTAGAGAACAGGATAGTGTAAAAAGTGACATATTTGAAAAAGTATCAAATAGAATTCTAGAACTGAAAATTAAAGCAACTGAGATTAAAAGCTCAGTTGACAGGTTTGATAGCAAATGAGACATAGATGAAGAGAGAATGAGTAAAATGAAAAATAGGTGAGAAAAAATTTAAAAGTGGCATAGAGAGGCAAAATGTTCAGAAAATGACATAAAGGGTAGAATGAGAAGGCCTAATATATGTTTAACCTGAATTACAGAAGACGACAGACAGTGGAATAGAGGCAATATTTGGAGAAGGCTTAGGAATACCTACCACCCAGTCATGCCTGCAAGTGAGAGACTGGGAAGTCAGATTAACCATAAATGGTACATTATTATGAAACAGTCTATAAGCTATTTTAATTCAACAAGAGAGAACTGTAGAAAGTTAACAGGGGTATCAAGAAGTTAAAAAACAGTGTTTTCATTCAATATAACCTGTATCCTGAAGAGTCATGGTGTTCCTTTTAGCTTGGGGAGGGGGAGGGGAAAGGGATAAACTAAGCACCAATTGGCTTAATTTGCTTAATTAAGAGGAGAAAAGTGACAATTACATTGCATTTGTAAGTCTCCAGTTCCTATGTGATTATGACCACTCAGTAATTGCTTAGGTTTTTGTTATTCACACTATTTACAGAGCAGAGGTATGTGGACACTTTCTGGAAAGGAGAAATGCTGACTTTAACTTATCTTACATAAACACAACTTAAGGATAAAAAAAATTAAGTTAAAAACACTAAAACAGAACCTCATATTCTCCTATGCCAGAGAGGAAAAAAAAATTTTTTTGATTTGCTGAGAAACCTTGGTCTCCTAATTCAGCATTTCTCCTTCTATCTTGTGTAGAAGAGCATTAGAATCCAGTATTAGAAGCTGGATAAATACTGTATGTATGATTTAGTCAGGTCTCAGGTACTGAGGATGAAATTCCAGAAAACTCTGAGTCCTAGGACTCCAAATAGCTAATTTCTTTGAATACATTTTCTTCCTTCATTGTACATAGTCCTATGCTCCCTTCATGTGATTGGCAAAAGCAACAAGGAACAAGAAACATTCCGCCCTTTGACTGACCAATCATGCAAAGTGTCTACATACTATTAAAAACTCCTTCCCAGGTCTCCCCTTAAAATAAAGAACTCATATATATATATCATATATATATATATTATATATATAATTTATAACATATCTATGGTGTGTATGGCAATACCATTGCAAATTAATGATGAGAAAACAAAATAAGACTTCAGGTTATGAAATCCTAATTCTACCTCTGCTACTACTATGCTCATTCAAAGCCTTAATTTCTTAATTATTCCATCTTTAAAGTTAATAAAATGAAGATTTATAGTATTTTCAATGCTATTTCACTTCAAAGCCAAGCTTTTATACTTATTGGAGAAAATAAAATAAACCTTGGGGATCACATTTGAGGATCACTACCAGCACTTGTTTGAGACTTAGCAAGTGACAAATTGTTGCCATCCTTACTTCAGTAAAAGAGATGCAAAAATTAAGCATACCATTGATATTAGAAATTGTAGGGCTCTTGGGTCTATGTACAAGTTGAAAATCATTTATTGGAAAAGGTCAAAGTATTCTAAGTTTTATAAGGGCACAGGAATGGCTAAGGAGGCCACTGTCAAGACAAGCTGGTAAGCAGGCATCTCAAGGTTCAAATCTTGGAGGTGAACATTGGGTTCACATTGGTTGAATAAATTGAAGCCCATCATTTCCTGAACTATCTGTTCAGCTATTAAGTCTTGCCTTTCTTTAGGGGAATATTCTACATCCAGTTTTATAGAACTCTGTGCTAACAAAACTAAAGCCAGAGAACATATGCCATATGCAGCTAGGTACTTTCCTAGGCACGTTAGTAACCCCCATCTGTTGTCATGTATGTATGAAGAGATATAGTATTTTCTAATGTTTTTCTTTTTTCCCATAAAAGATTTGCACAATTTCGTATTGTTCTTGGAGATTTTAATTTTGCTGGTATTCAGCAAGCCAGTCGTATCTTGGGACCCATTTACTTCATCACTTTCATCTTTTTCGTGTTCTTTGTCCTGCTGGTAAGAATGACCATATATGTTCCCCTTTTTTGCTTCCATTTTTCAGAATAAAAAATATAATTACTAATTTAGAAGAAATTATAGTATCACTGCTTAGCTGTCAGAACACTTTACATTTATTAAGAATGGTGTAGATTCCTAGTAATCCATGGGGTCTAAATGTTTTCAAGCTGTCCAATGGAGAATGTGATCATAAAAGTTACCATCTGGGTGGTTACTGTGTGCCAAGAGTGTACTAAATCTTTTACACATATAACTTGAAAGTTCCAGGTCTCTCCAGCCTGGGACATTTCATACCAGTAGGTATGAATTAGGCCATTCATATTCTGCCCATATTGCGACAGCTTTTGGCCCTTATGGCTGAAAGCTCACACCCTTGTAATTTTTAGGAGTCCCCAGGATGGGTCTCTCACATGTGCTCAGGACAAATCTATTTGGCCTTCCTAATCAGGGAACCTTGCCTTTCTACTCAAGGCACTGCTACTGTCCTCCATGAAAACATTTTTTTGTCACACACAGCAGTTATCCCCTGATGGTGGGCAACAGTCCTCACAGTGACAGATCTGAGCCACAGTGAAAGGTGGAGAGGTGGGCTGGGAGTAAAAATACCCTCTCCACAGTTCTGTTTGTGTTATCTGGACATTAATAGTTGTAAAAGCCCTAGTAAAATTGTGCATTTAAACAGCTCTATAGAATTTTAAAGAAAAAAAAGAAACACCCTTATGAACATGTATTATTCTAAGTTTTCTTCTGATATGTAACATTAATAAATTTATATATATATATTATTAACCAACGTATATGCACTATTTTACATTCTGCTTTTCCCATTTACCATAAACATACTTGCCCTTATCCACACACTACACATTTCCCATTCTACTATATTATATATAGTCTGCATAGCCATATCTCTTATTGAGCACATGAGTTACTTTTAAAATTTAAATCTAATTTTACAAATCCCAGCACTTGTCAAAGTCATTAACAACATTTAAACTAAATTTTTATTGAAATACTTCATTTGAATATTTCTCCCCAGAACATGTTCTTGGCAATAATTAATGATACCTATTCTGAAGTGAAAGCTGACTATTCAATAGGCAGAAGGCCAGATTTTGAACTTGGTAAAATGATTAAAAAGGTATGTCAAATTCTTCTAATCAGAATTCTAAGACCAATCTTGTTCAGTTTATACTCTTGTGGTTTGAATAACACCTAAACCCCAAGTGGTAGTGCAGGGAGGGCATTTGGGGTTTTTTGTTTTGGTCCACGGTTACTTATACTTGTATTATTTCAGTACCAGGAGAAATGTTCTCCGGCTTCAAAAATGTGACCAAAATTATTTCAGAGTTCAATGTATCAAAAAGCTACTGAGCACTAAATGCAAAGCACTGACTCTCTTCCCTCCAAAAGTTTTCAATTTAGATGCTGGTAAATTCCTATACACAACCTGAACTCCGAACTCCACTTGCCTTACCTTCCTCACTTTCTGTAGTGGCAACACTCTCCTCAGCCACCCCTGGCTCAAAACCCTTGAACTTTTTCTTTGTCCCTTATATGGTCTGTTGCCAAGGCTTGTGTGTAAAGTTCACCTCTGTAGTTTTTGCTCACATTTGTGCAACTCAAGGACACTTTGAATTCTAACTGCCACCACTACATTAGGTACTCAGTACTTTTCACCAGGACTTCTGTATAGTAACATCTTCTTAACTGTTCTAGCCTCCTTCCTGTGCCAGCCCAGTTTTGATCATATCACTTCTCTGCTCAAAATTCTTCAAAGTTTCCCTGGGCTTGTCAAAATAAGTCCAAATTCTTTATTCAAACATTCAAGGGCCTTCTCTAGTCTCACAGTCTCAACCTATCTTTATTCACTATCATTGAACTAACTATACAAGTTTTACCTTCTATGCCTCCATTTACAGCACTGTATGCCCCAGCTGTTTTGAGCACAGTGCTGTTTACCATGCTTGCTCTCATTGTCTCCTCTGGGCCCCTGCTCATGTCATTCCCTGACTCCCCAGGAATATTCCCTCTGCTCTCTCGCTGACATTCTGTTCTCCCTGTCAGAGCAATCTTCCTTGTCCTCTCAATACCGACCTCACCGTGAACTGTAGCAGAGTCATGTGTGTACCATCTTGCCCATCTCTGTATACCCACAGCTCTAACCATAGCATTTCACACAGAAGAGGTCCTATAAGCTGTGGGGTTAGTGGGGCTTAAGAACTCTGTCCAAGAACTTATCTGTAAAAGTAAACTATTAATATGTCCCCCAATGAACTTAACTGTGGGTTTTTTCATCTTTTATCTCTTGATTATGATGTTGGTTATGTGCATTCAAGTGTTAATATCATTAATGCAATAAATGTTAATAATATTTTTTAAAGATTTTTTTTCCAAGTTCAAGTGTGATGCCCTCCAGCTTTTTCACCAGCAGGCAGAAACCATAAGTAGTGACAAGGTGAAAGAAGATGATCATAGTATTTGCCTCTACATTTCTTTAGGGCAGCTGTCCCTAAAGTCAAGCATTCCCTATTTCTTTTACCTTGATCAAAAATTAACAATACAGAATATTATTTTTATGAACTTTTAAACTTTTAAATTATGCTCAGAGTTACCACAATGCTCTCGAAAAACTCAAACTAAAGAAACCTGAAACAGATGAAGACAAGAAAAGGTAAGATGAATTTTCTTCAATTTTTAACTTACCATTTTAAAGCTCTGTATTATATTAGAAACTTACAGTGAGAGTAAGGTATTGATTGCAAAACAACCACCATTCAATGTCCTGATTCTAAATAAACTGTCAAAACATCCAGTAGCACCTCATAATTTCTGAGAGTGTCATGAAACTCTAAGCTAATTTAAAATTAATATAAGGCATGCCATGCCACTCAGAAAAAGGTTTAACAGAAAGCTGGACAGGATAGTAAAGTCCCTCTGAAAAAGTAGGAAATGATTTTAGTCTACATTAAGTGCATGCTTTTAGCTATCAAAGTAAAAAAAAATTTTAAACAAAATATTTAAGAATGTATTTACATTTATTGCATAATTTTAGTGTCAAAATCTGGCAGTGGGACATAATAGAAACATGTTTTTATAGCTAGAGATATGATATAGAGAACTTATTAATGACCACATTTTCCAAATAATTAGTGTTATCAGAAAGAACAGAAATTAATTCAGATCCTTAATACAGATCTGGTTATATTTTATACTGTCATTTTCCTTTTTACTGTCATATACCTCTGATTTTTATTTTATATTCTCAGTAGGAAAAGCAGAGATTTGGCTGAACAAGCCAGAAGAGAAGGCTTTGATGAAAAAGTAAGATTTTAATCTTCTTGTAAAGAAGTGATAGCTTTATTAGAAAAAGTTCTGATTTAAGAACTGAATGATTTGCTTTTTTCAGAGCAGTAGTTGCCACCTCCAAATTTCTCCCAGAATCTAGATCCTTTCTTATTTAGGACAAATTGTTTGGATTCCAGATGCTCCTTCTCTCTTATTGGTGCTCTTAGCCAGATACCCTCGTCCTACAGCTGTACCTTCACTGTGGGATTAGCACACAGGGTTTAGTGAGTATACTCTATTGAGATGATTATATAATTGTTCTCTTGTAATCATTAATGTGATGAATCACTTTAATGATTTTTCTTATATTTCAAAACTGTAACATATATTCAACAAATGACTAAACATATATGTGTTTAATAAATAATTATGAAGCAAACCTCCACATACGACTACCACCCAAGTGAAAAAACAGAACATTGTTCTACTTCTGGATGCCTCCCACCCCCCTATATATTGAGAAAGAGGACAGCAGGGTCAAGAGATTGGAATAAGCCAACAAGTATGTATAATGGAGTGAGGTTTCTCATTATCAGACAACGGAATTGCAAAAATGGAAAGGCTGAAGGTTAAAATGAACCTTGTGGTGTTGGATTAGAATTGCAACTGTTTGTGTGTGTGTGCGCGCACGCGCGAATGTATCTTCTAACTCTGTCCACTGAGAAGGCTAGAGTGACATCCTAGTAGCAATGACACAACGAGCGTCCAGATCTTGGTTTCCAATTACCATTCTCCTCTAAAAGGAACCAGGGCTCCTTGGAAATACAGTTAATTCCAGGACTGGAAAGTATAGGTGCTTCATACTGTACTCCATATAGAATGATGGAGATCTGTTAAAAGGACACAGAAGTCAGCTTGAGTGGGGATCCCGCTGGCCAAGTGTGGGATTTTAAGCACTTAAGCACTTATTTAAGCACTTAATGAATATTAATTTAAACCCACGGAATAAAATAGGATTCCATGAGTCCACACTGATCTAAACATATACATGAATAAAAGTCTGAGGAAGAATAGGACATTTCCATACCTCTCCACGAAATACTTACTAATTACAAAAAGAAAAGGAATAACATTACGGTGAAAAAGTCTGGAAAACAGAACCTTAATCAGTACTGGAACAAGTTGAAATTATATGCCACCTGATAGGACACTAAGAGAACACAGGATCCCTTCTGTAAAATTTCTGCCGAAGATGCATAACGCAACGAACCATCACACAATAAGAAACTGAGGGACATTCTATGAAATACTGGCCTATAGACTTCAGAAGTTTCAAGGTCATGAAAGTCAAGGTAAAACTGAGGAACTACACGAGACTGAGATTAAAAGATGGGTAAATACAATGCATAATCATGGACTGGATCCTTTTACAATAAAGGGCATCACTGGGACACTGGTAAATTTGAATGGGGGACTGAGGATTTAGATGGTAATAATCTATCAATATTAATTTTCTGATTCTGATGATTATACTGTGCTTATAAAGGAGAATGTCCTTGTATGCAGGAAATACACACTGAAGTATTCAGGGACAATAAGGCATTCATGTTGGCAACTTCAAATACTTCAGAGGATAAAAACTATTTGTATTGTTCTTATAACTTTTCTGTAAGTTTGAGATTCTTTTAAAAAACAAAACTATAATTCAATAAACCATTTCTGAAATAAAAGACAATGTATATTGAAAGACATACTATGTACCTGGGAAAAATTACCTAAAATGAACATGAGACTTATCCAAGCAAAATTTGGATTTACTTACAAGGAAAAGAGAATTAGGTTAGCATAACACCATTCAACACCATAAATCAACAGAACAACACAATATACAATATAGCAAGGAAAGAAAATGTAAGCCAAGGCTTTTTTATATGCAGCAAAGCTGTGTTTCAAGTATAAAGGCTCTAACAGTTTTGAATATGTAAGAACTTGGGGAATACCACTGTATTCCTGAGGATTCTATGTGAGGATCATCTTCAGCCAAACAAGAGATGACTGAGAAATTTTAGAAAAAAGAAGAGAGAAGGTATAAAGTAGAAAAAGCTGACTGATTGTTTCATATGTAATAGCTAAAAAGTTGAAGAATTATCATTTAGAGTTAATAGCCAAAAAGAAGAAACTTTAGCATATTTAAGAGTACAGTAGTAAATTAAAAAGATATTGTTTTATTAATTTTAAAACACATTTTTCCACATTTTAATATCTCTGAAATCAAGATGTGCCTTATATTTGACAATGTGCCATATTTTAACTGGTGGCATTTTTTTTCCTAAGTGGTACATAAAATAATGGTGTAATGGTCTTACGACAGACTCCATCTCGCAGATACAACAAAATACAGTAATATGATTAAATATACTTGGGTATTAGAGGGAAAAGAAATGAGGAGGAAGAAATTATAACCTAATTTTTTTGTTGAACTTGTTTGGTTCTTGTTGAGGGAACCAAAACAAGAAAGAGATGACAGAGGATGTATAAAAAGATACATGAATAAAAACAGACCACTAAAACAAAAATACATACATTCCTAAAGGGAAGCAGTACCAAATCAAAAAAGAAAACTGAAAATATGCCACATGGTAAAAGACTGTAAATATACCTTAAAACAATATAACTGTGACCAGATATATCTGACATATCAGTAAAGACAAATAAGCTTAATTTACTTAAAAAGAAAAAGAAAATACTTTCAGATTGAATCATAGAGCAACACCCAATTCTATGATATAGCCTAAAATATATACCTAAAACAAAGTGATTTAGAAAAGTTAAGTATAAAAGCATGAGCCAAGGTATAAAAGGCAAGGAAAAGTTATCAGAGGACACAATATAAGTCAAGGTAGAATTCTAGAAAAAAGTTCTAAATGAGATGAAGGGCACTTTATAAGGCTAAGATCAATTTTAATAGTTATGATTATCTATGCAACAAATAATATGGCATAAACTTCCATAAAGTAAAGACTACTAGACTTATAAAAGGAAAAACATACAAGAATACACTAAAAGTAAAGAACAGATCAAGAAAAATGAAAGGATTAAAAATATATACATAATGAATAAAGTGATCTGACAATTATGTATTAAACTCTGTACTCCCAGAAGACACACCTGTTTTTCAAAACCCCTTCATGAAAATAGATATATTGGGCCATAAAAAAAACCTCAATAAATTGAAAATAAAATTTATCAAAACTGAGCCCAAAAGAGATTTTTAAAAGCTTAAACAAATCCATTCTGTAGAAGAAATAAAGTCATCAAAGAGCTACCTCTGAAATAAATCAGGCCCAGATGGTTTCATATGGAAATTTTACCAGATTTTTAAGGAATAAATAATTTCAAGCTATTTGAGCTGTTCCAGAGCAAAGAGAAAATTGAAAACTTCCAAATTATTTTTATAAAATAATTTTAGAATCACTATATAGTGATGCTAAAACCTAGTAAAGATTGTATCCTCCTCAAAAAAAACAAAAAACAAAAACAGAAAAAGAAAATATCACTTATAGGGACTTTCCTGGTGGCGCAGTGGCTAAGAATCCGCCTGCCAATGCAAGGGACACGGGTTCAATCCCTGGTCTGGGAAGATCCCACATGCTGCGGAGCAACTAAGCCCGTGCGCCACAACTACTGAAGCCAGCGTGCCTAGAGCATGTGCTCCGCAACAAGAGAAGCCACCGCAATGAGAAGCCCGCGCACCACAACAAAGAGTAGTCCCCGCTCGCTGCAACTAGAGAAAGCCCACGCGCAGCAATGAAGACCCAATGCAGCCAAAAATAAATAAATTAATTAATTTTAAAAAACAATCACTTATAAATCTTGAAGCAAAAATCCTAAATAAAATATTAGCAAACAGAATCCAACAGAACACAATACCATGATTCAGATAGGGTTTATTCAAAGAATGGGAAGATGATTCAAAACTGTATAATCAACTAATTACCATAATCCATTCTATTTATAGATCAAAAAAAGGAAAATTATTATTTTCCATAGATGCTGGGTATTTGATAAGATTCAACATCCAACTTTGAGGGGGAAAACAAAATAGGAATCAATGGACTCTTCCTTGACATGATAAAAACAAATTTATCTCACCCCAAAGCTAGCACCTTACCTAATAGGGAAACATTGGACATGTCAAGGACAAGACAAGGATGTATTGGAGGGATCAGACAAAAGAGTTAAGCAAGAGAAATACATAAGAAGTACAAACGTTGAAAAGGAAGAGGTAAAAACTCCCTCTGTTTGAGATGTGATTCTCTTTCTCAGGTATACAATGAACTGAAAAATTATGACAAAAAGAGATTAAGTAGTAGGAAAAAATAATTTACATAGTCATGTCATATATGCAAACATCAACCAGCTCATTAAAAATTATAATAGAAGAAACTACAATAGCAACAAAATAGAAAATGCCCAGGGACTAATTTTAAAATGTTTAAAACCAAGATATGGAAAAATTTTAAACATTCCTTAAAGACAAAAATAAACCTGACCAAATGACGTACTTATTACGTGTATGAGGACCTAGTCAGGAAAATGGAAACCATACTATATATTTCAAACAGAGAAAATTTATTACAGGGAATTGGTTACACAGGTATTGGAAGACAGAAAAAATAAAAACACTGAAGCAACTCATAAGTAATAACTGTAGGAGGATGCTACCACTCCCAGGGCTAAGGTTACAAAAGGTGGGTTTATTGGAACCTAAGATACTTAAGGGGCCTGAAGCTGTTGCTCAGACCTCTGAGGTCACCCCCATCCCACCCCTGCTGCTCCTGATACTTCTGAGGGAGTATGATGAAGCTGGTTCTGGGTATGACAAAAGAAGCTGGACAACTGAAGCCTGGAGCCAACTACCATCTGCAGAAGCAATGCTGATAGAAAGAAAACAAGAAGAACCTCCCCTCCATCGTCCAGTAAGGCAGAACCTAACAAATCTGGTAGCAAGACAGTCTAGGGAATGAGGTTTGCAAAGCCTGAGATCCAGCATAAAGAGCATAAGAGTTTAGGAGGGCAAATTTTGAGTTGAGAGATATTAGCTAAACGGTCAGCCGAATTCACCCCCTTTGGCTATTTAGTACACATCTATACTTCCATAAAATGACAATAACTATTTCTAGCTTCCATCTAATAAGACAGAACTATCCTCTATGAAAATGGAGGCCCTCTTATTCTCTCCCCAAAAGGGGAGAAGCAAAGTCCCAAGGGTAATTGTATCCATCTCTGGGTGATGTTAAGACCTTTTCTATTCGAATCACAATTCCTTAAGAACTTAATGTTTAAACTACAGAGTTTTAGACATGGAATTATTAAGAGGCACCCCTCAGAGAATTCCCTGGGTTCCAAACACAGCCCTCTCTGAACCCATTTTGTAGCAGCACCAATTTCCCCTTGGTAATTGGGATCAGTCGCCTCAATCACTTCTTAGCCTGCTGGTTCGGTAGCCTGAGGAATCCCAAATAGCCAGGCGGCGGTCTCAAACTCTTAAGTCAATTGTTGTGTCCCTTGGTGGAGGCACGCTGTCTATAAGGGTCTGTTTCTTTGGACCTTCTCTGTTACCAACCAGTCATCAGTTAGGAGCCAGTCAGAAAAACAGAAACACACTAGGTAGCTCAAAAAGAGGGGGTTTACTTCACAGAATTCATTTCTGAGGCATGAGAGAACCATTGCTCTCTGTAAGAACCATTGTGGAACAATGAATTAATCCAGAAACAATTATAAGCAGCAGCTACCACCTACAGGGAAGAGGTGGGTTGACTAGAACCTAGGAGCTTGAGCAAATGCCCCCACATAGTTGCTGCTCTATGAGGAAAGGTATTACTTTCCTGTGAATGTCAAGGAAGGCTTCATAGAAAAAGCGATGGTTGAGATGGGTTTTTTGAAGGATGCATCGTTTACCAGGCAGTCTATTCAATGCGTATTACTAATGCATCCACATTTTAATAGACCTGGTCATTTAAAAATATTTGTGGGGCCTACCACTTTTTTAACATCACATTAAAAGTACTGGTAAATATGTCAAAACATAGGTGCTGTAATGTGGCTGAAATAAAACTAGAAAGATTGAAAACCACCCTTTCCTACTTCGGATATGTTGGTTTAAAGACAAACACTTTCTGGGGGCTTCCCTGGTGGCGCAGTGGTTGAGAATCTGCCTGCTAATGCAGGGGACATGGGTTCGAGCCCTGGTCTGGGAAGATCCCACATGCCGCGAAGCAACTAGGCCCGTGAGCCACAGCTACTGAGCCTGCGCGTCTGGAGCCTGTGCTCCGCAACAAGAGAGGCCGCGATAGTGAGAGGCCCGCACACTGCGATGAAGAGTGGCCCCCACTTGCCGCAACTAGAGAAAGCCCTCGCACAGAAACGAAGACCCAACACAGCCAAAAATAAATTAATTAATTAATGAAAACTTAAAAAAAAAAAAAAAGACGAACACTTTCTGATATATAGCACAGCTCCTCTGGCCAGAACAGCATCCATTTATCAGGTAAACAATGTATGAACTTGGGCATCACCATTCTCTCTGAGGAAGGTAATCAGAACCCTTATACAGGGATCCACTTCGCTACTTAGCTTTACTGTTGGAGCAGGGCAATAGCATACCGATTTATTGAGAAGTCTTTGCATCGTATCTGGGTGCACTGTCTCTTCTTTCACTCTTTTTCTAGGGCTGTTTCTATTTTCCATAACATAACAGAGCATTTTTTCTAAAGTTGGGAAAAAGGTATTTGGACACTAAAAGGAAAATGGGTGGGTAGCGAGCACAAAGCACAGAAAGGACTCTAGGATCAGAGAAGGATACAGCAAGAATCTTCTGGTATGAGGAGCTTATTCTGGGGTATGTGGACAGACTGGAGTACACGGATAGATGCAGTAATTATGAAGAGGAGATTGGGAACTGTTAGGATCTGGCTGAGAAGCAGCTGGGAGGGCAAATAATACCCACAAACGTACTTTGATGTACACTTGCTTCATTATAGAACAGAGGTACAGAAAAGAACATCCCAGTTTTGGCCAAGTGAAGAATGGAGAATATCAGCTGGAGATGCAGAGGGGAAGAGGCACTGAAAGGGGAATAAGACGATATTCATAATTTAAAAATCCCCTAACTCTGCTAAACAGTTTTAACACCAAGTTCTCTGAGGTGACTCTGCTAATGCATAGACCCAAAAATCAGGCAGGGCAAAAAGCCAGTGGGGCTCAAAATCACAGCCCTGGAGAGTAAAGTTTAAGATTCTCAACCCTGTGATGCTTGTGTGCCATGGGCCTGCAACAGAGAAAAATTTAAAGATTGCAGCTTATGCTTTTTCCTCTAACTTTACAGGAGATTCAAAGTGCAGAGCAGATGAAAAAATGGAAAGAGAGGCTTGAGAAAAAGTATTATTCTACAGAAATTCAAGATGACTACCAGCCTGTCACTCAACAAGAATTTCGAGAGTAAGCATTTGTTCTAACCAAGGTACTATGGGATATCGTGATATGGGGGCTGGGGACATCCCACAATTTTCCTGAACCCAGAATCTCATTCTGTTAAGATGCCACTTTTTTCCCCCCATTTTTTACCCAACTTTAAAATGACACAGAAAGCACAAAACTCCATTTGTTTAAATGTAAGGTGAAAGCAAGACCAACTGCTTTTGTCCTTACATCTCTAAATAATAGGAACTGCCATTTATACTTGACACGCGTAGCAGATACTGTGCTCCACACAGCTTTAGAATATTAGATCCGTAACTGGCCATACTAGGCATGTTTTGGGAGCTTAAAATACTATCGTCCCACTCAAAGTATTTCACAATAGGTGCTAATAACCTGCTGTCTCTTTATGTACAAAAATGTTACTGACTCATTCTCTACTTCCTTCTAAATTATCCTCTAGCCTCTTTTTATATGCTGTGGAGCTGGAGAAAGAATTACACTACGTCAGTTTAAAACTAAACCGAGTGATGAGAAAGGTTTCAGCTCTACAATATTGAGGCAAGTGGAGGTGAGAATCTGTGATACAATCATGGAACATTTCTAATGATTTATTCCTGTACTGAATTATGTCCTAAATTTGTCCCCATTTTGGGTACATTTTAAAAGCACAAAACTAGCTATCATCAAACTATCATCAGGATCAATGATAATCATCAAGTGATTTCTAGGAATGGGACCCAATATATAATCCATATGTATTACAACATGCCTCCACAGTATACACACACAGGTACACATGAAGACTTTTATAATGAGATTTATTATTAAATTCTTGGAATGTGAACGGAAAGTATTAAATAATATTGCTTTTAGTTCTTAGGGCAGGTCTCTAATTAATAGTTCAATAAGTCAGTAAAGAGTTTTCTCAATGTTACACAGAGTATTAGAACTGTTGGTATTCTCATCATGTGCCATGTTCCAACTTCTCTAGCCAAAGGTAAATTAATAAATGCTTAGGATTCTAGAAAACCATTATATAAGACCCCAAGTAAAATAATCTCACCTCCATTCTTCCCAGTTGGAAGTCTCCTGGAAAAAGGCAAAGTGTAGAAGAACAAACTTCCCAACCACCTATAGAAATTTCACTAATATCTTCAAACTAGAAATTCATCTAGACAGTTTCTAAAGTAACACATTTGAAGTTTCCCAAAAGTGCTTCCTTGACTACTTTAAAAGTAAACTATCCTTTAAAACATAAAATAAAAGAGCCAGGTAGGAGTATCAAGGTTATAAGAAGCCAAGTTATGTTTGAAAAGTGTAAATGAGGGTGTTGCAAAAGCCCTGTATGGATGGTTGGGAAGTTTTGGATGGCTGGCATTTTGGAAATTGGAAGGAAACTCTTCCAATATAGGTTACATAAGCCCTCCTAGGACAGCCATATGTTATATGTTCTCTTAGCCCAAGTAACATCATTTGACCATAGATTTCCACACTGTGCTCAACAGTCCCTGGACTGTAAAACTCAAATAAAGGAATTGTTAAATATACCCACCTTCCTTAAGCCAAGCTCTTCTCTTAGAGACTGTATGTCAAGTTTTCTTAATAAGATAATTCACTGCTGCTGACTATTCTCTCTGCATCTTCTCCCTAGATTTCCAAAGAGAATCAACAACATGGCCTTTCCTTGTCTTACCACTCCCTAGAGCTGTAGACAGTCACGTGGTTTAGTAACCTTGCTGTCTCCCCACATGGTTTCTGGTTGGGGTAATTCAAACAAAGCCTGAGAACATTAAGGCAAGGGAACACCTGAGGGTTTTATTTTTCCTTTTTAAACATCTAGTGAAAAAAACAAAAAACATTTACAATGACTTAGAACATTAAAGTTCTTTTATTACAAAAGTCTATACAATGAAGTGCCAAACACAGCAATGCAATTATACTTGTAGTCATATATATCTATATATTGTTTGTATATAGATATACAGTTTTTACTTGTACCAAAGTAAAATTATCACAAACTGCCTAATTCTACCACTTACTACTGAACTATGACACACAATACTGTCACATAGCATAAGTGCTGCCATGCCACTTTTTATCTATTCTACTCACAGCCAAACATTAACAGTGAATAACCAACATCATGAAGCAGCTGTTTATTCTAAAATGAAACCAGTCAGGCTACTGACTTATAAAAATATGGTACTCATATAGATTTAGCATTATAAAGAAGGAATATATTATTTAAAACATTTAAATAGTGCATATGGACATTTTTGCATGTGGTATATAAAATAAAACATTCATATAAAACAATATACAGTGCACATTAAATAAGATGTTTGGATATACTCCTGTTGGAGACTGAAAGAAATTAACTAAATGTACACTGCATGATGAATTCAAATCAAAGTGATAACATCTTTTGGTGTTCTCAATTTCACGTTTCTAGGTGTACATTATGAATAACCTAGCTGTATCAAAAGGAAACCACACGAAAAGGGCTGGATTTAGTGCTTTATTCCCCAATGACACGTTCACTACCAAGGAACATTCCCTCCCCCCAAAAAAGGCATTGCACACACAGGTGAAATGTGAAGTACTAGAAATGCTACTTATTATCAAGCTACTTCATGTGCTATGTAACAGTGCCAGAAGTCTGAGGTTCATGCTTCCCTCACCTTATTAAAGGATGCTGCAAAAGTCCATTTTTGTATGGAACAAATTATGAATATTAGCTAGTTAAGAAAACCATGCATGAGTCACTGCATGCAAAACATGGGCACAAATTGAGATACTCATCAATCCAAAAACGCACCAGGAAAAAAATTAACACTTAGATTAAACCTGATCAGAATAGGCTGTTAATGACTATCATATTGTTAGCACAAATAAAGTCACCATTCTGTGAAAATAATTAGCAGAATTATACCAGGAAAGAACCTGAAGAAAAGCCATGCAAAGCCACAGAAAAAAAGATATGCTTAGAGTGTATGACAAGGGGCATACCACAATACACCTGTAACCAGCTGCTTTAAACAGCATGTGATTGAGCAAAAGGTGATCCCTTTAGAGGATGTTTTCTTTATGGATTTTGCTGATTAAAAAAGAAAAAAAAATGATGCAACCCCTTGAAGGTATATGTAAAAATGCAGTGGTATAGCCCTTGTTAAGAATAGATTTACTTCAGGCATAATGATTCTTTTGCCAATTTAAGCCCATTTGATTGAACACACAAATCTGAGCACCATCAGAGTTTCTACATACTGACATGGCTATTTTCTCACATTATCTGGAGGTGGGTAGGGGGAAAAAATGCAGGATCTAATCCAGACAAATCACATCATCACCAACTGATAAACTGTAACTGAGGAAACAAACAGTAACTTAAGTCCCAAAGGCAGCATGTGATATAATTCAGTTCTGTGTGTGACGTGTGGTGTGTGTTTTCACTATACTAATAAGCAAGGTCACTTTTTGGTCTACCCGCTGTTATCTTCATCCAGGAGCTGTGTGACCACTGAATTGCAAAATTCTGCTAACATACTACCTGTGAGAAAGTGTCACTTTGGGAATTTAACAGAAATATGTTCCACAGTAGGACTTGAAATTTCAGTTGATTTTGGTTTTCTAAGAAAACACAGAACATAGTTGCATATGTGCACATTTATAGGCTTTTCTTTCAAATTTTCAGTCATTCTGTAAGAAAAAGGCAACTGAAGAAGAATTCAATGTGAAGATTTTCCTCTCAATTTTCTTGAGTAATGAAAAACAAAATAATAAAGTTGGTAATAACAAAAAGCTTCTATCTCCAAAGTTCTTAAAGTTGAAAAGATAAAATATTAGTCTTTTACTAACACGATGTATCTGTAGTACAAAACAATGAAGAAAAGTGGATGTTTGCTAAAGGTAGAGGGGACAGTCTGTGGTTAACATGGAACATCGCACTCCCTAGACAGGGTCTACTTACCCTCCCATCATTTCTCTAGTGGCACCACCAGCAAGTACAAAATGAGACTCTGTGAGTGCCTGACAAAATGAACTTAAGTACCAGCCAAGTACACATGATGATAGCTTCAGGGAATACAACTGATGTTATGATGTTTTCAAGGACCATATTTTATATGGATTTTGAAGAATCTTGTTTGCTGATAAGAACTTCAAGAAGCCTAAGCTTGGCTTTAATTTTCTTGTACTCCCTGTACTCCTCAAGCACTGGAACACGATCCTCTTTCTGGACATTCCTAGGGGAGAAAATAAAACCTAGAGATCACCTGGAAAATAAAGTCCCAGAAGTTGTCGTAATGAGAGACAGAATATTACCCAATACAAGCTCAAATAAAAAACTGCTCTGCAAGAAAAAAAAAGATTATTGGACTAATTCCCTTCATCCCAATGGAATATTCCTAAAACACTTCTAATTTTGACGTATTTCTCTATTGACAGATTAATTGATGATATTAGTATCAATGATGATTGTAGGTAACTACAGATAATCAAATATTTTAATAAGACAATGCGCTACTAGACTCTGTCAGGTCTGTGAGTGTATACTAAGTGTAGAGGCTACGCTGAGTCATTTCATACATTCCATACATTACTTAACTCTGGCTTCAGTGAATTAAGATGTAAAAGTAAAACATCTTACTGGTAGCGAAAAAATCATTTTTCTCACTTTATATTACTGACCCAATGCAATTCAGTTTAATAACCAGGTAAAGCATCAAACTATCCTAATTATAAGCAAAGTTTTTTTCCAATAAGACAAAGAATTAGAAGGTACTTGGAAAACGCACTTGAGATTTTTTTAACCATATATGCCAACCTACACAGAAGACTCTCAAACACAGTAGTCCCTCCCCTTATCCGTGGGGACACATTCCAAGACCCCAAACCCTATATATACTATACATACATACCTATGATAAAGTTTAATTTATAAATTAGACACAGTAAGAGATGAACAATAACTAATAATAAAACAGAATAATTATAACAATACACTGTAATAAAAGTTATGTGAATGTGGGCTCTCTCAAAACATCTTATTGTACAAGTTTAAAGCCTTTTCCATACTAACTAAGCACTTTTCATGCACTGTGGCCATAACTTCTGCAGTTTGAGGTATGACAGCAAAACTAGTACGAATTTCTTTTTCCTCCTTCACAATTTCATGGATAGATTTGTTCTTATTATAGATTGGAGCACCTCAGCACATGATTTCTTTCCTAACCTCACTAAGCCAAGAACTTTCCCCTTTTCACCTGAAGTACTCTGTGGCTTCTCTTTGGCATATCTGAATTGCTAGCATCACTACTCTTGCGCTTTGGGGCATTAAGTAAAGTAAGGGTTACTTGAGCACAAGCACTGAGATACTGTGACGACCGATCTGACAAACAAGATGGATACTAACTGACTAAGGGGCAAGATATGCTGGACAAAGGGATGCTTCACGTCCTGGGTAGGCCGGCACGAGATTTCATCACACTACTCAGGACGGTGCACAATTTAAACTTTATGAATTGTTTATTTCTAGAACTTTCCATTTAATATTTCTGGACCACACTTAACCATGGAGTAATTGAAACTGCAAAGAGAAACTGAATAGGGGGGGCTATTATAGAGCTATTGGCTTGGTAAGACCATCTGGTAACATGGAAAAACTTTTCTGAGGCCTGAGATAAATAATCCTCATTTCTGGCCAGAATCTGAATTAGAATGTATTTTTCTTACTTTTAAAAGAGTCCCACTGGGTCCACTGTGCATTACCCAGTTAGATAAAGGCACTTGCCATATTGTATTATAGGAGTCACATGACTGCCACACTGATACACACCTTGGAAATATGTGCCCTAGAATGACCCAACATGCAGCCTAAGCAGCAATGGTCTCAGTATAAGAATCCAAACTAGTGAGGATACCACTCATATTTGGGACCCTTTCTAAAAGGAGATCTCGTTTCACAAACACTTCCAAAAGGGTGAGGATACTGAATTAAGGAACATAAAATAACTGCCACTCAACCAAGCATTCTCTAGGACAATCCTGAAATATTTTGTCAGATGTTGTTTACTCCAGCTCTGACTTTTTCTTTCCATTAACAGCAGGGCTGCACAGTATAAAGGAATGATTTTTACTGTTATTTTCAATGCTAAGATCCTTATATGCACAATTTATTTCTATTCTTATATATTTCTTTATTTCAACATATGGGCACTTGTGAGTTTAAGAAGAAAGAAGATTCAATTTTGTGATGCTCAACAAACCTTCCATTTTGTTGATAAAATGCTTCTTCAAATTCCCGTAATGTTTTACGTAGTTTCTTTTTTTCAGCTCTGGCTTTCCAAAGCTGTTCCAGTAATTCGGGCCTAAAATTGAAATGGGAGGAAAACATTTGAAAGGGCACTTTTGATTCATTATGTTCTTAACAGTGTTTCTAACCCTGGCTGCAAAATCAAGCCAGCTGGGGAGCTTTTAGAATATACCAATGTCTTAAGTTTCACCTTGGAGCAACTAAATCAGAATAGCTGCTGGTAGGGCTCTGCATTAAGTACTTAAAACAAAAACAAAAACAAAACAACTTCCCACGTGATACTAAAGTGACGCCAGGGCTAAGACCTAGAACCAAAGGCCACATCAGGTAAAGAAGCTGAAAGAGCACAAACTAACAGACGACTCTCAGCTGGTTCCAGCACTTTGTCATACAGCAAACGTAGGATTTTAGTTTTTTTTAATTTTTAAAACACACTAATTTTCAATAAAGAAAATGTGAATCACAACATGTATTTGTAAAGCACACTTTTTAAAATGGGTGTATTTCTTTTCTTTACTCAATTATTTAACACTGAATTTCTTTGCATATAAATTTTATTACATGAATAGGCTAAAATCACAAACCAGGATACATACATAGAAGCTGCTCGAGTACTTGACAATCGGAGATCTAGAGCCAGTTTTTCTTGATTTTCTTCCATATCAGATTCTGAGTTTTCCAATGAAGACTGTGCCTGTACAGCAGTTTTCAAGATATCAGTTAACTCAGAGGACAGACTAACACCATCTTCTTCTTCTTCCTAAAAATATATCCAAACAGAGAATCAAACATGCCATGATTTCAATTTTTCCTTTAGGAAAAAGATCAGAGAATAATTTCTCTTAAGGATTACCTTGATTTCTTCAAAAAAATGTGCAGTTTCTCCTTCTATGATTGGCTGTAACATCTGACCCCTTCGCTTGGTGGATGGAGATCCCTGTAACAATAAACATATAAGTGGGTTACATTTTAAGTATTTAAAATGTTCAATGAAGATTCACTTCACTATTACAGTTAAAATAAAGTTTAACAGATCTGAAACTTTATTTTCAAAATTCTAACCATACGCTTTAAAATTTTTTAGGAATTCCTTACTAAATTTATTTTTGCTTTTTTCTTGTTATGTATCCATAAGAGTGACAAATGATAATTTACATCTAGGTAATTCTAAAAGAGCTCATTCAATAAATGTTTTAAAATTCTAAATAATAATGTGTGACATATTATTTATTTAATTGGGAGCATTTTTCTTTTTAACCAAGCTGTCAACTTTTTTGGTCTGAGGACCCCTTTATACTCCTTTTTAAAAAATAACAGCTTCATTAAGATATAATTCATATACCATAGGGACTTCCCTGGTGGTTCAGTAGCTAAGACTCCGTGCTCCCAATGCAGGGGGCCCGGGTTCGATCTCTGATCAGGGAACTAGATCCCACATGCCGCAACTAAGAGTTTGCATGCTGCAACTAAAGATCCCGCATGCCGCAACTAGAAGATCCCGCATGCCACAACGTAGATCCCGCCCGTGTGCCGCAACTAAGACCCAGCACTGCTAGCTAAATAAATAAATAAATAAATATTTTTAAAAAGATATAATTCATATACCATAAAATTCTTTTAAAGTGTACAATTTAGTGGGTTTTAGTATATGCACAAAGTTGTACAACCATCACCACTATCTGATTCTAGAACATTTCATCACCCCAAAAGGAAACCCTGTACTCATGAGCCCTCTCTCCCCAGCCCATGGCAAACAACAATCTACTTTCTGTCTCAATGGGCTGGTCTATTCTAGATATTTCATATAAATGGAATCATACAATATGTGGCCTTTTGTGTCTGGCTTTTTTCACTTAGCATAAATGTTTTCAAGGTTTATCCATGTTGTAGTGTGTACCAGTACTTCATCCCTTTGCATGGCTGAATAATATTCCACTGTATGGATATACCTCATTATGTTTATCTATCAGTTGGCCGAACATCTGGACTGTTTTTACACTTTGGCTATTATGAACAATGCTACTCTGAAGACTTGTCTACAAATTTTTGTGCGGACATATGTTTTCAGTTCTCTTGGGTATATACCTAGGAAGAGAACTGCTAGGTCATACGGTAACTATGTTTAAACTTTTGAGGAACTGCTAGCACCATCTGTTGGAAAAACGATTCTTTCCTATTGTCTTGGCTTAACTTTTAGATTCCAAATTTCTTTTATGACAGTCATATTTAGGCGTCCATAAGATCTAGAAATGCTTCCTATAGACTCAGTTTTTAAAAACAAATGTGTGGAATTCTAAGATGGTTTTCATAAATAAATTCAAAGAGTATTTATACTATTATGGAATTATGAAAATGTCAGTGACACACAAAAAATACCTTGTAATCAAAAGATAAAATCTGTATTAAACTATCTTATGTGTGAAAAGATTATAAACTATACAGGATTCACTGTTCAAAGAAAACTGATTATATCTAAATACTGTTAAGAGACGGCCAACTAAAAAAACAGCCAGTTAAAAAGGAATGTTTATATAAGGGCTAAATAAAAGGTGCTCAGAAGGCCACTGTGAACATTCTAATAATGAGTAGCCAGAGAGTCGAAGCCTAAAGGGAACCCTTACTCCAAGAGGCCATCAACATAAAAATGGCCTGCAAGCTTAAGCAAACCATAAGCTCCAGAGAATTAATTCCTAGGAGATGATGCAGAATGGGCACATGCTGTTTTCTATTTGAGCCTGAGAGACATCTAGAGCCATACCATCTAATGGTTAATTTGGGGATAGCACTTAATATGCACATAAGCATTTGAGTTTTCATTTTTTCTCAAAAAAAACACACATATACATGAATAAGTATTATTTTAATAGACTTTTTTGTTAAAAAAGATGAACTTGAAAAAAATCAGTTTACATTATTGTGCAATTAAGTGAACATCATCATGATGGCCATCACAAAAGTAATGTATTTTCAAAGGCATGAATTTAAATGGAAAGAAATTAGGCAAGGGTCTGAAATACGAGTTTTTAATTCTACAAGTAGGTGACCCTGGGCACATCACTCCTGAGTTTCAGTTTCATCATCTGTGAAATGAGGCTACCGTCCTCTCCACCTGTTGTGACTTAACTTCTCAGGACTTAATGACATAATCATAAGTAAAAATGCTTATAAGAGTGCCTGGGAGGTAATAGTAGGCATTTATTATTAATGTCCTATTCTTTTAAAGCAGTAACCTCACCTTACATACACAATTCTTGTTACCTTGGCTGTGTATTTCTCCAATATACCACCATAAAAATAATTTTTTTTTAAAGAGTAGGTTTTGGTAAAATGAACTAGATAAATGTTCGCATGTTTTACTTACAAGGACAGGAGTGATGCTAGCTCTTGTCAGCATCTGTTTTACAAGTCTGTATCTATCATAAAGAGGTTTAACAATGTGCCTTTCTTCCCTGGTTACCTGAAGCAAGAAAAATGGAAATCACCTAGTCATCAGAAATCTAAAATTTCTAAAACATTGAGCAATATGACTTTCCCTGCAATTTTTAAAAAGTTATTTTAAATAAGTAGGCAATCTCCCAAATGTAGGAAACAATGCTCTATGAAACAGCTCTGAAGATGTGGGCCACAAAAGTGATTCATGTTCTTTAAGACAGAAAATCAAATCTTTTCAGCAAGAGAGACATTACCGGCCTTCCATGTTGACTTTCATAATAAAGAAGACTTTTCTGGAGAGAAGTTTTCTCTTCTACCAAATGATCTTTTGTCATTTTCTAGAATAAAAAAAACAAAAAACAAAAAAAAACCCTCCCATTAGCAGCATCATTCCCTTCCCCAGCACAATGTAAATAATTTGGTTGAAAGGGCAGCCCATTACCACTCTTGATTAGGTTAATAAGAACACATCTTTTGCTTATGGATTTGCAGGCAACATTTTTCAGTCTCTTGGAGAATCTGGTCTTCTAAAACTACGTACCAACCGCCTTTGGTGGTTTGATTTATTATATTTTATCTGAATAAGTTATGAATACCAGAGCTTAGTACCTTGAGTAAGTTACTTAGCCTCTTTTTGTTCAACATCCTGATCTGTAAATGGGGATACTTCACCTACCTCGCAGAGCTTTAATGAGGACTAAATGAGTTAATACGTTGTAAAGGCATTTACACAGTGCCTACTCAGCACACAATAAACAAAATAAATGCCTATTTATTTAATTTTGCACATAATCTTTTATTAGCATTATAACTATAATTTTGTTGTGTGTGGGCACATACACAAAACACGTGCACACACCAAGCACAGTTCTTAAACCTGGTGTTTCTCCTAAACTGTTAAAATCTAGCAGCAGTATAGTGGAAAGATCCTGAAAAAAGCTCAACAATGTCAATTTGTGACCCTAGACTTCTACTCTATGACTTCAGTTCCCCTTCATCTGGCACTTTCTTTCTACTGATAATAAGATACTCTTCTCCCATCTTTCAGTACTCTAATGGTAGTAGGCAGGAATCCCAAATTTATTTGCCCATAACTACTTCTCCCTTTGTTCCATAGCATGACCTTTTAACACACCAACGAACCAATGTTCCACAGAATACACTTTAACCCAAATAAACTCTCCAATTACTCCTAGGACTAATTAAAACTACCCTGTTTGTCATCAGAATGAAAATTAGAGGTACAAAAAAAAATTCAGTGGATACGTACTTCCTATAACAAGCATTTTAGATTATGTACGTTCAGTAGAGGATAGCTAGGTGTAGACTCTGTAAAACATTGTGATTTCAACCTCAAGCCTGAACCTTAAACCTAGGAAAAGGAATCTGAATAAAGCTAATCCAATCAAAATCATTTATAGGAAAGGGGGTGAGGAGGAGAGGAGGCTGGTATAACATAAAAGCAAAACCAAGAAAAATTGGGGGAACTTCTCTGGTGGCACAGTGGTTAAGAACCCGCCTGCCAATGCAGGGTACACGGGTTCGATCCCTGGTCTGGGAAGATCCCACATGCCGCAGAGCAACTAAGCCCATGCACCACAACTACTGAGCCTATGCTCTAGAGCCCGTGAGCCACAACTACTGAGCCCGAGAAGCACAACCACTGAAGCCCAGGCGCCTAAAGCCCATGCTCCGCAACAAGAGAAGCCACCGCAATGAGAACCCTGTGCACTGCCACGAAGAGTAGCCCCCACTCGCCACAACTAGGGAAAGCCTGCATGTAGCAATGAAGACCCAATGCAGCCAAAAATAAATAAAGAATGAAAGAAAAACTGGGGAGGGGAGCAACTAGAATTTCTAATCCAGCTCTGTTTGAAGGGAGAAAGACTCCAATATTTCGATCATGAGGTGTACTCTGTTGTCAAGATAGGAATGCACATCAGGATTCATCACTGCCTAGACAAAAGTTCACCTGAGACCATCTACCTCTGTAGTCTCCCAGCAAATTTCATCTGATAAATGATCTTGGTTGCCAAGTGCTTTGACCAGGACTGCCCTAGGCATAGGCTATACTAAGTAATGGTTCTTCACAAAAATGCATTCAATTAGTCCTCATAACCACACTGTGTTAGTACTTTAATGGACATAATTGCAGTCACATGGCTGTTGAAGGGACTCAGCGGCAGAAGGCACATAATATAACCAGTCAGGAACTGGCATAAGCTAAGAGTTTAATACGTACAACTACTAAGATACAAGGCCAAGATTGAAACTCAGGTATATTTCGTGCTCTTAACACACTCATCTTGCTAACTGCCTCCAATATAAGTGAACAGACCACATTCTAGTTTTTTTAGTTTTATTATTTCGACTCAGGCACTTCTGTTGTGCTGATAAAAACATGCTTCTATAACTACAAACCTGGAAAGTAAACTGAGGCCAGCAGACTACCTAGACATCTTTATGCCACTATTGTAATTATTTTATTTCAGGTATTCTAAAGGCTAGTCTGGGCAAAAACCATAGCTCAAGATTACTTTGATATCTTCTGGAAGACACCTCTCAACACGTTTTTCTTTCAGTCTTTTCAGAATAAGTTCAAGTGTTGCTTCCTTAGATGGCTTCTTCTCCTTCTGAATGACCCGGGATTCATCTTCATTCTCTTCATCTTCATGGTCTAGAGAAGAGCCAAAGCTTTTTGGAAGAGTGTTACTACGTGGACGTGTCTGAGGTACAAACTCTCCATCAGAGGTTTTGTGTTTTGCATCTACATTTCAGAACCAAGAGGGTAGATCAGTAATACTGATTTTAGCTAAAATGAAGCTAGGTCAAAAGAGATGCAAGAGATGCAAAAGCAAAGTATACATCTACAACACACAAAGTCACATGAAATACTTAAATTATATATGTACACTGAGAGAACTATATGGTTTTTCTTTCAACCAATATTCATAGAAAGCCGACTAAAGTAAGATGCTCTGATGAGCATACAGTAGTAAACAAACAAACATGGTCTCTGTTGTCATGGAGCATGTATTCAGGAAGTAAAAAACAAAAACTAAGTAATCAGATTAATAAACAAAATAATTTCAATGAGTGCTAAGTGCTATAAAGAAGATAAAATAGAATGATGTCACAATGTTAAAGAACTGTGCTTTTTGGAAGAGCAACTCCTTTGGATGGAATTGACAAAGAAGGCCTTTCTGAGATGGTGACATCCTAGTTGAACATGGATTTAAAAGGAGTTAACCTAGCATAGAAGATTTAGGGGAAGAACATTTCTCCCCAGTTGAGGCAATAGCCAGGGCAAGGTCCCTAAACCATGACATATTTAAGGAACAGAAAATGAGGAAAAGTGATAAAATGGGCAAAGGGCAGAGTATAAAGGGCCTTGAAAGCCTGGGTAAGGGGTTTGGACTTTATTCTAAGTGGAAAGGGAAGCCCACTGAAGAGCTATGAACAAGATAGTAACACAGTTTTTATAAAAGACAATTTTGGCTGCTATGCAGAGAATGCACTGTAGGACAGTAAGAGTGGAAGCAAATTGGGAAATTAGTTAGGAGGCTAATAATTTAATGACACTCATTAGTAATACATTCAAGGTAGTGATTCTCACTGATGGTTGGAAACTGATGTTAAACGAGGAAATTTTTGACAGAATTTTAAGAGAAAATTCTAAAGAAGTAGTAGAACTTATTTAACCATAAGAATGTAAATAAACTCAATGACAATAGGGACCCTGTTTCTCTTGTTCACTGCTACAACCTCAGATGTCTTCAAGTACTTGGTATTTACAGACACTAAAATTTCTGTTGAATAAATTCAAATGAATAAACCAAAATGTGATGCTCCAGATTACAAACCCACACTTGGTACAGATAATTTTTTAGGTATTAACAATTATTAAAAAGCATGTTCACTAAACACCCACAAAGGAAATGTACCTTAGCAGGTGTTATACTAGACTGACACCCAGTAACATACGACCTAGTTTTTAATTCAAGACGACTTACAATTTAGTCTTTGTAGTATAAAAGGCTGATGATTATTCTTAGTCTTAGATGAAATACCCACCAAAAATTCTTAATACCTACCCAAACCCAAAACTGCTTAATATTTGAAATATGTTTCATATAAACTTCATAATACAATACCACCTGTGAATATATATAATCTAGGGCACCCTTCAAAAGACTATTACTAATAAAAACACATGAAAGACATTTGGAAGAATGTAATATAGTATTGCAACTTTGACCATAACTACTAAAAGAACAAGAGAACTTTTATTTTGCCAGATAGTGTCCAAGATTTAAAATTATCAAAAATTCTAACTATAATTCTCAGATATTATTATAAAGAATATTTTAAAATGCAATTATATTAGAAAAATGGCACATTTTATACCTTTGATTTGCTTTCGCAGTTTGGTGAGCTCTGTCATCCATTTTAATACCTTTGGATTGGCTGCTATATCACTGTAGGAGGGCTGAAAAATTAAGAAAACAGAATCACTGATTAGGCACTCATCAACCCCCTACCTGCGCTAAGTCCCTCTCTGATAATTGCCTTTGCCCAAAGGAGCTGCCTGGCCCAAGGTTACAACCCTTCTTCCAGAGCAGCCTGCATCCATGACTGGTTATGTGGGATTAAAAAGGCCTGGCGCCCTCATCTCAATTCAGGTCAATCCTGAGCAGCCATCCTAGCTTGAGACCCCGTGGAATCTCCTCTACTAAACCATGCTGGCCTCACTCCTTACAGCTGCAATTCTCCCTAAACACTCCCTTGGAAATCGCACGCCCTGAAATCTCTGTCTCAGAATGTTTCCCAGATGATCCAACCTAAAACAACTCTACCACTATAAATCTACTCATAGATAGACACTGTTCTTTCATAAAGATAGTATTTTAAGAGATTTGTTAACACCTCAATAAAATTAAGATATGAAATTCTAAAAAAAGAAAGAGAATCATTTAAACCTTTGTGGGTAAGCAATGGTTTTTTGTTTTTTGGTTTTTTGCCACGCCACACGGCATGCAGGATCTTAGTTCCCCGACCAGGGATTGAACCCATGCCCCCTGCAGTGGAAGCGTGGAGTCTTAACAACTGGACCGCCAGGAAGTCCCAATGGTTATTTTAATTTATGCCCAAATAGTATTTTACAGTTCCCATGGCAGAGGTTTCACTCAATCCTCATTTCATCTTACTTTAAGTAGACAGGGCAAGATATTAAGTAAAGCTCTCTCGGAGGAGGGCCTAGCAACTGGAGAAGCCAGATTTGAATATGGGTCTTCCGACTCCAAGTATAGGACTTTTTCCACTTCACATGTTCTAATTATTAAATATCTCATCCCTCCACCCCCACCTCCCCTGGCTACCTGTGGTTTTTGAGAGAGCACAGCATTAACGTGATTTGTCAATGTAAAGTATTTGCTTTAAGAATTCTACAAGCTGTTTTCCAATAGAACTATAAAAATGCAATGGTGCAATGGCAAGAATACTGGTCTGCAATCAGAAGGCTAAGGATCTATATAATCTCAGATCTACATGATCACTATTTCTCTGGGCATCTTAGATTCGTTCTCTCTCCCAGGAAAGAGATGCACTAATGCTCTCCAAGAAAGTCCTCCAAGTTCCAACAGATCTACCTCACAGTGGACAATGCTACAAACTTACCTTGCTATTTCTTTCCCTTTCAAACTGTTCCTCAAATTGTCTGATTTTTTTCTGAAGTTTCTTGACTAATTGATATGGTGTTCTGTCTTCTCTTTTTTCATCTTTTGAACTAAAAGATGATCTTCGAATCCTGAATTAAAACAAGAGGCAAATACTGTTAGTTAAATTTTTAATTTATCGACACCATCTCTCTTATTATCTTGATAAAACATGATACTATTACCAAGAAGTATATTTTTAAAGTGAAATTAAGTCTCTAACACTAAAGGACAGGTAGTAAAAAGAAACTTAAACTATGTTAGAGACCACAAAATTAGCTAACACGAGTAGCGATGAAAACAATCTGGAATCATTCAAAAGTTGTCTGGGCAAAGGCAGAAGAGAAACAAAGACATCTAGCAACTCAGAGCTCTTTTGGTGTTCAAACTGCAAAGGAAAGGTTCTAACTTTCAGGATCAATTTTAAGTTTTGACAATAAAAACATCTAGTATTGGTGAGCTCCACCTGCGGCTTCCCTTCCAGAGCTCTATATTTCAGTCACAAATGAATAAAAACACCATGGAAAGATGTCTTATTAGAGAGCAAACCCCAAAAATACCTCAATGAACTCAGAATTCAGGGGCACCCGAAATAAAAAATTACAAAAGCATGCTTCATGAAATAGGGGAGAAAGCTCTCAACTGCAGGTCTGGAGGATTAAAATCTCTCAAAGGACCTGGGTATGTGATAGGATTCACCTCCCATAAGAACATAAAAGTCACATACCTAGCAAAAGAAAGTGCTTTAGATGAGGAATCCAATGTTTCTGGATCATGTAGGAAACGCTGGCTTTGCCCAAAATCTAAACTCCGGTGTGATAATACTGGAGGACAGTCCTCTTCCAGAGGATGATGATTCATTCTTCCAGCTTGTGGAGAGAGTTGAGCTTCTCCAGACTCAGAGTCTTCCTGCCAAGACTTAAAAGCAGGAAATGGCTCTGCAAAACAAACACAAAGAATAGTACCATGGGTCTCTTGGTTCCACATGGAAAAAAAGTCACACAATATCAGCTATATGTTCTTTAAACCTTTATCATTATGTAGTGGTTCATATAATAATTATGGGATACTAGGGTCTTCATAAAGCCTACTATAGTTTAAAATTGTCTGAGCTTCATTGTTCAGCTCAGAGTTCTAATTTCACATAAGGAGTTACACTTTAAATTTCTGAACCCAGTCACAAAGCAAGAAGGGACACTGTCAAGCTCTTTAAAATTAAAATGTTATTTTTCAAGTAGGGAAAAGTCTTCATTTAGAAACAGCAAACATTAAACAGTCGTCAGTTAGGAATTTAACTTAGCCAAATGCTGCCAGGTGAATAGATCATCCCTCACTGTAAAATGACTATGTTAGGAACTGGAAGCTATTCCCCATGCTATTCAGAACACTTACCAAATGGAGTTCTTGGACTCCAAAAGAATTCTAACCTTCCCAAACGAAAGCAGCTAACTCACCTGACAGTACCTGGCCTCTAACATTAAACTGTGGTGGTTATTTTCTGCTACAGGATTCCTGTGTATAATACATATTTTAATAATTAAACACCCAAAAGTATGACCAAGACAAAATTTAATAGCACTACTCCCTCTTAAGCACATTTATTTTATTGGAGTTATCCTGTATGTTCTCAAATGAAGCCATGTTAAGACATTTGATGTCTTTGCACAAATAAGGTTTGATTACATACAGAACACATATAGATAAACACACAACCCACAAATATACTCCAAATACAAAATTATCTTCAAGTATCACTGGATTCAGGGTGGGGATCGGGACTTTTCCATCTACATGTTAACTTTATTATAACTACAGCGTAAAACTTTGATACTGTGGCTTTTAATAGCAAAAATTAGTTAAGTATTTCTGGATGCAAAAATGGCTTGACAGTGTCAGAAATCAAGAATGATGTTTTCTTTTTCTTCACACAATACCTACGGATTGCTACTAATTTAGTTTAACTTTATGCATTAGCAATTTAAAGCATTACTGTTTTTCAGGGTAATAAGAACATAATTAATTTAGTTTTTAAAGCCCAGATCAATCTGATAACTAAAAATTGAGTACTAAGCGTGCAATCCCATAATAAACCCAGCAATAAAGTGATTTTCAAAACAACCCTTGTACCTGCTTCCCAGAAAATAAATAACAGGAAATAAACATTTTATGAGAAATCTCCTGTTTTAAGAAAAGTAGGAACTAACAAAAACAATATTTTCTGGGTATCATCTTTAACCCAGAATAGTTTTCCTAATATATGGGGACAGCAGGAGAAGGGCTAATAAGAAGGCAAACAAAGTGAACCATAAAAAGGCAAAAAAGCTAAACTATGGTGAACCATACTTACCCTCCCCATCTCTCTGCAGATGCATTGTTTTGAAATCAATGAGGGGAAAAGTGATAGGGCATGACGCTAATAAAATGGAAAAAATGGCAAAAAATACTAAAGTGAACACACAGCACAGTCAGAACAAACCATACACATAACTAACACAAAGCCAAAGATACCAAAAACATTTCCCTAAAACCAGTTAGGCATTCTGCTCAAAAACTTTATTCAAAGAAATTACTACTAACCAAACTTTAAAAACAAACACAAACATACATTTCCGTTTCAGCAAGCAAGGCAGAAAAAAAAAAAATCAAAGTAGTGCTGTTCTATTAAAACTCAAACATAAAACTGAAGAAATGGAAACTTAATCAGTTACTGTTGAAGCTTTTCAGTATAAACGATTTGACAGAAAAATATTTCCTTTAGTTTGCTCTTTGAAAAGATCCTACCGTATTTCATTCAAGAGTCAGCAGGAAAGAATCTAAAGTAAAGATGTTGTCTACTTCCATTAAAAACCAAGATCTTTGGATGGCTGCTACAAATGCATACTGGTGGCAGACATGTGCTACCTGCTTGCGAACTGCATTCTGCTGACTACCCTTTGAACAATACAAAAAAACAAAACCCACATACTTAGGAAGAGTGAGGTGGTCCTCTATTTGAAGTCACCCTACTTCTCTATTAAGAGTCATTTCAAATGGGGTATGTCTCTGATTCCAAGGTATGTAGGGTCTAAAGTAATTTGGTCTCTTAAGGAAGACTACTATTTAGAATATCTTGACTCCCAGTTGTAGAAAATCAGTCTCCGTATTATGGGGCACAGTTGGAAAGAACAACATGGTCTGCTAACAGCTACTCTCCCAAGCACATGCAGAGTTCATGACTGAGAAGTTTACTCAGATGTCTACTGCTCTTGGCTCTCTGAAAGTCACTGACCCTTACTCCTGGAAGAGCCAGAAGGAGGTCTACGAGGACTTGTCACAGCTGTCGAGCCAGGTAGCTAACAGGGCAGTTCAGAGACTGAAAATCAGGGATCAGGAGTACATAGTGACCTACTTTCCCTACCACCACAAGTTGTAAAGGATGGATTCTGACAAGGCAACAAAAGAGAGCCTACCATCAGGGTCTCTTTGGGGAAGCCTCCAGAAAGCTGAAGCTGGACAGAGAATGTCCTATCTCCTCAGACAATGGAAAACAAATTGTCTTCTATGCTTAAAACTTAAGATCAGAACCCTCAGGACAAAAACTGTAAAGGGCTATTTATCTGCATCCTCCAAAAAGAAGCAGGATTAAATCCTCTGTCAGAATCCCAGCTTCATCTTTCACAGACTCTTTTCCTACTACAGCTCAAGGGATACTCTGTTGACCACCACTCCTTTTCAGTGATCATGCCAGGATAAATAACTAAAATGAACATCTGATCTTCACTGCCACCAGAATGCTAACATATCCCTAGCTCTGGGGAGCATGTTCATAAATTCCAAACATCCTGAATAACCCAGAACAAAGTAAATGGAAGACAACTTCCTGATTTAGTCTAAGTTAAGACACATAATATGCCATTAGGTATGCCAAACATCTAGACCAAAAAAGGGGGAGGGGGGGCAGGAGGAAAGACAGCAGTAAAGATTGGCACAATGACTTGTTTGGGGCTTTTAGAAAATTGGCTATACCTTAAAAATAAATAAATAAAAATGCTCCAACTGTGATCAGGTACATAGACTTGAGGTGGCAAAAGGAGTCTGTGGTATTGGCATTGCAATTCCTCTTGTTATTGCTACTGTATGTCACTGGCTAACTTGCCAAAGGTGAGATTACCAAGGGATCTTCATCCAAGTGAACAAATATGTAACTTTAAGATTTCTGAGTGGTCTCCTTGTCTATTTACATAGGAAGGTGTATGATTCAGAGGCCTCCTGGATCCAAATTTGCTGCTTACTTCCACTCCCAACCGCAACATTTTATTTGAAAGTTTACAAACACACAGCAAAGTTGAGAGAATTTTAAAGTGGACATCTATATACCAATCGCCTAGATTCTACCATTAACATTTTACTATACTTGCTTTATAACATTCCCATTCCATTAACCATCTTATTTTCTTCATGGATTTCAAAGTAAACTGTAGATACCTGTATACTTCCCCATAAACACTTCTGCATGCAAATCATTCACTGAAGTTTGGTATTTATTTACAGTTTTTGCTTCTTTTGATTAAAAAAAGCTTACATACAATGAAACACAAGTCTTAAGTATACATCTGCTGAGTTTTGACAAATACATACACCCATGTGGCTTGCCTTTTTAAATTAAAATTAAAATTTCTCTTCTTTGTAAAATTTGTTAGGACCCTGCTCCCATACCTTCATAACCTAACACAGAGATACAGGGATACAGTACAATATGTGCTTACAAATAACCTTGAAGATAATTTCTTTTTAAATGTATTCCTGATGATTATAAAGAAAAGGCAGCTATACATAAGCCCTCTGTTTAAAGTGGTGAGATCCCCAAGCCCTAACATACCAGACTTTCAAAAACTGGGAGACAGCACCTGGTTTAACAATTAACAAAATCCTATCCTTGATTTTATTTTTTTCATCAGTTTTAACATCCATCTTCAGAGCTAATGGATAAAATAAGAACTTTTAGTTCAATGAGATAGTTGCCCCATAATTTCGTTAGTGCATTTGAGTAAAAATAGTCACTCACTCTTATATGAATCAAATAAAAATGAATAAGGTTGCTAAGAAAAGGGCAGTAATCTCATTACTGCCTTGGGTAATTTCAGTTACAAATAACATTATCAGGAAAATAATGTGTGTGGGTAAAATTACCTTCCCATTTATCACCGTCAGAAACATCCTTCAGCTCTAAATGTGGAATTTGGACACATGCTGCCTCCCCTTGAACACCAACACTTTGACCTCCTGGCACTTCTGATTCAGTGTTGGCATTCAAATCACATATCTTGCTACTAGAATCCTGTATTTTAAAATAAAGAATACATTTCACAACCAAGAAGCTTTTCACACCCAGCTTAAAGACAACCAGCATATATCCTGTGTAGTCTTCATTAGTTTACTGTGCCTACAGTTAACTGTCCCACTCCCACCATTCAAACTATTTTCAAATACAAATGTGCAGTTTTATAATACATCTTACTGGAAGACAAAGTTTGGATCCCAAATTGAGAAAACTGTTTTCATAACTAAGTTTCTTGTAACCCAAAGTGGCAAATAACACAAAAACAAAAACAAAAGCAAACAAAAAAACAAAAGTGGCAAATCAAGTTGCTGCTTAACTGTAAAACATTTGGTAAGAGTATTTACATTTCAATCTCCTTTAAACCTATTAAACCCAAGAGCTAAAGGTCAGATACAATAACTGGTAGATTAAACCTAGTCGAACTTTTAAGAACCATAAGTGAAAAATAATTCTTACCAGAATGAAGTGTGACAATTTATCACTGTCAAATGACAAATATTCTTTCCTAAAAATCAAGTAAAGTTATTAGTCTTTTAAGAATAAATTGGTTACTATCATTGCATATTTCTTACCTAGATTCCTCTCTTCCTCATACAGTTAGCATTTACAGGGTGAGAGAATAAAACAACAACTGGACATATGCCCATTCTTTGGAGCCTTATTATCTGAAAATCACACACTACTGAAAAGATCCACAGAATCAGTTCAGGTTTAGAAAAATTAAGTAACATTTACCACCCCCTTACACAGTCACTCCCCCAAAAGAAAAACACTTTAAAAGGAAAAATATAATCCACAATAAATAAAAACCAAAAGAACTGAATATATAATGGAAAAGATTTTATAAAAATAAATATTAGTTTTAACCAAATAACTTTATTCTCTCCCACTCTGGGACATTTTTTTCCTTTTTAAAGATTTTTTAAAGGTATAGCTATGTACCTATATTTTAAATCTGATGGTATTCTATTACAATCAAAACAAGGTTACTACTTCTAAACCTCTCCTTCCTAAAAACATAATGGTAACATGTAAAAAGGAAATTTATAAAATCTCAATTCACTTATTCCCCCATAAAAATTAACCCCCATATAGAACAAGTGTTAAAGCAAGCTGTCACAAATGATCTCTACCTATTTGACCAGTCAACACAGTATCTAGTATCATAGTAGGTTATCAATATGCCGACTGCGGGAAAGTTCTCCTCCCCAAAGACACTGTGGCAATTTACAAAGATACTCACTGGTGCTGCTCCTACCCTGCCATAAAAGAGTGTGCATAAAAGAACTGCAAGAAGACAGGTCTTGATCTAAATATGGATTCTTGCTGAGCATGAGAAACAAACTAAATTCCCTGGGAAGCAAAGGCCCTCTTTTGCTTAGAGTAGAAGCAAATGGGGGGATGAGCTAAATTCTACCCTAACAGACTAAAAGACCTAATCACCTAAATTTGAGAAACATTGAGTGTTAAACATGCAAAATGTAATCCACTTAACCAAGAAAATCTTTGGGTCTAAAAACAAGTTTGCTAACCTATACATAAGTTGAAGGGGAAAGAGCTTTCTTGAAAAAGATTGAGTCCTCACTAAATGGATCCTTATTGTTCTACCAAATCCAGATGTCATCATTCTGGGGATGCCTGTTAATGCTGTTAATCTTTTATCTTCAGCCCATAGCTCCAATATTCCCTGGGCTGGAAGAAGATCATTCCTGCCTCCTGAAAGGAAGCACAAGGAACTGCTGTAAGCAGGAAATCTGTGGACCTTCAGAGTATGGGGACGCTCCAGAGACATGGCTCCAAAGAATTTACGTGCCCTCAGAGAACAGGTTTCCTACCCACAATTAAGAGAGACAATGGCATTAATGCAAGTTTACCCTTGCCAACAGGCTATCACCAAATTAGTAATGCTGTATGGGACTTCTCAGTATTTACAATCTAGTCTCCAACTTCATTACTAATGTGTTTTTAGAATATCAAATCATCATCCTGAAGAAAATTATAACACACTTCTTAGCAATGTCTTAAAGAATCATAAAAAGAGTAACGACACCCAAAACCTACTTTAAAACATTCTAGAAAGCTTCTGTTTAAAGGGACTTTATCTATCGAGTATCTATGGGGACTACATATGGCTGAAATACTCATTGCCTCAGGGATCCCCCTTCCATTACTGCTGGCCAAGGACATAAACAAGCACCAACTGCATAGGACTGTACTGGGACACACGGAGGAGTAGTTAGAAGGGGAACAAAAACATCCCTACATATTTGTTGATGCAACTATGTTACAAACTTTCAGTTAGCTATCCATAGTTCCAAGACTATGAATTAACTCACTGAAATGTATTCAGAATATCAATAAACTCCCAAATTGTTCTACAAATCAGCTGAAAGTTTTAAGTGTCTCCAAGAAGGCTGTGTTCTTCCTTCTGAATGTTTTCTAAGTTATAACTAATGTCTGTCTGAACCTGCATCTACTCTGAATATTTATGGGCATTTAATATGCTTTATACTTACCATCAAAACAAGACATTTGGTTTTCTAGATCATCTAAAATGTATGTTATAATGGATAGCTTCATCTAAAAAATTCACCCCAGAATCTGTAAAGAACTCCAATTCTCAAAATGAATAATTAATTAGCAACAACAAGAGAAAATGCTTACCTCTCAAGACAGCCATCTTCACCATCACCACGGTCACTGCATGGCTCTAACAGTATACCTACAGTCTGACAAAAAGAACACAACACCGTATTAATGGAGTTCCCATCACTTACATATGAGAGGAAGTTTCCGATCTAAATTAGTATATTAGATTACAAGTTAGTCAAATGTCCCTCTTTAACTGCTACTTATAACAGTCTATAGACGTTAGCATCTCTTTTTACAGAGAGTAATTTATCTTCCTCAAAACCCGAGTCTTACGTGTGTTTGCATGCGTGTGTATAAAATGAGGACCCTGCATTTCTTGCTACCCCAGTGGGCAATAAGTACTGCTACTACTATCACATTCTTTTTCCTTCCTTAGAATTCTCTCCTCTGAAAATGATGGTCTGCTACGTCTCTTTCTCCTCAGCCATGAACATACAGGTTGGTTAACTTCCTAGCAGGTAACAGAGGAGTCATGTAGTTCACCAGATCCCTTTATTACACGTAATTGAAATAACACCTCTGAACCTCAGAAACACAAGAGAAGGCTCCTGCATTTTCCAATGGGCTTAGTGACATCATCCCACGCTTATTCCTCCCTTAAAATGAATACCTACCAAGTCTAATACAAATGCCTTGTGCATTACTTCAAACTATGTAAACTTTTTAGTGTCTTTGACGATCACCTCTGAAATCAACAAAAGCTTTGATCTTCTTAGATTCTTCTTAAGGAACTACCACTTGTGCAGTTCTGTTTAATATGAAAGACAGTCTGTAAAAGGCTATTAAAATACTTCTCTCTTTTCCGACTACTTATCTCTGTGAAGCTAAATTGGCCTCATGCACTAGAAACAAAAGAACCTATAGAACAGACAGAATGCAGAAGCAGGTATGAGAATCCAGCTAACTACAGTTAAGTCAAACAGACATTAACAAGACTTGTAGATATGTATAACAATGCCATGCCTCAAAATAACTATTTTTAAAAATAGCTGCTTTTGAGCAGAAGCAAGAAGAACTACAATCTTGCAGCCTGTGGAACAAAAACCACATTCACAGAAAGATAGACAAGATGAAAAGGCAGAGGGCTATGTACCAGATGAAGGAACAAGATAAAACCCCAGAAAAACAACTCAATGAAGTGGAGATAGGCAGCCTTCCAGAAAAAGAATTCAGAATAATGATAGTGAAGATGATCCAGGACCCTGGAAAAAGAATGGAGGCAAAGATGGAGAAGATGCAAGAAATGTTTAACAAAGACTTAGAAGAATTAAAGAACAAACAAACAGAGATGAACAATACAATAACTGAAATGAAAACTACACTAGAAGGAATCAATAGCAGAATAACTGAGGCAGAAGAACGGATAAGTGACCTGGAAGACAGAATGGTGGAATTCACTGCTGCGGAACAGAATAAAGAAAAAAGAATGAAAAGAAATGAAGACAGCCTAAGAGACCTCTGGGACAACATTAAACATAACAACATTCACATTATAGGGGGTCCCAGAAGGAGAAGAGAGAGAGGAAGGACCTGAGAAAATATTTGAAGAGATTATAGTCGAAAACTTCCCTAACATGGGAAAGGAAATAGCCACCCAAGTCCAAGAACCGCAGAGAGTCCCATACAGGATATACCCAAGAAGAAACACGGCAAGACACATAGTAATCAAATTGGCAAAAATTAAAGACAAAGAAAAATTATTGAAAGCAGCAAGGGAAAAAGGACAAATAACATACAAGGGAACTCCCATAAGGTTAACAGCTGATTTCTCAGCAGAAACTCTACAAGCCAGAAGGGAGTGGCATGATATACTTAAAGTGATGAAAGGAAAGAACCTACAACCAAGATTACTCTACCTGGCAAGGATCTCATTCAGATTCGATGGAGAGATCAAAAGCTTTACAGACAAGCAAAAGCTAAGAGAATTCAGCACCACAAAACCAGTTCTACAACAAATGCTAAAGGAACTTCTCTAAGTGGGAAACACAAGAGGAGAAAAGGACCTACTAAAACAAATCCAAAGCAATTAAGAAAATGGTCATAGGAACATACATATCGATAATTACCTTAAATGTGAATGGATTAAATGCTCCAACCAAAAGAAACAGGCTTGCTGAATGGATACAAAAACAAGACCCATATATATGCTGTCTACAAGAGACCCACTTCAGACCTAGGGACACATACAGACTGAAAGTGAAGGGATGGAAAAAGATATTCCATGCAAATGGAAATCAAAAGAAAGCTGGAGTAGCAATACTCGTATCAGATAAAATTGACTTTAAAATAAAGAATGTTACAAGAGACAAAGAAGGACACTACATAATGGTCAAGGGATCAATCCAAGAAGAAGATATAACAATTATAAATATATATGCACACAACATAGGAACACCTCAATACATAAGGCAACTGCTAACAGTTATAAAAGAGGAAATCAACAGTAACACAATAATAGTGGGGGACTTTAACACCTCACTTACACCAATGGACAGATCATCCAAAATGAAAATTAATAAGGAAACAGAGCTTTAAATGACACAATAGACCAGATAGATTTAATTGATATATATAGGACATTCCATCCAAAAACAGCAGATTACACGTTCTTCTCAAGTGCGCACGGAACACTCTCCAGGACAGATCACATCTTGGGTCATAAATCAAGCCTCAGTAAATTTAAGAAAACTGAAATCATATCAAGTATCTTTTCTGACCACAATGCTGTGAGATTAGAAATCAATTACAGGGAAAAAAAAGTAAAACACACAAACACATGGAGGCTAAACAATACATTACTAAATAACCAAGAGATCACTGAAGAAATCAAAGAGGAAATCAAAAAATACCTAGAGACAAATGACAATGAAAACACGATGATCCAAAACCTATGGGATGCAGCAAAAGCAGTTCTAAGAGGGAAGTTTATAGCTATACAAGCCTACCTCAAGAAACAGGAAAAATCTCAAATACACAATCTAACCTTACACCTAAAGGAACTAGAGAAAGAAGAATAAACAAAACCCAAAGTTAGCAGAAGGAAAGAAATCATAAAGATCAGTGCAGAAATAAATGAAATAATAGAAACAAAGAAAACAATAGCAAAGATCAATAAAACTAAAAGCCGGTTCTTTGAGAAGATAAATAAAATTTGTAAACCATTAGCCAGACTCATCAAGAAAAAGAGGGAGAGGACTCAAATCAATAAAATTAGAAATGAAAAAGGAGAAGTTACAACAGACACCGCAGAAATACAAAGCATCCTATGAGACTATTACAAGCAACTCCATGCCAATAAAATGGACAACCTGGAAGAAATGGACAAATTCTTAGATAGGTATAACCTTCCAAGACTGAACCAGGAAGAAATAGAAAATATGAACAGACCAATCACAAGCAATGAAATTGAAACTGTGATTAAAAATCTTCCAACAAACAAAAGTCCAGGACCAGATGGCTTCACAGGTGAATTCTATCAAACATTTAGAGAAGAGCTAACACCCATCCTTCTCAAACTCTTCCAAAAAGTTGCAGAGGAAGGAACACTCACAAACTCACTCTATGAGGCCACCATCACCCTGATACCAAAACCAGACAAAGATACTACAAAAAAAGAAAATTACAGACCAATATCACTGATGAATATAGACGCAAAAATCCTCAACAAAATACTAGCAAACGGAATCCAACAACACATTAAAAGGATCATAGACCACGATCAAGTGGGATTTATCTCAAGGATGCAAGGATTCTTCAATATACGCAAATCAATCAGTGTGATACACCATATTAACAAACTGAAGAAGAAAAACCATATGATCATCTCAATAGATGCAGAAAAAGCTTTTGACAAAATTCAACAGCCATTTATGATAAAAACTCTCCAGAAACTGGGCATAGAGGGAACCTACCTCAACATAATAAAGGCCATATACAACAAACCCACAGCAAACAACATTCTCTACGGTGAAAAACTGAAAGCATTTCCTCTAAGATCAGGAACAAGACAAGGATGTCCACTCTCACCACTATTATTCAACACAGTTTTGGAACTCCTAGCCACGACAATCAGAGAGGAAAAAGAAATAAAAGGAATACAAATTGGAAAAGAAGAAGTAAAACTGTCACTGTTTACAGATGACATGATACTACACATAGAGAATCCTAAAGATGCTACCAGAAAACTACTAGAGCTAATCAATGAACCTGGGCAAGTTGCAGGATACAAAATTAATGCACAGAAATCTCTTGCATCCCTATACACTAATGATGAAAAATCTGAAAGAGAAATTAAGGAAACACTCCCATTTACCACTGCAACAAAAAGAATAAAATACCTAGGAATAAACCTACCTAGGGAGACAAAAGACCTGTATGCAGAAAACTATAAGACACTGATGAAAGAAATTAAAGATGATACCAACAGATGGAGAGATATACCATGTTCTTGGATTGGAAGAATCAATATTGTGAAAATGACGATACTACCCAAAGCAATCTACAGATTCAATGCAATCCCTATTAAATTACCAATGACATTTTTTACGGAACTAGAACAAAAAATCTTAAAATTTGTATGGAGACACAAAAGACCCCGAATAGCCAAAGCAGTTTTGAGGGAAAAAAACGGAGCTGCAGGAATCAGACTCCCTGACTTCAGACTATACTACAAAGCTACAGTAATCAAGACAATATGGTACTGGCACAAAAACAGAAACACAGATCAATGGAACAAGATAGAAAGCCCAGAGATAAACCCACACACCTATGGTCAACTAATCTAGGACAAAGGAGGCAAGGTTATACACTGGAGAAAAGACAGTCTCTTCAATAAGTGGTGCTGGGAAAACTGGACAGCTACATGAAAAAGAATGAAATTAGAACACTCCTTAACACCATACACAAAAATAAACTCAAAATGGATTCGAGACCTAAATGTAAGACCGGACAGTATAAAACTCTTAGAGGAAAACATAGGAAGAACACTCTTTGACATAAATCACAGCAAGATCTTTTTTGATCCACCTCCTAGAGTAATGGAAATAAAAACAAAAATAAACAAATGGGACCTAATGAAACTTCATAGCTTTTGCACAACAAAGGAAACCATAAACAAGACGAAAAGACAACCTTCAGAATGGGAGAAAATATTTGCAAACGAATCAACGGACAAAGGATTAATCTCCAAAATATATAAACAGCTCATGCAGCTCAATATTAAAAAAACAAACAACCCAATCCAAAAATGGGCAGAAGACCTAAATAGACATTTCTCCAAAGAAGACATACAGATGGCCAAGAAGCACAAGAAAAGCTGCTCAACATCACTAATTATTAGAGAAATGCAAATCAAAACTACAATGAGGTATCACCTCACACCAGTTAGAATAGGCATCATCAGAAAATCTACAAACAACAAATGCTGGAGAGGGTGTGGAGAAAAGGGAACCCTCTTGCACTGTTGGTGGGAATGTAAATTGATACGGCTACTATGGAGAACAGTATGGAGGTTCCTTAAAAAACTAAAAATAGAATTACCATATGATCCAGCAATCCCACTACTGGGCATATACCCAGAGAAAACCATAATTCAAAATTACACATGCACTCCAATGTTCACTGCAGCACTACTTACAATAGCCAGGTCATAGAAGCAACCTAAATGCCCATCAACAGATGAATGGATAAAGAAGTTGTGGTACATATATACAATGGAATATTACTCAGCCATAAAAAGGAACGAAATTGGGTCATTTGTTGAGACGTGGATGGATCTAGCAACTGTCATACAGAGTGAAGTAAGTCAGAAAGAGCAAAACAAATATTGTATATTAACGCATATATGTGGAACCTAGAAAAATGGTACAGATGAACCAGTTTGCAGGGCAGAAATTGAGACACAGATGTAGAGAACAAACATATGGACAGCAAGGAGGGAACGCAGCGGTTGGGAGGGCGGTGTGTGATGAATTGGGAGATTGGGATTGACATTTACACACTGATGTGTATAAAACTGCTGACTAATAAGAACCTGCTGTACAAAAAAATAAAATAAAATAAAATTTAAAAATTGAAAATAAATAAGTAAATAAATATCCTCAGTTTAAACCAAAAAAAAAAAAATAGCTGCTTTTATTAAGAAGAAAAAAACAACCTTACGTATGTTACCTTGAGTGAGTTTATTGTTATTTTTAAGTAATTTAATAAACATTTTAATTGCTCAGTTTTAATTTCTAATATACTAAATATCGATAGATATACCTATGTAAACAAAAGCTTTTTGGGATCCTCAGTAATTTTGAAGAGTATAAAGAGGTCCTGGGACCCAAAGTGTAAGAACCACTGACCTAGAAATCAGACTTCAGCAACCTTTATGCTCTGGAATATAGCTTTACATTCTTAAATATGAAGGTTTTGGGGACCATGAAAAACCATTACAGAGACCCAATATTTAAAATGAGCTTTCTTCTTTTACTCAAAGAACCAAATTCAAGTCCCAGTTCCTCCCTTCTCATGAAAATTAAGAAAATAACAATCACTTACTTGCTTATCTTACAGTTACTATAAGAGAATCAAAAGAAATAACTCATAAGAAAAACTATAAAGCTCTATTACAAAAGCATACTATTACATGACCAACTCTTACTTAACCTATAATTCTTTTTACTATGAAATAATTGAAACAAAGTGCAAAGGCTGATATAACTAATACCCACATACCCTCCAGCCAGAGTTAGGCAACATAATTCTTAAATAGTGAAAAGTACTAAACAAAAACCCAATTAGGGGTAATAAAAGATGCAGTGACAGTAGCAAAAGCTGACAGCCCAGCAGTGGAGAAGGCAGATGAAATTCAGAGTCTGGTGCAGAACTGTGCTCTATATGATACCCCAGGACAAAGAAAAATAAAAGTTATTAGAGTCAGGTTAGAATATGGCCAGACTTCAATTTAACACACAGGGAAATATACAATACTTTGTTTAGAAACTAAAATATACTTCATCACTTAAAGAAATTTCACTTCCTCAGAATTCATTCTAGATAAAACATTCAATTCTTTGTACACAAGTAGAGAAGAGCCTATTTTTTTTCCTAAAATATCAGCGAACAAAATAGCCCATACTTTCTTCCCTCTTTTCTCCACAAACATCAGGGTCCTCACAAAGGACGTCTAAGGCACTCTGGTCTCAATTCAGGTAAGCTAGAGAGCTTTGGTGGTGGTGGTGGCAGTGGTAGTAATAGTGGGAGCAGCATCTACAGCACAATCATATTGCCAATGTCTTAGGGGTTGTCAGGGTTTACTGCCAGGAACTAAAGACTGATGGGCATTTCCAGTAATTCCTTTGGTCTCCACCCATTCCTTAGCCATCCATAACTGATGCTTTCACACAGCTTAGTCCGCATCTTCCCATCTCCACCTAGTTTTGCTCAAGTATGCTAGCTACTTCTTTTAGATAGGCTAAACATCCCCACTTCATTCTCCACATTTCATCTGCTTTTTAGAAACTCTTACTAAAACATTTTCAACCAACAGATAGCAGATTATACCCAGAAAAATAAAACTGCAGTCCGCAACTTGATTTTATTTTTTAGTTCAACAGACATAAAAACACATTGGAGCAAAATTCTGTGTGTTAAGCAGAAAACAATTTTGATTAACAATAGCTTTCCATTTAAATGGGCTGCCAACTCACTATACTTTTGTATCAGTTAGACTATGGAGGCTTAAAAAATGTTTTCTTAATTGAGGTATAGTTTATACACAATATTATATAAGTTTCAGGTACACCTCATAGTGATTCACAATTTTTAAAGGTTATATAAAAATACATTAAATGTACTTCAATCTAGCCCAATTTCTTCCACTGAATTAATGTGGTCAAAACTGATGCGGTCTCCACAACAGAGGAAACATCAACAAAATGAAAAGGCAACCTACAGAATGGGAGAAAATATTTGCAAATCATATATCTGATAAGGAGTTAATATCCAAAATATATAAAGAACTCATAAAACTCAATAGCAAAAAACCCACAAATAATACAATTAAAAAATGGGCAGAGGATCTAAATAGATATCTTCCCAAAGATGATGTACAGATGGCCAACAGGTACATGAAAAGGTGCTCAACATCACTAACCATCAGGAAAATGCAAATCAAAACCACAATAAGATACCACCTTACACCTGTTAGAAAGACTATCATCAGAAAGACAAGACATAACAAATGCTGGTGAGGATGTGGAGAAAAAGGAACCCTAGTGTCCTAGAGATGGAAATGTAAATTGCTGGGAATGTAAACTGGTGCAGCCACTATGGAAAATGGTATGGAGGTTCCTCAAAAAAATTAAAAATAGAACTACCATATGATTACCAGCAATTCCACTTCTGGGTATTTATGTGAAGGAAAGGAAAATGCTAACTCAAAAAGATAGGTGCACCCCCATGTTCACTGCAGCATTATTTTACAGTAGCCAACATATGGAAATGACCTAAGTGTCCCCAAATAGATAAATGGATGAAGAAAAAATGTGTGTGTATACATATACACAATGGAATATTATTCTGCCTTAAAAGAGAATGAAGTCCTGCCATTTGCAACAACATGGATGGACCTTGAAGGCATTATGCTATGAGAAATATGTTAGACAGAGAAAGACAAATACCATATGATCTCACTTATATGTGGAATTTTAAGAAAAAAATCAAATTTATGGATATAGAGAACATACTGATGGTTGCCAGAGGTGGGGGGGGGGGTAAAATGGGTGAAGGTAGTCAAAAGGTACAAACTTTCCAGTTATAAAAATAAATAAGACTTAGAAATATAATATACATCATGGTAACTATAGTTAATAATACTGTATTGTATATTTGAAAGTTGCTGAGAGTAGATCTTAAAAATCTCATCACAAGAAAAAAGAATTTAACTGTGTGGTAATAGCTACTAACTAGACTTGTGATCATGTCACAATATATACATGTATCAAATGTTGTGCACTTGAAACTAATGTAATATTATGTGTCAACTATATCTCAATTTTTTTTAATTTAAAAAAGAAACGCTGTGACTTAAAAAAAAAAAAGCATTATTGAATGGTTGTTGCCTGTCAGAGGTTTTGAGTGTTTAAAAAAAAAAAAAAAAAAGAGTGGAGTCTCATAATAGTACAAGTCAAATTGACAGCCATTTCTTCCTCTTGGTTGTCTGCTAGAGTTTCCCAAATACTTCTGGCCTCCACTTCTGAAAGGAGGTACTTATACTGCAGAAGTTTCTCAGGGTTTGGAAGATATAAATAATTGCAAATTTGGCAGGGTGCCAGCAACAGAGTCCTGCTAATCCTGAAATGGATTGATTTCATGAGAAATTCACTGATAAGACCGTATTCTGATGTGAATTCTAATCAGGCGACTGATTTGCAGACAGTTTCCAACCCCAAAACAGTGCAAATTACTATGCAGCTTGTACCTATTTTAAAAATTTACATAGATTTCGTCATATCAATACAAAAATCCTAGGTATTTTCTACAGAACTCATTAGTACCTTTTAAAAAATACTAATTTGCAAAAGACCTGATATTTTATATCTGATAAAAGACTTACTCAAAATATATAAAGAACTCTTAAAACTCAACAGAAAACAACCGGATCAAAATATGAACAAAAGACCTGAATTCACCAAAGATATTCAGATGGCAAATAAACATATGAAAAGATGCTCAACATTATATGTCATGAGGGAACTGCAAATTAAAACAGCGAGATAACACAAGACTCGCCAAAATCCCAAACACTGATAACACCAAACACTGGCAAGGATGTAGAGCAACAGGAGCTCTCATTCACTGCTGATGAATGAAAGGGAAACACACGCAAATTTATGCAAGCATTTAATTTATAATAAAGGTGGCATTTCTTTTTTTTTTTCCTTGGCCTCACCACGTGGCTTGTGGGATTTTAGTTCCCGGACCAGGGACTGAACCTGGGCCCTTGGCAGTGAGGGCCCACCAGGGAATTCCCAAAGGTGGCATTTCAAATCAGTGTGGAAAAAGATAGATTATTCAATAAATTCATATATTGAGAAAACTAGGTAAACATCTAGGAAAAAAGTTAAATCCATTCTTCATACCTTACACAACAATAAATTCAAATGTCTTTTCATTTTGCTTGTGGTTTCCTTTGCTGTGCAAAAGTGTGTAAGTTTGATTAGGTCCCATTTGTTTATTTTTGCTTTTATTTCTATTGCCTTGGGAGACTGACCTAAGAAAACACTGGTAAGATTTATGTCAGAAATGTTTTGCCTACGTTCTCTTCTAGGAGTTTTACTGTGTCATGTCTTATATTTAAGTCTTTAAGCCATTTTGAGTTTATTTTTGTGTACGGTGTAAGGGTGTGTTCTAACTTCATCGATTTACAATGTGGCTGTCCAGCTTTCCCAACACCACTTGCTGAAGAGACTGTCTTTTCTCCATTGTATATTCTTGCCTCCTTTGTCAAAGATTAATTGACCATAGGTACGTGGGTTTATTTCTGAGCTCTCTCTATTCTGTTCCATTGATCCATATGTCTGTTTCTGTGCCAATACCATGCTGTTTTGATTACTGTAGCTTTGTAGTGCTGTCTGAAGGCTGGGAGGGTTATGCCTCCAGCTTTGTTCTTTTTCCTCAGGATTGCTTTGGCAATTCTGGGTCTTTTATGGTTCCATCAAAATTTTAGGATTATTTGTCCTACTTCTGTGAAAAATGTCATGGGTAACCTGATAGGGATCGCATTAAATCTGTAGATTGCTTTGGGTAATATGGCCATTTTGAACAATATTAATTCTTCCATTCCAAGAGCATGGGATATCTTCCATTTCTTTGAATCATCTTCAATTTCCTTTATGTTTTATATTTCTCAACATATAAGTCTTTCACCTCTTTGGTCAGGTTTATTCCTAAGTATTTTATTTATTTTTTGATGTGATTTTAAATGGGATTGTTTTCTTATTTTCCCTTTCTGATGTTTCATTGTTAGTGTAAGGAAATACAACAGATTTCTGTATGTTTAATCTTGCATCCTGCTACGCTGCTGAATTCATTTATCAGTTCTAGTAATTTCTCTGTAGAGTCTTTAAGGCTTTCTATATATAGTATCACGTCATCTGCATATAATGACAATTTTACCTCTTCTCTTCCAATTTGGATACCTTTTATTTCTTTTTCTTGTCTGACTGCTGTGGCTAGGACTTCCAATACTGTGTTGAATAGAAGTGGTGAGAGTGAGCATCCTTGTCTTCTAGATTGTAGCAGGAAGGCTTTCAGCTTTTCAATGTTGAGTATTATATTGGCTGGGGTTTGTCACAAATAGTTTTTTATTATGTTGAGATATGTTCCCTCTACAGCCGCTTTGGTAAGAGTCTTCATCATGAAAGGATATTGAATTTTATCAAATGCCTTTTCTTCATCTATTGAGATGATCATGTGGTTTTTGTACTGTCTTTTGTTGACATGGTGTATCACATTGATTTGTGTATGCTGAACCATCCCTTTGACCCTGGGATGAATCCAACTTGATTGTGGTATATCATCTTTTTTATTAGAATCTGTGTTATTAGATTTGGTTTGCTAATATTGTGCTGAGAATTTTTGCATCTATATTCATCAAAGATGTTTGCCTGTAATTTTCTTTTCTCATAATTTCTTTGTCTGGTTTCGGTATCAGGGTGATGGTGGCTCCACATTATGACTTTAGGAGTGTTCCCTCCTCTTCAATCTTTTGGAAGACTTTTAGAAGGATCAGTATAAGTTCTTCTTTGTATGTTTGGTAGAATTCACCTGTGGAGCCATCTGGTCTTGGACTTTTGTTTGTGTGGAGTTTTTTTTTGTTTTTGTTTTTTTAACAGATTCTATTTCACTTCTAGTGATCAGCCTGTTCAAATTATCTATTTCTTCCTGAATTGAGTTTTGGTGGGCTGTATGTTTCTAGAATCTTGTCCATTTCTTCTGGGTTGTCCAATTTGTTGGCATATAATTGTTATAGTATTCTCTTACAGTTTTTTGTATTTCTATGGTATGCGTTGCTATTTCTCCTCTTTCATTTCTTATTTTCTTTATTTGGGTCCTCTCCCTTTTCTTCTTGATGAGCCTAGCCAGAGGTTTGTCAATTTTGTTTACCCTTTCAAAGAACCAGCTCTTGGTTTTATAATTTCTTGGTTTTAGTAATTTCTCTGTAGAGTCTTTAAGATTTTCTATATATAGTATCACGTCATCTGCATATAATGACAATTCTACCTCTTCTCTTCCAATTTGGATACATTTTATTTCTTTTTCTTGTCCAATTGCTGTGGCTAGGACTTCCAATATGTGTTGAATAGAAGTGGTGAGAGTGGGCATCCTGGTCTAGATTTTTTTTCTTTGGTCTTTTTAATCCCTATTTTACTTATTGCCTCTCTTATCTTTATTATTTCCTTCCTTCTGCTGACTTCAGGTTTTGTTTGTTCTTCTTTTTCTAATTCTTTCAAGTGGTAGCTTAGGTTGTTTGAGACGCTTCTTTTTTTGTGTGGGTGGTCTGTATCGTTATGAACTTCCATCTAAGAACTGCTTTTGTTGCATCCATTAGATTTTGTATGGTTGTGTTTTCATTGTCATTTGTCTCAAGGTATTTTTAAACTTCCTCTTTGATTTCATTGTTGACCCACTGGTTTTTAGTAGCATGGTTTTAGTCTCCATGTAATCATTTCTTTCTCATTTCTCTTTCTGTGGTTGATTTCTAGTTTCATGCTGTTGTGGTCAGAAAAGATGCTTGAAATAATTTCTATCCTTTTGTTGAGGCTTGTTTTGTGTCCTAGTATGTGGCCAATCCTACAGAACATTCCAAGTGCACTTGAAAAGAATGTGTATTCTGGTTTTTTTGGATGTAATGTCCTGAAAATACAAATTAAGTTTAACTGTTCTATTATCATTTAGGATCTCTATTGCCTTACTGATTTTGTCTGGTAGATCTGTTCACTGATGTGAGTCTCCTACTATTATTGTATTCCTGTCAATTTCTCCCTTTATGTCTGTTAATATTTGTTTTATGTATTTAGGTGCTCCTATATTGGGTGCATATATGTTAATGAGCATAATATCCTCTTCCTGTATTGATCCTTTTATCATTATATAGTGCCCTTCTTTATCTTTCTTTATGGCCTTTGTTTTAAAGTCTATTTTGGGACTTCCGTGGTGGCGCAGTGGTTGAGAATCCGCCTGCCAATGCAGGGGACACGGGTTCGAGCCCTGGTCCGGGAAGATCCCACATGCCACGGAGCAACTAAGCCCATGGACCACAACTACTGAGCCTGTGCTCCAGAGCCCACGAGCCACACTACTGAGCCCACGTGCCACAACTACTGAAGTCCGCGTGCCTAGAGCCCATGCTCCACAACAAGAGAAGCCACCGCGATGAGAAGCCCGTGCACTGCAATGAAGAGTAGCCCCCACTCGCTGCAACTAGAGAAAGCCAGCGTGCAGCAATGAAGACCCAACGCAACCAAAACTAAATTTAAAAAAAAATAAAATAAAGTCTATTTTGTCTGATATGAGTATTGATACCCCCGCTTTCTTGTCATTTCCATTTGCATGAAATATCTTTTTCCAGCCCTTAAATTTCAATCTACGTGCATCCTTTGCCCTAAAGTGGGTCTCTTACAGGCAGCATCTTGCAGACTCTTGTTTTCTTCTCCAATCTGCCACTCTATGTCTTTTGATTGGAGCATTTAGTCCATTGACATTTAAGGTAATTGTTGATAGACATGTATTTATTACATTTTAAACCTTGTTTTCCAGTTAACTTTGTATTTCTTCTTTGTTCCTTTTTCTTTTTGTTTTTCCTTTTGTGGTTTGATGGTTTTCTTTTGTACTATGCTTGTGTTCTCTTTTTTGGTTTTTGTGAATCTATTTTATGTTTTTGATTTGTGGTTACCCTGTTTTTCAAGTATGTTAACCCATTACTATATCTACTTGCTTTAGACTAGTAGTCATATAGGCTCAAACACATTCTTAAAAAAACCCCTACATTTTCTTACTCTCCCTCCTCACATTTTATGATTTTGATGTCCTCTTTTACATCTTCATGTTTATCCTATTGTTGTTCATTGTAGTTATTATCGCTTTCAGAAGAAAAAAAAATTTTTTTTAATCTGTGTGCTGGCTTATTTAAGTGATTTACGATCCAATGGTAATTTCTCTTTCCTACAGATTCTTACTTCTTTTCTATTTAGAGAAGACCTTTCAATATTTCCTTTAGGATAGGTTTAGTATTGCTGTATTCTTTTAGTTTTTCTTGTCTGAGAAATTCTTTACCTCTCCTTCTATTCTAAATGATAATCTTGCTGGGTAGAGTATCTGAGGTTGCAGGTTTTCCCTTTCAGGAGTTTGAATATATCTTGCCACTCCCTTCTGGCCTGCAACGTTTGTAGAGAAATCAGCTGATAGACTTATGGGCATTCCCTTGTCATTAACTCTTTGTTTTTCTCTTGCTGCCTTTAAAATCCTCTCTTTAACTTTTGCCATTTTAATTACAATATGTCTTGGTGTAGTTCTGTTTGGGTTCATCTTGTTTGGGACCCTATGTGCTTCCTGTACCTAGATATAAGTTTCCTTCTTTAGGTTTGGGAAGTTTTCAGCCATAATTTCTTCAAATACATTTTCAACCCCCTTTTTTCTTTCTTATCTTTCTGGGATCCCTATTATGCATAGATTGGGAAGCTTTATATTATCCCATAGGTCTCATATATTACTTTCATTTTTTTCATCTTTCTGTCTGCTGTTTTGGTTGGGTGATTTCCATTATTCTATCTTCCAGATCACTTACTTGTTCTTCTGCATTATCCAGTTTGCTATTGATTGCCTTTAGCTCAGCTTTTGTCTTGGCAATTGAGCTTTCTAATTTTAATTGGCTCCTCTTTATAGTTTCTAGTTCCTTTTCATGGTAATTTGTATTTATATCAATAGACTTTAATTCTTTCAGTAATTTTCATTACCTCTTTTTTTAACTCAGGATCTGGTAGACTGGAGATGTCTGTTTCATTGTTCTTTCAGGGGAATTCTCTTGATCTTTTAATTGGGAGAGCTTCCTCTGCTTCTTCATTTTACCATTTTACTAATATTTCTCTGACTCTATGAGTTTAGGAGAAACAGTTATCTACTGTGGTCTTGAAGGGCTGTCCTTATGCGGGAGTGTCCCTGTGTAGCCTCTGTGAGTCTAATATTTTTGGTGCAAGGGCTGTTTTTAGTACGGATGCCTGCCACGTCTTTCTTCAGTGTGTGTTGGCCATTTTCCCCTTGGTAGGGGGTGTGATTTTTGTTGTGGTGACCAGAGCCTGCACTGGATGTTGAGTGGGGCCTCCTCTTTGTTCTATGGTTGTCAAAGCCCTGTTGGGGGCAGGATCTGCTCCCCAGTTGTTGGAGTAGATGCCCCCAGATCCACTTCTGAACTGCGGTGTGAGGTAGGCAGGAGTGGAACACTCCCACTGGGAGAGGAGCTGCTGAGTATTCCTCCACAGGAGCTGTCCACCAGGGAGTGTACTCTGTGGTGTTGCCTGTCACCCATTGTGCAGGCTCACAAAGTACAGTTTTTTTCACACTGCCCTCGGCCCTGCCTCAACCGTGGGAATTCAGGCAATCGGCCTGGGTGTCCCCTAGGCACTGTGCTCACAAAGCCACTAGTGCACATCTGTTGGCACAGAATCACTGAGGTCAGGCACCAGGACGGCCACAGTCACACACCTGGACCTGCCCTGGGAACTACTGAGTCAGCCCAGACCCCAGCTCCACCTCTGCATGTGTGTGTCTGCAGCAATCCACTCGGATGTCGTGCAGGCACTGAGTTTACAAAGCTGCCTGCCATGTGTACATTTGTGATCACACAGCCACTGGGACACTGAGACACTCAGATTTCAGCCCTGCTTTCCAAGTCGTGCAGCCCCTGGGGATTGGCTCAGATTTCAGCCCTGACTCCAAGTGTGAGCAACCCGCCCACACTTGCATGCTCCCAGAACTCACAGAGGTGGAGCCAAGTCTGCTGTAAGCACACCAAGAATAAAGCTTCTAAGGTGGGCCCTGCCCCACCTTTCATGAGCGTTAATGACAGGGCTTCAATGGCAGATGCGGACTCCTTCCTGTGCACACCCCCAGTTGCGCCTTGGACCACTCTCCAGTCCCTTCAGGCTGTCTCCGAGCAGCCAACCCCTGGTCTGTCCTCTGAAGCCCGAGTTTCACCACCCAGCCTCTGTGCACACCAGCAGATGAAAGTCTTGGGCTAGGGACTGCAGAGTGATGGCCAAGACCTTCTGTGCAGGTCTCTCTCTGTTCTGCCCACTGCAAACTGGGTGCTGCACTCTCCTCCGAGCCTCTGAAGCTCCCCTTCTGACCCAGCTTATCTACCAGAAGGTGAAGGGGCTTCCCAGGGTGAGGGAACCTTTCCTCTTTCACAGCTCCCTCCCAGCGGCGCATGTCCCATCCTGATTCCTTTTTTTTTTCTTTTTTCATCCTACCAGATTACATGGTGATCCTTCTTATAATTTTGGTTTTATGAGATCTTCTGCCACTGTTCAGCAGGTATTCTGTGAGAATTGTTCCACATGTAGATTTATTTTTGATGTATTTGTGGGAGAAGGTGAGCTCCATGTCCTTCTATTCCGCCATCTTGATCTGCCTGCCCACAGTGCTTAAGATAGTATTCCAACCTTTAGCCATGATCCATATCTATTAACGTTTCCAGAATTATCTTCCACAACATACCCTCTCCACAATACCACTAACACTGTGACTAGCACTATTTCACTAACATTCAACATTTCTCTGTAATTTTCACTCATACTGTTCCTTTAGTCTCTTCCGCAAATACCTAACAAAAGCCAACTCACTGCAAGGTCACATTCAAAAATCCCCCTCCCTCCCAGAAGCCTTCCATAATTTCCCTGGCCAGACGTTCTTTCCTCTCTTCTGCAAAACTGTAGCACTTCATTTCTACCTCTAACAACACAGTTATATTCTGTATTATAAATTGTGTGCATTTACAACCTAGATTATCAAGTCAATGAAAATTTAAATCTGGTATTTTTCTGTTTATTCATCCAAGTAAACAGATATTACATGTTGCATTAAGTAAATATATGCTCAAGTGAAGTGACCTATACCAACAATAAGAAGAAAATCAGTCTGTATCTTAGTTTTCTCTTCTGGACAAGAAGCTATCATCCATAAAGGTTTCCTAAAATCCATTAAATAAAAAAATTAATTCCAGACCACAACAGACTTAAAGTAGAAATCAATAACAAAAAGGTAACAGGAAAATCCAAAAATATGTGGAGATTAAACAACACATTTCTATATAACACTTGGGTCAAAGAATAAATCTCAAGAGAAATTTTAAAATATTTTGAACTAAATGAAAATGAAAACACAACTAATCAAAATTTGTAGGATGCAGCAAAGCAATGTCTAGGGAGATGTATAGCACTGAATGCATATATTAGAAAAAAAGATCTAAATCAATAATCTCAGGAAACAAAAAAGAAGAGCAAATTAAATTCAAAGTATAAAGATGAAAAGAAACAATAAAAATTATAGTAGAAATAAATAAAATTGAAAACAGGAAATCAATAAAGAAAAATCAACAAAAACGAAAGCTGATTCTTTGAAAAAATTAATAAAATCAATAAGCCTCTAGTCAAGCTAACTAAGAAAAAATAAGAGAGGATACAAATTAACTCACACAAGAAAAAACAGACAACCTGAATAGGGCCAGATTATTAAGTAACTTGAATCAATAATTAATAACTTTCCAAAACAGAAAGCACTAGGTGCAGAGGGGTTCACTGGTGAATTCTACCTAACATTTAAGGAAGAAATTATACCAATTCCACACAATCTCTTTCAGAGGATAGAAGCAGAGGGAATACTTCCTAACTCATTCTTCGAGGCCTGTATTACCCTAATACAGGCATATCTCCTCTTTTATTGTGCTTTGCAGATATTGAGTTTCTTTACAAACTGAAGGTCTGTGGCAACCCTGCAGTGAGCAAGTCTATCTGTACCATTTCTACAACAGCATTTGTTTACTTCAAGTCTGTGTCACATTTTGGTAATTCTTACAATATTTCCAATTTTTTCATTATTATTATATTTATTATGGGGATCTATAATCAGTGATATGTGATGTTACTATTGTGATTGTTTTGGGGCACCACAAATGCGCACACCCATAGAAGACACCAAACTTAATTGATAAATGTTGTATGTACTGACTGCTTCACTGAGAGGCCATTCCCATCTCTCTCCCTCTCCTCAGGCTTCCTGATTCCCTGAGATACAACAATATTGAAATAAGGCCAATAATAACCCTACAATGGCCTTTAAGCATTCAAGTAAAAGGAAGGGTTACATCTATGTCACTTTATATCAAAAGCTAGAAATGACTAATAAGCTTAGTGAGGAAGACATGTTGAAAGCTAAGATAGGCCAAAAGCAAGGTCTCTTGCAAAAAACAGTTAGCCAAGTTCTGAAAGCAGAGGAAAAGTTCTTGAAGGAAATGAAAAGTGCTACTCCACAACAAATAAATAAGAAAGCGAAAAACCCGTATTGCTGATATAGAGAATGTTTCAGTCATCCGGACAGAAGATAAAACCAGCCACAAGATTCCCTTAAACCAAAGCCTAACCCAGATAAGGCCCTAACTCTCTTGAATTCTATGAAAGCTGAGAGAGGTAAGAAAGCTACAGAAGAAAAGTTTGAAGCTAGCAGAGCTTGGTTCATGAGGTTTAAGGAAAGAAGCTATCCCCATAATATAAAAGTGCAAGTTGAAGCAGAAAGTGCTGATGTAGAAGCTGCAGTTTTCTAGAATATCCAGCTAAAAAAATTCATGAAGGTGGCTACACTAAACAACAGATTTTCAAGGCAGACATAACAGCCTTATATTGGAAGAAGACATAATCTAGGAGTTTCATAGCTAGAGAGGAGAAGTCAATGCCTGGCTTCAAAGCTTCAAAAAACAGGCTGAGTCTCTAGTTAGGGGCTACTGTCACTGATGACTTTAAGGTGAAGCCAGTGCTCATTTACCATTCCGAAAATCCTAGGTTCCTTAAGAATTATGCTAAATCTATTCTCTCTGTGCTCTATAAATGGAACAACAAAGCCAGGGATGATGGCATATCTCTTTACAACATAGTTTATTGAATACTTTAAGCCCACTTGAGACTTACTGCTCAGAAAAACAAGCTGCTTTCAAAATATTACTGCTCAATGACAATGTGCTTGGTCACCTAAGAGCTCCGATGGAGATATACAACAAGATTAATGTTGTTTTCATGCCTGTTAACACAAGTTCCATTCTGCAGCCCATGGATCAAGGAGTGATTTCGACTTTCCATTATTTTAGAAATACGTTTCATAATGGTACTGATGAACCTAGTGGTAGGGGAGGAATAAAGATGCAGACGTTGAGAAAAGATTTGAGGACACGGGAGGGAAGGGGAGGCTGAGACACAGTGAGAGAGTACAACTGACATATATACACTACCAAATGTAAAATGGATGGATGGTGGGAAGTTGCTGCATAGCACAGGGAGATCAGCTCCGTGCACTGTGATGACCTAGAGGGGTGGGATGGGGAGGGTGGGAGGGAGGCTCAAGAGGGAGGGGATATGGAGATATGTGTGTGCATATAGCTAATTTACTCTGTTGTACAGCAGAAACTAACACAACACTGTGAAGCAATATACTCCAATAAAGATGTATTAAAAGAAAAAAAGAAATACATTTCATAAGGCTATAGCTGTCACTGATAGTGATTCCTGTGATGGATCTGGACAAAATAAATTGAAAATCTTCTGGAAAGAAATCACCTTTCTAGATGTCATCAAAGGGCATTCAGGGACTTCCCTGGTGGCGCACTGGTTAAGAATCCGCCTGCCAATGCAGGTGACACAGGTTCGAGCCCCGGTCTGGGAAGATCCCACATGCCGTGGAGCAACTTAGCCCATGCACCACAACTACTGGGCCTGTGCTCTAGAGCCCGCGAGCCACAACTACTGAGCCCACAAGCCACAACTACTGAAGTCCACGTGCCTAGAGCACATGCATCACAACAAAAGAAGCCACCACAAGGAGAAGGCTGTGCCCCGCAACGAACAACAGCCCCCACTCGCCACAACTAGAGAAAGCCCACGCACAGTAACGAAGACCCAACACAGCCAAAAAATAAATTTATTAAAAAATTTTTTAAAACGTGGAGCCTGAAGATGTGACTGAATTGCTGCAATCTCAAAATAAAACTTTCACAAATGAGGAGCTGCTTCTTATGGATGAGCAAAGAAAGTTGTTTCTTGAGATGGAATCTACTCCTGGTGAAGGTGCTGTGAAGATCATTGAAATGACAAGTAAGGATGCAGAATATTACATAAACTTAGTTGACAAAGCGCTGGCAGGGTTTGAGAAGACTGATTCCAACTTTGAAAGACTGACTCCAACTCTGAAAGAAGCTCTACAGTGGGTTAAATGCTATCAAACAGAACTGCATGCTACAGGAAGGAAGAGTAAATTGATGCGGCAAACTTCATTTCTGTGTTATTTTAAGAAATTGCCACAGCCACTTCAACCTTCAGCAATCACCATCCTGATCAGTTAGCAGTCATTAACAGGCAAGACCCTCCATCAGCAAAAATATTACAACAACTCACTGAAGGCTCTGATGATGATCAGCATTTCCTAGCAATAAAGTATTTCTTAATTAAGGTATGTACATTGTTTTTTAAGACATAATGCTACTGCACACTTAATAGACTATACTATAGTGTAAACATAAATTTTATATGCACTGGGAATCAAAAAAATTTGCATGACTCACTTTATTGTGATACTCGCTTTATTGTGGTGATCTGAAACTGAACCTGCAATATCTCCAAGGTATGCCTGTACTAAAACCTAAGAAAAACATTATAAGAAAAGAAAACAACAAACTAGTATCTCTCATTAACACAGATGCAGAGTAGGAGGACACAGAGTTCCTGTCTCCTCACAACTAGGGCACCTACCCGGTCTGGTGGGAGACCTCCAACACCCAAAGGGATGGGAAGAATCCCAGCACGACCGGGTAGGACATGGGGGAAAGGAAAGGGAGAGGAAAAATGAAGGTGGGATGGGACTGGCACCCCTGAGGGGCAGCTGGGGCAAGGGAGGGGTTCCCACGATCAGAGGGACACACCAACGGTGCATGGATCAGTGGGGATGGGGAGAGACCTTTGGGGGATCGGTGGATCACAGGGGAACAAGGCTAGTGTCTACCCTGCCCACCTGGGCCCCGGCAACCCTGCTGGGGTCCTGGGCCTGAGACTCTGCCCTCTGCGGCCCCCTCCGTCCACAAAGAGCGTAAGCCGACCACTCCCACCCCCACCCAGGGCCTTTTCTGGCTTTTTGGCCATTGTGGTTGTGTTTTGCCTTATTGTTGTTTCATTTATATTTTTATTTTTTTGAATACATTTTTTATTTTTCTAATTTTATTTTATTTTTTATTCTTTGTTATTGTTCTGTTCTTTTTTTTTTTTTCCCCCGTCGGCGCCTCAAAGCTTGCAGGATCTTGGCTCCCAGGTCAGGTGTCAGGCCTCAGCTCCAGTGGTGGGAGCACCAAGTCCAAACTGTTGGATGAACAGAGAACCTCAGACCCCAGGGAATACTAATCTGTGTGAGGTGTCCTGGAGGTCCTCATCTTGGCACCGAGACCAACTCTAACCAACTGCCTGCAAACTCCAGGACTGGACGCCTCAGGCCAAACAACCGGTAAGATGGGAACAGAGACCCACCCACCAAAAAAAATGAAACGACAAACAAGTATGCTACAGATGAAGGTGCAAGGTAAAAACCTTCAAGACCAAATAAATAAAGAAGAAACAGGCAACCTACCTGAAAAAGAATTCAGAGTAATGATAGTAAATATGATCCAAAATCTCAGGAATACAATAGAGAGATGGACCGAGAAAACACAAGAAATGTTTAACAAGGATCTATAAGAACTAAACAACAAACAAACAGTGATGAACAACACAATAACTAAAATGAAAAATACACTAGAAGGAATCAATAGCAGAATAACTGAAGCAGAAGAATGCATAAGTGAGCTGGAACACAGAATGGTGGAAATAACTGCTGAGGAGCAGAATAAAGAAAAAAGAATGAAAAGAAATGAGGACAGTCTCAGAGACCTCTGGACAACATTAAATGCACTAACATTCGAATTATAGGGGTCCCAGAAGGAGAAGAGAAAGAGAAAGGGTCTGAGAAAATATGTGAAGAGATTATAGTCGAAAACTTCCCTAACATGGGAAAGGAAATAGCCACGCAATTCCAGGAAGTGAAGAGAGTCCCATACAGGATAAACCCAAGGAAACAAACACCAAGACACATATTAATCAAACTAACAAAAATTAAATTCAAATAAAAATTATTAAAAGCATCAAGGGAAAAGTATCAAATAACATACAAGAGAATACCCATAAGGTTATCAGCTGATTTTTCAGCAGAAACTATGCAGGCCAGAAGGGAGTGGCAGGATATATTTAAAGTGATGAAAGGGAAAAATCTACAACCAAGATTACTCTACCCAGCAAGGATGTCATTCAGATTCGATAGAGAAATCAAAAGCTTTACAGACAAGCAAAAGCTAAGAGAATTCAGCACCACCAAACCAGCTCTACAGCAAATGCTAAAGGAACTTCTCTAAGTGGGAAACACAAGAGAAGAAAAGGACCTAGAAAAACAAATGCAAAACAATTAAGAAAATGGTCATAGGAACATACATATCGATAATTACCTTAAACGTGAATGGATTAAATGCTCCAACCAAAAGACACAGGCTTGCTGAATGGATACAAAAACAAGACCCATATATATGCTGTCTACAAGAGACCCACTTCAGACCTAGGGACACATACAGACTGAAAGTGAGGGGATGGAAAAAGATATTCCATACAAATGGAAATCAAAAGAAAGCTGGAGTAGCAATTCTCATATCAGACAAAATAGACTTTACCATAAAGACTATTATAACAGACAAAGAAGGACTCTACATAATGATCAAGGGATCAATCCAAGAAGAAGATATAACAATTGTAAATCTTTATGCACCCAACATAGGAGCACCTCAATACTCTTACTCCTAATCTGATACTTTCCTTAAGTGCTCATTTTGTTAAAATATACTGCTATAGAGTGTTCTGGGCCTTAGACCTCAAGTGGTGATGAATGTATAGTAGTTCCATGGTTGTAAAATGGAAATAAGCTAATAAGAAGGTTGGGCTCTAGACTAATTTCCCCTCCCCTGCCTTGGCCAAAGTATACTCTAAAGATTAAAGGTGGTCTTAAAAGGGAAAACTTTTGAGGCAGCCCTCCATGTGATTCTAATAGTCTGCAGGAATTTAAACTTATAAGCCTGCTGTGCTGTGCTTTAACTAGCTCTGTTCACATGTGAATTGAAGCTTTCATTAAAAGACCCAAGTAAAATTGGATAAGTAAACTTCATTAAAGGTTTCCTGCTATCAATTTTAGGAAGACAAATCTTTTCTTCCTAAAGAAAGGCGAATACTTGGCCTTTGTAGACAGGAAATATTCCAGAGGCTGAAACACCCCATGCCCATCCTGGGAAGCTGCATGGAAGGTCCTGGCTTTTAAGTTCCCCTTTGTTTTCAGTGTTCACATGAGGTAAGCCTTTTTGTTTTAGACCTTGGATCTATGAGATACAATTAGAGTGTCTGAGCAGGAAGGCTAACGCTACACACAGTGGGTGATAGATCTGAAATGACTGACTATTCCATCTTAAGAGCAGTATTAGGTCTGTAACATCTTTGGGAAGTTGTTTTTCTTTACCAGAACTTGGGGTCTTAAAAGTTCTAGTGAAGTTGAGCAATGTTAGGACTGGGAAAGTTTCAGGGTACAGTGGCAAAAAAAAAAAAAAAAAAATGCTAACAGCCATAAAAAGGGAAATTAACAGTAACACAATCATATTAGGGGACTTTAACACCCCACTTTCACCAATGGACTGATCATCCAAAATGAAAATAAATAAGGAAACACAAGCTTTAAATGATACATTAAACAAGATAGACTTAATTAATATTTATAGGACAATTCATCCAAAAACAACAGAATACACTTTCATCTCAAGTGCTCATGAAACATTCTCCAGGATAGATCATATCTTGGGGCACAAATCAAGCCTTGGTAAATTTAAGAAAACTGAAATTGTATCAAGTATCTTTTCTTACCACAATGCTATGAGACTAGATATCAATTACAGGAAAAAATATGTAAAAAATACAAACACATGGAGACTAAACAATACACTACTAAATAACCAAGAGATCACTGAAGAAATCAAAGAGGAAATCAGAAATTCTAGAAACAAATGGAAAAAAAAACAACCCAAAACCTATGGGATACAGCAAAAGCAGTTCTAAGAGGGAAGTTTATAGCAATACAACCCTACCTCAAGAAACAAGAAACATCTCAAATAAACAACCTAAACTTACACCTAAAGCAATTAGAGAAAGAAGAACAAAAAACCCCCAAAGTTAGCAGAAGGAAAGAAATCATAAACATCAGATCAGAAATAAATGAAAAAGAAATGAAGGAAACAATAGCAAAGCTCAATAAAACTAAAACCTGGTTCTCTGAGAAGACAAACAAAATTGATAAACCATTAGCCAGACTCATAAAGAAAGGGAGAAGACTCAAATCAATAGAATTAGGAAAGAAAATGGAGAAGTAACAATTGACACTGAAGAAATACAAAGGATCATGAGAGATTACTACAAGCAAGCCTATGCCAATAAGATGGACAAGCTGGAAGAAAGGGACAAATTCTTAGAAAAGCACAACCTTCAGAGACTGAACCACTAAGAAACAGAAAATACAAACAGACCAATCACAAGCACTGAAATTGAGACTGTGATTAAAAATCTTCCAACGAACAAAAGCCCAGGACCAGATGGATTCACAGCTGAATTCTATCAAACATTTAGAGCAGAGCTAACACTTATCCCTCTCAAACTCTTCCAAAATATAGCAGAGGAAGGAACACTCCCAAACTCATTCTATGAGGCCACCATCACCCTGATACCAAAACCAGACAAAGATGTCACAAAGAAAGAAAACTACAGGCCAATATCATTAATGAACATAGATGCAAAAATCCTCAACAAAATACTAGCAAACAGAATCCAACAGCACATTAAAAGATCATACACCATGATCAAGTGGGATTTACCCCAGAAATGCAAGGATTCTTCAATATATGCAAATCAACCAATGTGGTACACCATATTAACAAACTGAAGGAGAAAAACCATATGATCATCTCAATAGATGCAGAAACAGCTTTCAACAACAGCAACACCAATTTATAATAAAAACCCTCCAGAAAGTAGGCATAGAGGGAACTTACCTCAGCATAATAAAGGCCATATATGACAAACACACAGCCAACATCATTCTCAATGGTGAAAAACTGAAACCATTTCCTCTAAGATCAGGAAGAAGACAACGTTGTCCACTCTCACCACTATTATTCAACATAGTTTTGGAAGTTTTAGCCATAGCAATCAGAGAAGAAAAAGAAATAAAAAGGAATCCAAATCAGAAAAGAAGAAGTAAAGCTATCACTGATTGCAGATGACATGATACTATACATAGAGAATCCTAAAGATGCCACCAGAAAACTACTACAGCTAATCAATGAATTTGATCAAGTTGCAGTACACAAAATTAATGCACAGAAATCTCTTGCATCCCTATACACTAATGATGAACAATCTGAAAGAGAAATTAAGGAAACACTCCCATTTACCACTGCAACAAAAAGAATAAAATACCTAGGAATAAACCTACCTAGGGAGACAAAAGACCTGTATGCAGAAAACTATAAAACACTGATGAAAAAAATTAAACATAATACAAACAAATGGAGAGATATACCATGTTCTTGGATTGGAAGAATCAATATTGTGAAAATGACGATACTACCCAAAACAATCTACAGATTCAGTGCAATCCCTATCAAACTACCAATGGCATTTTTCACAGAACTAGAACAAAAAAATTCACAATTTGTATGGAAACACAAAAGACCCTGAATAGCCAAAGCACTCTTGCGAAAGAAAAATGGAGCTGGAGGAATCAGGCTCCCTGACTTCAGCCTATACTACAAAGCTACAGTAATCAAGACAGTATGGTACTGGCACAAAAACAGAAATATAGATCAATGGAACAGGATAGAAAGCCCAGAGATAAACCCACGCACATATGGTCACCTTATTTTTGACAAAGGAGGCAAGAATATACAGTGGAGAAAAGACAGCCTCTTCAGTAAGTGGTGCTGGGAAAACTGGACAGCTACATGTAAAAGAATGAAATTAGAACACTCCCTAACACCATACACAAAAATAAACTCAAAATGGATTAAAGACCTAAATGTAAGACTGGACACTATGAAACTCCTAGAGGAAAACATCGGAAAAAACACTCTTGGACATAAATCACAGGAAGATCCTTTTTGACCCTCCTCCTAGAGTAATGAAAATAAAAACAAAAATAAACAAGTGGGACCTAATTAAACTTAGAAGTTTTCCACAGCAAAGGAAACCATAAACAAGACGAAAAGACAACCCTCAGAATGGGAGAAAATATTTGCAAATGAAACAACGGACAAAGGATTAAACTCCAAAATATACAAAGAGCTCATGCAGCTCAATATCAAAAAATCAAACAACCCAATCAAAAAATGGGCAGAAGACCTAAATAGACATTTCTCCAAAGAAGACATACAGATGGCCAAGAGGCACATGAAAAAATGCTCTACACCACTAATTATTAGAGAACTGTAAATCAAAACTACAATGAGGTATCACCTCACACCAGTCAGAATGGTCATCATCAAAAAATCTACAAACAATAAATGCTGGAGATCGTGTGCAGAAGAGGGAACCCTCTTCTACTGTTGGTGGGAATGTAAATACAGCCACTATGGAGAACAGCACAGAGGTTCCTTAAAAAACTAAAAATAGAACTACCATATGACCCAGCAATCCCACTACTGGGCATATATCCTGAGAAAACCATAATTCAAAAAGACACATGCACCCAAATGTTCACTGCAGCACTATTTACAATAGCCAGGACATGGAAGCAACCTAAATGTCCATCGACAGATGAATGGATAAAGAAGATGTGGTACATATATACAATGGAATATTACTCAGCCATAAAAAGGAACGAAACTGGGTCATTTATGGAGATGTGGATGAACCTAGAGTCTCTCATACAGAGTGAATTAAGTTAGAAAGAGAAAAACAAATATCGTATATTAACACATATATGTGCAATCTAGAAAAATGGTACAGATGAACCTGTTGCAGGGTAGGAATAGAGATGCAGACGTAGAGAACGGACTTGCGGTGTGGACACAGGGAGGGAATTGGGAGATTAGGATTGACATATATACACTACCATGTGTAAAATAGATAGCTAGTGGGAACCTGCTGTATAGCTCAGTGCTCTGTGATGATCTACATGGGGGGATGGGGGTGGGGGGGTGGGAGGGAGGTCCATAGGGAAGGAATATATGTATACATATAGCTGATTCACTTCATTGTACAGCAGAAACTAACACAACATTGTAAAGCAACTATACTCCAATAAAAAGAAAAAATATATAGATGCAAAAATCCTCAACAAAATATTAGCTAATCAAGCACCTAAACACCTACTAAAAGAACTATACACAACAACCAAGTAGGATCTATCCCAGGTATGTAAGGCTGGTTCAGCATTTGAAAATCATATAATGTAAGCTATCATCAACAGGCTGAAAAAGAAAAATCACATGACCTTATCAAGAAATGCAGAAAAAGCATGTGAGAGTCAGCTCTACCCACCACCAGAGCTTCCCATCAAGCCTCTTAGATAGCCTCAACCACCAGAGGGCAGACAGCAGAAGGAAGAAAAACTACAATCCTGCAGCCTGTGGAACAAAAACCACATTCACAGAAAGATAGACAAGATGAAAACACAGAGGGCTATATACCAGATGAAGGAAAAAGATAAAACCCCAGAAAAACAACTAAATGAAGTGGAGATAGGCAACCTTCCAGAAAAAGAATTCAGAATAATGATAGTGAAGATGATCCAGGACCTCGGAATAAGAATGGAGGCAAAGACCGAGAAGATGCAAGAAATGTTTAACAAAGACCTAGAAGAATTAAACAACAAACAAACACAGATGACCAATACAATAATTGAAATGAAAACTACACTAGAAGAAATCAATAGCAGAATAACTGAGGCAGAAGAACGGATAAGTGACCTGCAAGACAGAATGGTGGAATTCAATACTGCGGAACAGACTAAAGAAAAAAGAATGAAAAGAAATGAAGACAGCCTAAGAGCCCTCTGGGACAACATTAAACGCAACAACATTCGCATGATAGGGGTCACAGAAGGAGAAGAGAGAGAGGAAGAACCCGAGAAAATATTTGAAGAGAGTAGTCGAAAACTTCTGTAACATGGGAAAGGAAATAGCCACCCAAGTCCAGGAAGCACAGAGAGTCCCATACAGGATAAACCCAAGGAGAAACACACCGAGACAAGTAGTAATCAAATTGGCAAAAAATAAAAACAAAGAAAAATTATTGAAAGCAGCAAGCGAAAAATGACAAATAACATACAAGGGAACTCCCATAAGGTTAACAGCTGATTTCTCAGCAGAAACTCTACAAGCCAGAAGGGAGTGGCATCATAAAGTGATGAAAGGGAGGGAAGAACCTACAATCAAGATTACTCTACCCGGCAAGGATCGCATTTAGATTCGATGGAGAAATCCAAAGCTTTACAGACAAGCAAAAGCTAAGAGAATTCAGCACCACCAAACCAGCTCTACAACAAATGCTAAAGGAACTTCTCTAAGTGGGAAACACAAGAGAAGAAAAGGACCTACAAAAACAAACCCAAAACAATTAAGAAAATGGTCATAGGAACATACATATTGATAATTACCTTAAACGTGAATGGTTTAAATGCTCCAACCAAAAGACACAGGCTTGCTGAATGGATACAAAAACAAGACCCATATATATGCTGTCTACAAGAGACCCACTTCAGACCTAGGGACACATACAGACTGAAAGTGAAGGGATGGAAAAATATATTCCACGCAAATGGAAATCAAAAGAAAGCTGGAGTAGCAATACTCATATCAGATAAAGTTGACTTTAAAACAAAGAATGTTACAAGAGACAAGGAAGGACACTACATAATGATCAAGGGATCAATCAAAGAAGAAGATACAATTATAAATATATATGCACCCAATATAGGAGCACCTCAATACATAAGGCAACTGCTAACAGCTATAAAAGAGGAAATCGACATTAACACAATAATAGTGGGGGACTTTAACACCTCACTTACACCAATGGACAGATCATCCAAAATGAAAATAAATAAGGAAACAGAAGCTTTAAATGACACAATAGACCAGATAGATTTAATTGATATTTATAGGACATTCCATCCAAAAACAGATTACACTTTCTTCTCAAGTGCGCAGGGAACATTCTCCAGGATAGATCACATCTTGGGTCACAAATCAAGCCTCAGTAAATTTATCAAAATTGAAAACATATCAAGCATCTTTTCTGACCACAACACTATGAGATTAGAAATCAATTACAGGGAAAAAAACGTAAAAAACACAAACACATGGAGGCTAAACAATACATTACTAAATAACCAAGAGATCACTGAAGAAATCAAAGAGGAAATCCAAAAATACCTAGAGACAGATGACAATGAAAACACGACGATCCAAAACCTATGGGATGCAGCAAAAGCAATTCTAAGAGGGAAGTTTATAGCTATACAAGCCTACATCAAGGAACAAGAAAAATCTCAAGTAAACAATCTAACCTTACACCTAAAGAAACTAGAGAAAGAAGAACAAACAAAACCCAAAGTTAGCAGAAGGAAAGAAATCATAAAGATCAGTGCAGAAATAAATGAAATAGAAACAAAGAAAACAATAGCAGAGATCAATAAAACTAAAAGCTGGTTCTTTGAGAAGATAAATAAAATTGATAAGCCATTAGCCAGATTCATCAAGAAAAAGAGGGAGAGGACTCAAATCAATAAAATTAGAAATGAAAAAGGAGAAGTTACAACACCGCAGAAATACAAAGCATCCTAAGAGACTACTACAAGAAACTCTATGTCAATAAAATGGACAACTTGGAAGAAATGGACAAATCCTTAGAAAGGTATAACCTTCCAAGACTGAACCAGGAATAGAAAATATGAACAGACCAATCACAAGCAATGAAATTGAAACTGTGATTAAAAATCTTCCAACAAACAGAAGTCCAAGACCAGATGGCTTCACGGGTGAATTCTATCAAACATTTAGAGAAGAGCTAACACCCATCCTTCTCAAACTCTTCCAAAAAATTGCAGAGGAAGGAACACTCACAAACTCATTCTATGAGGCCACCATCACCCTGATACCAAAACCCGACAAAGATACTACAAAAAAAGAAAATTACAGACCAATATCACTGATGAATATAGATGCAAAAATCCTCAACAAAATACTAGCAAACAGAATCCAACAACACATTAAAAGGATCATACACCACGATCAAGTGGGATTTATCTCAGGGATGCAAGGATTCTTCAAGATACGCAAATCAATCAATGTGATACACCATATTAACAAATTGAAGAAGAAAAACCATATGATCATCTCAATAGATGCAGAAAAAGCTTCTGACAAAATTCAACACCCATTTATGATAAAAACTCTCCAGAAACTGGGCATAGAGGGAACCTACCTCAACATAATAAAGGCCATATACGACAAACACACAGCCAACATCATTCTCAATGGTGAAAAGCTGAAAGCATTTCCTCTAAGATCAGGAACGAGACAAGGATGTCCACTCTCACCACTATTATTCAACATAGTTTTGGAACTCCTAGCCACGACAATCAGAGAGGAAAAAGAAATAAAAGGAATACAAATTGGAAAAGAAGAAGTAAAACTGTCACTGTTTGCAGATGACATGATACTATACATAGAGAATCCTAAAGACGCCACCAGAAAACTACTAGAGCTAATCAATGAATTTGGTAAAGTTGCAGGATACAAAATTAATGCACAGAAAACTCTTGCATCCCTATACACTAATGATGAAAAATCTGAAAGAGAAATTATGGGAACACTCCCATTTACCATTGCAACAAAAAGAATAAAATACCTAGGAATAAACCTACCTAGGGAGACAAAAGACCTGTATGCAGAAAACTATAAGACACTGATGAAAGAAATTAAAGATGATACCAACAGATGGAGAGATATACCATGTTCTTGGATTGGAAGAATCAATATTGTGAAAATGACGATACTACCCAAAGCAATCTACAGATTCAATGCAATCTCTATCAAATTACCGATGGCATTTTTTATGGAACTAGAACAAATCATCTTAAAATTTGTATGGAGACACAAAAGACCCCGAATAGCCAAAGCAGTCTTGAGGGAAAAAAACGGAGCTGGAGGAATCAGACTCCCTGACTTCAGACTATACTACAAAGCTACAGTAATCAAGACAATATGGTACTGGCACAAAAAAAGAAACATAGACCAATGGAACAGGATAGAAAGCCCAGAGAGAAACCCACACACCTATGGTCAACTAATCTAGGACAAAGGAGGCAAAGATATACAATGGAGAAAAGAAAGTCTCTTCAATAAATGGTGCTGGTAAAACTGGACAGCTACATGTAAAAGAATGAAATTAGAACACTCCTTAACACCATACACAAAAATAAACTCAAAATGGATTCAAGACCTAAATGTAAAACTGAACAGTATAAAACTCTTAGAGGAAAACATAGGAAGAACACTCTTTGACATAAATCACAGCAAGATCTTTTTTGATCCACCTCCTAGTAATGGAAATGAAAACAAAAATAAACAAATGGGACCTAATGAAACTTCATAGCTTTTGCACAACAAAGGAAACCATAAACAAGACGAAAAGACAACCCTCAGAATGGGAGAAAATATTTGCAAACGAATCAACGGACAAAGGATTAATCTCCTAAATATATAAACAGCTCATTCAGCTCAATATTAAAGAAACAAACAACCCAATCCAAAAATGGGCAGAAGACCTAAATAGACATTTCTCCAAAGAAGACAGACAGATGGCCAAGAAGCACAAGAAAAGCTGCTCAACATCACTAATTATTAGAGAATGAAAATCAAAACTACAATGAGGTATCACGTCACACCAGTTAGAATGGGCATCATCAGAAAATCTACAAACAAATGCTGGAGAGGGTGTGGAGAAAAGGGAACCCTCTTGCACTGTTGGTGGGAATGTAAACTGATACAGCCACTATGGAGAACAATATGGAGGTTCCATAAAAAACTAAAAATAGAATTACCATATGATCCAGCAATCCCACTACTGGGCATATACCCAGAGAAAACTGTAATTCAAAAAGACACATGCACCCCAATGTTCATTGCAGCACTACTTACAATAGCCAGGTCATGGAAGCAACCTAAATGCCCATCGACAGACGAATGGATAGAGAAGTTGTGGTACATATATACAATGGAATATTACTCAGCCATAAAAAGGAACGAAATTGAGTCGTTTGTTGAGACGTGGATGGATCTAGAGACTGTCATACGGAGTGAAGTAAGTCAGAAAGAGAAAAACAAATATCGTATATTAATGCATGTATGTGGAACCTAGAAAAATGGTACGGATGAACTGGTTTGCAGGGCAGAAGTTGAGACACAGATGTAGAGAACAAACGTATGGACACCAAGGGGGGAAAACCACGGTGGGGTGGGGATGGTGGTGTGCTGAATTGGGCGACTGGGATTGACATGTATACACTGATGTGTATAAAATTGATGACTGATAAGAACCTGCAGTACAAACAAACAGAAACACTAATACTGAAAAAAAAAAAAAAAGGAATGAAATACTGACACACACTACAGCATGGCTGAACTTTGAAAGCATGGTCTCACTGAAAGAAGCCAGACATGACAGGCCACATATTGAATGATTCCATTTCTATGAAATGACCCAAAGAGGTAAATCCATGGAGACAGAAAGCAGAGCGGTGGTGACCAGGGACTGGGGTGACAGGATGAGGAATGACTGCTTATTCAGGGGGTGGGATTACCTCTTGTGTTGATGAAAATGTTCTAAAATTGGTTCTGGTGTTGGTTGCACAAGTCTGTGAATATACTATAAACCACTGAATTGTGTACTTTAAAAAAAAAAAAAAGAAAGAAAAAGCCTGTGACAATATCTAACACTCACTCATGATAAAAACTCTTAGTAAACTAGGAATAGAGGGGACTTTTTCAACTTGATAATGACTGTCTACAAAAAACCTACAACTAACATCATACTTATTTATAGAGTTTATAGAGTTTATAGAGTGAGAAACTCTATAAACTTTCCAAATGAGTTCAGGTACAAGGCAAGGATGTCCCCTCTCACCACTCCCTTTCAACACTGTATTAGAAGTCCTTGCTAATATAGTAAGGCAAGAGAAGGGAAAAAAGGTTAGCAGATTGGGAAGGCGGACATAAAACTATCTTTGTTCACATATGACATGATTGTCTATGTAATGTAGAAAATCTGAAAGAATTAACAAAAACAATCTCCTGGAACTAATAAGTGATTATTAGGTTGCAGGATACAAGGTTAATAAACAAAAGTCAATTGCTTTTCTATACACCAACTGCATTCTGAAATTAAAACACAATACCATTTACATTAGCACCCAAAAAAGTGAAATATTTGGGTATAACATTTATATGAGGGGGACTTCCCTGGTGATACAGTGGTTAAGAATCCATCTGCCAATGCAGGGGACACAGGTTTGAGCCCTGGTCCAGGAAGATCTCACATGTCGCAGAGCAACTAAGCCCATGCGCCACAACCACTGAGCCTGCGCTCCAGAGCCTGTGAGCCACAACTACTGAGCCCGTGCACCACAACTACTGAAGCCCACGCACCCTAGAGCCTGCGCACTGCAACTACTGAGCCCACACGCCACAACTACTGAAGCCTGAGCACTCTAGGGCCCACGTGCCACAACTACTGAGCCTGCGTTCTGCAACTACTGAAGCCCATGCACCTAGAGCCTGTGCTCTGCAACAAGAGAAGCCACCGCAATGAGCAGCCCGCGCACCGCAACAAAGAGTAGCCCTTGCTCGCTGCAACTAGAGAACACCCGCACGCAGCAATGAAGACCCAAAGCAGCCAAAAAAATTTTTAATTAATTAACTAATTTTTTTTAAAAAGATCTATATGAGGAAAACTACAGAACTCTGAGGCACTAAATCAAAGAAGAACTAAATAAATATAGAAATATCCCATTTTCATGGATTGAACACTCAATATTGTCGAAATGTCAGTTCCTCCCAATTTAATGTACAGATTCAATGCAATCCCAATCAAAATCCCAGCAAGTTGTTTATGGATATTAACAAACTGCTTCTAATCTTTATGGGGGGAGGTAAAAGACCTAGAACAACCAACACAATACTGAAGGAGAAGAACAAAGTTGGAGGACTGATACTACCTGACTTCAAGACTTATTATAAAGGAATAGTAGTCAAGACAGTGTGGTACTGATGAAAGAATAGACAAAGAGATCAATGAATAGAGAGCCCAGAAATAGACCCCCATAAGTATAGCCAACTGATCTTTGACCAAAAAGCAAAGGCAATATAATGGAGCAACGACAGTCTCTTCAACAAACGGAATTGGAGCAAATGGACACCCACATGCAGAAAAATGGATCTAGGCAGAGATCTTACACCCTTCACAAAAATTAATTCAAAATGGATCATAGACCTAAATGTAAAATACAAACTATAAAACTCCTAGAATATAACACAGAAGAAAACCTAGGTGACCTTGGGAATGGTGATGCCTTTTTAGATACACCTCCAAAAACACAATCCATAAAACAAGTAACTGATAAGCTGGACTTCATTAAAATTAAAATCTTCTGCTCTGCAAAATTTGATATCAAGAGAATTAGAAGACAAGCCACAGACTGGAAGAAAATACTTGCAAAAGACACACCTGATAAAGGACTGTTATACAAAAAAAGCAAAGGACTCTTAAAACTCAATAATAAGAAACAACCCTTGAGACACAGATGTAGAGAACAAACATATGGACACCAAGGGGGGAAAGCGGCGGGGGGTGGGGGGATGAATTGAGAGATTGGGATTGACAGATATACACTAATATGTATAAAATGGATGACTAATAAGAACTTGCTGTATAAAAAAATAAGTAAAATAAAATTCAAAAATTCAAAAAAAAAAAAAGAAAAGAAACAACCCAATTGAAAACTGGGCCAAAGACCTTAAAATACTTCTCACCAGGGAATTCCCTGGCGGTCCAGAGGTTAGGACTTGGCACTTTCACTGCAGGGGCTGGGGTTCGATCCCTGGTTGGGGAACTAAGATTTCACAAGCGGTGTGGCACAGCCAAAAGAAAGAAAGAACTAAAACTCAATAACAAGAATACAAAACCCATTAAAAAAAAAAAAAAAAAGACTTCTCACCAAAGAAGATATACTTCTTTATATAAGAGATGGGAAAGAAGCATATGAAAAGATGCCCCCACATCATATGTCATCAGGGAAATGCAAATTAAAACACTGAGATACAACTACATACCTATCAGAATGGCCAAAATCTGGAACCAAATGCTGGTGAGGTTAGAGAGCATTAGGTACGCTAATACAATGCTGGTATGAATGCAAATTGGTAAAGCCATTTCAGAAGACAGTTGGCAGTTTCTTATAAAACTCATACTGTATGATCCATCAATTACACTCCTTGGTATTTACCCAAAGTAGTTAAAAACTTAAGTCTACACAAAAACCTGCACACAGATGTTTATACCAGCATTATTCATAATTGCCAAAACTTGGAAGCAACCAAGACGTCCTTCAGTAGGTAAATGGAGAAATAAACTGTGGTACATACAGACAATGGAATACTGTTCAGCACTAAAAAGAAATGAGCTATCAAGCCACAAAAAACACACAGAGGAACCTTAAATGCACATAACTAAGTAAAAGAAGCCAATCTGAAGCTACATACTATGTGATTCCAACTATATGACATTCTGGAAAAGGCAAAACTATAAAGACAATAGAAAGATCAGTGGTTGCTGGTGGGATGGGGTATGAACAGGCAGAGCACAGTTTAAAAAACTCGGTATATTATATATTTTTCCAAACCCATGAAATAGACAGCACCAAGAATGAACCCTAAGGTAAACTAGACTTTGAGTGATTATGGTATGTCAGTGTAAGTTCACTCTTGGTAAGAAATGTACCATTCTGGTGAGTGATGTTGATAATGGGGGAGGCTATGCATATGTGGGGGCAGGGAACATATGGGAAATCTCTGTACCTCCCTCTCAATTTTGTTTGTAAACCTAAAACACCTCTAAAAATAGTCTCTTAAAAAAGAAAAAGAATTCCTGCTTTCTTAAAGTAACTAATACACCAACTTCATTCAGCAAATCTACTGAGTTGCCTACTATCTGCCAGGTGACATTTATTTGTTTGGTCATATAGTCCACAAATACTTAATGAATACATACTATGTGTTCTAGATAATGGGGATGTAATAATAAACAAAACAGATGAAAATCTCAGCCCTCATGAAGTTCACAGTCTAATGATGGGAAACAAACTAATAATAGATATGTGCAACGGTGACAGAACTATTAAGGGGTAAGGGGGGCAGACAGTGAAGAAGGACAGAAAGTTCAGAGACTGGATGGGGGTAGGTCAGTGAGAGGGCCTGCTAATACATAGAGAGTAATGAGATTTGGCCTGAGAAGGTAAAATTGAGGAAAAATCTGCAGGATCAGATGAGGAAACAAGCCATAGGGATATCTGGGCAAACAGCAATCCAGACAGCACCTGAAGACTGAACTGTCTCAATCATAACTGTCCATCAGTCCGTGTTTCCCTACTGCCTATTGCTATATTTTTATACCTAGATGGCACTGGAAGGTTCTGAGATGAGAACTGACATTATGTAATTTTCATTTTAAAAGGATCACTCTGGCTGCTGCTCAGAACAGACCATAGGGCCGAAAAGATAAGATCAGTTAGGAGGCTGTATTAATCTAAGTGAAATGAATGGACCTGTGTGGTGGCAACGGAAACATTAAAAATGGTCAGACTCTATATAAACTTCAAAGGTACAATCAGTAGGTCTTTGTAACGCACTAGATGTGCAGTAAGAAAGAAATCAAGGACGACCCAAGGCTTTTGGCCTATGCACGTGGAAGGAGAAACTGCCGTTTACTGAGATTTTAAAGACAAAAGGAAGAACACATGTGTCAACAAGATTACAAGTACAGTTTGGTGCATGTTAAGGTGCTTATAAAATGTTTATATGATGTTTATTAAGATATTAAGATGTTTGTAAGATATTCAATGTTGAGTACAACAGCTGGGTATAGGAATCTATAAAGTTCAAGAGAGAGATCTGGACTAGAGACAGAAACCTGGGAGTCTTTAGCATAGTTGTGATCACATAGTATGTAGCCTTTTCAGATTGGCTTCTTTTACTTAGTAATGTGCATTTAAGGTTCCTCCATGTTTTTTTGTGGCTTGATAGCTCATTTCCTTTTAGTGCTGAACAGTATTCCATTGTCTGTATGGTATTTAAAACCATTAGACTAAATGAGATTACCAAGGGAGTGAATGAAAATTAGTGACCTGAGAATTGGGCCCTGGGCCATACTAAATTTGAGAACATGAAAAGCAATCAGCAAAGGGATAGAGCAGCCAGTCAAGAAGAAAAAAAAAAATCCAGAGGAGTGTGATATCCTGAAAGCCAAGTGAAGAAAATGTACCCAGGTAGTAGGCATAATTAATTGAATCAAATTGTGCTCTTAGGTCAAGTAAAATGTGCAAAAGACATAATTAGTGATTTGCAAGAACAGTTTCAGAGGAATGTTAAGGGTAAAGGTTGCATGGAGTGGATTCGAGATAGAATGTAAGGAGAGAAATTAAACAGACACAGACAATTCATTCAAGTAATTTTATTATAAAGGAAAGCAGAAAAATGGTGGTGTAGCTAGAGTGGGAAGAAGGGTCAAGAGAGGGTTTTTTCCTAAACATGGGAAAAGTAACAGCCAAAATATTTTACACTGATGGGAATGATCCAGTAGACAGGCAGAAACCAATAAACCAGGAAAGAGCAAAGAGACAACAACAGAAGCAATAACCAAGAATAGATGAAAAGAGATTAATCGAATACATCAGTGGAAGTAAGAATATTAATACACAAGTAATATACAAGTCCAGTAAAAGTAACAGCAGCAGCTTAACTTTTGTAAAATGTTTTCCAGTTTATAAAATAACTTTATACTTTTACTTCTTTGGATATTTATAACAATCCTGTAACAGAGGTATGACCTCCCACTTATATAAAGAAAAGCAAAGAACAACTCAGAGAAGTTAGGTAACTTGGTCAAAGTCACACTGCTATTAAGAGGCAAAGCCAGAACACAAATCTCTATAAATTCCTTATTACAGGTATGTTAGCTTATGATTTAGAATGAAAACATGCTGAAGAAAATTTCCTCATTCATTAAGTATATTATCTTAAAAAGTGTTAACAAGGGACTTCCCTGGTGGTCCAATGGCTAAGACTCCGTGCTCCCAATGCAAGGGGCCCGAGTTCGATCCCTGGTCAGGGAACTAGATCCCACATGCCGCAACTAAGAGTTCACATGCCGTAACTAAAGATCCCGCATGCCGCAATGAAATCCCGTGTGCCACAAGTAAGACCTGGCACAGCCAAATAAATAAATATTTTTTAAAAATAAAAAAATAAGAATAAAAAGTGTTAACAAAACTAAACTTTGAAACATGTCTTAGAAAAATGTTGCTTTGTATATTTATTGAAATTATTTTAAAAACAACGTTACTACTAAAAATTGTGACAGTGAAAATTTACTTTTTAAATGATGTTCATGGGTTTTCCATAATTATGAAAAGATCTTATGTTCTTCAGGAAAATATCTGGGACATACAGGGCTTTTAAAAAGAACAAAATTCAACCATAATACCACCAACCACCTTAGCTGACATTGTAATTTGTTTCCTTCCAGAAAAGTATTTTAAAATAAGGTGTTTTATATTTACTTCTCTACTCAATGATGGTTCCTGACCTCTACTGAGAGTATGTATGTTCCTGGGACTTATAATCAAGACAAACATGTGTAACAGCAAAGATACTGAACTATGGCTTCTGGTATCAAAGGAAACATGAAGCAATCACAATTGTAATCTAGTACACCTAACACAGAGATCTTTAAGTCTTAGCATTTCTTACCTGGTTATTTTCTTCATCCTCAAATACAAAATCTTGCTGCATAACTTCATTGTCTAAATTAGTGCTAGCCACAGGTTCTGAACAGTCTCTGTTACATTCACTGGCATTAATAATACCATCAGCAATATCAACCCTAGTAATGAAGATTAAAAAGTCAGATCAGGCGACATGTTGAATACGTAATGCCTTTAAAATAAATAAATAAAAGTAATAATCTGCAAATTCTCCTTGTCAAAGAAAATTTGTCTTTTTCATAAAGAGCCACAGTTTCTTTATCTTGCCAAGTTAGATTATTAAGTGTACAAAGTTTATTTTTGTCTCTCCATGGGATGTTGTGAGGAACCTACCTGGTTTGCTATCCACTTTGAATATTTTCAAAAGCAAATGAATGGTTTTAAAAATAATTTATGTGCCAAAATAATGATTTCCCTTATAAATGCATACTCTAAATCATAATAATGACCTGTTTACTGATTAAAATACAAGTCTAGCACTAGATACCAGAGTGTCCAACACCTTATCAAGTACAACAGGAATAGCTTCCTACTGCATATTTTTTCATCTTATATAATTTAGAATATGCACAACACTGCAGGGTTTTGTTTACAAAGATGATACCACTATCAATGAGAATGTGAGTTATTTCCATAATACTGCCTGAGCATGGGCATAGGTTTTCAGCATCTCTAGCTAACCTAAGGGCAAACTCCAAGAAATCTGCTTATATTATATCCTTTGAAACATTTTCCTACTATTTCCAACTTTTAGATACTGCTTCTTACCTTCATATTCAACTCAAATACTCCCTACAGATCCATGTGTATAGTTCAAATCATGCCTTCAAAGCACATAAATCAGGGCCATCATATCGAGCTGCACAGGCTGGTGATGCCATCCATGCAGACTACAATGGCACACCTGCAGTTGTACAATACGGTATTCCACAAACATATTCCAAGCATTGGTTTTTATATCCATTAATTTTTCAGTTTCATTTCATATTTGATAGCTAGTCTAGTATACTTGACACATTTGGCCTTTTAAAAATCTAATTCTTAACAAAAAAAACAGAATTCTACCCAGTCATCAATTTTTTTTGCCTTCCTATGAATTCTCCAAATTTGGGTACATCTTTCTTAAGATCATGATCGATGTTGCTCTGTAGACCTGTCCCCAAAACAAAAACTGATCAATGTAAACTATGAAATCATTGCACTGTGGTCTCAGAGAAAGGAACCTATATATCCTAAAGTTCAGGGCTGAGGTAATAGGAAAGGAGATGAAGCTTTTGTCATTTAGAGGTAACAAGTCAGCTGAAAAGTGGAGTAACATCACACATCACACAGTACATAGAGTACTTCTAACTTACACAAATTCAATTATTAACAGCTAACCTAAAACAACAGCATGTAGGAAGCGCAAAGGCTGGAGGCAGGTGATAAGCTAAATAGCAAAGGATGATTCCATCTACCATTTCACTCAATGACCATGTGCACTAGGAGTGATGTCAATCTGCTGTCCCTGTACCTATCTGTCTAGATAACTGCATGCCATGGTGTGACCATCTGGAGAACAGAATATAGTTCTACTTTTTTTAAAGTTATTTTTCATATAACATGAATCCTAAAAGTAAGCTTGCTACTTCATCTGGTGTTCACAGGCTGTGTTGGACTTAATGCCTACTACCTTAATGGAAGACTTATGAGATTTTCAATGTTAAGAAGTATACACAATTTATATGCAAGTATATACAAAGTCACTTTTCACACTGACTTTCAGAAATGCTCAAGTAAGATGACACCCCATCATTTAAGAAAAGATACAGTTTTTTAAAAGAAAAAACAATTTTATAGCTCAATAAATAACAGTAAAATGTTTTAAAAGTTTCTTACTGGTTATTAGATCCTTCCCCATCACAATTAACACTTCCTGCTTCATTATTACACACCAGACTTTGTTGTTGTAAATTCTTAAGATCATGATCTATGCTGCTCTGCAGATCAAAAAGGTGCTGTTCCACAGCTGCTCTAATTGTTCTTTCTAAAATGCTATAAAACAGAACACATTTTAGTGAGAAGCAGTCACCCTAACTAGTTATTTGGTCACATAAACACAAACTTTAAAATGTACAACCAGTTAAAAAAAAAATTTATAATGGTATTTAAATGAACAGGCTAGAGGGGAAAAAGAAATAGGAAAACATAATATTGGCTTAAATTTTAAAATGAAATTTGCCCAAATAAGATATACAAATCAATCATAATGTCACTATTACTACTGAGGCATGAATGATCACTTGTCCCAGTAATTCACTCCTCACCTTAATACATATAAAGCCATTTAAAAAGACTTTTCAGGGAATTCCCTGGCAGTCCAGTGGTTAGGACTCCGTGCTTCCACTGCAAGGAGCACGGGTTCGATGCCTGGTCGGGGAACTAGGATCCCGCATGCTGTGTGCCACGGCATGCATGCATGCATACATACATAAATAAAGCAGCCATTAAAAAAAAAACTTCATAAAAAAGCTCTTTTGATATTTTCAATCATTTCAGAAGATCAAAAAACATCATCTGAAAAAAAGTTCATCTTTATTTTGTATGTGAGTGTAATTCATTCCTTCTTCATTTGTTCTGACCTAAGTACATAAAATACTGGTTTCACTGCCTTATGTACAATCCTTCCTCTAAAGTAAGTACAATAAATACATGATTTTAATTTCTACAGTTTAGTAATATTTTTTAAAAATTTTTAAATTGTCTTCTGTAAGTATACTACTTACTCTGCAGAGGCTGGTAAGATGCCGATAGGAGATATATGGGCACTGTAATCAAAGAAAGAAATCAGCTATAAAATTTTCAATACTAAATGACTATAAAATGTGGTGAAAACTGCCACATTTACACTACCCTTGATACACCCAGGAGAACATGCACTAAGTTTATTATTCTAATTTTCTAAAGAAATTATTTTTCACATAATACATACTCTGTGGTGTGTGTGATGTGTGTGTGTGTGTGCGTGTGTGTGTGTGTGTGTGTGTGTGTAGTGCAGGGGAGGGGGGCCGCAACTACTTCATCTGGCGCTTACCTGGAAGGAACACTGACCTTATTCCAAGCCTGAAGGGAAAAAAACTGACTACTGGGCCAAAGAAAAGTACCCATCTAGGACAGTATGGAGGCCTCAATGTTGGCCCTGTACTCCTTGCCAGAAGTAATAGCACATGCTCCTACTCAGAGGATATTCTCAAGCTACAAAAATAAGAGGTAAAATAGAAACTAAAGTTCAGGCCATATCATTCACTGTGCTGGTAACAGACTTTCCCTAGCAAATTTTGTACCACAATATCTACTGATACTTATAAAAACAGACAATAGACTCATTTTTACCACAGTTATCGAAAGTACAACTTAAAACCCACAATGAGATATGGATACTACTAAAATGTTTAAAATTAAAGTGTTGGTGAGGATGTGAAGCAAATAGCACATTCACATAATGCTGGTGGGAATGTAAAATGTTCCAACCACTTTGGAAGCCAGTTTGGTAGTTTTCTTATAAAACCTACCAAGTGACCCAGCAATTGTCCTCCTGAGTAGTTACACAAGAGAAATGAAAGTTTAAGTCCATAGGAAGACTTCCACAAGCATAGCAGCTTTATTCATAATAGCCAAAAACGGCAATCAACCCCAACAGGTGAATGGATAAACAAAGTGTGGAATATCCTTATGGATATCCCATGGAATATACTTAGCATTTTTCTATAAAATTCTTGAACAACTGATACATACAATAACATGAATCTCAAAAACCATTACACAAGCAAAAGAAGCCAGACACAGAGTACCTATTCTATGAGATTCCATTTATAAGAAATTCTAAAACAGGCAAAATTCATCTATATAGTGACAGAATGCAGATCAGTAATTGCCTGGGGCCAGAAACTGCGGGGGTCAGGGGGAGAATTACTGTAAAGAAGCACATGAAGTGATGGAAACAGTCTCTATCTTGACTGCCATGGTTGTTAACAGATATATATGTATATGTGTTCATCATTCATAAAATGAATACATTTTATTGTGTGAAAAATACATCTCAGTAAAGTTGATTTTCAAAGGAAAAAAATCAGTAAGAGAAAAAAACTAATCTACAATAATCGAAGTCAGATAGTGGCTACTTTGGGGGAACAGAGAGATTGGTAGCATTTGAGAAGGGACAGGAGCAGGGACCCAGGTGGTGGTTATACAAGTTGAATTCATTTTTTGATAATTCAGTGGCCTTATGACTTGTGAACTTTTCTGTATGCAAATGATTCTTCAATAAGAAGAATCATTTTTAAAAAGTAAATTTAGTTTTATGAAGATCCTCTGTAAAATGTGCCAACACATACTCTAACCAACATGAGGAAGAATGTCTATCAGGTTAATAGTCTCAGGATTCTCTGTAGGAAACCAAATGAACACCATTTACCATTCATCCAACAATCTTCAGCAGGTCTCCCTTAAGCAAACACATCAGTAGCAAATTGCACCACTGCTTTATCAGACAACAGTAAGCCACCCTGGTTTGGCACACATAACCTCTCTAGCTTTAAAAAAAAATTTTTTTAACTGCCAATATTATACTAGTTTTCATGAATGAGTTATTCTTAGCTAAATGCTTTCATGATGATACGCTCAAGGAAAGTACTTAAAAATTTTTTCATATTTAAATGAAATCATTTTCATTTCTGAAATCAGGAAAAGCTGGGGAGAAAAATCACATATATGTGCACAAAAAAACAGTGTAGCCATCAGTCTATTTCTAGCAGTTTCAGATGAGCTGAGAGTTAAATATTTACTGACTTTTGCAGAAAAATACAAAATACAAAAAATGATAAATGAGGCTTTCCCCAAAGGGTGTTTAAATGTCAACTAGGATATTAGATCTTTTTCTGATATTTTGCTACAATGATTTGTTGATTATATTTTTAATTTTGGTTATAGGTTGCTATTTCATTATAAAAGTTAAATCTGGTATATTTTCCTTAGTAACTTAGCAGTCGCTAAGTTTAGATAATTTGTTACCTATTTAGAAACATTCATTTTACTTTTAATACCATTATCCACTGACAGTAGTATGTTGAATGGTGTGAAAAAAATATATACATCTAACATCATTCTTGTCACCATTTAATTTGTGATTTCTGGTGAGCTTTTACTGTATCTTACAACAAATTCTCAAAAAGTTCCAATTCTCAACTACATACTCCATCAGTCTGTTACTAAAGCCTTCTATCATGTTTTAACTTTTCATAGGGTTTACATCACCTCTCTGTTCTTTTTCAAATTTGCCATTGTTAGCCATCTACTCATTCTCCCAGAGGGATTTTCTCACCCTTTTTTATTAGATTATCAATAAAACGCTAGTGGATACATGGACACAAGACACTTTACAAAGAATCAAATAAACAAAAGAAAAATAATCACTCAACATCACTAATCATCAGGGAAACGCAAATCAAAACCATGAGAAACCTCATACCTGTCAGAATGGCCATTATCAAAAAGAATACAAATAACAAATGTTGGTGAGGATGTGGAGAAATGGGAAACCTTGTACACTGTTGGTGGGAATGTAAATTGGTGCAGCCACTATGAAAAACAGTATGGATGTTTCCAAATACACTCAAAATAGAACTACCATACGACCAGCAATTCCACTCCTGGGTATATATCCAAAAAAAACAAAAACACTAATTCAAAATGATACATTAACTCCAGTGTTCACAACAGCATTATTTACAATTGCCAAGATATGGAAGCAACCTAAGGGTCCATGAACAGATGAATGGATAAAGAAGATGTGGTGTATGTGTTTACACACACACACACACACACACACACACACACACAATGGAATACTACTTAGCCATAAAAAATAACAAAATTTTCCATTTGCAACAGCACGGATGGACTTGAAGTGCATTATGCTAAGTGAAATAAGTCATACAGAGAAAGACAAATACTGTTATGATATCACATATGTGGAGTCTAAAAAAATAACACAAGTGAACTTATTTACAAAACAGAAACAGACTCACAGACACAGAAAACAAACTTATGGTTATGAAAGGGGAAAAGGGGAGAAGGGGAGAGATAAATTAGGGCCACCTATATCAGACTCTCCTGAAGTAACAGTGTTGTTTTATTGGAGATTCTGACCCTACTCTAGACCTCAAATACCATAAAACCAAAGTAAATAAGATAGTATGGTACTGGTACAAGAATAGACATACAAAACAGAAACAGACCCATGATTGATTTAGAACAAAGATGCTACTATGGAAAGCAGGGGAAGAACAGTCTTTTCAAAAATGAGTACTGCAACAATTTGGTATCCATACTGAAAAAGGTAACTTGGCAACCTCTGTCACACACTGCAGACAAAAATCAATTCCAGGTAGATTACAGACCTAAACAAAGAAGGTGAAATGATATAAGTTTCAGAAGATAATACAGGGGTGTGTATTTAGGAAAAGATTTCTTAAACAGGACACAAAAAGCATTAATCACAAAGGGAAAAGAATGATAAGCTTGATTAAAATTGGGAATTATTCATCAGAAGACAATACAAGAAGGAAAAGGCATAACACACAATGAGGAAAATACATTTACAACATATATTTTTAAAGGGCTCCTAAAAAAGGGCTTTGTTTTCAATAAGAAAAAGATAACCCAATAAAAAATAGGAAACAGACTTGAACAGGCATCTCACAAAAGAAGAAATTGGCCAACACACATATGAAAAAGGGATGGACCTTATTAAAACGACAATGAAGTACTCTAGAATGTGAAGCAATGGGAATGCTCACACACTGTTAGAATGAGAACTGGAGAAAGCACTATGGAAAACAATTTAGCAATAGTTACTTAAGTTGAAAGACAGTAAATTTGCATGCATGTGTGCACCAGAAGATATGTACAACAATGTACACAGCAATGTTACTCACAATAGTCAAAAATAAAAATAATCCAATTTTCCAGCAACAGTAAATTGGATCATTGTGGTGCAATCATAGAATACTTTACAGCAGTGAAATGAACAAACCACAGTGACATGTGACCACATGGATAAAATTCTCATACCATGTTTAGTGAAAGAAGCTGGATCAAAAAATACATATAGCAAGTTTAATTTTCATAAAGCTCAGAAATATATAAGAAAGTGATTGGCATAAAAGTCAGCATAGTTGTTACCTTTAGTGGAGAGGGAGGAGATCAGGACTGTGAGAGCTACCAGGGTGCTTTCAGTGCTTATTTCTAGATCTGGGATATTTGGATATTTGCTTTTTACTAACCTGTTTTGATATACATTTGTTTTATGCTAGTTTCTGTATGTATGATTTCTTTCCCAGTTTAAAAAAAAAAACAAACTTTAAGAAAGGAGATTCCTCGGTCCCTCCCTAAACCTCTGAGGTAGGACCCAAGAGTTTACATTTTTAAAAAAAAAAAACAAACTTTAAGAAAGCAGATTCCTCGGTCCCTCCCTAAACCTCTGAGGTAGGACCCAAGAGTTTACATTTTTAATAAGCACCAGTGATGATTCTTATCCATACTAATAAACTTAAGAAACACTGGCCGAGATCTATATCTAGCCTTCCAGAAGATTAAACTTTAATAATATTTTCCAGGGACTTCCCTGGTGGTCCAGTGGTAAACAATCTGCCTTCCAATGCAGGGGACGCGGGTTCTATCCCTGGTCAGGAAACTAAGATCCCACATGCCACAGGACAACTAAGCCCGCACGTCACAACTACTGAGCTCAAGCGCCTCAAAGAGAGAGCCCGCGTGCCGCAAACTACAGAGTCCACACTCACTGGAGCCCCCATGCCACAACTAGAGAGAAGCCTGAGTGCTGCAACAAAGAGACCATGTGCCGCAGTGAAAGATCCTGCATGCCTCAACGAAGATCCCGTGTGCCGCAACTAAGACCCGACACAGCCAAAAACATAAAGAAAATAAACAGATAAGATAAATAAGTATTAAAAAATAATAATAATAATATTTTCCAGTTATCCAAAGGAGCCAAACAGAACAAAAGTTCTAATGGTCTTAAATTCGATGGGTAGAGACTTCCCTGGTGGTCCAGTGGGTAAGACTCCACACTCCCAATGCAGGGGGCCTGGGTTCAAATCCTGGTGGGGGAACTAGATGCCACATGCCACAACGAAGATCCTATGTGCTGCAACTAAGAGCCGGCGCAGCCAAAATAAATAAACAAATATAAAAAAAAAAATTCGATGGGTAGGCAGAGGATTTGATCTTTCAGTTTCCTATCCCTTTTAAGTGCTATGGGAATTAAATTTAAAATATATAAAAGTAGTCATCAGCAAGCTAGATTATTAGTATGAAAGTAAAGATTCTTTGGCCCTAAAGAATAGGCTAGGACAATCAAATAACCAGCTGCTTTCAATAAGGACCTTCTCCCTACCCCGAAAAGCTATAGTAAACAAATCAAATAAATAGATTTTGTACTTTATGAGTCACACTGAGGCTACAAAGTTGACTGTAAAACTGTTCTCTGAATTTCTGAAGGAAAAAGGACTGATTCAGTTTTCAGATTTCAAGGAATTTAATTATTCTTTATTTTCAGACTTTTGCCAAGTTCTGTGGGGAATAAAGCACTTATGTACAAACCAAGGCTAACATACACCTACGGCTATAAAAAAGATTTATCAATATAGTTATGCATCTGCAGAAGCAAAATAACATAAGTATCATAAGAATGTGAGTTCTGATTAATAAAGACACACAAAAAATAAATGCTCACAAATTCAAGGTCAAATTACTTAGGTACTATAGACAGATGCCATAAAGACCACTTAAAAATCCTGTTTTCATTAAACCACCAGACGAAAAGGGCAAACGATAAATCACAAGGGTCACACGTATTTTAGGCTTCAATCAAGTATAACGTTAAAGACTGTAGTCATTCTGACCTTCTTCTCCCTTCTGCTGTTAACTCTATTTTTAAATCTGTCTAGAATCACATAATCTTCTTGAGAACACAAAACCAATCTTGCAGCCATTTATTCCAATTACTATTTTTTTGTAATTCAAATACAATTATCATAGGGAACTACTATTATTTTAATTTCCCAATTGCAAATATTTAATATTACAAATAATACTTCAATAAAAGTACTGTAGCTCTGCTTCAATTAAATCTGATAAGGATCACTTTACCTGTGTAACAGAGCCTTGCAAGCCATTCTAGGCACTGTGGCATCTCCTAACAAAAACATAAGGTAAAATGACTTCAAATATCATAAAGGATGGTGACAGGCTTATAAAAACTGCTGAGCAATCAGAACTGCAGTCTAAACGGAAGCAGGCTGCAACATGAGGTCACTACTGACAAGGAGGGACCCAATCAACAGTCCACAAATCTTTTCCCAAGTACTAAATAAGCAACTTGGTGGGAGATAGGGAAAGGGGGACAAAATTTTGAATCTGGCTGGAACGCCTATAAAAATATTTAAGCCTAACCCAGTGTAAAGCAAAAAAAAAAGTCTGTTTTCATTAATCACACTATATCAAGAGTTATAAATTATGACAAATATGACATTGCTGAAAGAGCTGCACAATAGGTAGAGAACTATTGTTCACTCATCATCCATTTTCAGAAAAGCATTAATGGTTAATTTTTCAAATCTAAAATTAGGATAATTTCCAGATAATTCATGCCAGAGCCCCACTAAAACGACCATTCAAAAAACTGTGGTTTCGGGCTTCCCTGGTGGCGCAGTGGTTAGGAATCTGCCTGCGAATGCAGGGGACACGGGTTCGAGACCTGGTCTGGGAAGATCCCACATGCCGCGGAGCAACTAGGCCCGTGAGCCACAATTGCTGAGCCTGCGCGTCTGGAGCCTGTGCTCCACAACAAGAGAGGCCGCGATAGTGAGAGGCCCGCGCACTGCGATGAAGAGTGGCCCCCACTTGCCGCAACTAGAGAAAGCCCTCGCACAGAAACGAAGACCCAACACAGCCAAAAAAAAACAAAACTGTGGTTTCGAAAAATAAATATATAAAACAGGGACTTCTCTGGCAGTCCAGGGGTTAAGACTCAGCACTTCCAAGGCAGGGGCGGGGGCACAGGTTTGATCCCTGGTCAGGGAACTAAGATCCCACATGCCGCGCAACACGGACAAAAAAACAAACAAACAAACAAAAAACAACCCCAAACCACATATCCCCTTCCAGTCAAAAGCAAAACGTATTTCTTCACTTTCCCCATCAACTTGGGAATACCCTATACCTATGATAAGAGTAAACTGGAAAGATGCCTCACTATTAGAAAGTTAGTCAATAAGTTATAACAACCACAAGTCTTTAAAATGTCAAATGCATAATTTTCAGGGCAATAGGAAGGAGGAAGAGAACCTGTCAATATCTATTATGCTCTGATACTTCAAAAAATGTTTTACTTTAATAAAATCATCTTATGACCCAAAGCATAAATTCTACTTTTTCCCGCCCAACATTTCTGATACTCCCAACCAAAGCCCATTTCCCTCCTCTTTGCACCTTTTTTTAAAAAAATAAATTAATTAATTAATTTTTGTTTGTGTTGGGTCTTCGTTTCTGTGCAAGGGCTTTCTCCAGTTGCGGCGAGTGGGGGCCACCCTTCATCGTGGTGCGTGGGCCTCTCACTGTCGCGGCCTCTCCCGTTGCGGAGCACAGGCTCCAGACGCGCAGGCTCAGTAGTTGTGGCTCACCGGCCCAGTTGCTCCACGGCATGTGGGATCCTCCCAGACCAGGGCTCGAACCCGTGTCCCCTGCATTGGCAGGCAGATTCCTAACCACTGCGCCACCAGGGAAGCCCCTTTTTGCACTTTTAAGTGTAATCTAGCTAGCGAAAATGTGGTGAATTGATTGTCAACTGAAATATTCTGCAAACTGCTTATTTAACAGATTAAAGGAAAAAGTTACTACTACATTTCTCTCGCCCCTATAGTCAGCTGAAGGCATACTTCTTCAACAATAAGGTATCCAGAGAACGAAGTGCAAACCAATTCACCTCAACTCAGAGCTCTTTCTTAATCACTACACCTTCCTTCCTGCATCACACCTAAAATCAAACCATCATAGGCTAATGAACTCACCAAAATGAAGCCCTAGCATCAACAGTACATAAAAGATAGTATCAAATTCTTCATTCTTTCTAAATTCCAAGTTTTAGCAAGGCATTAAATTAAAAGCACAACTTTAAATGAACTTAATAATAATGTCAATTAACTGGTTTTTTATTTGTAGTTCTGGAAGCAATATAAATTAAAAATTAACTAACCTCAAGCCAAAATAAACCTTTCCAATACAGCCTAGGAAAAAGATGGTGAAAAGCACAGGGAAAATAAAGAACTCTTTAAGAACTCTCCAATCTCTCTTTAAATTTTTAAAAGGTAAAGATTCCCCTAACATTTGTGTATGTAAATAAAGCCAAATACTAGATAAACATGTGAATATAAAGCAATAATTTTTCATCTACAGATACAAGGCACTTTAGAAGCAAGCTTGAGATTTCCATGAACTTCATGGATAAGACTGAGCCTCAGAAGCAACCAAAACTTCTGCTTTTTATGCACCCTAGGCTACCCACACTCTAAATTCCACCATTTTTTCCACTCAACTCAGGTCAAATCTTAACAAAATATGGCTAATGGCAAACAATGTATAGAAATAACAGATGCATAAATAAGTCAATCAATACAACTCATACATGAATATTTAAACCACTGGTTCTCAAAGGGTGTTCCATGAAACAAAAGACCAAAACTGTTTTCATAACATTTGCCTTTTTCACTGTGCTGATATTTGATGATACAAAATCAATGGTAGAAAAAGATTCCTTGGGGTCTTAGCATAAGTCCAGGCAAGTAGTATCAAACTATACCATGGCCATTGCATTCTTCATCACTACCCAGTTGTGATCTTTTTTAAAAAGGAGCCAGTCCTTGATGAAGAAGTAATACATATTAATAATTTTATCTCAGCCCTTGAGTACACTTCTTTTTAATATCTGGTGTGACAAATAGGAAGTACACACAAAGCAACTCTGCTGCACAGCTTAGTACAATGCTTGTCTTGTTTGAGTTTAGAAATGAACTTTTACCATGGAATACCCATTTTTACTTGAAAGACTGACTGACAGACTATGGCTATTCCAACTTGAATATCCGGCAGAAATTTTCTCAAAAATGAGCAAGACTAACAGTACTGATAAAATTTGGGTTTTCAAGCAAAAATTAGAATTCTGGAAAACCTGTATCCTCTACCATAAGCTCAACAGCATCCCAATACTTAAAGATATTTTGACACAATCAATAATGATATTAAAGAATATACATTTTGATATTATATAACAGAATATATCACTATTTGGAAGTTCTGAATAACTCAGTAAGGCAGTATTTTCCAAATAACCAATATACCATATCACAAAATTAAGCATGATAAAAGATTCTCTCAAAGTACAAAACAGACTGATGGATCAGAGTACGAAAAATTCAGATATGCTTTCAGGTTCCACATTACAAATAACCTTTAAGAAACTACCACTTACCAAGTTTTGGTGTATTGTCAAAGAAGAATATCCACAATTATCTGAAAAGGCTATAAAAATTCTCTACCTTTTTCCAACTACATACTTGTGTAATGCTAGAATGTCTTCACATTACTTCAACCAAAATAACATATGGCAACACATTAAATGCAAAAGAAAATGTGAGAATCTAGCTACCATCTTGTAAGCCAGGCATTAAAGAGATTTGTACAAATGTAAAACAATGCCACTAAAAAATTTCTCACTAAAAATTTCTGAGAGATTCTGGAAAAGTTACTTTTGATTAAAAAATTTTACATTAACATGTAATGAGTTCATTACTACTTTAAAAAAATTTCTCAGTTTTGGTTCCTAATAGAGTAAACACCAATAGCTATAACCCACAGTAACAAAGTTCTTTGCAGTCCTCAAATTAAACCAAAAAGTTCGAGAATCGATGAATTAAAACTAATAAAGGAGGAGAAATCTACCAACAAAAAAACCTGTTAGATCATAAATAGCTATATTTCAGCTACAAATACTAAGCGTCTTCCAAAGTACAACTCAACAAAGAACACTCCCAGCAGTTTAAATATGCTGTTTTAATTTATAATATGGTAAATAACCAGAGGTATAAAATCAATATAACAAAAGTCTTCGGAGTCCTCAATAATTTGTAAGAGTATAACATTTGAGACCAAAATGTTTGAGAACCGCTAAACTGTCACTTAATGTTTATTTCCCTTAGGTTTCTAATATATCTTCCCACAGAAATACAAAGTAGGCTACCTAATATTTCCAGAAAATGTTTGCGAGCAACCTGAGAGAAAAACTCAAAGAGACAAAACGTTAAGTTAGCAAAAAGTCAATCTCTAGCTTCATGTAATACAGTATCCACTAATTCCCTAAAATGAATTTATTAAGCGTTCCCTATTTTCTAGACCCTGTGCATTCTAGGATATTTCTCCCCTACCTTTCTTTCATCAAAGGTGGATATCAAAGAATGTATTTTTTACCTTTATGCAACCAATCAGCCAAAAATAAAATAAAATGTTAATGTATAAATATTAACTGAAATTTACAGATATCAACACTAAATCTAGAAGACCACTGTGACAGACACATCTATATTTGTTGCCTCACATCCCTATCCCTTTCTTTTGGTATTAGCCCCATTTTTCTATGGCAAACTAGCTCCTCCCTCCATCCAATACTTTTGGTACATGCATAAATTACAATGACCCAGGGACTTCCCTGGTGGTGCAGTGGTTAAGAATCTGCCTGCAAATGCAGGGGATATGCGTTCAAGCCCTGGTCCAGGAAGATCCCACATGCCGCGGAGCAACTAAGTCCCTGTGCCACAAAAAAAAAAAAAAAAAAAAAAAAATTACAATGACCCAGCTCTACCCTGGCCAGGGATGGGCACGTGACCCAATTTAGGCCAGACCTTCTCCCCTGCTATCCCACAGGAATCTGTTCTTGAGCAGAATGACAGATGAAAAGAAGTAATTGGAAATCTCACAGCAACAGCCACATGCTGAAGAGATTCTTCCATGACCCTCTGTTACTAAATTCTCCAAAGCTGCCATGTTCTTCTCTCTGCTTTTCCTTTCAACTCTGGGACCTATCCAGCATTCTTCTAATAAATTACCTTTTTTCTGTCCATTAACCAAGATCTGTTTCTACAACTTGCAATTAAGGAATCCTGATTACCACCAATCTCTAATGATTCCATCTAAAAATGACTGGGCAGAAACGAAAAATAAATAAATAAATAAATAATTAAAAATGACTGTGTTTGGGACTCCCTTGGTGGCACAGTGGTTGAGAATCTGCCTGCCAATGCAGGGGACACAGGTTCGAGCTCTGGTCTGAGAAGATCCCACATGCCGTGGAGCAACTAAGCCCGTGCACCACAACTACTGAGCCTGCACTCTAGAGCCCGTGAGCCACAACTACTGAGCCCGTGTGCCACAACTACTGAAGCTTGCACGCCTAGAGCCTGAGCTCTGCAACAAGAGAAGCCACCACAACAAAGAATAGCCCCCACTAGCCCAACTAGAGAAAGCCGTGTGCAGCAATGAAGACCCAAAAACAAAGACCCAGTGCAGCCAAAAATAAATTTAAAAATTAAAAAAAAAAAAAATGACTGTGTTGGAGGGAAGAAGGATCCTCTACAAAGCTAGACAGATGATCAAAAAGAAGAAACTATTGGCATCATGCATTTGAAACAATATTTAACCTTGCTGGTAATTAAATATATAAAAAGATTTAATGAATTTGCTCTCTAAATCAGCACTATCCAAAAGAAATTTTTACAATGATAGAATTGCTCTATATCTGCATTGTCCAATATGGTAACCACTAATCATATATGGCTATACTGAGCACTTGAAATGTGGCTAGTACAACTGTGGAAGTGATTTTTTTTTTAAATAAATTTATTTATTTTTGGCTGCATTGGGTCTTTGTTGCTGCATGGGCTTTCTCTAGCTGCAGTGAGCGGGGGCTACTCTTCGTTGTGGTGTGCAGGCTTCTCACTGCAGTGGCTTCTCTTGTTGCTGAGCATGGGCTCTAGGCGCACAGGCTTCAGGAGTTGTGGCTTGCGGGCTCTAGAGCGCAGGCTCAGTAGTTGTGGCGCACGGGCTTAGTTGCTCCATGGCATGTGGGATCTTCCCTGACCAGGGATTGAACCAGTGTCCCCTGCACTGGCAGGCGGATTCTTAACCACTGAGCCACCAGTGAAGTCCCTGGAAGTAATTTTTAAATTTTATTTAATTTTAATTGTTTTAAGTTTAAATTTAAATAGCCACATGTAGCTAGTTAATGGTTACCTTATTGGAGGGCATAACTCTAAATTAACAAAATAAAGAACCCCAATTTAAATCTATTGTTTTCAGGTGCTCAAGAAAATATTGCTAATGGTAATGCAAAATGGCCAAGTCTTTTAAGTAGTCTGGAAATACTTATCAAAAGCCACTGAAAAATTTACTCTTTGAGCCTAATAAATTTATCCAAATAAGTCAAAAGAAGGAAAAAAGGACCCAAGAACAAAGGTTGTATAGTAGTATAGCAATGACAAGGTAGATGGAATAACTCAAAGTTCAGAAAAAAGAATGACAGTAAATATATAATTAAGATACAGTTAAATAATTTAACATATAGCTTATAAATATTGCAATATATAACTAAAATATAGTAAAGAATGTCATGTAAACATAGAAAAGCACAAACAACAAGCTAAATCGGGGCAAAAGAGTGAATAAACTTGTTAATATACCATAACTATAATCACATCTGAAGAAACTATACATAATATAAAAATCTAGAGGCCCATAGAGAAATGTAATAGCTATGTTTAGAAGTATACATTTTAAACTACTTTATAATTTTTCTAAATGACACTGAATAGTTCTTCCCTTAAATTACTACTTATTTTTAAATGACATTTTGCTGTCTGACTCTTAAATTATTTCCTCTGCTTTTTTAACCACCGTTCTATTGAACACAAATTTAATGAAAAATATCTAGTGGCCTAAACAAATAACTGTCCCCCTAATTAGGAAACCATGGAGCTTTACAGAAAAGGACAGAATTTAGCAAACCTAGAGCCACCTACAGGGAGTTCTTAAATTCTCTAATGCTTCCTAAACAGTGTGTCCAATAGTCCCAGCTATGTGCTAGGATAGTGCCTCCAGCTTACCACATTTACCAAGTTTACCCAATATGCCCTATAAATATCACTTTATACATGGAAAGGATTGGAAAGCACTATCTTAAAGGATCACAGAGTCCTCTCCTTACAACCTAGTTCAATCTAGTTCTAGACTAGGACCTGTAAATATAGTCAACTCAACCACTGTATCTTTCTCTAGCAATTCTACTTCCAAAGGTTCTGAAATTTTACCCAACCCAACTAATACACTAATAATACAAAAACAAATAAACTTTAAGAGGAAATATACATATGAGGTTATATTTTTAAAGAAAGGTATAAATGCTAATAACTGAAAACTCCTTAACGAGGTTGCTTCTTTAAAATTTTCTTATTGTTCTTTTTCATATACAAACTAATCTTTCATATACCATTACAATCTGTGTGATTTAGTGCTTGAGTGAACTTACATCTAGAATGAAATGCTCAAAACTAAAGTCCTTTCAACTGAAATACTACCTTGTTGATGCTGTAACACTATTTGGTTCCAGGATGTTTTCAGTCATCCTTAACTGTACCACCTCTGGCATGTCATCTGATTTTTCTGCACCCTCTTCTGGAAGTTCTTCTATATGTTCCAGCTTTTCATCTTCCTCTTCTTCCTCAGAAAGTTCATTAACCTATATAGATAGAATTAAATGAGAATTAAAATTTAATGAAACTGTTAACTGACATACTATTCTAAGAAAGACATACTATTCTAAGAAAAATTTAAATACAACTCATTTTTCACTTCATTTCCTAGGACCAATTTCTCTTACAAAGTAAACAGCTGCCAACTTCTCCATATTAGAGTAAAATATCAAACCAAACATAACATTTTAAAGCAGGAAGTAATGATTACATTACTATATCACTAGGAATATGAATAAGACTGCAAACTATGAAAAAGCCTGCATGCTGTAGTTAATTAACATTAAGAAAGCTTCATTTTCTAACCAATCAGATTTGTAAACCTATCAGCTAAAACAAAGACTTCAATTGATCTCTCCAATTTCCAAGTGCACTGAACAAGTGATTTTAATATAGAATAAGTGTGAAAAAAGAAGGGCACAGAAATTTTGCCTTACGGTCTTTAACTATGCATTAGAAAATGACAGCTAACTTCTAAATGATTCAACTGAATTCTTCATGAAGAGAATGGACCTTACAACAAGAAAGAACTCACTGTTTTGACCATTAAGCACAACTCAAGGTTATAACTCTCTTTCTGGCAGGGGCTATAAAACATTTTCTTTTATCAAACTGGCTACATAAGTAAACAATCACTCTAATAAAAAGACACAAATATCTGAGAACGAAAACCAATAAAATATTTTCAAATGAGAAACATTTGTTAAGCTATCCCATAGAAGAAACTAGCCATAAACGGTCTTAACATTTTTTATAAATTAACGCTAGTCATTAAAAACATTAAGCAGTAAACATGTACTTTTGTCCATCCTAGCCAAACATGCTGGCAATACCTAGAATAAATTTACTGCTACATGTAACAGTGGTGTTTTTCCTGACACACAGGCAAATACAGTTGCTAGAGGACTCTCAGAAATGAAAACTTCAACCAGAAGAAAGGTAATTACACTGTGATACTCTACCAATTCCTAATCAACGAGTACTGAAAATCATTAGCCTAAGTGGTTATTTACTGAGAGGTAAGATTTATACACAAAGGTGAAAATTTCAAATGATAGGTCAGTTTTTAAACTGGATCAAATGGAAAATTATTCTCTTTCTCTATGTATTTAATAAATTAGTGAAAATCAAGAATGTATTTAATCAATAGCTACCTGGTAATCCAAGCCAAGAAAAAAAAAACTGGCAAGAAAATATCATTTTCAGGTTTGGGTGCAAGAGTAGAATATTGAAAAAAAAAAAAAAATTAAGATGGCTATTTAAACTGAGAATAGAGGAATATTTATTCAGTACACAAAAATTTCGTAAAGAAGTACTGCAATTTTAACATGTTACATTACACATTTTAAAATCAGTTTATGCCTACAGTCAATAGCTCTTAGTAACTACAAAAGCCTTATACTCAATTATACTGAATATATTATATTCGATTCAATAAGCTTTATGTAAATTAATTGACATTCCCTAGTATCTTCACCAGAAACCATCAACTAAGATATGACGTGAACAAAGTCTATGACCTATGGATTTTTCTTCCCACCCCCACCCCCCATCCCCCCAGGCCTTCCAGTTTAACTTCCTGCAGTAAGAATTGACTAAATTGGTTTGGGTAAGAGTAAAAATTATAAACTTATATAAAAATGCTCTCCCTCTCACCCCACACTTATCTTCAAAAATTCTTCTTGAT